>NW_026988443.1:23717500-24342500 GCF_030222135.1 Aotus nancymaae | reverse complement strand
AACAGTTCATTAAAAACCTAATTCAGATGACATCGCTCCTCAGCATCCATCTTAGCATAAAACCCAAAGTCCTTATTTGATCTAGCACCTTATTATCTCTCTTCCTTTCTCTCCTACAACTCTCCTCCTTTTCCACTCTGCTCCAGGTGTACTGCCCTTATTGCTACTTCTTGAACATGCCAAGCACTTTCTCAGTCTTGATGTCTTTGTACTCGCCGTTCCTCCACCTGGAAAACTCTTTCCACAAATATCTCCATTGCTTACTCCTTCAATTCCCTTAGGTGTCTGTTCAAATGGGGCTCAAAAAGCACCATGATCATGCTCTACAAAATAGTACCCCCAACATTTTCTTATCCCCCTTAATCTTGTTTTATTTTTTTCACTCCCGACTTTTTTAAATTCTTTTTGAGACGGAGTCTTGCTCCTTCACTCAGGCTGGAGGGCAGTGGCACAACATCAGCTCACTGCAACATTCGCCTCCTGGGTTCAAGGGATTCTCCTGCCTCAGCCTCCCAAGTAGTTGGGATTACAGGCATGCACCACCATGCCCGGCTAATTTTTGTATTTTTAGTAGAGACAGGATTCCATCATGTTGCACAGGCTAGTCTCTAACTCCTGACCTCAGGTGATCCTCCCACCTTGCCCTCCCAAAGTGCTGGGATTGCAGGCGTGAGCCACTGCACCTGGGACATTTTTTGAGATATAATTCAGATGACATAAAGTTTCACCCTTTAAAGTGCACGATTCAGTGGGTTTTAGTATAAACCCAAAGTTGTGTAGTCATTACTACTACCTAATTCCAGGACACTTTCATCACCTCAAAAAGAAAAGCCATCCCCATTAGCAGTCATTCTCCACTTCTCATTCCTTGAATCCCTGGCAGCCACTAATTTATTTTCTGTTTCTAGGGACTTGCCAATTCCCATACTCTGACATTTTTATAATCATTTGTTTAATGTCTGTTTCCAGTTCAGAATATGAACTGGTGAGGAAAAGGACTTTATTTTCCTTACTTTTTGTATCCCCAGCATATAGTTTAGTGCCTGGTGCATAGCAGGTGTTCAATATCCCATAAGCATCTCAATCTCAACATATCCCAAATTGAACTCATTATCTTCTACTGTTTATTTTTTATCATAAAACAATTATTTTACCATGTTGATATTGTGTGCCTGTCTTCCCTGTTAACAATGGTGAGTCTCTTTATACTTCAAACACTGGGCATAAAATGTGTATTGAATAAATAACCATTTTCCCCAATTTTTTTTTTTTTTTTGTAAAGAGACAGGGTCTCACTCTGTCACCCAGGCTGGAGTGCAGTCTTGCAATCATGGCTCACTAACCTTGTGGCCTCAAGTGGTCCACCAAACTCAGCCTCCTGAGTAGCTGTGACTACAGGCACACACCACCACACCAGGCTAATTTTTAAATTATTTATAGAGACAAGATCTTGTTATGATGTGTCAGGCTGGCCTCAATCTCCTGGGCTAAAGCTATCCTCCCACCTCAGGCTTCCAAAGTGCTGGAATTACAGGTGTCAGCCACCACGCCCAAATATCTTAATATTCAGTATATCAATGACAAACTTACATGTAAAAATTAAACCAATAACTAAATACCATAGCAACAAGTCATAATTTACACTCCTTCATACTCACTTTATCCCTTGCTTTTCCCTAACATCTTTTTTTTTTTGAGACAGAGTCTCACTCTGTCGCCTAGGCTGGAGAGAAGTGGTGCAATCTCGGCTCACTGCACCCTCCGCCTCCTGGGTTCACACGGTTCTCCTGTTTCAGCCTCCTGTGTAGCTGGGACTGCAGGTGCGCGCCACCACACCTAGCTCATTTTTGTATTTTTTAGTAGAGATGAGATTTCACCATATTGACCAAACTGGTCTTAAACTCCTGACCTCATGATCCACCTGCCTCAGCCTCCCAAAATGCTAGGATTACAGGCGTGAGCCAACACGCCTGGCCCCTAATATCTTCTTATCTAGACAACAGAGTTACTAAGGCCTAGCAAGGGTAATCCTCACTTAATTATCTATCATCTATTAACATTAGGTCCAAGACCCACTTCAGAATTCTTTAGAGCAAAATTAATCTCAACAAGCCAGAGTAAAGAAATCAGGCTAGGAATGATAGCAAAACAATCTGATAGCCAAAACTGATCTCCAGAGTGATGAGTTAGTGCACTGTTAACCAGTTTTCAACTTTTAGCATCATGTACCCTTTACTGTGCAAGGCAATCACAAGATATATATAATAATTGTATAAAATATCACTTGTTGGCTAAAATATTTCTAACACATTTATTCAGCTTGTGATACCTGCAGTACTCTTTTTCTCATCCCAGTTGTCACTAATTTAGGCCCTTATTATATCCAGCTTTTGGTTTACCAAATCTTTCATAGCTATCCTTTCCCTCTTTTTCCCTTCCCTTCCCTCATCCCTGGCTCTATAACCAGCCATATTGAATTTTTTTCAGTTCTTCAATACACCAAGTTCTCATTTACCTCCAAAACTTCTAACATGGTATTCTCTCTTCTGCCTGGAACACTCTTCCTCCAACATAGCCCTTTAATCTTCACATGGCTAATTTTTATGACTTCAGGTCTGACTTTAATAGTAAGTTCATCTCCTATCAAAAGCCCTTCCTGATCCCCTGGCACACAGGCACTCCTCTTTATTTCCCACTTCATCAACCTATACTTCCCCTTTCAGAGCACCTAACACACTGTTTTTAATTGATTATTTACTAGTCTGCCTCTTCGACTAGGAAGTAGGCTCAATCACGGAAGAAATCACATTTATGTCTTTTACCATTATAGCTGAAAATATTAAGTAAATAAATTATCTTGGCTGCAGTTAGAGAAAAAAATGGTTTGAAGTCAGAATACTTTCTTTTTTTTAAGACTAGCTCTTCTAATGACTAACAGTGTAAAATTGGGCAAGTCTCTTAATCATCTGGGGCATTTGGGTTTTATCATCTATGAGAATATATACCTCTCAAATGTCAAAAGGATTAAATAAAATAATATACATCAAAGTGCTCTATAAAATTATGAACAAAGTACAAGACTAGTGTAATATCTACCTGCCCAGTCTCTCATAATCTACATAATCCTGTTATCATAACATGTTAAGTCAGCCTATTAAAGTTACAAGTAACTTTTCTCAAAATGAAATGAACTCATTTGGTAAATACAGTAGTCCTCCCTAATCCATGGTTTTGCTTTCCATGGTTTCAGTTACCCATGGTCAACCAAGGTCAGAAAATATTAAATGAAAAATTCCAATTTAAGTAACTTATACATTTTAAATACAACACCATTCTAAGTAGCATGATGAACTCTTCTGTTGACCTGCAAGTCTAGCTCCATCCCATCCAGGACATGAATCGTCCTTTTATCCAGTGTATCCATGCTCTATATACATTACCTACCCTTTAGTTACTTAGTAACCATATGGATTATCAGATTAACAAAGTATCACAGTGTTTGTGTTCAAGTAACCCTTATTTTACTTAACAATGGCCCCAACGTAGAAGAGTAGTGACATTTGGCAATTTGGATATGCCAAAGCGAAGCTTTAATGTGTTTCATTTAAGTGAAAAGGTGAAATTTCTTAATAAGGAAAGAAAAAAAATCATATGCTGAGGCTGCTAAGATCTATGGTAAGAATGAGTCTTCTATCTGTAAAACTGTGAAAGAATGAAAAAAAAATTATTCATGCTAGTTTTGCTGCCACACCTCAAACAGCAAAAGTTACAGCCAGAGCGAGATAAGTACTTAGTTAATATTTAAAAGAACTAAATTTGTAGGTGAAATACATGAACAGAAAACATTTTCCACTGACAGCAACAGAAACCCATGTGCCAAAACCCATGAGCCTAAAGGAAGATTTCAACAAGGGATCCCCTGAAATGAATGACACAGATTTGGGAATACAGAAGGTCAATAGTAGCTTAATGCTGTGTCACAATGCCTACTTCATTCACATCACTTAATTTGATCACATAGGCATTGTATCATCTTACATCATTATAAAAAGGGTGAATACAGAACAATAAGCTATTTTGAGAGACTACATTCACATAACTTTTATTATAGTATGCTGCCATATTATTCTATTTATTAATAGTTGTAATGGTTACTATTAAGTGTCCCTTGACTGAAGGACGCAAAGTATGTTCCTGGGTGTGTCTGTGAGGGTGTTGCCAAAGGAGATTAACATTTGAGTTAGTGGACTGGGAAAGGCAGACTCACCCTCAACCTGGTGGGCACAATCTAATCAGCTGCCAGCACAGAGAGAATAAAAGCAGGAAGAAGAACATGAAAAGACTAAGCTGGTTTAGTCTCCAAACCTACGTCTTTCTCCTGTGCTTGATGTTTCCTGCCCTTGAACATCGGACTCCAAGTTCTTCAGCTTTGGGATTCAGACTGGCTCCCTTGCTCCTCAGCTTGCAGATGGCCTATTGTGGGAGCTCACTTTGTGATCGTGTGAGTCAATACTCCTTAATAAACTCCCCTTTACATATACATCTATCCTATTAGTTCTGTCCCTCTAGAGAACCCTGACAATAGTTATTATTATTAATCTCTTACTATGCCTAATTTATAAATTAAACTTTATCATAGGTATGTATGCATAGGAAAAAACATAGTACAGTCATGTGCCACATGTTTCAGTCAAGGATGGATCACATCTATGACAGTGGCCCCAAAAGATAACAGAGAATATACAGAAAACTGCTATATGGCACTTAATATTGACATTGCAGATCAAATAGGGAAAATGACTGTTATTCAGCAATGGTGCTGGGACATTTGGTTTTCCAGATAAAAGATATAAAGACTTATAAAACAGCAGTCCCACAAAATTATAATTAGATGAAAAATTCCTGTCTCTTAGTGATGTCATACCATGTTCAGATACACAAATACTATCGTGTTACAACTGTCTACGGTATTATAGCCTAGGGGCAACAGGCTAAATCATATAGCCTAGATATGTAAGTAGGCTATACCACCTAGGTTTGTGTAAGTACACTCTATGATGTTAGGATAATAAACTACCTAATGATGCATTTCTCAGAATGTACCCCATCATTACGTTGCACATAACTGTATATATAGCATTCAGTACTATCCTTGGTTTCAGGCATCTTGGGACCACTAGAGGGTCTTGGGACATATCCCCACAAATAAGGAAGAACTGCAGAGTAGTTCCAATTCCAGCTCTGAGCAGTTTCAACTAACCAGCAACTTTCCTGAACCTATTAAAAGTAGTCAAGCACTAACAGGTTAATGAACAACCAGGGAGCCTGGAGTAAAATTCAGCCCATTAATAGCTACAGCTGAAAACAGGATCTGGAAAAAAAAAATGGCTCTAATATGAAAATGGGTTAAAATACAAACTTTAATGTTTAAAAATTCTGATAAGCTTTTATTCTTATACTGCACAAAATGGCATGTTTTCTTCCAATAATAAACTCAAAAATTCAGATTACCATATTTCCTCCTTCAATTTAATTTGCTTCCTTTTTCTCTCCCCATTCTACACACCAAACAGTTTTAGGATCACATCCCTTTTACCTGTGTTCTCAAAATTACTTTGTTAAAATGTAACTAGGCTGGGGCATGGTAGCTTCTGCCTATAATCCGAGCATTTTGGGAGGCTGAGGCAGGAGGATCACTTGAATCCAGGAGTTCGAGACCAGCCTGGGCAACCTAGACTCAGTCTCTACTACTACTAAAAAAAAAAAAAAAAAAAATGTAGCTAGGTATGGTGGCGCACACCTGTGGTCCCATCCCAGCAACTTGGAAGGCTGAGGTGGGAGCACTGCTTGAACCCAAGAGGTGGAGGCTGCAGCCTGGGTGACAGAGTAAGATGATGTCTTAAAACTAAAAAAAAAAAAAAAAAATTTTTTTTTTTAAAGAAATAACTGTGCTGCAATACCACAAGTAAAGTTTTTTCTTTACGCAGACACCACTTCATTTCAGTTTCCCTCTTTAAGACATTTTACTGTAACATCTAGAAAGATAAAGACAGAAACTCAGCAAAAGTCACATTTTTAAAAGCTGACCAATCAAAATAAAATTCTGACTAATATTTGTTGGCTAATTTATGTATTCATAGTAAGAGTAAATATTCAAAACACATAGGAAAGCTAAAACTAGTTTATTCATTTTTGACACTAATGCAAACTAATCTAACTAGAAAAAATACATACTTAAACTTGGCATTTTCACAGTTCCTCACAAAAAAATAAAATAGTTCCAATTTTAAACAGGATTAAATTCCTAAAGCACCCAGACAGGAAATAGATGTGAATCCATTCTTATATCCATGCCTCTGTGCTCAACTTCAAATTCCCAAGAATAAACTCTGCTATACTCTAACTTATTCCATTTTAAATGTTCAGAAATTAACCTAAAAGAACTATTTTAAAAATCAACCACTGAACAGTATACTTAGATTAGCACAATTAACTCAACTTCAGGGGAATTCATTAATTCCTCACACATTACACTGAAATTATGACACATAGTTGAGGAGACACTTGAGACAGTTTTACCACAAGTACCTTAGTATATCTAAGAAACAGCAAGCATATAACACTGAGGCTGGCAAAGATAGTGTACCACAATTTATGAAATTATTAATAACTAAAAGAAAATGTGCTTATATCAATAACATATACCTTAGAAAAAATAGAAGCAGACTTTCAAAAATTCCAAGTAATAAATTAATATTTTATATTTCAATAGCCGAAGACTTTCAGATTTTCTAATATACTGATCAAATGTATTACTTGCCTTTAAAGGGTATATCTAAATCCCTTAGTTCTATACTAAACAAGTATCAATATATTTTATGATTAATAAGTATGCTTATATTTTTAGCTAGAATGCATTTTTCAGAAGCATGAATTGAGGGGAGTAATCAAAAGATGAGAAAACTGTTAATTTCATAAGTAATGCCCCTTAAAACTTTAAATTAGAAACATCATGAGGGGAAAAAAACAGCTTCACTTTAATCTTAATCCCTGTAAAGCACATGTTTTTAAAAAGTCAAGATTTGTGATCATAAGAGTTTGAAATAATCACAAGTTCTTATTTTTCTCCTCACAATCTGCTCCCATGATCACAAGATTTTAGATACTATAATTTTTGACTAAAAATAAATAAATAAATAACTGATCACTAAGTACCGTGTATCATCCATAAAAGTAATTATCGCCAGGTGTGGTGGCTCACACCTGTAATTCCAGCACTTTGGGAGGCCGAAACAGGTATCACTTGAGGTCAGGAATTTGAGACCAGCCTGGCTAACATGGTGAAACTCTGTCTCTACTGAAAATACAAAAATTAGCTGGGCATGGCTGTGCACGCCTATAATCCCAGCTATTCAGGAGGCTGAATCACTTGAATTTAGGACACAGGGGTTGCAGTGAGCCGAGATTGCGCCACTGCACTCCAGACCGGGCAACAGAGAGAGACTCCTTCTCAAAAAAAAAAAGGCCAGGCACAGTGACACACCTGCAATCCCAGAACTTTGGGAGGCCAAGGCAGGTGGATCACGAGGTCAGGAGTTCAAGACAGACCAGCCTGGCCAACATGGTGAAATCCTGTCTCTATTGAAAATACAAAAAATTAGCCAGGTGTGGTGGTGTGCACCTGTAATCCTAGCTACTTGGGAGGCTGAGGCAGGAAAATCACTTGAGCCTGGGAGGCAGAGGTTGCAGTGAGCCAAGATCGAGCCACTGCACTTCAGCCTGGGCGACAGGGCGAGACTCCATCTCAAAAAAAAAAAAAAAAAAGGAATCATCATTTTCCTTTTAAGGATTATTGGTAGGAGTTACCACTAAACCTAAAAGAGCCACTAAGTCTCATGGAAAAAGAGAAAGAATAAAGCTTAAAGTTTTTACAGCTTTGGAAAGACTTTTCTGTGATTTTCTTAGGAAAAGAAATGGTTTGGTATGAATTTCTTAGAAGTGTAATGTTTGGCGTTTTATAGTTTAAAAATTCACTGATTTTTTTTTTCTTAAGAATAAGTTGAAGGCCGGGCGCGGTGGCTCAAGCCTGTAATCCCAGCACTTTGGGAGGCCGAGGCGGGTGGATCACGAGGTCAACAGATCGAGACCATCCTGGTCAACATGGTGAAACCCCGTCTCTACTAATACAAAAAAATTAGCTGGGCATGGTGGTGCGTGCCTGTAATCCCAGCTACTCAGGAGGCTGAGGCAGGAGAATTGCCTGAACCCGGGAGGCGGAGGTTGCGGTGAGCCGAGATCGCGCCATTGCACTCCAGCCTGGGTAACAAGAGCGAAACTCCGTCTCAAAAAAAAAAAAAAAGAATAAGTTGAAGCATTGAAAAGGTTTCTGGAAGGTATGAGTGAGGAGCTCTTTGGATACAACTTTTTTGGTAGAAATATTTGTGGAAATACTTGCCTCCTTAAATTGTGTGCACATGTTTTGCCTCCTTAAACTGTGTGCACATGTACTTTTAAATAAAATATAAATTAAAATGTTTAAATTCATTATTTTTATTCGAAGAGACATCTTACACAGATTTAAAGATGTGTAAAAACAGACAACTACCTCCCATCAACTACAAAAATAAATGTCAGATAAACAAGAAACTAAACTTCAAAACCTTCTTAAATAAATAATAATATTTTTTAAACTCTGAAAAGAGATGGAACATACTGTTTTCCATGGCAGGAAACTCAAAAAGATAGATTTGGTTGCATAAAATGAACAATTTCTACATGGCAAAAGATGAACTATAGACTAGGCGAAAATATTTGCAATACATACAAAAAACGAAGGTTAGATTTATGCAAAGAATTCATACAAAATGACTTAAAAAAGAAAAGACAAACGAAATAACCCAATAAAAAACTGATAAAGAAAATAAACAGGCAATTCACAAAAGCAAAGACGCAAATGACCAAAAAGACAAGCAATGCTTCTGCCTTGGCCTCCCAAGGTACTAGGATTATAGGTGTGAGCTACTGAGCCCAGCATATGTAAAAATATTAACAGGGATTATCTCTATGTGGTGGGATTCTATTTTTATTATTTTACTTACATTGTTTTATTATTATTATATTAATATTTACATATTGTTTTCCTATTCTTTACAAGCTTTATACTATTCACACTGGTCTCTTTTTTAAAAAAATAGGCAGTAAAAAGCATTATTTTATTACAATCTAAAAAAACTTAAGCTTTCAGTTTTTTTTTCTTACTAATCAAGACAAGGTCTCATTATGTCACCCAGGCTGGAATGCAGAGGCACAATCACAGCTCACTGCAACCTCAAACTCCTGGGCTATGTAGGAAGGGGTCTCGCTATGTTGCCCATGCTGGTCTTGAATTCCTGCCTCGCCCTCCCAAAGTGCTGAAATTACAGGTGTGAGCTACTATGCCAAGCCAATTTCAATTTTTGAAAAATTGTCTGTTAAAAATATCTTGAACATCCAAAAAGAATTATCCTGAAAAATCAACTTTTCCTTCAAACAAAGATTCAACTTTTTTCTCAAAATATTCAGAGCAAGTTAGAGATTCATAGTCAAACAATATTTAAAGGCACTAGCATAATGTAAAAAATCATTCATAGAAGCTTCACGATATCCTTGTTAGATAAAAAGGAAATGAGGATACAAAAAGAAATAAAACTAGAACATTTTAAAATAAATATTTGATTATTTTTCCTAACTAGAAATTCTGTACTTTTCCCCTTACTAAACAACTTCTTCTAGATTAACTGAATTGCATATTTCATAAAACAGCAAATAATTTTTCCATGGTGAAAAACCAACTATTTAAAGCTTTCCCCTTCATCTTCATCCTCAGAGTAAGAAAACTGAGCCTTAAAAAGCAGACTTTAATAAAGAAGAAATGCTGGTAGTATTAAATGCTCTTACACTGGCACAAATTATTTTCTCAGGCCCAAAGAAACTATGGCACTGTTATTCTTCCTACAATCAGAAAAATAAAGAAACCATCCAAAGGAAAATGGCCACACACACAGAATGTCAAAAAAGATCAATAGTTGATGTTTATTCTGCTTTAGTTAAAATGTGGTATTTTCCATTTTTTTCTTTGGCATTAATGATCTTAAAAGAGTATGTCTTTTATCTCTTTCCAAAAAATACTTAGAAATTATATTCCAGTAATCATAATATCAATTTATATAGTTTATCCTAGGCACCATTCTGAACACTTTACTTATATTAACTCATTTAATTATCACAATTTTATGATATAGGCTCTATTATCAGCTGCATTTTACAAATGAGAAAACTGAGGCACAGAGAGGTCAATTAATATGCTCAAGTTATTGCACAGCTAGTGAATATTAGAGTCAGAATCTGAACATAGGCAATCTGCCTCCAAGGTCCACATCCTTACACACATTTTCCGTATTATTAAAATATTGTATTACCTGGTAAACAGGTAAGAAGAAAAGTTTTTAAAAATTGCCTTAATGTTTTTAACTTTTATATAGCCAAGCACGAAAATATTGCTGTTGAATAACACTGGTCCCACAAAGTCGGATGTTATGTTCCTATGTAGTTGGGCATTAGACTTTGGAATTGGATCTGCTCTAAAGCAAAGAACAGGGTCCTGCAACATAACTTCTGTGTGACCCTCATTTCAATAGTGAGGCTGAATAGTGAGGCAATAGAGTACAATTATCTAAGTTCTTCGAGAACAACTCACCTTTGAAGCAATAAGAGACTCAATGTCTTTTCATCCTTAGCCCAAAGTTAGCCATTTTATTTTATGTGATTTATTTTATTTTTTTCTATCTATCTATCTATCTATCTATCTGGTAGAGATGGGATTTCACCATGTTGCCCAGGCTGGTCTCAAACTCTTGAGCTCAAGCAATCCAACTGCCTCAGCTTCCCAAAGTGCTGGGATTACGGGTGTGAGCCACTGAACCCAGTCAATTTTTTAATTTAATTTTATTTAATTTTATTTCTTTGAGTTCATTTTAGTCCATATAATGTGGGTTTATTAACCTTAGGTAACAATAATTTAAAAGATAGAAAAAGGTCTCATACTACAGAAACTTAAAGGTTCACTATCCAATAAATGATGAAGAAAACTAACAACAGTTCAGGTCAACAGTCAAATAGCTAATATATAATACAATTAACAATGGGGCCAAAGATTAATGTATATCTTGCATCATCTTTCATGCAATATCTCAGCTTTTTTTCCCCAACATAAAGGCAGATTAATTCAAATTGGCCCTCTTAAGAATATCTATTTGTGGCCAGGCACAGTGGCTCACACCTGTAATCCTAGCACGTTGGGAGGTCAAGACGGGCAGATCTCAAGGTCAAGAGTTTGAGACCAGCCTGACCAACATGGCGAAACCCCACATCTACTTAAAAAAAACAAAATTAGCCAGGCGTAGTGGCACATGCCTGTAATCCCAGCCACTCGGGAGCCTGAGGCAGGAAAATCACTTGAACCTGAGAGGCAGAGGTTGCGATGAGCCAAGATCATGCCATTGCATTCCAGCCTGGGCAACAAGAGCGAAACTCCTGTCTCAAAAAAAGAGTATCCATTTGTTTATACTTCCTTCAGAAATTAATATTTGACACTAAGGGGTAATTATTTCGAAGTATGAACTAAAGGTAAAACCTAAAAGCGCATACATAATAAAAATACTTTCTAAAAGATCTGTAATAAATCTAAACGAATTAACTCAACAGTACTTACTTAAACACAAATTAAGCAAAACCTGAATAAACACAACTTTAAGGAGTGCCAACTCCAGTCCTGATTTTAGGACTGAACAGGAGCAAGATCTTAAGTGGGTCATTTTATACAAGGACGACTTGAAAACTTACAATACTACCTTAGCTTCCACCTATAAAAACACTTCAGCTCTTGCCTGCAATCCCAGAAGTTTGGGAGGCCGAGGCAGGCAGGTGGACCACCTGAGGTCAGGAGTTCAAGACCAGCCTGGCCAACATGGTGAAACACTGTCTCTACTAAATACAAAAAAATTAGCCGGGTGTGGTGGCAGGCACCTGTAATCCCAGCTACTTGAGAGGCTGAGGCAGGAGAATTGCTTGAACCCCAGAAGTGGAGGTTGCAGTGAGCCAAGACCTTGCCATTATACCCCAGCCTGGGCAACAAGAATGAAACTACGTCTTAGGGAAAACAAAAACAAACCCTTTAATAATGTTTTCATATCAACTAGAAGTTAGAGAAAATACAATCTGTAGCCAGGCACAGTGGCTCACGCCTTTAATCTCAGCACTTTGGGAGGCCAAAGCAGGCCGTTCACCTGAGGTCAGGAGTTTGAGAACAGCCTGGTTAACATGGCAAAACCCTTTCTCTACTTAAAATACAAAAATTAGCTGGGCGTGGTGGCACGCACCTGTAATCCCAGCTACTAGGGAGACTGAGGCAGGAGAACTGCTTGAACCCAGGAGACAAAGGTTGCAGTGAGCTAAGATTGCGCCACTGCATTCCAGCCTGGGCGACAGAGCGAGACTCAGTCTCAGAAACAAAGAAAATACAATTTGAGATATAAAATGATACAGCCTCTCACACATTAAGGCCCAGATCATGCCTAAATTTCTAGTGATTTGAGTTAGAAGACCTGAAAGATTCCCCTTTATCTCTTACCCCACTCTAATTCCACAACACTCTACCCCGGATGGGGCAGGGAATCCCATGACACTGTACGCAAGAAAGGTAGCCATTTAAAAAATATGTTCAGCAACACTGAAGAATAAATATATGGAACAAGTCTCCCTATCCTGAACAACTAAACTGTTTGGCTGAGTGGGGTGGGGAGACAGAAAAAGACATAGAACACAACCTGAAATTTATGTAACACTAAATTTAAAACATGATTTGGTTTAAACCACTTAGGAATTAATTTTCTCCTTATAATTATTTAACCTGAGACAAAGTAGCTATGAATAACAATTTTCCAGGATTTACAAACTGAAATTAAACTGAATCTTATTTTAACAATATAATACAAAGAACTAGACTGCCCTATATTGTAGATCACTTTTATGCAAAAAATCCTGAACTTACACAGTTTTTTAAAATACTATTTTAAATATCCAAACCTAAAATTACTTGGAAACAACTTTGTTGCATACCATAGCAAAATTGTCTGAAATAACATTTGTCAATTTACCAATCCATTTATAATACTAGAGTCCTGGTACTCAAGACTCATTAACGTCTGTACTGAGATGACCTACAAATATCAAAGTGCAGAGCTTTTTATTTTATAATTATTTGAGACAGGGTCTCACTCAGTCCAGTCATGTGATCATAGCTCACTGTAACCTTGAACTATTGAGCTCACGGGATTCTCCTGCATCAGTCTCAAAGTAGCTAGGACTACAGGTATGCGCCACCATTTGGCTGGTTATTTTACAGTTTTTGTAGAGACTCAGGGGTGGGTCTTGCTATGTAGCCTAGACTGGTCTCCAACTCCTGGACTCAAGCAATCCTCCCGCCCTGGCCTACCAAGGTGCTGGGATTACAGTTGTCAGCCACTATGTCCAGCTTAAGGAACTGTTTAGATGCCTGGGATGTCAACGTGTCATCTATGATGAAAGAAAAAAAATACAAAGAATACTGAGAAACAAAATAAAAAACTTATATCTCAAGAAAAATAACTTCCTGTGGCTTAGCAAAAAAATATGAGGACTTCTCTTTTTTTAATTCCTGAGTTTAGAATTCAAGAGCCACACCTTAAAGACTCAAAGTGATCTGAATCATCCTGAGTTAGATACTGTAACCTAAAGTTTCCATTTAACCTTAGTCAAATGTAAAACTTAGGGCTATTGCTTTCTACTCTATTTTGACCACTAAATTTTTTTTGCCCTCTTATTTTTATCAAATTTTACCCTTTGAGTTTCTGAGTTGAGGTTTTATTACCATTTAAAGATTATCTATCTTATTATATAGCACATTCACATTTGGATTGCTAAAATGGTATTTTTCTCACAGGACACAACATCCAGTTCCGTTACGAAGAGCTGTATCTAAATACCTGTGATCTCACCTACTCAGGAGGCTGAGGCAGGAGAATTGCTTGAACCCAGGAGGCAGAGGTTGCGATGAGTTGAGATAGCGCCACTGCACTCCAGCCTGGGCAACAAGAGCAAAACTTCATCTCAAAAAAAAAAAAAAAAAGAAGTAGGAAGAGGGGAGGATCCAACACTGAGAAGGACCCCCTGCATGTAACCTCCTGGTCTTTTTTTGTTCTAAAACTAGACCATGGTCAATATTCAAATCATTCTACATGGAAAAGTCTTTTCTTCATAAACTTCCCTCTAATCTGGGATTTCCACATGGATGGGCTCTCTCTTCTAGGCAATATTATAGGTTCCAACCTAAACTGATTTTTCCAAAAGAGTCCGCCTCTCATGGTTCACTTCTTCTGTTTCATTTTACTCATACAATAAAGAATTGCTAAATGTCTCTTCTAAATATATTGATATGGGAGATTCCAAAACACAGTTTGTTTCTATGCTAGTTAGTAGTTGATAATTCTGGCAAGTACCCTAGCAATTTGAAGAAGTACTTTCTAGTACAGAAAAATAACAGAATAAGACATATCTAAATGTAAGGGGAAATGCATTTTTAAATTTACACACAAATAAGTAAACAAGTGCAGTAAGAACACAATTACTCAGCACCTATCTTTCTGGCTCTAAGTTGCCTTTATATTTTTAGGATTAGCAATAATCTCTTCTGAAGCTTGGCACCCCAAATAGCCCATTAATTTCACCAAATGAATATAGGCAAAACTGATTACAGACCTTGTCTTAAGTATTCCCAGGAGTTAGTTGGTTTTTATAATTAGGGAAAATATTAAGCTAATATGCTGGTCAGGTTATCTACCATGAAATTATTACTTTGTGAAAGCACTAGTTATGTGGCCAGGTGTGGTGGCTCACGCCTGTAATCACAGCACTTTGGGAGGCTGAGGTGGGCAGATCACTTCAGGTCAGGAGTTCGAGACCAGCCTGGCCAATATAGAGAAATCCTGTCTCTATTAAAAATACAAAAATGATCCCAGCATGGTGGCAGGCGCCTGTAATCCCAGCTACTCGGGAGGCTGAGGCAGTAGAATTGATTAAACCCAGGGGGCAGAGGCTTCAGTGAGCAGGGGTCATGCTACTGCAGTCCAGCCTAGGTGACAGCGAAAGACTCCATCACAAAAAAAAAAAAAAAAGTGAAATTAAAGAAAAATAAGCACTTTAATATTCACACAAAACAAATACTAAACTACTTAACAGTGCCTTTTAACCAGGCCCTTTGATGAATACAATTATACCTAGATTTAATCTAGCAGTTATTAAGGGTCCTCATGAACCCTTACCAGTGTCCAATTAATAATACAAATACAAAGAGAATACCTTTATGAGACTTAGTAGGGTTTACAGTTTCCATAGGTATAAAAGTATGCATTATTTCACTAATACAGCTTTCCTTCTTCCTGGCTCACTACCATAATTCTGTGACATTTATTAGAAAACTGCAATGCTATTGCTACTATTAAATATAAACATTTGCTTTCCAGAAATCAACAAAATGAATCAACCAAGCATATTAGAAGTCAAAAAACTTCCCAATCAAGGCTGGGCACAATGACTCATGCCTGTAATTTCAGCACTTTGGGAGGCTGAGGCAGGCAGATCACCTCAGGTCAGGAGTTCAAGACCCGCCTGGCCAACCTGGTGAAACCCCATCTCTACCAAAAACACAAAAATTAGCCAGGCATGGTGGCAGGGTACCTGTAATCCCAGCTACTTGGGAGGCTGAGGCAGGCGAATCGCTTGAACCTGGGAGGTGGGGGTTACAGTGAGCCAAGATCGCACCACTGCCCTCCAGCCTGGGCAACACAGTGAGACTCCGTCTACAAAAAACTCAAAAATTCCAAACTAAATGAGGTTAATATGTATGTGCTTCATGAATTTTTCACAAAGTAATCTGTAGTGTAGTCTGGCTTATCAAAATTTAGTTTTTGATTATCAAAGATGTAACATAAGGTATTTAGGTCATCTCATTTACATCTAAAGCTAAAGATTTTGGGTCCCAAATAGAAAGTAACAGAAATTCACACTCTTCGAAAACAGAAGGAAGAAAACCACAAATGACAGACGACTAAAACACTATAGTCTGTCAAATGCAAAAATGAAAATATTCTCCTTTCCACATAACACCACACAATTACATCTCACTAACTTTACAAAAAATAGTGCATCTTATTTTTAAAAATTTGTTTGTTGAACACACTTTTAATTGCAGTAAATGATACATAAAATTTACCATTTTAACTATTTTTAAGTGCACAATTCAGTGGCATTAAATCTATGCACGACATTGTGCAACTATTACCATTATTCATTTTCAGAACATTTTCATTACTCCAAACAAACTCTGTACCCATTTAACTATAGCTTCCCATTCCTCCCCTACCGCCAGCTCCTGATAACCAATATTCCACTTTCTATCTCTGCCTCTTCTAAGTATCTCATGTATCTAGTTACCTGATGTAAATGGAATCATACAATATTTGTCCTTTTCTGTCTGGCTTATTTCAATTTGCATATATTTTCAAGGTTCACTCATACTGTGGCATGTAACAGAATTTCATTCCTTCTTAAGGGTGAATAATATTCCCTTGTATTTATATACCACATTTTGGAATTTATCCATTCATCTGTTGATAGACCCCTGGGTTGTTTCCATCTTTCGGCTATTGTAAATAACGCTGCTAGAAACATTAGGGCACACGTATCTGTTTGAGTCCCTGCTTTCAATTCTTTGGGGTATATACCTATAAGTGGAATTGGTGGATCATATAATTCTATGTTTACTTTTTTGGGGGGAACCACCTGTTTTTTGCAACAGCTGCACCATTTTACATTCCCCACCAGCAATGCATGAGGAAAGCTCCTTTTATGAGAGACAGCCCAACACAATTAAAAAAAAAAAATTTGGCCAGGTGCAGTGATTCACACCTGTAATCCTAGCACTTTGGGAGGTCCAGGTGGACAGATGACGAGGTCAGGAGAACGAGACCATTCTGACTAACATGGTGAAATCCCGTCTCTACTAAAAATACAAAAAAATTAGCTGGATGTGGTGGTACACACCTGTAGTCCCAGCTACTTAGAGGCTGAGGCAGGAGAATCACTTGAACCTGGGAGGTGGAGGCTGCAGTGACCCGAGACTGTATCATTGCACTCCAACCTGGCCACTGAGCGAGACTCTATCTCCAAAAAAAAAAAAAAAATCAAGAAAAACATAAATTCTATACTGTTTTGACAGCACTTGCCATCTGTTTAAACTGTCCATTTATGTGTGTGCATGTGTGTATATATACATATTTTATTGAGATATAATTCACATATCATACAATTTACCTACTTAAAGCACACAATTCAATGGCTTTTAGCATAGTCACAGTTGGGTATCCATCACCAAAATAAATTTTATTTTTGAGACAGGGTCTTACTCTGTCACCCAGGCTGGAGAAGTGGTACAATCATAGTTCACAGAGTCTTGACATCTGGCTTCAAGGGATCCTCCCACCCGAGCCACCTGAGTAGTTAGGACTATAGGTACATGCCACCATGCCCAGCTAATTTTATTTTTTGTAGAGGTGAGATCTCACTATATTGCCCAGGCTGGTCTCAAACTCCTGGGGTCAAACAATTATACCACCTTGGCCTCCCAAAATGCTGGAATTACAGGCGTGGGCCAACATGCCCTGCTAATTTTTGTATTTTTAGTTGAGACAACTTTTCACCATGTTGGCCAGGCTGATCTCCAACTACTTGCCTCACATGTTCCACCCACCTCAGCCTCCCAAAGTGCTGGGATTACCGGTGTAAGCCATCTTGCCCAGCCTATCTCCAATTCTACAATCACCTCATGTTAACTTGTTACATTCCGTTCTGTGGGGCACGGGCTTTTAAATACCATTTTTAATTAAGACTCACCCTTAAAAAATAATCCTCCCAAACACAGACAAGGGAGAGAAAGTACTGCTGGGAAAAATTATGTTTTCTCATATAGGATAAAGACACTAGGTGTTTTCTGTGCCATAAGACTAAGGTCATATTTCTAGTTTTTGCAATTATTCATGACAGTCCTATTACCTATTAATTTAACCAATCTAGAGTCTGTTATTTCAGTCTGTAACATGTTAGAGATATAAAGTTCCCTATGAGAACTTTTGCTCACTATATTACATAGTAACACATTTTGCCCTAAAGCTGCCTCTTGCAAGCTCCAAGAGAACTTTCTGATTAGAGTATTCTGGATTTAGAGAACAAATCCACCTCAATTTTCAAGGGCTGGGCATGGTGGCTCATACTTGTAATCCCAGCACTTTGGGAGGCCAAAGCAGGCACATCATTTGAGGTGAGGAATTTAAGACCAGCCTGGCCAATATGGTGAAACCTTGTCTCTACTAAAAATTCAAAAAATTATCCAGCCATCGTGACATACGCCTGCAGTTCCAGTTGGTTGGGAAGCTGAGGCAGGAGAATCGTTTGAACTTGGGAGGCGGAGGCTGCAGTGAGCAGAGATCGCACCACTGCACTTCACTCACTCCACTGCACTCTAGATGACATAGTGAGATTCTCTCCAAAAAAAAAAAGAGAGAGAAAGAGACACAGAGAGAGAACAAATCCACCTCAATTTTCATCTTATTTATCTAAATTCTTGTCTTTACAGATTAAATAGTTCCACATTTTTTTTTTTTGAGACGGAGTTTCACTCTTGTTGGCCAGGCTGGAGTGCAATGGCGCAATCTCGGCTCACCGCAACCTCCGCCTCCTGAGTTCAAGCGATTCTCCTGCCTCAGCCTCTCGAGCAGCTGGGATTACAAGCATGTGCCACCATGCCTGGCTAATTTTGTATTTTTAGTAGAGACAGGGTTTCTCCATGTTGGTCTGGCTGGTCTCAAACTCCCAACCTCAGGTGATCTGCTGGCCTCGGCCTCCCAAAGTGCTGAGGTGCTGAGATTACAGGCACAAGCCACCACACGGGGCTTTTTCTTTCTTTCTTTTTTTTTAGACAGAGTCTTGCTCTGTCTCCCAGCTCCCAAGCTGGAGTGCAGTGGCACAATCTCAGCTCACTGAAACCTCCACCTTCAGGGTTCGAGTGATTCTCCTGCCTCAACCTTCCAAGTAGCTGGGATTAGAGGCACGCCCTACTACGCTCTGCTAATTTTTTTGTATTTTTAGTAGAGATGGGGTTTCACCATGTTGGCTAGATTGGTCTCGAACTCCTGATCTCAAGTGGTCCATCTGCCTCAGCCTCCCAAAGTGCTAGGATTACAGGTGTGAGCCACCGCAACCGGCCCCAATTCTTCAAAGGCCTAGTTCCCCATTTGTAGTTATTTTAATGCAATTATTATTCCAATTGAAATCTGCTATATGGTTGCCTATAACTAGTGCACAATCCTCAAACTTCCAAAACCCTTCCTTCTTTTCCCAATGTAGTATTCATTCACTCATTCATTCAATAAATATCAAGAACCTTTCTAATACAAAGCACTTGTGCCAAGTGTTACAAAAATGGGAGGTATAGTCAATGCCCTTTAAGAAGCTTACCATCCTGTATGACTATTTAAACAAAACTGGACTTCATCAGATGTACTTTATGATTTACTGCAGCTTTACTTCTATGACTGATTCTAATATTTTACAGATTTTATCACATGCTAGGTTTCTTTCCCTGAACACATGCATAATCTTGTATTTAAATATAAAAGCTCTGCTGGGCCTGGAGGTTCATGCCTGTATTTCCAGCACTTTGGAAGAATGAGATGGGAGATCACTTGAGGAAAGAGTTCAAGATCAGCCTGGGCAACATAGCAAGAACCCATCTCTACAATTTTTAAAAATTAATTGGGTGTGGTGTTATGCACCTGTAAACACTGAGTAGTCCCAGCTACTCAGAAGGCTGAGGCAGGAGTTTTAGCCCAGGAGTTCAAGGTTACAGTGATTCATGCTCATCCCACTGCACTCCAGCAGCCAGGATGACAGAATGAGACCCCATCCCTTAAAAAAAGAAAATAATAAATACAAAAGCTTTCTTAAATTTTAACAAACCTTTTTTCAAATTATTTCCATAATTAACACTCAAAACACTTTTAAAATTCCATTAAATAAGATGGAATACTTAGAAATAAATTTTTTTAATAAGTGTTAAAATGAAGATCCCAAAAATATAAAAAGACAACCCATGTTCATGGACAAAAAGATTTAATATTATTAAGATAGTAATACTCCTCAGATTAGCCTACAGATTCAACACCATTTTTATTAAAATCACAGCTGACTTCTTTGCAGAAATTGAGAAGCTATTCCTAAAATTTATTTAGAAATTCGAGGGACATTAGCTGAAACAATCCTATAAAAGAAGAAAAAGTTGAAAGGCTCACAATTCCTAATTTTAAAACTTCTACAAAGCTACAGTAATCAAGACAATATGACACTGACATAGAATAGACATACAAACGGAATAGAACTGAGAGTTCAAAAGAAAAAACAAAAATAACCCATACATCTATGCCCAATTAATTTCTGACAAGAGTGCCAAGACCATTCAATGGAGAAACAAGTCTTGTCAACAAATAATGCTTGGGCAACTAGATATGCAAATGCAGAACAATGAAACTGTTGGAAAAAAAAAACAAAAAAACAATGAAGCTGCTGGACTTTTACCTCACACAATATACAAAATTAGCTCAAAATGGATCAAAGACCTAAATGTAAGAACTAAAATTATAAAGTTCTTAGACAACAACAAAGGTATACCTCTGTGACCCTGAGCTAGGCAACAGTTTTTAAAATATGACACCAAAGCATGAGTAACAAAAGAAAAAATAAATTGGCTTTTATCAAAATTAAAATATTTGTGCATCAAATAATACTACCAAAAATGTGAAGCCAACCCACAGAATGGGAGAAAATTTTTGCAAATCAAATATCTGATAAGAGACTTAAATACAGGATATATAAAAAACTCACAATTCAAGAATAAGAAGACAACCCAATTTAATTTAATTTAATTAATTAATTTATTTATTTGAGACAAGATTCTCACTCTGTCGCCCAGGCTGGAGTGCAGGTACACGGTCTCAGCTCACTGCAACTTCCACCTCCTGGGTTCAAACAATTCTCCTGCCTCAGCCTCCTGAGCAGCTGGGATTACAGGCATGTACCACCACACCCGGTGAATTTTTGTTTTAGTAGAAACAGGGTTTCACCCTGTTGGCCAGCCTGGTCTCGAACTCCTGACCTCAAGGGATCCACCCTCCTTGGCCTCCCAAAGTGCTGGGATTACAGGCCTGAGCCATTGCACCCAGCCTAATAACCCAATTTTAAAGTGAGAAAAATTAATAACAATGTATTACATTCTTGAAAATCCCTAAGAAAATATAT
Organism: Aotus nancymaae; assembly: GCF_030222135.1. Classification (NCBI taxonomy): domain Eukaryota; kingdom Metazoa; phylum Chordata; class Mammalia; order Primates; family Aotidae; genus Aotus; species Aotus nancymaae. Next base: position 24,321,020 of record NW_026988443.1, on the reverse strand, counting down.
TTTAAGTGTTCTCACCAAAAAAAGTTAATGAATATGTTAATTAGCTCAAATTAGCCAATGAATACGTATTTCAAAACAACACATTGTACATGATAAACATATAATTTTTATTTGTCATTTAAGATTTTTTAATCATAAAAAGCTCACAAAAGCCTTGAATAGGCCTTTCTCCAAGGACACTACTGTCTAGTAATGACATGAAAAGATGCTCAATATAATTAGTCATCAGAGAAATTAACTCAAAATCACAAGAAATACCAATTCATACCCACTAGGATGGCTTTATTAAAAAGACAGATAAGTACTGGCAAAAATGTGAAAAAATCAGAAGAACCCTCATACACTGCTGGTGAGAATGAAAAAATGGTGCTGCTATCATGGAAAGCAGTTGGGCAGTTTCTTAAAAAGTTAAATATAGGGTTAACATATGACCCAGTAATTCCACTCCTACGTATAAGACAGACCCAAGAGAAATGAAAACATCTATACAAAAACTTTACATGTTCACAGCAGCATTGCTCGTGACAGTCAAAATGTGCAAATGACACAAATGTCCATCAACTAATGAATGGATAAACAAAATGTGGTATATTCGTAAAATGAAATAATATTGTGCAATAAAAAAGGAATGAATTACTGATGCATACTACTACATGAATGAACTTGAAAATATTATGCTAAGTGAAACAAGCTAGTCTCTAAAGACCATATATTGCAGAATTCCTTTTACATGCAAGGTCTAGAATCAGGCAAATCCATAGAAGCAGAAAGTTAATAAATGGTTGCCAGGACCTGAGGGAAGGACAAATGGAGAATGACTACTTTATATTTTTTTCTTTTTTTGTTTTTTTCAGGTATGTCTTAGTAGCATGAAAGAGAATGACTACTTAATGAGTAAGAAGTTTCTTTGGGGGATAAAAATGTTCTAGAATGTGATAATGATGATAGTTGTACCACATTGTGAATATACTAAAAACCACTAAATTGCACACTTTAAAATGGTTTAAAATGATGAACTTTAGCTGGGTGCAGCAGCTCATGCCTGTAATCCCAGCACTTTGGGAGGCCGAGGCAGGCGGATTACTTGAGATCAGGAGTTCAAGACCACTCTTTCGAACATAACAAAACCCTATCTCTACTAAAAATACAAAACATTAGCCTGGCATGGTGGTGTGCTCCTGTAGTCCCAGCTACTCAGGTGGCTGAGGCATGAGAATCACTTGAACCCGGGAGGCGGAAGCTGCAGTGAGCTGAAATTGTGCCACTGCATTCCAGCCTGGGCGACAGAGTGAGACCCTGTCTCAAAAACAAAACAAACAAACAAACAAAAAGAACTTTGTTATATGAATTTTTTCTCAATTTTTTAAAGAAATATAATCAGGACCCAGGTTTTAAGAATTTAGATTTCATCCTAAAGCCCGTGGATACTATCAAAGAATGTTTAAGCAAGTGGTAAGTTTAAATTAGGAAAATAAACCCGGGGCAACATAGTGCTATGAATGCCTCAACTTTTTTTTTTTAAGACGGAGTTTTGCGCCTATTGGCCAGGCTCGAGTGCAGTAGCGAGATCTTGGCTCACAGCAACCTCTGCCTCAGCCTCTCGAGTAGCTAGGACTACAGGCACACATCACCACACCCGGCTACTTTTTTGTATTTTTTAGTAGAGGCAGGGTTTCACCATATTGGCCAGGCTGGTTTCGAACTCCTGACCTCAACTGATCCGCCCACCTCAGCCTCTCAAAGTGCTAGGATTACAGACATGAACCACCCTGAACTTTTAATATGTAAATTTAGCAACACTTGTGTTGTTCAGAAGCTTATGCTAATAAAATCCTGGTTTCTTGCTACATTCTGATTAAGTATGTTTGCCAAGTAATTTTCCTCTGGATACATACTTTTATTCTGCTTATTTAACAAGCACTCATATAGTACTTACTATGTGTATTCCAAATGCTTTAGAAATATTAACTTATCTAATCCTGGTTACAGTTCTGTAAGTCTATTATCTCCATTTTACACAAGAACAGAGTCACAGAAAGGTTAAGTAACTTGCCTAAAAAAATCACACAGCCAGTTAGTAATGCACATTTTTGAATTGGGTTTTTCTTTACAACACTGATAAATATGTGGGACTTTTGATCTGCCTATTATCTTTACCATTTTTAATTTCTAAAAATGGCACTTCTGTGCATCTGTTCTCAATTGAGTATGTACTAATTCTTTTTCTGTGCAGAATTTATAGTGTTAATTCTATCCATCCTTGTGAAGTTTGGTTAAAAAACACTTTTAAGGAAGTGTTTTTTTAGTTTTTATTTACCATCGTTTACATTGTAAACATGTTATTTGTATTTACTGTAATAGAGTGGTAATTTAGTTAACTAATGACATTCTATATTTCAACTACTTAATTACCTAGTTTTTTTAAAGCAATAATTAGTTTTTTAAGGAATTAGTCATTTTATCCAATGTATCTATAATTCAAATACTACACACAAATTCTCATCCTGTACTCAGTATTATAGCTGAAAATTAACTAAGAAAACCAAAAGTTCTTTTAAAATAATTACAAAATTCCATCTGTGTTTATTTTCCTATCCATTCACCCTACTCCAATATTCTAGAGAATATGATTTAATAACAAATACAAAAAAGAATACAAAAAAATGTCAGAGTTCACAATATAATTTTATTAAAACTTATTCAGATGACACTTTTATAGTATTTCTAAAGTTCTTACAAATGTCAATTATCAAGGTGCTTTTAAGTTGAATACTGACATTTGGAAACAATATTTTATCATTCATTCCATTTTACAGTAGTATTTTTTTCAAGAAAACTCTGTGTTTCCATGTTTCATAATGGCAATCCAACAAGTAAGCTTCGACTTAAAAACTGGAGAAAAGAAAAACATTAACAAATTCACAACTCCATTGTAAAGAGCAGCTATTTGGGGGCTGGGCGCGGTGGCTCATGCCTGTAATCCCAGCACTTTGGGAGCCCGAGGCGGGTGGATCACGAGGTCAAGAGATCGAGACCATCCTGGTCAACATGGTGAAACTCCGTCTCTACTAAAAATACAAAAAATTAGCTGGGCACGGTAGTACGTGCCTGTAATCCCAGCTACTCAGGAGGCTGAGGCAGGAGAATTGCCTGAACCCAGGAGGCGGAGGTTGCGGTGAGCTGAGATCGCGCCACTGCACTCCAGTCCAGATAACAACAGCGAAACTCCATCTCAAAAAAAAAAAAAAAAAAGAATAGCTATTTGTTAAATTAAGTCTATGTTTAGCTTATGGTCATTGCCATAAGACACATTTAAACACATGTTTTATTGACTTAGATGACTATAATGAAAACTTCAATTCAAACAAATAATTTGAGTTGTGTAATCAGTCTTCTACCAACAAATATTTAAGTGTTCTATTACATTGCTAATAAAAAACATTTTAATGGCTGGGCGCGGTGGCTCACGCCTGTAATCCCAGCACTTTGGGAGGCCGAGGCGGGCGGATCACGAGGTCAAGAGATCGAGACCATCCTGGTCAACATGGTGAAACCCCGTCTCTACTAAAAATACAAAAAATTAGCTGGGCATGGTGGTGCGTGCCTGTAATCCCAGCTACTCAGGAGGCTGAGGCAGGAGAATTGCCTGAACCCAGGAGGCGGAGGTTGCGGTGAGCTGAGATCGCGCCATTGCACTCCAGCCTGGGTAACAAGAGCGAAACTCTGTCTCCAAAAAAAAAAAGAAAAAAAAAATTTTAATGCCTAATGTCTCAAACTAGCTATACAGAATACAGTATATATGATTATGTGCACATTTGAATTTTATACAACATTAGTATTTATGATATGTAGTTAAGCACAAGATACTACTCACTTGTAAGGAACCAAAAACTCATACTCTGTTTTTACCTTTAAGCTTAACTATAAGAAACTATATATCAGAGCATAGTCATCCTTTGGTATCTGTTGGAGATGAGTTGCAAGACTTCCCACAAAATTTTCGGATGCTCAAGTCCCTAATATAAAATGGTTTTGTATTTGCATATAATCTATGCACATCCTCCTATATACTTCAAATCATCGCTAGATTACTTATACCTAATACAACGTTAAGTGCTACATAAATAGCTTTTATACTGCATCATTTAGGGAATAACAACAATAATAACAACCCATTTCATATAAATGGGTCTATGAAAATACCACTATTCATATAGCTCACATTAGTACTATTTCTTCTGTTGTTCATCTCTTCTTGAATTTACTTTGTCTCTGAAACATACTAGCAGAAATAGGGAACAATGGCATCCATGCTTCCATAAAACTACTGCCAAAGAAATCAAGAGCCCCATGGCACCTTCATTTCTAAAGTAATTCTCCTTAGGTAGTGGCTTCCGCTTAGCCTTCTCCTACTTTTTAGTTCTAAGTCCCATCATCAGCCAAGACAGAAGTGTTTCTTGACCTCCTGGGCTTAGGTGATCCTCCCACCTCAGCCTGCCTCCCAAGTAGTTGGGACTACAGGCACGTGTCACCATGCCCAGTTTTTTTTTTTTTAGAGAGACGGGGTTTCACCATGTTGCCCTGGCTGATTTTGAACTCCTGAGTTCAAGTGATCTGTCCACCTCAGCCTCCCAGAGTTCTGGGATTACAGGCATGAACCACTGAGCTGAGCCAACATAGGTGTTTTGATCAGCCATCTGCTTCATCTAAATCTTAAAGACACTCACCAAAGCCAGGCAATGATTTGCTAATTTTGAGTGTTATAATCTTCCTCAAAGGGTCATAATCACATTCTTTACAAATTTCTGTATGTGGCTTCTAAAATTTCTCTCATGAAGCTGCTTAGCTAAAGAATCCTACACAAAGTATTCTTTTTATACCATCTGAACAATGGTGTAATCTTATTAGGGTCCAAAGTATAAATGCCAATTTCAAATGTTCTTACTGACTATAAGACAGTCAGTATAATCTTACAACTCTGGGGTAAAACCAGTGAAGTTCAAATTCCAGCCTCATCCACTAGATTTGTGCCCCTGGGAGTATTAGTGAATCCCTCTGTACCTCAGTTTGCTCATTTATGAAATAAGGACACCGGTACTACGTCATAGGATTTTTCTAAGACTTAAATGTGAAAAACGTATTTAAAATGCTGTTATACATAAACTGCTTGACATATAAATTGCCCAAAAAAGGTTTTCAATTATTACTAATACTGAATTTATTCTTTTGACTAGCATGTCCCCCAAAGATTGCTTCAAGTAGATTTTTTATTTTATTTATTTTTCTTTCTTTTTTTTTTTTTTTCTCTTTTGAGATGGAGTTTCGCTCTTGTTACCCAGGCTGGAGTGCAATGGCACGATTTCGGCTCACCGCAACCTCCGCCTCCTGGGTTCAAGCAATTCTCCTGCCTCAGCCTCCCGAGTAGCTAGGACTACAGGCGTGCGCCACCATGCCCAGCTAATTTTTGTATTTTTTAGTAGAAACGGGGTTTCACCTTGTTGACCAGGATGGTCTCGATCTCTTGACCTCGTGATCCACCCGCCTCGGCCTCCCAAAGTGCTGGGATTATAGGCGTGAGCCACCGCACCCGGCCTCAAGTAGATTTTTTAAATTAAAACTAATTTTTAGGCCAGGCACAGTGGCTCACACCTGTAATCCCAGCACTTCGGGAGGCTGAGGCGGGTGGATCATGAGGTCAAGAGATCGAGACCATCCTGGCCAACACGGTGAAGCCCCATCTCTACTAAAAATACAAAAATTAGCTGGGGGTGGTGGTATGCACCTGTAGTCCCAGCTACTCAGGAGGCTGAGGCAGAGAATCGCTTGAACCTGGGAGGTGGAGGTTGCAGTGAGCCGAGATCACGCCACTGCACTCCAGCCTGGCAACAGAGCGGGACTCCGTCTCAGAAAAAAAAAAGAAAGAAAAAAGAAAAAAAAACTAATTTTTTTCTTTTCTTCCTTTATTTATTTATTTATTGTTATTATTTTTTTTTTTTTAAGAGAGGTTCTTGCTCTGTCATCCAGGCTGGAGTGCAGTGGCATGATCATGGCTCAATTCAGCCTTGACCTCCTAGGCTCAGGTGGTCCTTCCACTTCGGCCTCTTATAAAACTAATTTTATAAAGATAAGCATAATCAGCCAGGTGCAGTGGCTTACACCTGTAATCTCAGCACTTTGGAAGGCCAAGGTGGGCAAATCACAAGGTGAGTCTTCAAGATCAGCCTGACCAATACGGTAAAATCCAGTCTCTACTAAAAAATATAATTAGTCGTCCATGGTGGTGCAGGCTTACAGTCCCAGCTACTTGGGAGGCTGAGGCAGGAGAATTGCTTGAACCCAAGAGGCAGACTTTGCAGTGAGCCAAGATGGCGCCACTGCACTCCAGCCTAGGTGACAGAGCAAGACTCTGTCTTAAAAAATAAAAATAAATAAAAATAAAATAAAATAAAAAATATATATATATGTGCATAATCAACAACTGAGCTCACTATTAGAAACTTTTCTGGCTGGGCGCGGGGATCACGAGGTCAAGAGATCTTGACTGTAATCCCAGCACTTTGGGAGGCCGAGGCGGGTGGATCACGAGGTCAAGAGATCGAGACCATCCTGGTCAACATGGTGAAACCCTGTCTCTACTAAAAATACAAAAAATTAGCTGGACATGGTGGCGCGTGCCTGTAGTCCCAGCTACTCAGGAGGCCGAGGCAGGAAAATTGCCTGAACCCAGGAGGCGGAGGTTGCAGTGAGCCAAGATCACGCCATTGCACTCTAGCCTGGGTAACAAGAGTGAAACTCCGTCTCAAAAAAAAAAAAAAAAAACTTTTCTGTTCTCTCATCTTCAAAACTAAACACCATATTTAGTAAAAGACTAATCACAATGTTTCCTCAGTGAGAATGATGAACATTCATGTCTGGGAAGCAATAATGATCACCACCTATTTACTATGTAAATATTAAAAATGAAAGAGAATGGGCCAGGCACAGTGGCTCATGCCTGTAATACCAGCATTTTGGGAGGCCAAGGCAGGCAGATCGCCTGAGGTCGGGAGTTTGAGACCATCCTGGCCAACATGGTGAAATTCTGTCTCTACTAAAAAAAAAATACAAAAAATTAGCTGTGCATGGTTGTGCGTGCTTGTAATCCCAGCTACTTGGGAGGCTCTGGTGGGAGAATCGTTTGAACCCAGGAGGCAGAGGTTACAGTGAGCCAAGATAGTGCCACTGCACTCCAGCCTGGGCAACAGAGCGAGACTCCATCTCAAAAACCAAAAAAAAAAAAAAAAAGAGAGAGAAAAATATCTATTTTTCAAAAGCTATTAAGAACAAATAAAAATAACTGAACTCTCATGTAACACGTTTAGTTCAAATCATCACATATATATATCCTTTATTATAACATCACGTTTATTTCCATCTGAAAGCTAGATCGATTATCTGTAGTTAACCCATAAAGAAAATTTCTATCTTTTCACTCAAGTACATAATTATCATTGTCTTATACCCTGTTAGTTTATTTAACCTTGACTTTTATTAACACAAAAGCAAACAGAGGACACAGGATTCTTTTTAGTGTAACTTGAAATCCTAGCAACAGCAAGAAAAGATAATACTATAAATTAATAAGCAACATTTCTATTGAAAAAATGTCTTTTACCTCTCTGATGTTAACAAGTCTATATCCTATGCCACTAAACAATCAGGCCTAACTGATCTCTCAGATTAATTTGATCTTTACTGTTTGTCAGTTACCTGTTACTCTTAATATAAAATATAATCTGATGAGTCAACTTTTTCATATAAAAAGTGGCCATTTTTTATATATAATACTAATCACACTAGGAAATATTTTTCCGTACTACCATTTTGAAGTTTTAGGGGACTCCTGGAATAATTCAAGTCAACAGTAAATTAAAATCAGGCCAAGAATCACCTGATTAGAAGAATATGAATTTACATCTTTTTATTTTAATAAGCAATAGAATTCCAGTATTGAGTGAAAATAATGAAAGAAGAGTTTAGGAAGGGACACAGAAACAGATGGTAAGAAATCAGAGAGATGGATCTAAAGACAAGAAGCTGGGATGAACTAGGTATGACTTTTGACATGTTTGAACTTCATTATTTTCATAATATTTTTAACTTACTAGATATGGATCCATAGAGATTATTAGATAAATACTAAACAAGAAAAGAAACCAACAGATTATTTTCATGTTAAATGTTTTCAAAAAATCCTTTTCCAAAAAGGTATCTTCATACATAACATAGGCATTTATGGTCTAACTGTGATATAACAAGGACCCTAGGAAGAGATATAAATCAGAAATATTCTATAAAGTCAATAAAACATTATTACTATGTTTAGGATTTTCCATTTGTGCACTATAAAGTATAATTCTATATGGTACCATATCAAACATATTAGCAGTAATAAAAAAAAATCATAGTTTATTTTCTCCTCATTGTGGTATTTCACAATTTCTTTCTTTTACTTTTTTTTTTTTTTTTTGAGATAGAGTCTTGCTCTGTTACCAGGTGCCAGGCTGGAGTACAGTGGCTGAATCTCGGCTCACTGCAATCTCCCCTTCCTGGGTTCAAGCAATTCTCCTGCCTCAGCCTCCCCAGTAGCTGGGACTACAGGCAGACGCCACCACGCCCAGCTAATTTTTGTATTTTTTAGTAGAGACGGGCTTTCACCATGTTGGCCAGGATGATCTTGATCTCTTAACCTTATGATCCGCCCGCCTTGGCCTCCCAAAGTGCTGGGATTACAGACGTGAGACACCGTGCCCAGCCCCACATTTTCTTTTAAAAATCTTCCAGTATTGGCTGGGAACGGTGGCTCACGTCTGTAATCCCAGCACTTTAGGAGGCCAAAGCGGGTGGATCACCTGAGGTTGGGAGCTTGAGACCAGCCTGACCAACATGGAGAAACCCCGTCTCTATTTAAAAAAAAAAAACTCTTCCAGTCTTAAATGTTTAATTTAAACAAAGATTGTGGCCAGGCACACCTGTAATCCCAGCACTTTGGGAGGCCAAGGCAGGTAGATCACAAGGTCAAGAGATCAAGACCATCCTGGCCAACATGGTGAAATCCCATTTCTACCAAAAATACAAAAATTAGCTGGTGTGGTGGTGCGTGCCTGCAGTCCCAGTTACTCAGGAAGCTAAGGCAGGAGAATTGCTTGAACCTGAGAGGCAGAGGTTGCAGTGAGCTGAAATCACGCCACTGCACTCCAGCCTGGCAACAGAGCTAGACTCTGTCTCAAAAAAAAAAAAAAAAAAAAAAGATTGTATCAGATCAGCATTCAGCTCTTATTTAACCAGTTCTTTCATCTGATACATCATATGATCTCTTAACTCATGCTTTTAAAATCATTAAAAATTTTAAATCTATTGTTTATATTTACCTATCTTTCCAATTTGTTTATATTCTTATTTTTCCTGTTTTATCTATGATTTTTCTACCATCTTATATCTCTATATTTCTAGAATGATGATACTTTCATTTAGTGTCATTTCTATCTCAGTTTTTCATTTGCCAAAATGAATGGTTTTCATTATAGAATGTATAAGAAATGGTGTCTTTTCTCTGCAGCTGAATTTTTTTCCCAGGCACTACAAAGAGGAACTCTAGCCTTCAAATTTGAACTTACTAATGGCAAACCATTTCATTTAAAAAAAAAAAAATATATATATATATATAAACACACACACACACGAACCATCTTCTTTAAAGAAGGAAAATACAAGAATAGAATTGAAAAGTAAAAATCTGTGGTGTACACTTTTGTCTAGGATTTTTTTTAATACAAGTTACTTTGTATTAAATAGCATAATTTTTATTTATTTTATTAAGAGTATCACATATTAATTATGGGGTTACCAGAAACATCATTTAATGGCCATGTATTATAACATTAACTAGACGGGACCCTTTTCCCATTGTCAGGCAATTATCACATTAAATTTAAAAAGTGACTGCTAGAAAGACTAGCACTGTTTTGACAGGAAGGTTAAATGCCAACTCCGTTGAATAGTAGACATTTTGAATTTACTTGCAAAGTTTAATAATACCCAAGTGTAGGTTTTCCAACCGTGTTTCCAAAAAAGAAAAAAAAAATTAAATTTGGAAAATGTACATTCTATTAAAAAAATTAACAAATTATATCACACCAATTACTTAAATTCCCCTCACTCTGGGCCAAGTTTTTCATTATTATTAATAGATGAAAATCTAGACTCTTGATGTAAAACATCCAAACATAAATATTACTAGACAATACTTGATATTATATACCATTGTGAGTTAGTACAGCACAGTAGTTAAGAGCCTAGGCTAAAGTGAGACTACCTGGTTCTACAATTTACTGGCTCGTCACTCTGGGTGAGTTATTGGACCTCCCTATGCCTTCATTTGCTCATCTCTAAAGTGGGATAATCATCATCATCTCCAAGGGTAGTTAGGAGAATTCACTGAGTTCTTGCTTGTTTGTTTCACTCTGTCTTGTTTGTCTCACTCTGTCACCCAAGCTGGAGTACAGTGGCGTGATCTCGGCTCACCACAACCTCTGCCTCCCAGGTTCAAGGGATTCTCCTGCTTCAGCCTCTTGAGTAGCTGGGATTACAGGTGTATTTTTTTTGTTGTATTTTTAGTAGAGATGGGGTTCTACCATGTTTGCCAGACTGGTCTCAAACTCCTGACCTCAAGTGATCTGCCCCGCTAGGAGTTCTTATTTCTAAAGTTCTTGGCACACAGTAAGCAATCTATAAATATTATTTAGTAGTTTAAAATTGTTTAACTTTAGCTAATATTTATTGAGCACTTACTATGTGCTAAATTAAATGCTTTACATGAATTTGCCTCAAATCATCTTCACAACAACCTAGGATAAGACACTATCATTGTGCCCATTTAAAGATGAGAAAATTGAAGCAAAAAAGATTATTAGGCCAAGGCGATACAAGTAAATGTCAAGAGCAACAATTTGAGGTCAAATCTAGCAGCATGGCCTACAATTTTAACATAGGTTATAGGATACACTACACACTAGAAGCAGTAGCCTCCTTCAGTACTCTATCTTAAAAAGAGGACAGGAGAGGGCCGGGCGTGGTGGCTCACACCTGTAATCCCAGCACTTTGGGAGGCCGAGGCGAACGGATCACGAGGTCAAGAGACCATCCTGGCCAACATGGTGAAACCCTGTCTCTACGAAAAACACAGAAAAATATTAACTGGGCGTGGTGGCGTGCACCTGTAGTCCCAGCTACTCAGGAGGATGAGGCAGGAGAATTGCTTAAACCCAGGAGGCGGAGGTCACAGTGAGCCGAGATCACTCCACTGCACTCCAGCCTGGTGCCTGGAGACAGAGTAAGATTCTGTCTCAAAAAAAAAAAAAAGGACAGAAGAGTCACAAGAGACTTTGCTGAAATAAACTAGAATAGTCCAAGAAATATTTTACAAACTATAAAATAGAGTAATTACAAATTAATGTAAGAAATAAGTCACTATAATACAGAAATACTTATGTATGAAGTGATATGATATTTGATATTTGTTTTAAAATAATCCAGCTTGGGAGAGAAGGGATAAAAGAAACAAGATTAGATTGACAATGTCTAAACTGTGGTGATGGGTATTATGGGGGTTCATTATTTTATTCTCTCTACTTTTATATAGTCTTTAAAATGTCAATAATAAAAAAGAAATAGCAACAAGGTGGCACAAATTAGACACTTCATTATAGAAGCAAACAACTTTTTTAAGACACTGTCTCAAAAATTTTTAAGAGACATGACATAATTAATACTCACACATTTTATATTTTATATATTATTTCTAAAAGGGTAGCCATACTTTAAATAATTGAGAATCTTAACTAAAATGAAAAATTAACAAAAGTACTTAGGCATAAACATGTAAATATATATACTAAATGGTTGTCTGTATTTCCATCAACTCACTAAAAATATTTGCTTAAATAACACTTTTTTTTTTTCAAGTCTTTCTCCTCCCTGATCATCTCTATGATTATGACAATCTATGGTCTGTTGCCCAGGAAATGGGATGGGCTTGTACAGACAAATATGTCTCTACAACATGGTCACAAATTGAATATGAATAAAAACCAGGAATCTGCTTCACTAAGAAACACTGCTAAAAATTTCTCACTTCAAATTGTAGTTTTAAAAATATTTGATTTTCATACTAATACATATCTATGGGCTTCTGATACGTACAAATATAACCAATTATTAATTTGAGAACATTTTATATGCTCTAAATTATACTGTTAAAACAATTTTGCTGATACTAAAGGAAAAAAACATTTATTAAGCTAGACGTTATACTAGGCACTTTAATGCATATTGGCTCACTAAATTTAAGAGACAACTACATTTTAACAGGAAGAATATTAAAGTTTAGAGAGGTAAAACCACTTGCCCAAAGTCACAGAACTAATAAGTAGCTAAGTTGATATTCAAATTTAAGCTCAACTACAAAAACCCACATTCCCCTCACTATCCTAGACTACCTCCAAGGGAGGCAAAAATCTTCTCAAGTCAAACTTAAATGTTTAGGGCCTTTTTAAAGTAGACGGTAAAATGTTTGTTACTGGTTACATGCATATTTCACTGTGGCAGCTTGGCTTTGGATAAAGAGCACTAACCAAAACACAGAAAGTATTATTTCTTCTACTGTGGGATTTTTTTTTTTTTTTTTAGTTTCTTAATTTCAGCCTCAGTTTCTCTTCTCTACAATTGGAAAATTAATATCTTTGCTGTCCAATTCGAGAATTACAAAGATTTAAAGATGACATATTGTGAAATCACTTCAAAATCTACAAAAACAACACAGAATATTTTATGTCTTAAAATGTTAAAACACACACACACAAAAGCCGAAAGTTTTCTAAGTAAGTGTAAGCTATTTATCTACAGATTCTATCAACATTTCCAGAACTTTCTAAAACTCTTTCCGCTAAGCATAACTCAATCATCATCGCTATTACTTGGCTTTCCTTACCCTTAAGTATAATGCAATAGTAATGGCATCAATGTTTTTGCAATAAATAATTAACATATCATTTTGAAATGCTCACCATATAAATGTTCTAAATTCTGAATTTTCAAACTAATTATGTGTTTGGTGCCACTCTTATATTCATGTTCATCTTTGGGTCTTTTCACATTCCGTTTTGTGTATAAAAAAGCTAAAATGAAGATTTGGAATTCTAAAGTAGAACACCCAACACACAATTTAAAATGATTTTTTTTTTCAATGATTCTCAAAGCAGATACAACAGCCAACAAGCACATCACACGCAGCAACAAAATCCACTGAAACATTCAACTGCTCTAAAAGAAGGATCAGACTGTTCAGGAGAAAACTATATTGTGTGAGTTTGCAAAGTTTCATACTTTCCCATTTAAACTCCACTTCAGAGAAAGCCTTTGCATACTAACACAATATGCTTTAAAATGATACTCTGCTGACCTTCCAATAGTCCAGCTCTATTAAAATTCTGTGTTGGGTGTAACTTCAAAGAATCTGAAAAACACAAAAAGCGTTAGGTACTTTTTATGCTGAATGAGGAAAAAATGCCAAGGATAGCATACATCTCTTATATAACTGCAATGTATTTTTTTTTTTTGAGATGGAGTTTTGCTCTTGTTGCCCTGGCTGGAGTGCAATGGCACGATCTCGGCTCATCGCAACCTCCGCCTCCCGGCTTCAAGCAATTCTCCTGCCTCAGCCTCCTGAGTAGCTAGGATTACAGGCACGCGCCACCACGCCCAGCTAATTTCCTATTTTTAGTAGAGACTGGGTTTCTCCATGTTGGTCAGGCTGGTCTTGAACTCCCGACCTCAGGTGATCCACTCACCTCGGCCTCCCAAAGTGCTGGGATTACAGGCGTAAGCCACCATGCCTGGCCAACTGCAATGTATTTTTAAGAGCTAAAGTCCATATTTATGAATATATTCCCTGCAGAAGAGGCTGAATTGCCTCTACTCTGGTCTACGCTAAACCTAGATTTTCATAAAGTATATGTTTCATGGAAAATTATCTGGTGATTACTGCCCAAATGGTGTTAATGTCTTGACTATTTTTAGCACTCAATTCTAACACATTAGCCCTGCTCTAAGAATCATCTCTTGATATGTCTCTTTCTTTTGACATTCAAAACTACAATATTTCTAAACTACTTCAAGTAATGCTGCCCGAAAAACATCCTACAGTATAGTGGCTGCCAATTAAAGTCATTGGAGCAACAGACAGTGGCTACAGTTACTAAGTAGGGCTCTGTGTACAAAATCAATGGTCAGTCCGTAAAGCCCAGTACCTTTCAGAGTAAACCATCTCACTCTGATTCACTTAAACAATTTAGAGACGCTACTACGAAGGTGAAGTCCCCTTTTTTGGAGGGGATGGAATAAGCAAACGGATACATCAAACCAAAAGCAGAATTTCTCAAGAAGGGGGTTCACAATGGCACATTTTTTCTTCATACGGTGAAACGAATAGTTAACCACCCAATTAAGTTTTTTGCCCCCTCCCGGTGGTTTAAAAGCGGTAAAGAGCGCAGTGGGAGTATTTTGGTTTTGATGCCCCTTGCACAGGAAACCTGTTCTGACACATTCTTGTGGTGTCCAGTATAGGAATTTCACCTGAGTAGAGCTCAGCTCCAGTGCTATTATTTCAGATGGTGGGAATCCCCTGCAAGCCTTAGCCAAAAGAATTCTTAAATGAAAAATCTCTGTCCTGAGCCCCCTCCCTGCAACCAGCCCTTGAAGGGAAAAGCAGAGAAAATTCTCAAAGGACAGCGTCTGTGCCTGAGCTGGTCCTCATGGGAGACGAGAGAAATAAAACCAATCCAGAGAGGGCACCCCCATCTTTGTAAAAAAGAAGGGAGAAGTAATTAGAATGCCACGGAGGTGGGAAGAGAAAAAAAAGAAAATTCGGGCCCTTTCCAGCAAGAAGATGACGAGGAAAGGAAGAACGCCTGGTAGAGGGGGGCTGTCCCAACATGGGGAGGGAGTGGATTAGGCCTGAGGGAGAGGGGGTGGAACGACGGCGCACAAACAAGCTGGAAGGGGAGGAAAATGGTGACCCTGCACCCAGAACCGGCTCCAGGCCACGACGCCCGCTTGGGGGCAACTTTGCTGGGGAGGAGGGTCCGGGTAAGAGAAGACACGGCTCCCCGATCGCGACGGTCCCAGTGCGGGGGCCCAGTCTGGGACCATCCCCGAGCCCGGGAGGCCGAGGCCGGCGGCTCGCGGAGCGTGGCGGGGCCAGACGGGCAGAAAACTGCTAGGAGCGACCGGTGCCGCAGAGCCCTGGGGGCCGACGGAATCCGGGCCCGGAGCTACCCGCGGCTCCGCGGGGGAGGGGCCGCCACTGCTCTGCACGCCCCCTCCACCGTCACCCAGACCCCTTCGGTCTCTGCCCGTTCTGGCAAGAGAAGCCATCAGGGTAGCGGCTCAGCCGTCCCCAGACCCGACGGGGACCCTCCGTCTCCCCTGGCCCGGTCTCCCCGCCCCCACGCCCCACCCCCCAGTCTGACTCACCTCGCGAGTATAGAGACTTGGGCGATTCCAGGTCTAGGTCCGCGCTGAGCAATGAGATGAAGTCCGAGGGCATCGCAGCTCGACCCAGCCCGGCCCGAGGGCAGCGGGAGGGGGGGAGCGGCGGTGGCGGCGGCACCTCCTCTCCGGGACCGCGGGCACCGAACCGGGGGCGGCGAGGCGAGGGCGGCTGCCGCTGCCTCCTCCTCGAGGGTAGTGACTTCCACCGGGCCAAGGACCGAGGAAAAGGAGACGAGGTGGAGGGGGAACTCCACGGGGACTGATACTCGGCGGCCAGGAGAGGGGTTCAGGGCGGGGAAAGGGAAGGGGGACAGCCAAAGGGTCCGTTCTGTGCTTCTCCTCAGCGAAAACTGACGGTCGCCGCCACCGCCGCTGCCGCCGCCGCTGACAGGAATCTGAGCCCCGCCCCCCGCGGGGCACTGCGCAGGCGCGGAGGTGGGGGGAGCGCCCGAGAGCGCGGAAGAGCCGCGGCGGTCCCGGAGGGCGGGGAGGCGCGCCAGGGAACAGCAGCAACAAGCGCCTCACTTCCTGCCGCCGCGGCCCGAGCTGCTGTTCCCGACCCGGGAATGGGCCCCGCCGCCAGGGAGGGAGGGAGGCTGGGAGGTGGCCGTGCGCTGGGGCCCCGGGGAGGGAAAAGGTATGGTGGCGGCGAGCCTGAGGCGGCAGGCGCCGCGCGGAGCTGAGCGCAGGAGACAGAGCGGAGGAAAGCGAGGTGTCTGCCCGAGCCGGGGACTGACCCCAGAGGCGGGCGGCGGGCGGCGGCCCGGCCTGCCTGGCCCTGGGTCTCGCAGGGGACCGAAGTGTCATCGCTTGGACAGCCACCAACCCTTTGAAGTTTTCATAGCAGTGCCTACAAAGGGACTGTCGAAGCCATTTCTTAATTAGGAAATGGCAAACCGTATCCCAAAACCTCAAGTTATTGATTGTTTTTAATTAAAGTACTTTCTCTCCCAACACGCCTCCCACCTTTGGAGGCTGAAATTATTTAAAAAAAAAAAAAAAAAGATCTTTATCATTGTGCTGGGGCATCCGGGTTATTCGGAGTGGGACACATAAGACAATTAAAAAATTGGATCATGTGAATCCACCTGGCTGTTCTAGAGGAAAAAGGAAAAAAAAAAAGCAAACCTAAACGCTACTCTTCCAGTTTTTTCTTTCTTTCTTTCTTTCTTTTAACTTTTGGACTAGGCAAGGATGGAGGAAGAACGCATTTAATTGAGTTTTTGCTCTTGCTTTTCTGTTCGTGGAGCAAGTTTCCGTTGCAAACACTTAGAATCCTCACACCGCAGACCGTTTCCTGATTCTAATAGACTTCTGAGAAAATTTTAATCAAGTTATTGAAATATCAGCTGGAGTGCAGGGTCTGCATCTTGGGAAGTAATTTAAATCTTGTGTGGAATATTGATGTCAGAAGCCACATGGGCAAGGTTTTTAAGCTATTCGAATTGGTTTTTTTTATATATATACAAGGATAGTTACAAATCATGAAAATCAGTCTGTTGTTTTGTGTGTGTGTAGATAGATATATATAAATTATAGAGGCTTTTTCCCGTGAAATTGAGCAGTTCCTCAGGACTTGGAGTGCTAGGGTTGGGGTAAGAAGCTCTCAGCAAAGGAGGCCCCCAATGCAGATGTCGCTGAGGCAGGGCCCTTTACAAAGTTTTACTTGCAGACCTGCAGTTTAAACGTGTGTCATCAGAGCTCACCTATCTTCCCATCTCAACATTTGATTCAGGTTGCCCAATTGTCTTCACTGAATTCTGTGTAGTAATCAACCCTGTGAACATTAGTCTCTCGTCAGAGGTTCAGAAAGCTTTTCAGAGCCACCCCAAGATGGCAAAGGAGAACAGGAAAACTACCTTCACATTTCCATCTCTACTGCATGCTGTTGTGACAAGTCCCAAGGGAAGTCCCTTCATAACTAAGAGCCCCACTCATTAGAGAGAGGAAGATTCAAATCTCACATTGCCCAACAGGCCAAGGCCTACTGAAATCCTATAGCTTTTGAATTGGAGTAAACAGGAGACCTAGGGTAGTGGAGAGGAAATGCAATTCACCACCCAATACTAAGAAAGTTGAGTGAATCACTCTGAGCAGATCCCTTTTCCCCAGACCTATGTAATCACTTCACAAACTTAGGGTATAGGAAATCCCCAGTTTTTTTTTTTTCTCTGACCCTAATTAACTACTCTAGAACTGGCAAGGCTTCTTCCTTTTTATCTCGATACTTCTCTGCCCTTTTGTGACCTTTTTTTCCCCCAATGAGGCTTCGTTGTGTATGTTAATCAGATTTCCCCTGATTAGGTAAAAGCAAAGTGAAAAGGGGCCCACCAAAGTGTGGCTTGACCTCAACTGTGAATTCCAAGAAGGATTCTGTGGCCTCAGGCCTCACCTCATTAGGTCCTGCATTAAACTCGGATTATATCTAAATAGTTATTTGAAAAATCAGTGCCCACTCCCACTGCTTGCACCTGTCTTTTTACGGAGATAGATTCTTTTTTTTTTTTTTTTTTGAGACTGAGTTTCACTCTTGTTGCCCAGGCTGGAGTGCAATGGCACAATCTCGGCTCACTGCAACCTCCACCTCCCAGGTTCAAGTGATTCTCCATTTTCAGCCTCCTGGGTAGCTGGGATTACAAGTGCCCACCGCCACCCCCGGCTAATTTTTTTGTATTTTTAGTAGAGATGGGGTTTCACAATGTAGGTCAGGCTGGTCTCAAACTCCTGACCTGAGGTGATTCACCTGCCTTGGCCTCCCAAAGTTCTGGGATTACAGGCATGAGCCACCGCATCTGCCCTATATTCTTTTTTTTCTTTTCTTTCTTCTTCTTTTTTTTTTTTTTCTTCTGAGACAGGGTCTTGTTCTGTTGCCCAAGCTGGAGTGTAGTGGCAGGGTCATAGCTCAGTGCAGCTGCAGACTGAAACTCCCAGGTTCAAAGTAATCCTTCCACCTCAGCTTCCCAAACATCTGGGACTACAGGCATGTGCCATCACACTTGGCTAATTCATTCTATTATTATTATTGATTGATTGATTGATTTTGTAGATACATGGTCTTGCTATATTACCCAGGCTGGTCTTGAACTCTTTTTTTGCAGAGACATGGTTTTGGTATATTGCCTAGGCTGGTCTTGGACTCCTGGCTTCAAATGATCCTCTTGCCTCGGCCTCCCAAAATGCTGAGATTAGAGGCATGAGCCATTGAGCCTGGCCCAAGACACATTATTTGAAAAACTGCTTAGGTGGCTAGTTTTCTTGGCCATACTTTGCAACAGCATAGAGACCTAGATTTTGATTTTGTCTTTCAAATTTCAGTGACTGAAAACACAAATAAATTCATTAATAAACAGTGTTTGCTCTGCTGTCATCACAAAATAAAATGCGACCTGCATGATATTCAAGATTATCAAAAATAACTATCTGATCACTGTGTCATTAGTAAATTATATGCCATTCTTAGTTCCAATCATATTTCCCTCTGTGGTCATTTAGGTCTCAGTTGCATCCCCTTTTCTTTGATATTTGAAATAGTCTAATGATATATTTTTTAAACTACCCCTTCCTCTATATACCTTTATAAAACTTCCTCTGGGCTGGGCGTGGTGGCTCATGCCTGTAATCCAAGCACTTTGGAGGCCAAGGCAGGCGGATCACCTGAGGTCAGGAGTTCAAGACCAGCCCGACCAACATGGTGAAACCCCGTCTTTAAAAAAAAAAAAACTTCCTCTGACTGGGCATGGTGACTTGAGCCTATAACCCCAGGACTTTGGGAGGCCGAATAGGCAGATCACTTGAGGTCAGGAGTTCGAGACCAGCCTGGCCAACATGGTAAAACTCTGTCTCTACTAAAAATTAAAAAAAAAAAAATTAGCCAGGCATGGTGGTTCCCACTATAGTCCCAGCTACTTGGGAGGCTGAGGCAGGAGAATTGCTTGAATCTGGGAGGCAGAGGTTGCAGTGAGCCAGCATCGCACCACTGCACTCTAGCCTGGGCAGCAAGAGTGAGATGCCATCTCAAAATAAATAAGTAAATAAAACTTCTTCTGTTCACAACAAAAAGTATAACTTTAAGCATGCAAAATTTAGAAATTTCCTCTTATTGAAAATTATAATGGGGCCACGAGCAAAACATAGAGCAGATTTAGGAGTTTGTAGAATTCCTTTCTATTACTTCCCAATCATATATCACCTTCCCCAGTCACTTCATTAAAATTTCACAAGAACCCAGATTCAACTACAAGACTGTAGATTATGCAATAGAATGACACTTTTTATATCGGTGGTGTGTACTTTAACCCCTCCTGGACTTGTTTAGGCACTTTGTGAATTGTGTAGCTGGAATGACTATAAATGAAAGAGGTTCAAATATCAGCCACTGAAAAGGAATTAAATAAACTCATACAGAACAGAGGAATGTGCTGTCACAAGATCTACAAATCTTTGTCATTGTAATACAATTAAAGCTGTTAAAATAATTTTAGTCACACATATATTGTAATGAACCTGCTAAACAAACACAAAATCTGAAAGGAAAATTTCCAGAACAATTCAAGACAAAAAAAAAAAAAAAGCTTAGACCACAGTTATTTTTGCCCCACCATGGGAGCACTCCTTAATAATAAAGGAGAATTAATAGTGGTGGGAAATAATAGTGACTGCATTTGTGCTGGAATTGTAATCAAATTCTGAATATGTTTAGGTGTCAATTTCTACCCATATAACATGTTCTAGGAAATATTTATTTTTTCTTTTAAAATTTAATTTAATTTAATTATTATTTTTTTTTTTTGAGATGCTCTTGTCGCCCAGGCCAGAGTGCAATGTCATGATCTCGGCTCACTGCAACCTCTGCCTCCCAGATTCAAGAGATTCTCCTGCTTCAGCCTCCCACTGAGTAGCTGGGATTACAGGCACCTGCCATCACGCCCAGCTAATTTTTTTGTGTTTTTTAGTAGAGACAGAGTTTCACCATGTTGGTCAGGCTAGTCTCGAACTCCTGACCTCAGGTGATCCACCAGCCTTGGCCTCCCAAAGTGCTGGGATTACAGGTGTGAGCCACCCCACCCGGCCCTTCCTTTGTTTTCTTTAAAACAGGGTCTCACTCTGTTGCCCAGGCTGGAGTGCTGTGGAGTGAACACAGCTCACTACAGCCTCAACCTCCTGGGCTGAAGCAATCCTCCCACGTCAGCCTCCTGAGTAGCTGCAACCACAGGTGTGTGCCACCATGCCTGCCTAATTTTTTTTTCTTTGTAGAGACAGGGTCTCACCATGTTGCTCAGGCTCGTCTCAAACACCTAGGCTCAAGCAGTTCTCCCTCCTCGGCCTCCCAAAATGTTGTGATTAGAAGTGTGAGCCATGATGACTATCCTAGCAAATATTTGTGAAGGCAAAGTTAGTTTATATACTATTTAGCATCAGGTTTAGAACATTCTCACTCCTGGCATCTTTTAAATAGCCAAAATCTTAGAATCAGGCATCCAGTTCACTTTGTTCACTTTGATGGCATACTTCTTTAGTTTATGAGTTGGTCTCAGTCAGAGTTTGCATCTAAACTCTTATAGAGACCAATTAAGTCTCTCAAGATCTAGAATAATTGCAAGTCCTGAGATACAGTACAATCATTTTGAATCTGGAAGACACAGTGAGCAGGGAGAAAGGAGGTAAATGGTATATATCGGAGCAATTTTTTTTAAGCAGTGACACAGTTTCGCCATGTTGGTGGCCAGGCTGGTCTGAAACTCCTGACATCAAGTGATCCACCCTCCTTGACCTCCCAAAGTGCTGGGATTACAGGTGTGAGCCACTGCACCCAGCCAATGCCAGAGCAATTTGAAGGATAGGTTAGGGAGGAGAAATTTTAATGGAAAAATAGAAATACTTGATCCCTTTTAATACAAGAAAGGAAGATAATGTCTCCAGATCATCACAGCACTAGGCAGTTATACATGAAAGCTGCAAGCAAGTCCTTATTCACACTGACCTAGCACCATTGTGAAGACTACCACATTGCATTTGCTACGATGCTGTTTCCAAGACCACCACATTGCATTTGCTACAATGCTGTTTCCACACATAATTACGGCATTTATTATGTCTAGTAACCCCACCTCAGCTGTGATATTAGTTTGACCAAGAGTATGAATTAGTAAAGGTTATACAATTTCTCATTGCCCTCTCTCTTAATTTAGGGAGTTTTGACCTCTGAGCTCCATGGTTTGCTTCAAAACATCTGTAATCTTCCTAAACGTGTGTGCAAATTTTGACAAGCCTCTCTTTTCTTGGGACAAAGGTTAAAATTTTGGCCTGCTTAAGCTTTCTGAAAGAAAGATTCATCACCCAGAAAAGATTTAAAAAAAAAAAAAAGGTTCCTCTACATGAAGCAGAATCACTCTTCTCTCATTCCACGAATGGGTGCTGGGAGCTGTGCTAGGTATAAGCGATAGAAACATTTTGCACAGCCAGGCGTGGTGGCTCATGCCTGTAATCCCAGCATTTTGAGAGGCCGAGGCAGGCGAATCATGAGGTCAAGAGATTGAGACCATCCTGGCCAACAGGGTGAAAACCTGCCTCTACTAAAAATTCAAATATTAGTTGGACATGGTGTCATGTGTCTGTAGTCCCAGCTACTGGGCAGGATAAGGCAGGAGAATTGCCTGAACCCAGGAAGCGGAGGTTGCAGTGAGCCAGAATCGCACCATTGCACTCTAGCCTGGCAACAGAGTGAGACTTCGTCTCAAAAATAACAATAGACAAATAAATAAATATGATTTTTTGAAAAGAGGAATATAAGTAGTATACTTAGCATTGTGATAGGTGCTATGCTAGAAATCTTGTACAGATATCTAGAAATAAATTATCAGTTTGCTTTCTTAGTGAGCTGAGAGAGGGGAAGAAGGAGGAATGTCAATCATCTCACACATCACACTCTTTCTCCTCCTCCACTACCACAGCTGATATCTCTTCGCTTTAACTGCAGTTTCCCACAGGGGTTAAAAGAGGCTAGACAGTTGCAGGGCAAAGTCCTGACATGCAAATGTTTACAACGTGATGCATCACAGGTATTATGTGTTGATGCAGAGAGTCCATGAAATACCTGGGCTTCATTGGACTTTGTCGGTGGATGGTCAAAGAAACATTGAGTGTCTTTTTTTCAGCTTTGCAGAGGATTATGGTTCAATACTTAGGTTAAGGATGTAATGATAAAATAGTCTAATTGGTCATCCACGACTAAGCCCCCAGAATTAAACGGTTGCGCTGAAGTTACTGGATAAACTAGACTGATTTTAGAAATAACGTATTTCACCTGAGAAGCATTTATTTCAGCTGCATAAGGAAATGTGGATGGCCCCAAACCTGGAAGAAACATACAAGGGATTGATCTGCCTCCATGTGTTAGAATCTGATGATAAAATGTGAACTTACAGAGAATTTTTATCTGTTTATTCATTCAGTTTCTCCACCTGCAAAAATCTGACTTTATTTTCAAAGTCCAGCTCAGATACCATTTCCTCTGTGAATTCATCCCAAACCCTTCCAAGCAATGTTAATCATTCTCTCTTCTGTGTTCCTATAGCATTTTGTTCAAAGTGCTGGCATAGCAATCAACACAGTGAATTACAGTTCCTGGGTCTCTCTCTCTCTGATATATTGTGAACACACTGGGTCATATAGTATTGGAGAAAGTAAAAATAAAGAAAACACAATTCTTGCCTTAAATAGCTTGTAATTGATTGTGAGCACACAGCTTTAGCACCCAAACAGAATGAAACAAATGTTATAATAGCCATCTGTTGACATTGTAATAAGAATTTGACATTGGGTACAGAGATGAAGAGAATGGAAGAAGAAACAAGAAACTCGAAAGGTAAGAAAAGGACAGAGGTGAAAGATATTGAACATTATGCCAAGGATTTTATTCTTTATCCTGAAGGCACTGGGGAGCATTGAAGATTTTTTAAGAGGAAATGACCTGACCACAGCTCTATTTTAGGGAAGTAACAGAGGCAGCATTGTGGAGAGTAAATGGGCAGCTGAGAGCCTAGAAAGAGAGACCAGCCAGCAGCCAATGAGGCCTGAAAGAGTAAGCAAGAGGGCCGGGTGCGGTGGCTTACGCCTGTAATCCCAGCACTTTGGGAGGCCAAGGCAGGTGGATCACAAGCTCAGGAGATCGAGACCATCCTGGTTAACACAGTGAAACCCCATCTCTACTAAAAATACAAAAAATTAGCCGGATGTGGTGGCACATGCCTGTACTCCCAGCTACTCGGAAGGCTGAGGCAGGAGAATTGCTTGAACCAGGGAGGTGGAGGTTGCAGTGAGCTGAGATCGCGCCACTGCACTGCAGCCTGAATGACAGAGTGAGACTCCCATCTCACAAAAGAAAACAAAAGAGTAGAGCAGGAAACAAAATGTAAAGAAGGAATTGTATTTGTAAGACATACAAGTAGCTGGGTGTGGTGGCTCACACTTGTAATCCCAGCACTTTGGGAGACCAAGGCAGGTGGATCATGAGGTCAGGAGTTCCAGACCAGCCTGGCCAACACAGTGTAACCTCATCTCTACTGAAAATACAAAAATTAGCCGGGTGTGGTGGTGGGTACCTGTAATCCCAGCTACTTGGGAGGCTGAGGCATGCGAATCGCTTGAACCCAGGAGGTAGAGGTGGCAGTGAGCCGAGATTAAACCACTGCACTCCAGCCTGGGCAACAGAGCTAGACTCCGTTAATAAAAAAAAAAAAAGCCGGGCGCAGTGGCTCACGCCTATAATCCCAGCACTTTGGGAGGCCGAGGCGGGTGGATCATGAGGTCAAGAGATCGAGACCATCCTGGTCAACAAGGTGAAACCCCATCTCTACTAAAAATACAAAAATTAGCTGGGCATGGTGGCGCATGCCTGTAGTCCCAGCTACTCGGGAGGCTGAGGCAGGAGAATTGCTTGAACCCAGGAGGCGGAGGTTGCGGTGAGCCAGGATCGCGCCATTGCACTCCAGCCTGGGTAACAAGAGCGAAACTCCATCTCAAAAAAAAAAAAAAAAAAAAAAGACATACAAATAGAATCAGAAGAACTCAGAAGTGCTCAAATGTTGAGAGTAAGGAAGAGAGAAGAGTTTGAAAAAGGAGATGATGAGACAAAGATTTGACACTTGTACGAACCAACAGGTTCTTCATCGTTGGAGTCTGATATGGTTTGAATGTTTGTTACCTCCAAATCTTAGGTTGAAATATAATCCTAGACCAGGCATGGCAGCTCATACCTGTAATCCCAGCACTTTGGAAGACCGAGGCAGGAGGACTGCTTAAAGCCAAGAGTTCAAGACCAGACTGGGCAACATAGCAAGACCCATCTCTATAAAAAAAAAATTAAAATATTAGCCAAGTGTGATGGCCCATGCCTGTAGTCTCAGCTTCTTGGGAGGCTGAGGTGGGAGAATCACTTAAGCCCAGGAGTTTGAGGCTGCAGTGAGCTATGATCCCACCACTACACTCCAGCCTGGGCAACAGAGTGAGACTCTTGTCACACACACAAAAAAAAAACAATAAGAGAAATGGAATCTCCAAAGTTGGAAGTGAGGCCTGGTGGGAGGTGTCTGGGTCATGGGGTAGATCCCTCACGAATGGCTTGGCTCCCTCTTTCTGGTAATGAGTGAGTCCTCGCTCTGAATTCATGCAAGCTCTGGTTGTTTAAAGAGCCTGGCACCTCCTCCTTCTCTCTCTTGCTCCCTCTTGCCATGTGACGTGCCTGCTCCCACTTTACCTTCCTCCATGAGTAAAAGCTCCCTGAGGCCTCACTGGAAGCCAAGCAGATGCTGACGCCATGCTTCTTGTGCAGCCTACAGAATTGGAGCCAATCAAACCTCTTTTCTTTTTAAATCCCTCTTTCAGCTACTTCTTGATAGTAATGCAAAACTAGCACAGAGTCCAATAGCTTCACTCATCAGAAGAAAATTTAACAGAGAAGCAAACGCCACCAAACATAAATCACTCAAGAGACTTTATACTTTGTTTTTGTTTTTGGTTTTTTTTTTTGGTGTTTTTTTTTTGAGACGGAGTCTTGCTTGTCACCCAGGCTGGAGTGCAATGGCTCGATCTTGGTTCACTGCAATTTCTGCCTTCCGGGTTCAAGCAATTTTCCTGCCTCAGCCTCTAGTAGCTGGATTACAGGCACCCACCGCCACGCCCAGCTAATTTTTGTATTTTTAGTAGAGACAGGATTTCACTATTTTGGTCAGGCTGGTCTTGAACTCTGACCTCAGGTGATCCACCCACCTTGGCCTCCCAAAGTGCTGGGATTACAGGCATGAGCCACTGTGCCTGGCAAGACTTTATACTTTGTTACCTGGAACTGCAAAGACTCTACTCAGAAATAATCCTATACTTACACTTTGCCAGTAGGAAATTCAAATGAACATAGCTGGTAAGAAACAAATCTACATGACCATGCATTCCCAGTTTTCACTCCAAACATACTTGAGTACTAATATTTAAGCCTTTATCTACTCACTTTTATAACTAAATGTGGAAGAAGTTCAAGAATCCTACAGGCCAACAATTCTAAGGAAAGAGAAAAAAAAAAGCTTGTAGGAAGAAAAGCAGCCATATGTCTAATGTCTTTAAAGAGGATCAATTTGCAAACCTTCCATTCATAGAAGACTTGGGTAATAATGGACCTAAAGGTTATCCTGGTCCAGGCCTAGGGACCAAAATATTTAAGAACTAGACATAGTATAGGCTGTGGGTAATCAACTCAGCCCTGACAGCCTGACCTGATCAGGAGGAATAAGTAGATTTTCTGCGCTTCTGAACTATTAAATGAACACTTTTTTTTTAGGGCAGAGTATGGAAAAAAGGGAAATTCAGAAAGAAACATTCAATAAGAGAAAAAGCCTGTAGAGAGGTGTTCCAGCAGGCTTTCCTCCAGAAGCAAAGGAGATGTGATCTGTGTTACTCCTCGTGAGCAGGTCCACCCTAAACCCCAGATCAGACTTGGTCCTCCCTATTGGGGGCCATCTTTAGGTATGGTGCCCAGTGAGTTCTAATTTATTCTAGATAGACTTGATATTTTCTCCATGGTACTCACATACCTCAATAGTGAAAAGCTTCCAAAGGAACATGTGACCATCCATGTGATCAAAGGAAATTCTGTTATTTCTCCTGGGTGCTATATATACCTATTTAGGATACATTTTTCAGAAGCTATTTGACGAAGTAGAAAGTGAACTGACTTGGGGCCAGACACAGTGTTTCACGCCTATTATCCCAGTGATTTGGGAGGCCAAGGCTAGAGGATCCCTTGAGCCCAGGAGTTTGAAACTAAAAAAAAAAAAAAAAAAAAAAACCACAAAAATTAGCCAGGTGTGGTGCCGCTCACCTGTAGACCCAGCTACTGGGAAGTTGAGGCAGGAGGATCCCTTGAGCCCAGGGGTTCAAGGCTGCTGTGATGCTGTGAGCTATGATTACATCACTGCAAATCTCAGCCTAGGCAACAGAGTGAGACCTTCTTTGTTTTTTTTTTTTTTTTTGAAAGTCTCACTTCGTCACCCAGGCTGGAGTGTAGTGGCGGTGCGATCTCGGCTCACTGCTTCCCAGGTTCAAGTGATTATCCTGCCTCAGGCTCCCTAGTAGCTGACATTACAGACATCTGCCATCACGCCAAGCTAATTTTTTTTGTGTGTATTTTTATTAGAAATGGGATTTCACCATGTTGGCCAGGCTGGTTTTGAACTCCTGACTTCAAGTGATCCACCTGCCTCAGCCTTCCAAAGTGCTAGGATTACAAGCATGAGCCACTGAGCCTGCTGAGACCCTATTTCTAAATAAACAACTAATAAAATGAAATTTAAAAAGAAAGTGAACTGACTTGGAGCAGAGTCCTAAATTCTAGTTCTATTTTGGCACCTACTGTGCACAGGAAGTGAGGCATTCCGTGCTATTCCTAAGTAGTGTGACTTTCCTCTAGAGAGGAGTTTTAGCTTTCTGCAGAACTTAATCCTGGGTGGGATAAGGCTGGAGCTGTTGGCACCACCTTGCCACAAAGAGGAAAGAGCCAGAAGCAGACTAATTATGAGGAAGAAGAGCCAAGAGATGGAGAGAGAGAAAAAAACAGAACCTGAAAGAAAACAAAACAAAGCTGAAGTCTCTGGAGGAAGCCTGACTTCAATTATCCGAATTGTTTTTTTTTTTTTTTTTGCTTAAGAGGGTGTTTGCATTGGGTCTTCTGTCACTTCAAAGTAAGCAAGAAAGTCTTAACACAACATATTCTGCCCAGGTTTATGGGACCTTCTTGGGCCTCCGTTCCCTCTCTGTGAAATAAGTGGGTTAGGTTATTTATCAGGGAGGGATTGTGTTCAGCTGCTAGTAACAAACACCAGTGGCTTAGAGGTTTTATTTTTCTCATGCAAGAAGCCCGGAGTTAGGCAATTGATATGGTTTGGCTGTGTCCCCACTCAAATCTCATCTTGAATTGTAGCTCCATAATTCCCACGTGTTGTAGAAGGGGCCCAGTGGGAGATAATTGAATCATGGGGGTGGTTTTCTCCATACTGTTCTCCTTGAAGTAAATAAGTCTTACAAGATCTGATGGTTTTATAAGGGAAGATTCCTTTCACTTGGTCCTCATTCTCTCTTGTCTGCTGCCATATAAGACATGCCTTTTGCCTTCATTCCCAGCCATGTGGAACTGTGAGTCCAATAAACCTCTTTTCCTTTGTAAATTACCCAGTCTCAGATATGTCTTTATCAGCAGCATGAAAATGAACTAATACAGCAATCCAAGGCTAGTCTCACAGCCCCACAATGCCATCAGGCACATAGGCGTCCCTCTTAGCCAGCTTGAGAGGTGGCCCGTGTTCTCATACTCAGAAGATGGCTGTCGCCTCTAGGCATCATGTGTGCATCCTAGGCAAAAGAAGGAAGGAAGAAGAAAGGGGCCAACCCACACAGTGGCTTCAACTTGCATTTCATTGGCCAGGACTATGTCACATGGTCACTATCTGAAAGGGAGGCTGGGAACAGTTTTGTAGATGGGTACACTGATGCTCTGAACAAATTGAGGGCCTGTTTGCAAGGAAGTGGGGGGAGAATAGATGTTGGGTAGATGATGACAGTATCTGCCACAGAATACATAATACCGAAAGTAACCTCTTTCTCAGAAATTCTGTAATGCTAGTCTTCTTTCCATTTTGTTTTACTTAATCATTTCCTAATGGAAAAGAGCTAAGTATTTTATGGAAAGCACATTTTAAAAATTCAAAGTCTTGGAGAAGCGTAGCTACGTCTCATATATTAAATGATAATACATTTGTGTGAGATGTCAGATTACAGTCAAAATCGCTTCATATTTATTAGATTTTTCCTGAAACGTTCTTAAACTTTTAAATTCTAAACTTCAGGAAACTTATTCTCACTAATCCCAGCTATTCAGATATCTTCTTTAGTTGAACTAAGTTACCTGGGTTTTCCTTCTAATTTTCTAGTCCTGGCCAGGCGCAGTGGCTCATGCCTGTAATCCCAACACTTTGGGAAGCCAGGGCAGGCAAATCACTTGAGGTCAGGAGTTTCAGACCAGCCTGACTAAGTGAAACCCCGCCTCTACTAAAAAAATACAAAAATTAGCTGGGTGTAGTGGTGCATACCTGGAATCCCAGTGACGTGGGAGGCTGAGGCAGGAGAATCACTTGAACCTGGGAGGCAGAGGGTGCAGTGAGCCAAGGTCACCACTACACTCCAGCCTGGGTGACAGAGCAAGACTCCATCTCAAAAAATAAAGTAAAATAAATAAATGAACTAAGTTACTGTGTTTTCCTTCTAATTTTCCAGTCCTTCTCAAATGATTTCATACTCTTTGTGTTTCATCTCTCCAACTAAATTGTAAACTTGTCTAGAGCAGAGCCCAACACTTAGCACAATGCTGGATTGGTAGTGAGCAATCGATAATGTTTGAGCAATGAATGAATGAATGAATAATTGAAGTCCCAGTTTCTATTTCTTTTCTCTCCCCAGAACTCTGCCTTCCATGCATGCTTGTGAACTGACTGCCTCTAAGAGTCATTACCAAGGCAATTTGTATCCTAGGCCGTCAGCTTCAGAAAGCCTTTCACTTTCTACCTTCAAATCCTCTCCACCATTATTCATTCAGCTGGCCCCACAAGTCTGCCCTGACCACTTCCCTTTGCCTAATTGTTTCACCTAGTCCCTTCCCAATTCAACAGATTAAAGGTCTTACCTTCAGGAAATTCTCCTTATGTCTAAATTAAGTTTTGTACACAGCTATTTCTTCTTCATTTGCTCTCTAAGTTGACAGAACACAGCAGGTAATATATTTAATCAGTGCTTTAGAAAGTCCTGAGTGTTTTTTTCTAATAAAAAATAAGGTGTGTGTGGGATTATACTTCAAAAACAATAGGTGTTCATTGTGAAAACCAAAAATAATCGCTGAAAATATAAATAATACAAGCACTTTGGAGGCCAAGGTGGGCGGATCACCTGAGGTCGGGAGTTCAAGACCAGCCAGACCAACATGGTGAAACCCCGTCTTAAAAAATATATATATATATATATATATAATTTTTATTCAAAAACTCATAAACTATCACATAGAGAAGATCATTTAGTATATATCTTTCAGGAATTTTTTTAATGTATATTTTGCATTACATATTACAAAAATTGGCTATCCTATATATACTATTATCCTGCTTTCCTGATTTAACTGTGAAGGTCAGTCCAAATCAGTCAATATTCTTAATAATGTGTGATGACAGAAGAGTATTCCATTACAGGAAATACCTTATTTAGCTAATCTCCTACTTTCAGCATTTAGTTTATTTTCTTTTTCAGAAAGCTTTGTAGGCTGGGTGTGGTGGCTCACACCTGTAATCACAGCAATTTGGGAGGCCAAGATGGGGTGGATCACTTGAGGTCAGGAGTTCAAGATGAGCCTGGCCAACATGGTGAAATCTCTTCGATACTAAAGATACAAAAACCAGCCAGGCATGGTGGTGCATGCCTGTAATCCCAGCTACTCAGGAGGCTAAGGCAGGAGAATCACTTGCACCTGGGAGGCACAGGTTGCAGTGAGCCAAGATCACGCCACTGCACTCCAGTCCGGGCCACAGTGTGAGACTCTGTCTCACAAAAAAAGAAAAAAAGAAGAAAAAAAACCTTTGTAAATACAACTGAAATGAACATCCTCGTAGCTAAATCTATACTTGTGTCCTTTTCTTAATTATTCCCTTTGGATACGCTCCCCAATAAGATTCATTTTGATGACCAATAAGGAGAAGCAATACACATTTCATATGAAATGGGAGAGACTAAAACAAACCCACAGTAGTACTTTACCATTATTTTGGGAACTAAAACGTATTTGGCTTGCAGGCTCCAGGGCTTACTCAGCATAACCTATATTATTGTGGCATCATACCTGGAAATCTGAGCTTTCTGCAGAGCACTGCAGAAATCCTCATAGAGAACCTTTTTTTTTTTTTTTTTGAGACGGAGTTTCGCTCTTGTTACCCAGGCTGGAGTGCAATGGCGCGATCTCAGCTCACCGCAACCTCTGCCTCCTGGGTTCAAGCAATTCTCCTGCCTCAGCCTCCAGAGTAGCTGGGACTACAGTCGTGCACCACCATGCCCAGCTAATTTTTGTATTTTTTAGTAGAGACGGGGTTTCATCTTGTTGACCAGGATGGTCTCAATCTCTTGACCTCGTGATCTACCCGCCTCGGCCTCCCAAAGTGCTGGGATTATAAGCGTGAGCCACCGCGCCCAGCGAGAAACTTAAACATCATAAAATATAACTTCAGCCAGGCACAGTGGCTTATGCCTCTAATCCCAGCACTTTGGGAGACCGAGGCAGGTGGATCCCAAGGTCAGGAGTTCAAGACCAGCCTGGCCAAGATGGTGAAACCTTGTCTCTACTAAAAATACAAAAATTAGCTCTGTGTGGTGGCAGGCACCTGTAATCCCAGCTACTCAGGAGGCTGAGGCAGGAGAATCACCACCCAGGAGGCAGGGGTTGCAATGAGCCGAGATTGCACCACTGCACTCCAGCCTGGGTGACAGAACAAGACTCCATCTCAAAAAAAATTAAAAATAAAAATAAAAGCTGGGATTACAGGCACCTGCCACCATACCTGGCTAATATTTTGTATTTTTAGTAGAGATGGGGTTTCACCATGTTACCCAGGCTGGTCTTGAACTCCTGACTTCGTGATCCACCTGCCTTGACCTCCCAAAGTGCTGGGATTACAGGCATGAGCCCAGGAAAACCATGCCCAGCCTTTTTCCTTCTATTTCTTTAAAGTTTATAATTACATGCACAAATCAATTTAAAGAAATTCATCCCAGCTTGAGTATACTTAAGAGTTCTGTGTCGTTTAATCAGCTATCCCTGCTCAATTTTCAAAAATATTTCTAGTTAGACAGAAAACATATTCTAATCTATGTTCTAGAATTAATCATTCTATCTTGGTTAGAAACAAACACCAGATAAATAAACATTATAGGGACCAGGCACAGTGATTTATGCCTGTAATCCCAGCACTTTAGGGCACCTATGTGGGAGGACCTCTTGAGACCAGCCTGAGCAACATAGCAAGATCCCACCTCTACAAAAAACTTTAACATTTAGCTGGGCATAGTAGCGCACACCTGTAGTCCTAGTTATTTGGAAGGCTGAGGCAGAAGGATCACTTGAGCCTAGGAGCTGGAGGATGTGGTGAGCTATGATCACGCCACTGCACTCCAGCCTGGGCAAGAGAGCAAGACTCTGACTCAGAAACAGACAAAAATACAGAAGATAAAGATGTTTTCCTCTCAGTGCTACTATTATATATTGTCCAAGAGGTTCTAGTCAATGCAATATGAAAAATGAAAGGAATAAGGGTTGCAAAGTAAGGAAGAAAAATCTTTGTTATTTACAGTCAAAATGTTTATCTACATAGGAAGTCCAAGAAAAATATTAAAATAATTCAGCAACTTGCTGGTAAAGACATTCAAGAATGTCATTAATGATAAAAAATACAATTTCAAGAGCAACAAAAACTATGAGGTGCCCATGAATATATAACAAAAGATGGGAAATACTTTTAAGGAGAAATTTACAAAATGCTCATTGAAGGACACAAAGGAAAACTTAAAAAAAGAGAGCTGATACTATGTTCCTGAATAGAAAGACTCAATATTAGTAAGTTGGTTTATCAATACATTATAACACCAACCAAAATTCCCAGAAGACTTTTTATGGCTCTTGATAAACTAATCCTAAATTTCATATGAAAGAACAAATAGGTCAAAAATAACCAAGATAATTTTGAGGAAAAAAATATACAGAGGAGGGAACTTGACCTGCCAGATAAGAAACATTTATCATAAAGCCGTATTATTAAAAAACAATTCAACATTTGTTTAGCAATAGACAAAGAGATTAAAGCAGTAGATAAGCCAGAAGCAGCTTAAATACATATAGAAACTTGGCATAAAATAGAAATGGTTTTATAAATCAATCCGTGGGAAAAAAATGAAAATACAATGGTGCTAGAGCAATTATTTATACAAAAAACCCACAAAATGAATTAGTTCCTTACATAAAATAAAATAATTTTAAATGAATTAAAAATTTGAAAGGTAAAAAGCAGCATGTAAAAATTTTTGGAAGAAAATGCCCAATGTCTTTATGGCATCAGAACAGGGAGAGACTTTCTAAATACTCAAAAGTACAAAGCCTAAAGAAATATATTAGACTACAATAAATTCAAATATCTGTATATAAAATATATTACAGAAAATATCAAAGGATAATCTATAAACTGAAGTTATTTATTTACAACTCATTTACCCAACAAAAGACTAATACACAAATACAAGTATACCTTGAAGATATTTCAGGTTGAGTTCCAGACCACAGCAATAAAGTGAGTCATACGAATTTGTTGGTTTTCTGGTGCATATTTATGTTTACACTGTACTGTCGCCTATTAAGTGTGCAACAGCATCATGTCTAAAAAACTGTACATACTTTAATTAATTGATTAATTATTAGTATTAGTATTTGAGATGGAGTTTTTCTCTTTTTGCCCAGTCTGGAGTGCAATGGCACCATCTTGGCTCACTGCAACCTCCGCCTCCCAGGTTTAAGTGATTTTCCTGCCTCAATCTCCGAAGTAGCTAGGATTATAGGCATGTGACACCACACCCAGCTAATTTTGTATTTTTAGTAGAAACAGGGTTTCTCCATGTTGGCCAGGCTGGTCTTGAACTCCTGACCTCAGATGATCAATCCACCTCAGCCTCCCAAAGTGCTGGGATTACAGGCGTGAGCCACTGTGCCCAGCCCATACTTTAAAAATACTTTATTGCTGGCTGGGCGTAGTGGCTCATACCTGTAGTCCCAGCACTTTGGGAGACCAAGGTGGGTGGATCATTTGAGGGCAATAGTTCAAGACCAGTCTGGCCAACATGGCAAAACCCTGTCTTTACTAAAAAATACAAAAAAATCATCTGGGCCTGGTAGCAGGTGCCTGTAATCACAGCTACTTAGGAAGCAAAAGAGCAAAGCTGAAAACCATTATTCTCAGCAAACTAACACAGGAACAGAAAACTAAACACAGCGTGTTCTTACTCATAAGTGGGAGTTGAAATATAAGCACAGGGAAGGAAACATCACATACTGTGGCCTGTCAGGGGTTGGGGGGCAAGGGGAGGGAAAGCATTAGGAGAAATACCTAATGTAGATGGTGGGTTAATGGGTGCAGCAAACCACCATGACACATGTATACCTATCTAACAAACCCGCATGTTCTGCATGTGTATGCCAGAACTTAAAGGATAATTTAAAAAAAGAAAAGAAAAGAAAATATAGGATACAACAAAGGTGAAATCTCAAAAAAATAAAAAACAGTTGGAGTTCTCACTATGTTATCCAGACTGGTCTCAAACTCCTGGAGTCAAGTGATCCTCCTGTCTCTCAGGTAGCTGGGACTAGAGGCACATATCACTGTGCCCAGCTTCAGAAGGTTTTCATTGGACTTTTCCCAGATCCATTAGAAGAATCACAATCTATGGCACCTACAGCCTTACAAAATGTCTTTCTTTCTTTTTTTTTTTTTTATTGCATTTTAGGATTTGGGGTACATGTGAAAAACATGCAAGGTTGTTGCATAGGTGCATACGTGGCAGTGTGATTTGCTGCCTTCCTCCCCTTCACCTATATCTGGCATTTCTCCACATGCTATCCCTGCCCAACTCCCCACCCCCCCGCTGTCCCCCCCCTCCCCCCAACACAAAATGTATTTCTTAAATGATATGACTTGAAAGTTGAAATGACTGCTTAATCTGTGGGCTACAGAATGGATGTTGTGTTAGAAAGCATGAAAACATTAATCACCTTGTAAATCTCCACCAGAGCCCCTGGGTAACCAGGTACATTATCAATGAACAGTAATATTTTGAAATGAATCTTTTTTTTTTTCTGAGCAGAAGGTCTCAACAGTGGACTTAAAATATTCAATAAACCATGCTGTAAACAGATGGGCTGACATCCAGGCTTTGTTGTTTCATTTACAAAGCATAGGCAGAGTAGATTTAGCATAATTCTTATGAGTCTTAGGATATATATATTTTTAAGATGGGGTCTCACTCTGTCACCCAGGCTGGAGTGCAGTGGCATGATCACAGCTCACTCCTATCTCCCATGCTCATGCGATCCTCCCACCTCAGCCTCCAGACTAGCTGGGACTACAGGTACATGATACCACGTCTAGTTAATTTATTTTATTTTTTCTTAGAGACAAGGTCTTGCTATGTTGCCCATGCTGGTCTCAAATCCTAAGCTCAAGCAGTCCTCCCACCTTGGCCTCCCAAAGTGTTGGGATTACTGATGTGAGCCACCATGCCCAGCCAGATTTTTTTTTCTTTTTTTGAGACTGAGTCACCCAGGCTGGAGTGCAGTGGCACAATCTGTGCTCACTGTAATTTCTGCCTCCCAGGTTCAAGCAATTCTGTCTCAGCCTCTGGAGTAGCTGGAACTACAGGCACATGCCACTATGCCTGACTAATTTTTTTTTTTTTTTTTGAGACGGAATCTTACTCCGTCTCCCAGGCTGGAGCGCAGTGCCATGATCTCGGCTCACTTTAACCTCTGCCTCCCGGGTTCAACCGATTCTCCTGCCTCACCCAAGTAGCTGGGATTACAGGAATGTGCTACCAAACCTGGCTAATTTTTTATATTTGTTGTAGAGATGGGTTTTCACTATGTTGGCCAACCTGGTCTCAAACTCCTGACCTCAAGTGATACTCCCACCTCGGCCTCCCAAAGTGCTTGGATTACAGGTGAGAACCACCTTACCTGGTGCTGGAAAAATTCTTGAAGGTAATCAAAGGTGCTGCTTCAGTGAATATACAAATGACAGAAAGCAAAACAGCTTCATTGCTAATAGGAAGGAAATTTGAGTGGTTTAGATAGAAGATCAAACCAGCCACAACATTCCCTTAAACCAAAGCCTGATCCAGAGCAAGGCCCTAAATCTCTTCAATTCTATGAAGGCTGAGAGAGGTGAGGAAGTTGCAGAAGAAAAGTTGGAAGATAGCAGGGCTTGGTTCATGAGGTTTAAGGAAGAAACCACCTCTATAATATGAAAATGCAAGGTGAAACTCCAAGTGCTGATGGAGAAACTGCAGCAAGTAATCCAGAAGATCTAGCTAAGATAATTGACGGTGGTAGCTGCACTAAACAACAGATCTTCCATGTAGATGAAACAGCCTTCTATTGGAAGAATATGCCATCTAGGACTTCCACAGCTAGAGAAGTCAGTGCCTGGCTTCAAAGCGCTGGCTGACTCCCCTGTCAGGGGGCTAATGCAGCTGGAGACTTTAAATTGAAGCTAATGCTCATTTAGCATTCTGAAAATCTGGCTGGGCTGGGAGAGGTGGCTCATGCCTGTAATCCCCACACTTTGGGAAACTGAGGTGGGAGGATTGCTTGAGTCAAGGAGTTCAAGACCATTCTGGACAACAGAGTGAGACCCCCATCTCTACAATAAATAACAAATTAGTCAGCTGATAGTGCTCCCCTGTAGTCCCAGCTACTTGAGAGGTTAAGGCAGGAGGATTACTTAAGCCCAGGATGTTGAGGCTGCCGTGAGCCATGACCCCACTACTGCACTCCAGCCTCAGCAATAGAGATGCTATCTCAAAACAAAAACAAACAAAAAACCAAAAAAACTTTTCCTTTTCACTCACTACTTGGCTAACTGGCACAAGACACCTAGCTTTCAGCCCTTCTTGACTTTTGACATTTAGAGGTCACTGTAATGTTATTAATTGGCCTAATTTCAGTATGTTGTATTTCAAGAAGTAGGAAGGCCCAAGGAGAGAGAGAGAGAGAGAAAGAGAGAGAGAGAGGGAGGGACAAGGGAACGGCCAGTCAGTAAAGTAGTAATTTATTAAGTTTTCTGTCTTATATGGGTGTGGTTGGTGGTGCCACAAAACAATTTAAATAGTAATATCAAGGATTACTGTTCACACATCACCATAACACCATAACATATATAGTAATAATGAAAAAAAATGGAAATATCACAAGAATTACCAAAATGTGACATAGAGATAAGAAGTGAACATATGCTTTTGAGAAAATGGCACCAATACACTTGCTACAAACCTCCTTCTTCTTCCTCCTCCTCCTCTTTTTTTTTTTTTTTTTAGACAGAGTTTCACTCTTGTTGCCCAGGCTGGAGTGCAATGGGATGATCTTGGCTCACCGCAACCTCCACCTCCTGGATTCAAGCAACTCTCAGCCCCCCGAGTAGCTGGGATTAAGGCATGCACCACCACACCCAGCTAATTTTGTATATTTAGTAGAGACAGGGTTTCTCCATGTTAGTTGGGCTGGTCTTGAACTCCAGACCTCAGGTGATCTGACTGCCTCAGCCTCGCAAAGTGCTGCAATTATAGGCGTGAGCCACTGTGCCCAGCCTCTAATTTTTTTTTTTTTTTGAGATGGAGTCTCGCTCTGTTGCCCAGGCTGCAGTGCAATAGCGCATCTCGGCTTACTGCAACCTCTGCCTCCCAGCTTCAAACAATTCTCCTGCCTCAGCCTCCTGAGTAGAGTAGCTGGAACTGCAGGTGCCCACCACCACGCTGGCTAATTTTTGTATTTTTAGTAGAGATGGGGTTTCACCATGTTGGCCAGGCTGTTTTTGAACTCCCAACCTTGTGACCCGCTTGCCTCAGCCTCCCAAAGTGCTGGGGTTATAGGCATGACCACCACGCTTGGCTTTTTTTTTTTTTTCTTTTAGGAGACAAAGTCTCACTCTGTCACCCAGGCTGGAGTGCAGTGGTGTGATCTTGGCTCACTACAACCTCTGCCACCTGGGTTCAAGTGCTTCTCCTGCCTCAGCCTCCTGAGTAGCTGGGATTACAGGTGCCTGCCACTGAGCCTGGCTAATTTTTATATTTTTAGTAGAGATGGTGTTTCACCATATTGGCCAGGATGGTCTTGAACTCCTGATCTTGTGATCCACCCGCCTCAGCCTCCCAAAGTGCTGAGATTACAGGCGTAAGCCACTGCGCCCAGCCGACCTTGACAGTTTTGAGAAGTATTAGACAATACATTGTAGAGTACCCCTCAAATGGCATTTTTATGGTGTTTTTCTTGTAATCAGGCTGGGAAAATGTGTTTTTGGGAGGAAGACTACAGAGGTAAAATGCCATTTTTTAACACCATTTCAAGGACACACACTATTAATATGATTTATTACTGTTGACGTTGACCTTGATCATTTTGGCTGAAGAGTAGAAAGATTTTAGAGTCTTAAAATTCTAAGTCTAAAAGGACAAAAGGAAAAGAAATGAGAACTTTCCTACACTGCTAGTGCTAGTGGAAGTACAAATGGACAAAAGAAAAAAACAAAAAACCACAAAAACCCTCTTTGGCTAGAAATCTGGCAACGACTGGTAAAGCTGGAAATATCTATACTCTCGACCTGGCAATTCCACTTCTAGGTTCAAGAAACTTGCACTCATGTGTATAGATGACGTGCTTATTACAACACTATTTGTAATACTGAAAAACTAAAATGCCAAAATACTGGCCAGGTGCAGTGGCTTACTCCTGTAATCCCAGCTACTTGAGAGGCTGAGGCAGGAGAATCACTTGAACCTCAGAGGCGGAGTTTGCAGTGAGCTGAGATTGAGTCATTGCACTCCAGCCTGGGCAACAAGAATGAAACTCCATCTCAAAAAATAAAATAAAATACCAAAATATTAAAAATTATTGTAACACTGAAAGTGGGATGAGATGATTTCGGATCCTGGATCCACTAATATCTAAAGCTTGACCAGTTCTCCTGCAACTCATAACCCTTCAGTAACATGTCCAAATAAAATTTCATCTTAAGCCTGTTTGAGGTGACTTTTCTGTCATTTGCAACCTTACTGAGTGAGTCCTGACTGATTCATCTAGAAATTATCATCAAGTTAATCTAAATCAACACCGAGTTTTTTATAAAAGGAAAAAAGCCAAAACTATTAAGCAAAGCCAAAATACCTGGACTTAGGTCCCAGAGGCCAATCAAACCACAACAATCAACATTTCTGCTATTTACAATGTACAAACAATTCCAGATAAGTCTGTTGATGAAAGCACAAAATCAACAAATGAAAGAAATTAAATAAATGTAATACTTAAAATAGAAGAAGATATTTTATAAAGTAATCTCTTACAAACTCTATATTCATATAAATCAGCTCAAGGTGAAGTTTCTTTCCTTTTATTTTAAAATAGGAAATATCTCAGTCAGGCCCAGTGGCTCACACCTGTAATCTCAGTACTTTGGGAGGAAGAAGGATAGCTTGAGGCCAGAATTCAAGACCAGCCGAGGCAACATAAGACCCTGTCCCTACCAAAAATAAAAAACCAAAAATTAGTGCTGGGTGCAGTGGCTCATGCCTGCAATCCCAGCAGTTTGAGAGGCTGAGACAGGCAGATCACTTGAGGTCAGGAGTTCAAGAACAACCTGGCCAACATGGTGAAACCCCATCTCAACTAAAAGTACAAAAAAAAAATACTCTGGTGCGGCAGCACACGCCTGTGATCCCAGCTACTCAGGAGGCTAAGGCAGGAGAATCACTGGAACGCAGGAGGCAGAGGTTGTGGTGAACTGAGATTGCGCCACTGGACTCAAGCCTGGGCAATAGAGTGAGACTCTATCTCAAATAGATAAATAAATAAAAATAAAAGTAGCTGGGTGTGGGTGTGATGGTGTACATCCCAACTACTCAGGAGGTTGAGACAAGAGGATCACTTGAGCCTAGGAGTTCAAGGTTACAGTGAGCTATCGTGGCCACTGTCTCAATAATAATAATAAAATAAGAAAAATAAACAGGAAATATTTAAAATATACAGAAAATAGATGCCACATATCCACAGTCCAGATTTAACAGATGTCAACATTCCCTATATTTCTTCACATTGTTTTCACATTTTTTAGAAATAAAGAAGACATATACATAGCACTTAAGCCTCATTTCCTATTCTTTGTTCCTTTCTCCCTCCCCTTAGAAACTACTATGCTAAACCAGGCACCGTGGCTCACGCCTGTAATTCCAGCACCTTGGGAGGCCAAGCGGGGGTGGATCACCTGAGGTTAGGAGTTCAAGACCAGCCTGGCCAGCATGGTGAAATCCCATCTGTACTAAAAATGCAAAAAATAGAAGGCACCTGTAGTCCCAGCTACTCGGGAGGCTGAGGTATGAGAATCACTTGAACCCAGGAGGCAGGGTTGTGGTGAGCTGGGATCATGCCACTGCACTCCAGCCTGGGCGACAGAGGCACAAGAATCACTTGAACCCAGGAAGTGGGGTTTGTGGTGAGCTGGGATCATGCCACTGTACTCCAGCCTGGGTGAAAGAGACTCTATCTCAAAAAAAAAAAAAAGGAACTACTATTTTGAAGTTGGTCTGTGTCATCCCCTGCTTGTGTTCATACTTTTACTACATATGTACATATCTCATTGTTTGAATTTGCATTTTCCTGTGACTACTCTGGACCTCTTTTCAGATGTTTATTGACCATTGGGTTTCCTCTTCTCTTTGTTTTCTTTGCTTAGTTTTTCATTTAGGATATTTTTATCTTTTTTTCTTATTCATTTGAGCCTTTTAATTTTTTTTTCTTTTTAAGGACAGGATCTCACCCTGTCAACCAGACTGGAGTGAAATGGTGCTCTCATAGCTCACTGCAGCCTCAAACTCCCAGGCTGAAGTGATCTTTCCCTTCAGCCTCCCAAGTAGCTGGGACCACAAGTGCACACCACCACGCCCAGCAAATGTTTTATTTTTATTTTTTGGTAGAGATGAGGACTTGCTATGTTGTTCAAGCTAGTCTCGAACTGCTGGCCTCAAGCTATCCTCCTGTCTTGAACTCCCAAAGTGTTGGGATTACAGGCATGAGCCACCGCACCCAGCCTTATGTATTCTGGATACAAATCCACTGTTGGTTATTATGTGTTGCAAATACCTCCTCCCTATCCATGGGTTGTCTTTCCTTTGGTTTGTGGTATCTTCTGTCATACTGAACTCTCAAGAACATTTGAAAGATCTCAGTCATTAATGCCCAGCACTGAGGATTTTTTTGTTGTTGTTTATTTGTTTGAGATGGAGTCTTCTCTGTCGCCAGGCTGGAGTACAGTGGCATGATCTCGGCTCACTGCAACCTCCACCTCCCAAGTTCAAGCAATTCCTCTGCCTCAGCCTCCTGAGTAGCTGGGACTACAGGCGCGCGCCACCATGCCCAGCTAGTTTTTTGTATTTTAGTAGAGACAGGGTTTCACCATGTTGGCCAGGGTGGTCTTGATCTCCTGACTTTGTGATCCACCTGCCTCAGCCTCCCAAAGTGTTGGGATTACAGGTGTGAGCCACCAAGCCTGGCCAGGAGGGTCTTATCTCATATTACAGAGTCACATGAGGGCCAAAGGTTTTGAGACATGCTCCAATGGCACAAAGCTCTGTGCAACATAGGAATAGACAATTGCCTCTAAAATAAAGAAAATTCTCTTGTTACAGGATCAAGAATCTGTAGGGCACTCAAGGCTGCCTGAGAATCTGAGAATCCATAGTTGTTAACACATACTCTAATTTACACTAGTGTTCTCACACCAGAGGTCTTGAAGTAGCCAGGTAGGCTTTCTTGTGTGGATGAAGACATACAAGGCCACCGATTCAGGTGTATGTATCCAATCTGAGGGAGACATACCTTAAACTAATACCCTAAATGCATTTCAGACAGAACATTACTTCTTTGGGATGTTTATAGATGTGAGAGGAACAGAAGGATTTATGGTCAAATGTATTTGGGAAATGTTGGTTAAAACCCTTTTTACCTAAAAAAAAACAAAAAAAAACAAAAAAAACCCTTTTTACCTTGGACTTTTTTACTTTTTATATTTTTCTATGCACTGTCAATCAAGAGCTAGCCACAACAGATGGGGTTTCCCAAACTCATCTAACCACTGAACATTTTTTTGTTTCGTGGATTCATTTTCAGCCATTAAAATCTGTTGAGCAAGGCTGGGCATGGTGGCTCACGCCTGTAATCCCAGCACTTTGGGAGGCTGAGGTGGGAGGATCATTTGAGGCCAGGAGTTTGAGATCAGACTGAGCAACATAACCAGGCTCCATCTCTACAAAAAAATTTTAAAAATTAGCCAGGCATGCTGGTGAATACGTGTAGTCCTAGGGACTCAGGAGGCCGAGGTGGGAGAATGACCTGATCCCAGAAGTTCGAGGGTACAGTGAGCTATGATTGTGACACTGTACTTCAACCTGGGTAACAGAGCAAGACCCTGTCTCAAAAAAACAAAAACAAAATCTATAGAGCAGGATCAAGTTAGAGAGCTAATAATAATACAATAATAATAATATAAAGTTAAAGAGTAATAATAATTTTTTCTTTTTTTGAGATGCTGTCTTGCTGTGTCCAGGCTGGAGAGTAGTGGTATGATCTCGGCTCACTGCAGCCTCTGCCTCCCAGGTTCAATGATTCTCCTGCCTCAGCCTCCCAAGTAGCTGGGATTAAGGTGCCTGCCACCACACCCAGCTAATTTTTGTATTTTTAGTAGAGACAAGGTTTTACTATCTTCGCCAGGCTGGTCTCAAACTCCTGACCTCGTGACTCATCTGCCTCAGCTTCCCAAAGTGCTGGGATTACAGGTGTAAGCCACCGCGCCCGGCCAACAACGTTACTTTTGAGTGGCAAAAACTGCAATTACTTTTGCACCAACCTTTATAATTATTAATAATAATAATAATGGCTGTCAGTTCCTTGGTGCTTACAATATGCCAGGCCCATGCTATCTCACTTCTTTGTCACAACAATATGTTATGACAATAACATATCATGGATACGTATTATCATCTGCATTAGACATGTATTAGTATGTCATACTAGAGATACATATTATTATTATCTGCATTCTAAATATGAGAAAAGTGAGGCTCATAGGGATCAGGTATGCAGTTCAAGGTCATGTAATAAATACTTGGAAATGGAAGCCCAGCAAGCAGCCCCAGAGCCCTCAGTGGGAGGGAGCCAGGCACAGAGTGAGCTCTCAAAACTCAAAGTCATCATTCAATTTCATTTAATTCCCACATCCACACTATGAGGTACGTACAAGCAGGAAAAAAAACAGGCCTTTTTTTTTTCCTAGTCTCTCACTCAACAAATCACTTCTGTGACTTCTGGTCATAAAAATGTGTGTGGATTTCTCCCCACCAGTAATCAATTCTCTGGAAAGGTCTTCAGCAGACGCCAGAAGGGTGTCTTCTATTTTCTTTTTTGAGACAGAAAAGAAAATAGAAGCCTGTCGCACAGGCTCGAGCACAGTGGCGCAATCTCAGCTCAATGCAACCTCCACTTCCCGGGTTCAAGCGATTTTCCTGCCTCAGCCTCTCAAGTAGCTGGGATTACAGACGTGTGCCACCAGGCCATGCCCAGCTAATTTTTGTATTTTTAGTAAAGACAGCGTTTCACCATGTTGTCCAGGCTGGTCTCAAACTCCTGACTTCAAGTCAGGTGTCTTCTAATTAAATTCAATTCTAACACTGTCTACCTAGAGATAGCGTCAGATCTCACAGGTTGAGGGTTCAGTCCCACAAGTCTGCCCCCCACTTTCTGATGCCAAACTCAAGTCCCACGTTGTTTTTCCCATGCTTCTGACCGACCAGATATAAATAGGGGCTCTTATGACCCCCTACTTGGGTTTGATTAATTTGCTAGAATAGCTCACAGAACTCAGGGAAACAAGTGTTTACATTTACTAGCTTACTGTAAAGGATA
Source organism: Aotus nancymaae (assembly GCF_030222135.1). Classification (NCBI taxonomy): domain Eukaryota; kingdom Metazoa; phylum Chordata; class Mammalia; order Primates; family Aotidae; genus Aotus; species Aotus nancymaae. The sequence continues at coordinate 24,277,102 of NW_026988443.1, read as the reverse complement.
TTGCAAAGGATATAGATGAAGTGATGCATTGGGCGAGGAACGGGGAAAAGGGCACAGTTTCCAGGTCCTCTCTGGGGTGCCTCCCTCCAAGGACCTCCATGTGTCCAGCTATCCAGAAGCTCTCTGAACCCTGTCTTTTTGGGTTTTTAATGGAGGCTTCATTACATAGGCATGATTGATTAAGCCATTGGACATTGATGATGAACTTAACCCTCAGCCCTGCATCCTTCCCCAAAAACTGGAGAGTGGGGCTGAAAGTCCTAACCCGCTAATCATGCCTGGGTCTTTTTGGGACCAGCCTGCATTCTGAAGCTACCTAGAGGCTGCCAAGCCACTAGTCAACTTATTAGCGTACAAAAACACACATCACTCTGAAGGATTTTAGGAGTTGTATGTCGGCAAACTGGATGAAGACCAAACACATATTTCACAATATCACGGTACTATTATTATCATCTTATGGATGAGAGGACTGAGAGTTTATTCTCCTATATGGCTCAGGATTCCCATTCCTCAAGAGGGACATTAAGATGCAAACAATAGGTATACTATCAATATATTACACATCTAAACAACTCTATACAATCACTATGTATTGAAACAACAGCTATATAAGCTGGACACGGTGGTGCTCACCTTAGTCCCAGTCCTCAGGAGGTTGAGGCAGGAGGATTGCTTGAGCCCAGGAGTTTGTGTACAGACTGGACAGCACAGTGAGACCCCATATCAAAACAAAGCTATAAATATGGGCAATTAAAAAAAAACACTCAAAAGAATACTACATATTGTTTTATATAAAATATATGTATCTTGTGGCTCACACCTGTAATCCCAGCACTTTTGGAGGCCAAGGCAGGCAGATCACCTGAGGTCAGGAGTTTGAGAACAGCCTGGCCAATATGGTGAAGCCCCATCTCTACTACAAACATAAAAATCAGCCAGGCATGGAGGTGGGCACCTGTAATCCCAGTTACTCAGGAGGCTGAGGCAGGAGAATTTCTTGAACCCAGGAGGCAGAGGTGGTAGTAAGCCGAGATTGGGTCTCTGCATTTCAGCCTGGGAGACAGAGTGAGACTCCATCAAAAAAAAAAAAAAAAAGTATATATATATATGTACATACACACATATGTATGTATCTTTATATGAATATTTATGACTTATGTACACACATATATATAGACACACTCTATATACTTTTTTTAAGGACTGAAAGGAAAAATTCCAACCTAATTGTAGGGGATGGTAGTTAAATCTGTCTTTGGATTTACCTGCAATATTTTGGAGTTTTTTGTTTTGTTTTTTGTTTTACAAAGGTAAAAACAAATGAAACAAAGACCGGTAGCAAATAAGACAAGATGTTAATGATTATTTCTAGATGGTGAAAATATGCGTGTGATTTTTAAAAAATATTTTGTGCTTTTCTGTACTTTTTTTTTGAGACGGAGTCTCGCCTTGTTGCCCAGGCTGAAGTGCAAAGGCGTGGCCTTGGTTCACTGCAACTTCCACCTCCTGGGTTCAAGCAATTCTCCTGCCTCAGTCTCCCGAGTAGCTGGGATTACAGGTGTGTGCCACCATGCCTGGCCAATTTTTTGTATCTTCTTTTTTTTTGAGACAGAGTCTTGCTACGTCACCAGGCGCCAGGCTGGAGTGCAGTGGCGCAATCTCGGCTTACTGCAACCTCTGCCTCCCGGGTTCAAGCAATTCTCCTGCATCAGCCTCCTGAGTAGCTGGGACTACAGGCGTGTGCCACTACGCCCAGCTAATTTTTGTATTTTCAGTAGAGACGGGTTTTCACCATGTTGGCCAGGATGGTCTCAATCTCTTGACCTCGTGATCCGCCCACCTCGGCCTCCCAAAATGCTGTGATTACAGACGCAAGCCACCGCGCCCAGCCAATTTTTTGTATCTTTAGTAGAGATGGGGTTTCACCATGTTGGCCAGGCTGGTCTTGAACTCCTGACCTCGTGATCCACCTGCCTCGGCCTCCCAAAGTGCTGGAATTATAGGTGTGAGCCACTGTGCCTGGCCTGTATTTTTAAAATTTCTGAAAACATAAAAGACTTTCTAAAGAAAAAATGAGTCCGGGTATGGTGACTCATGCCTGTAATCCATGCCTGTAATCCCAGTATTTTGGGAGGCTGGGCAGGAGGATTGCTTAAGCCCAGGAGTTCTAGACCAGCCTGGACAACATAGGGAGACCCTTTCTTTACAAAAATAATAAAAATTATTTTCATGCTAGGCATGGTGGCATACTCCTGTAGTCCCAGCTACTTAGGAGGCTGAAGTGGGAGGATCACTTGAGCCCAGGAGGTAGAGGCTGCAATAAGCAGTGACTACTCCAGCCTGAACAATAGAGTGAAACTGTCTCAGAAAAAAAAAAAAAAAAAAAAAAAAGAAGCAGCAGCAGCAAGAGAAAAAATGGGAAGGAACTACACCAATATAGTAATAGTGATCATCCTTTGATTCTTCCTTCTGCTTTTCTAGAATTTCCAAAGTTTTCGTAATAAGCAAATCTATAATGGGAGGGAAACCACCAAATCATTCTGTTTTGTTCTGAAGCTTTGTCTTTAGCAAACTTAATTCTAATACCTGGAAGTTAGTTAATGTCAATATAGAAACAACACCCAGTACAAGTATTTGCAATTAAATAGGTGATGAAAAAGCCCACATTTTCCTAACACTATTCTGCCACCCAGATAAGTGGATTAAAGTCCTCTCATAAGACTGAAATCATGTGAACATGAGTAATGGACAAAGCATCGAGGTCTATTGTATATTTAATTCCTAAGAAATAGGATATATATTTGCCTGCATGTGTGTACATTCTAAAATACTGAATTGTGGTTACTGTCCAAAGACAATTGACACATTCAAACTTAGTAGAAATGAGGTGTTTACTGGAATTAGATAAGGTTTCTCTGACAATTATTATTCATTGCATTGATATTAACAACTGGGTAACAGCAGGTGTGCATGGGTAAAATGACTCTAAATCACGATCACATTGGGGAAGTTAGAAAAACTGTGTGTAGTATGAAAACCTTTTTACTTTTTTAGCTATCTGAGCAAGCAAAGCTTGGGTTTCCAAGTTTAGTGACAGATTTATTTTAATGTAATTAAATAATAGGAGTTTTCCACTGCCAGAAACTTTTATCCACTTTATTACTTAGAGGATTAAAAGAAAAATTGATCTGATGTTTTATAGAGTTTTCTCTTCCCAGGGACCCAGAGAGGGTACAACTGGGAACATATGACCCTGGATATTATCTGTTTCCATTGCATCTGACTGAGCACAGTATAGACTAGATCACTGCCAAAAGTTTAAAGTCAGTCTCTCGCCAGGCGCGGTGGCTCATGCCTGTAATCCCAGCACTTTGGGAGGCTAAGGTGGGTGGATCACGATGTCAGGAGTTCAAGACCATCCTGGCCAAGATGGTGGAACCCTGTCTCTACTAAAAATACAAAACTTAGCCAGGCATGGTAGCATGTGCCTGTAATCCCAGCTACCCGGGAAGCTGAGGCAGGAGAATCGCTTGAACCTGGGAGGTGGAGGTTGCAGTGAGCCGAGATCGTGCCATTGCTCTCCAGCCTGGGTGAGAGTGAGACTTCATCTCAAAATAAATAAATAAATAAATAAAATAAAATCAGTCTCTCACTTCTATTGTTCCAGAAGAATTGGGTTTTACACTGGAGGAAGAAACCTTAGAAATCACTGAATCCTTGTTTTACAAATTAGGGCACCCTCCTGGCAGAACTAATAAAATTATACTTATGCATACACAATGAAGTATTTCACTCTTGAGAACTAACCAGGAGAAGCCTAATGCTATGCTTTGAATGTGTCCCCCAAATTTCAGGTGTTCAGAATTTAATCTCCAAATTTATATGTTGATAGGGGTTTTAGTGAGGTAGTTAGGATTCAATGAGGTCATCTGGGTGGGGTCCCCAGAGTGGGACTGGTTATTTTATAAGAAAAGGAAGAGAGATCTGAGCACACATGCACACTCTTCTCTTCTTGCCATATGATGCCGTCTACCACGTTGTGAAGGCATCTTTCTTCTTCACAACATGGTAGAGGGCATCACATGGCAAGAAGTTCAAGAGGCTGGAGCCACGCCCTTGAACTTCCCAGCCTCCAGAATGGTGAGCTAGATAGTTTTTTCTTTATAAATTACCCAAACTGTGGTATCCTGCTATAGCAACAGAAAATGGACTAAGACATCTACAGAGACAATACAAAGATGTTCACTGCAGCACTGTTTGTAACAGAAAAAAAAATGAAACAACCAAAATGTCCATCAGTAGAATGGCTAACAAAATATAAAATAGTGATACAATGAAGCACTATGCAGTAGATAAAGGGAATGAGCTAGATCTAACAGGACAGATGTCAAAAACAGAATGAGTGAAACAGCCAAGTTACAGAACCTGTGAAAAATAAATTTATGGCCGGGCGCAAGGGCTCAAGCCTATAATCCCAGCACTTTGGGAGACCAAGGCAAGCAGATCACCTGAGGTCAGGAGTTTGAGACCAGCCTGGCCCACATGGTGAAACCCTGTCTCTACTAAAAATATAAAAATTAGCCAGTCATGGTGGCACGTACCTGCAGTCTCAGCTACTCAAGAGGCTGAGGCAGGAGAATCGCTTGAACCCAGAAGGCAGAGGTTGCAGTAAGCTGAGATCGCATGACTGCATTTCAGCCTGGGCAATAGACTGAGACTCTGTCTCAAAAAAAAAAAAAAAAAAAGAGCCGGGCACAGTGGCTCACGCCTGTAATCCCAGCACTTTGGGAGGCCGAGGCGGGTGGATCATGAGATCAAGAGATCAAGACTGTCCTGGCCAACATGGTGAAACCCCATCTCTACTAAAAAAATACAAAAATTAGGTAGGCGTGGTGGCACACGCCTGTAGTCCCAGCTACTCGGGAGGCTGAGGCAGGAGAATTGCTTGAACCCAGGAGGCAGAGATTGCAGTGAGCCAAGATTGCGCCACTGCACTCCAGCCTGGCGTCTGGTGACAGAACAAAACTCTGTCTCAAAAAAAAAAAAAAAAAAGGAAAAAATACGTTTATATAAAAACTCATGCAACAAAACTATTTTACATGGGTATAATATATGTGACATAATCCCAAATGTAAAAATCTTCTAAAATGTCTAAAACTGTGCTGTCTAATACAGTAGCTCCTAGCCACATGTGGCTATTTAAATTAAACGAATTAGTCACACTAGCCTTATTTTGAGGGTTCATTAGTAACTGGTGGCTAGTGGCTTCCGTTTTGAAGACATATACATTTCCATAATTGTAAGACATTTTATTGGACAATGCTGGTCTACATAAATACGTGCCAAATTCATATGATTACTTAGCTGGGTAGTGGTAAAGCCAAAGCTGGTGTCAGAAGACAACTATTGATGTATTATTGGCATAAGGGCCCATTTGGGTCATGGATGGATGGATGGATGGATTCATTCATTCATTCTTTCATTTATCCATTCATTTACAAAGTCTTCATTCATTTCAAATCATTTGCTTACTATATGTTAAGCGTTGGGTTCAGTCCTTGGGAAACAAAACGTAATCTGATGTTATTCCAGGCCCAGAGGACAGAATAGGCAGGTGTCAGTCATCAACTATGCACCAAATACCTTTTCTGTCACAGACTCTGTGTGAGGACTGGGTTCAGCGGTAAAGAAAAAAACACAATTCCTCTCCTGGCGGAACCCACAATCCACAGTAGTGTTTCTCAACACTGTGGACATTTTGGATGGATCATACTTCTGGAGGCTGTCTTGTACATTCTATTTTTTTCTTTTTTGAGACTGAGTTTTGCTCTTGCTGCCAAGGCTGGAGTGTGATGGCTCGATCTCAGTTCACTGCAACCTCCGCCTCCCAGGTTCAAGCGATTCTCCTGCCTCAGCCTCTTGAGTAGCCGAGATTACAGGCATGTGCCACCATGCCTAGCTGATTTTTGTATTTTTAGTAGAGACAGGGTTTCACCATGTTGGCCAGGCTGGTCTCGAACTCCTGACCTCAAGTGATCCTCCTGCCTCAGACTCCCAAAGTTCTGGGATTACAGGCGTGAGCCACTGTGCCCAGCCTAGTCTTGTACATTTTAGAATGTTTAGCAGAATCCCTTGTCTCTATTCACTAAATGCCAAAAACATCCCTCCACCCTGCCTCCCTCCAGTTGTGACAACCAAAGATATCTTTAGACACTGCAAATGTTCCCTGGGGACAAAATTGTCCCTATTGAGAACCGCAAGGAAAGAAAGACATTAATCAAATTATAACAAACTATTTAAATGATGACAAGTGTGCTGACTGCTGCGACAGGGATGTGTGGGATTCTCTGAAAGCTTTCACAAGGGGCTGGTCTAATCTTTAGCGGGTAGGTGAGAAAAGCTTCCCTGTGGATGTGACACTGTTGCCCCCTCTTCTTTTAGCCAAACATGGACAGAACTTGCCTGCTATGGACACAGTTCTGTATAAACAGGTATATGCCATGATCTGGGAGAAAGGAATTCAGACACCAGGTTCCTTTAGGAGAGGTAAGGTAGGCTGGGTTTGATGCATAATTACCCATTTCAGATGCTGCTATCTAAAGCTCACTCAGCTGGCACAGCTTGGGCAAGCTGCCATGAACTTAAGACTAAACCAGCTAGTAAGAAACGGAGACCGGCTCCAGATCCTGTCTTCCTCACCAGAGATCTGGGGGTCATAAACAGTAGAGCAAAATGAGAATCAGGATTTACCACATTTTCTCATTTCTCAAAGGATTTGGATAAAATCTCCTTCTTCCTCACACCAAGCCTTTACAACACAATAAATCCTAGTAGAGAGAAATGGAAAAGACCTGTGAGATCAGCAAATGTCTCCATCCTCAGTGGTCACAGGAGTCAACAGTCCCCAGTTGGAAGACATGACCAGATCTTTAACTGTTCCTTAATGAGGCCAAAAGGGACTCCTTGCAGCTATAGCATCTATGTTAATGTTTTGAGAATTTTATTTTAAATGACTTTGCATCCTCATTTTGTCTCCCCTGAAAATCAGTGGGCCTGGACTGTGAGAGACGCTTAGTGATCTCTTGCCCTACCCACTTCTTTTATAGATGAGGAGTCTATGGTCCAAAGAGAGGAAGTATCTGGCTCAAAACTGTTCAGCGGTCTGGGCATGGTGGCTCATCCCTGTAATTCCAGCACTTTGGAAGGCTGAGACAGGAGGATCACTTAAGCCCAGGAAGCTGAGGCTGTGATGAACTGTGGTCGCACCACTGCACTCCAGCCTAGGCAATAGAGCAAGACCCTATCTCAAAACAAAAACAAAACTGCAGTAATTTGTGGCAGAGTAATTCTAAAGCATCTTGATCTCTTTCCCCTACATTTGAGAACAAAAGACAATATAATATACATATTAATTCATATTTTACATATATAGATATATATGCAATGTGTGGATTCTGAAAAGAAAATGGACATTAGTGGATAAACCAGTGAAATCCTAATAAAGTCTGCCGTTTAATTAGCAGTAATATACTAATATGGGCTTCTTAGTTTTGTCAAATGTTCCATCGTTATATAAGATGATTACATTAGTGGGAACTGGGTGAGGAATATACAGAATCTCTTTACTATTTTTGTATCTGTTCTGTAAATCTAAAATTATTATTATTATTATTATTGAGACAGAGTCTCACTCTTATTGCCCAGGCTGGAGTCCAATGGTGTGATCTCGGCTCACTGCAACCTCTGCCTCCCAGGTTCAAGTGATTCTCCTGCCTCACCCTCCCTAGTAGCAGGGACTACAGGTGCTCGCCACCATACCCAGCTAATTTTTTGTATTTTTAGTAGAGACGGAGTTTCACTATGTTGGCCAGGCTGGTCTCAAACTCCTGACCTTAGATGATCCACCCGCCTCAGCCTCCCAAAGTACTGGGATTACAGGCATGAGCCATTGCGCCCGGCCAATCTAAAATTATTTCAAAATAAAAATATCATTTCTTAAAAAAGTAATAAATGTGCATAAAAACAAGTTCAAGCAAAACAGAAGTGTTTAAAGAAACCACCACCAAAAAAAGAATTAAAGTTTTTTCCTTCTGCCTTATGATTCTGCCCCTAAGTTCCAACCACTTTTAATAGCTCAATGTGTGTTTTTGTGTGTATTTCGTGTTAATTCAAACACACACACAGTTTTACAATATTCTATCTTAGTTAAACAATGAGCTACACTCATAATGATACAATCATATGAAATGGGCATGACAATCAAATGAGCAAACTGAGGCTCGGATAGGTTCGGTACCTGGCCCACAGCCATAGCTAGTAAATAGTAAAAGTCAGGGATTAGATTCAAAGCAGACTCTGACTCTACCTAACTGCAAAGGCCATGCTGTTTGCAGGGTCCACCAGGGCTGCAGAGTGGGTGAGTGGAAGCCCATTTTTGTTCTTCAAGCCACGTACTCCGGCAGGGGCTATGTCTGCTTAGAGGACAGGCGCTTCCCTTTACTTAGCATGAAGGCTCCCTAGGGACAGCGCTAGCCCTCCTCTTTCCCTTTATCCCATGCCAAGAGGAAGGTGATGCTGGCCATGGCCATGATCATCGTAGAAAATAACAAGTGTGGCTGGGCGCGGTGGCTCATGCCTGTAATCCCAGCACTTTGGGAGGCCAAGGCAGGCAGATCACGAGGTCAGGAGTTCGAGATCAGCCTGGCCAACATAGTGAAACCTTGTATCTACTGAAAATACAAAAATTAGCCGGGTGTGGTGGTGGGCGGGCACCTGTAGTCCCAGCTCCTTGGGAGGCTGAGACAGAAGAATTGCTTGAACCTGGGAGGCAGAGGTTGCAGTGGGCCTAGATCACACCACTGAACTCCAGCCAGGGAGACAGAGTGAGACTCCATCTCAAAAAAAAAAAAAAGAAAAGAAAAGAAAAGAAAGAAAGAAAAGAAAAAGAAAATAAGGAGAGTGATTGAGGATGTTTCAGGTTGTCAGTGGTGACGGATGCTAAGGGAAGTGTTTTCTGTAAATATCAGGAAACACAGGAGTATGAGATCTCATAATATGCCCTAACAAACTCATATTCTGCAGATGATGGGTGCACATTTTGGGTCCTCTGGTGTAAACCAATAGCAGAGGATTCAAAACACAAAATAAATCAGCTCTCTTTCTCAAAGCAATGTGCTCCACTTGCTGGGAATGGAATTGTCACAGGTTTAAGGCCAAAATGAAATTTCTGGGAGGGATCTGTGAATCACCCAGCCAGTCACCACTTGCATGGGCCTCTGAATAGGAGGAAATCAGGACAATAATATGCTAAGTTTTTCACTACTGGTCTCTGGGCAGTTCAGTATATTGAGCCCTGTGTGACCTTCGCAACAGAAAAATCACCTTTGGATACAATAGCAGAGTGGTGTTCGGAATAATTCCCTGGCAAAACAAACTAAGTTTTGCCCCTTAGGAAGGAGGAAACTACAGTCTGCCTTACTGTCCTTCACTCTGTGCCAAGCCCTGCATTAAGCACTTTCCTGTGCTCTCATTTAATCTTCACATCATTTTGTGAGGAATGTTCAGTACTATTATCATGCCCATTTCACAGATGAGGAAACTGAGCCCCAAGAGGAGAGGTAACTTGCCCATTCACATTCCATAACCAGCTAAGAAAGAATTCCACACTGCCGGGCGCATTGGTTCATGCCTGTAATCCCAGCACTCTAGGAGGCCAAGGCAGGTGGAACACCTGAGGTCAGGAGTTCAAGACCAGCCTGGCCAACATGGTGAAACCCCGTCTCTACTAAATACAAAAAACTAGCCAGCTGTGGTGGTGAGCACCTGTAATCCCAGCTACATGGGAAGCTGAGGCAGGAGAATCAGTTGAACCCGGGAGGCAGGGGTTGCAGTGAGCTGAGATTTCACCATTGCACTCCAGCCTGGGCAACAAGAGAGAACCAAACTCCGTCTAAAAATAAAATAAAGAATTCCACAATAAATCCTTTTTTTTTTTTTTTTAAGACAGACTCTTCCTTTGTCGCTCAGGCTAGAGTGCTGTGTCCCGATCTGGCTCATTGCAAAACTTCCACCTCCCTTATTAAAGCAATTCTCCTGCCTCAGGTTCCTGAGTAGCTGGGATTACAAGCATGTACCACCATGCCCATCTAATTTTTGTATTTTTAGTAGAGACGGGATTTCACCATGTCAGCCATGGCTGGTCTCGAACTCCTGACCTCAAATGATCTGCCCGCCTTGGCCTTCCAAAGTGCCGGGATTACAGGTGTGAGCTACCAAGCCTGGCTTGTAGTATTATTTACAGTGGGAAAATTGGAAACACTCTAAATGCCCATAATTAGAAAAATGATTGACCATGGTATGTTTAAAAGATGGCATATAAAACAAATGTTAAAAATCATCTTTCTTTTGCCTCATAGAAATGTTTGTCAATGGGCCGGGCGTAGTGGTTCACGCCTGTAATCCCAGCACTTTGGGAGGTTGAGGCAGGTGGATCACCTGAGGTCAGGAGTTCGAGACCAGCCTTGCCAACATGGTGAAACCCTGTCTCTACAAAAAATACAAAATAATTAGAGGAGCATGGTGGTTGGCACCTGTGATCCCAGCTACTCTGGAGGATAAGGCAGGAGAATCACCTGAACCTGAGAGGCAGAGGTTGCAGTGAGCTGAGAACACGCCATTGCACTCCAGCCTGGGTGACAAGAGTGAAACTCTGTCTCAAAAAAAAAAAAAAAAAGACAAAAAAATTTGTCAATCTAGCGTATGGCATATGTGCACAATACAAACGTAATATGACATTTAAGGATGTAATTGCTAAGATTGCCATATCATTCTCTTTGGTATAAGAAAATAATAGATTGAGTATCAGAATCTGAAAGGCACAGGACTCCAGGAGAAAAGGAGTCCAGGAAAAGATAGAAATGCCCTTTAAAGGGCATCATGATACGGGACATGTCATGTGTGCAATTAACTCAAACTTGAAAAGCTTGGTGTAAGATAAAACAAAAAATCACCAGCGTCCTTCATTGTATACACATTTTTTGAGTGCTTACTATATGCAGACACTGGAGACTCAATGATGGAGAGAAAACGTTTCTATCTTTCTGAGCAATGCAGTCTGTATAAGAAAGAATTGATGGCGGGGCGTGGTGGCTCATCCCTGTAATCCCAGCACTTCGGGAGGCTGAAGTGGGTGGATTACTTGAAGTCAGGAGTTCGAGACCAGCCTGGCCAACATGGTGAAACCCCGTCTCTACTAAAAATGCCAAAAAAAAAAGAAAAAAAATAGCTGGGTATGGTGGTGCATGCCTGTAATCCCAGCTACTAGGGAGGCTGAGGAAGGAGAATCACTTGAGCCTGAGAGGTAGAGGTTGCAGTGAGCCAAGGTTGAGCCACTGCACTCCAGCCTGGGCAACAAAGTGAGACTCCATCTCAAAAACAAAGAAAAACAAAGAAGTCATTGTTCTACCTAGTCTGTGGTTAGCATCGAACGACTGGGTTAGGAAAGATTTCCTCCATCTGATAATACTTAGAGGGGTGGTTCTCAACCAGGGAGTGATGTTCCTCTCAGGGGACTTTTGGCAATGTCTGCAGACATTTTTAAATGTCACAACTTGGGGGCGGCGAGGAGTGCTACGGGCATCTAGTGGTAGAGGTCAGGATAGAAAACATCTGACAGTGCACAGAAAAACTCCCAAAACAAAGAATTATATGGCTCAAATTTCAATAGTGCTGAGACGGATAAACTCTGACTTAGAGAGACTATCATGATTCTTTCTGGGAAGTTACTGCGTTACCTTTCATGGTGGGAACGGGGAGGTAGCGTCCCACGAGGAGAGGGCAGCCTTGTGGAGATGAAGGTGCAGGAGGGAAAAGGATTTACTTGGGTGATTACGAAGCTTGTTAGGCAAAACTATGGGTGGAGACAGTCCCAATTTACTGAGAATCCTACTCCAAACGTTAATTTATAAAGTGCTTCTTTGGCATATCTTGGATCTCCTCCCTGCCTCCTTCCAGAAGGAGACCACATGGTAAAAATGAAGGGCTCCGGAGACAAAATCAGAAGACCCGGGTTGAATCTCAACTTCATAATCATGAAAATCATTTTATTTTTCTAAGCCTCAGTTCCCACTTTTGAGAAGCGGGGGATGCAAATGCTACCCCTCCCACTGCTGAGAAGAGAACAGGTGTTTGAATATGCTTGGCTCTGAATACAGGCTCATGTCTAACTCTGACATTGTATGTTTATAATGTATCATTAAATGAAAAGAGTGGTTATAAAGCAGTACATATTGTATGCATCCAATTTTTGTTCATTGTGAATATCTGCTGAGAAAATCTTCAGGAAGTAATTACATCAAACAGCTAACATAAATTATCTTTGAGTGGCCAGAAACAAAAACCAATATATTGCCTTTGATATTAGATAATAAATATATGTTATTGAAACTCATAAAAGTTATCTTTTTCAAAAGATATTTTATGATATGAGAAATACTTAGGATGCAATTTAAGCAAAAACAAAAGCAAGAAAGAAATTGCATAAACTTGCCTGTGATCCCAGCACTTTGGGAGGTCCAGGAAGGAGGACTGCTTGAGGTCAGAGTTTGAGACCAGCCTGGCAACACAATGAGACCCCGCCTCTACAAAAAATAAAAAGAAATTAGCCAAGTATGGCAGCATACATCTTTAGTCCAGCTACTTGAGAGGCTGAAGCTGGAGGATTGCTTGAGCCCAGGAGGTCGAGGCTGCAGTGAGCCACAATCGTATCATTGCACTCCAGCCTGGGTGACAGAGTAAGACCTCGCCTAAAAAAAAGGAGTTGCACAGACTTGCACTGTTGGACATGGTAGTCACCAGCCCCGTGTGCCTACTGAGCACTTGAAATGCATGTGGCTAGCCTGAACTGAGGTGTACAAGCATGTAAAATAGCTCATTTTTTATTTAATAATCATAAAAATGGCTAAATGTTTATGCTGATTATATGATAATATGATATTGTGGAAATATTCGGTTAAATAAAATGTATTGCACAGTGGCTCACGCCTGTAGTCCCAGCACTTTGGGAAGCTGAGGTGGGCAGATCATCTGAGGTCAGGAGTTTGAGACCAGCCTGACCAACTTGGCAAAACCCTGTCTCTACTAAAAATACAAAAAATTATCTGAGTATGGTGGCGGGTGCCTGTCATCTAAGCTACTCAGGAGGCTGAGGCAGGAGGATCACTTGCACCCAGGAGGCAGAGGTTGCAGTGAGCCAGGATCATGCCACTGCACTCCAGTCTGGGTGAGACTCCGTCTCAAAAAAAAAAAAAATATATATATATACACACACACACACACACACACACACACACACACAAACATTAACTTCATCTGTTTTTATTTTTCTTTAATAGGGCTTCTGAAGCATTTTAAATTTCATATATGATTCACATCTGTGGTTTGCATATTTCTTTTGAATAGTGCTGATATAGACAACAGAAACTCGACTGTATCATGAAAAAAACAGAGAAAGAAATAGAATGGCAAAATACCAAACTCATCACTGTGATAAACTTTAAACGATAGGATTAGAGGTGATTTTTTCTGCTTCTTTGCATTTTTCTGCACTTTCAAGTATTCTGTGGGGTCCAGATCTCCCTGTGATAATCTGGAAAAGGACAAAAGGAGTCTAGAATCTCTCCTGTACTCCTGGGCAAAAACTCTTCTTCCTTAAAAAGATTGCATCTTATAGGGACTGTTATTTTGTGAATGAAACAATGGGGTGCTAGCTAGTTGACATCTCCACGGTTCTGGGTATGGTGGAGGAGGTCCAACATTCTGCTCCTGCTCTGGGTTGGGGGAGGGGCATCTTCCTCCTGCCTTCCCCGCAAAGAAGGAACCGAGGGTATGAGGAGCATGAGAAGCAGCTCTGTGGATGCTCAGAACATCCCTGGGCAAGGAAGTGAGTCATCCGGTGAGTCAGCCCCGCCGCCCTGCTTTCATTCTTGGGATTGTTCCATGTCACTGCTCCTCTCTGTCACCCTTCCCCACCCCCCACCCCTGCCACCCCCACCATCCCCACCGCATCACATGTGTGGTCTCGAGGTGGCCCAGGCAGATTGCACTGAGAAGGGCTCCTGGGTGCTCAGCACCTAAAGTGGGTCATTCGTGGCACTGCCTGCAGTCACGAACATGCTCGCCTCTTACTCTCATGTCAACTCATCCGACAAAGGTGTTATTAGCATTCCCATTTCACAGATGAGAAAACAAGACAGGGAGAGGTGAAGTACTTGCCCAAGGGCTCACAGCTAGGAACAGACTGGCTCTTGAGATTCAAGTTCAGGCTGACTCCAAAGCATGTGTTTCCTGGAACTTTCATCTAGGTCTGCTGAAGACAAGACTGGGAAGTCATTAACTTGTGTCTTCCAAGCCTCCATTGCCCCAGATTTCAGGTGCCTGAGCCTCTCATAGGGTCTGATCGCTCTCTTACAAAACAGGTCTCTGGGAAAGAGTCTAAGAATCTGATATCAGACATTTATACAAAGTATGAATTTAGGCCCATCATTACTCCTTCGGTGAAAACCCACATGTGAAGTCTTATTCCAACTTCGGGGTGAAAGACTAAAAGGAACGTCTACCACTGGAAGACACATGGGGGAGATGTCTGGGGAAGAAAGGGAGTGTGCTCAGTGCTGCTCTCTGTTGAACCTGACCATGAGCCACGCTGGGCCATCTGCTCAGGAGCCCAATATCACCTCCAGTTTACTAGCCAGGTGGGTGGGGCCAAGGCAGAAGAAGTGATGCGGCTGCCACAAGAATCCCACCCCCTACAGATTCCTCTAGTGGAGAGTTACACTTAGGGATTAAGCATTTCCCTTTCTTTTCAACCTTTTGATTTTTTATGGTAATTTAGTGTTTTTATAGGTAATCTATTCACATGGTTCAAAACTTACATACATCACACACACACACACACACACACACACACACACACACTTTTCTTTCTCTTTTTTTTTGAGATGGAGTCTTGCTCTGTTGCCCAGGTTGGAGTGCAATGGTGCGATCTCGGCTCACTACAACCTCTGCCTCCCAGGTGCAAGCAATTCTCCTGCCTCAGCCTCCCAAGTAGCTGGGATTACAGGTGCACACCAGGCTGGTCTCAAACTCCTGACCTCGTGATCGACCCACCTTTGCCTCCTAAAGTGCTTGGATTACAGGCATGAGCCACTGCACCCGGCCTTATTTCTCATTCTTTCACTGGGTCCTCCTTTTCCCTAATTCTTTTTTTTTTTTTTTGAGATGGAGTTTCCCTCTTGTTGCCCAGGTTGCACCACCACGCCTGGCTAATTTTGTATTTTTAGTAGACATGGGGTTTCTCCATGTTGATAAGGCTGATCTCAAACTTCTGACCTCAGGTGATCTGTTCACCTTGGCCTCCCAAAGTGCTGGGATTACAGGTATGAGCCACGGCACCCGGCCCTTCCTAATTTTTATCCCACTCCCACGGCCTCTGATGTTATTAGTTTCTTGTATATCTTTCCAGAGTCCCCTTATGCATATACAATAAATGTACACATGCACACACAACCACCCTCCTTTTTATACAAAAGTTTCACGCTCTTTTTGCAAAAGTAAAAATGCTACAGGGAAGAACACAGTGCTATAAATACTTGAATAAAAAGGAATCTATAGCTGTTTTCTTTCTGGGGCCACTAGCTAGGCCCCCCTCTTTTAGCTTTTGCATTTTTAATGACAGGTTTAATGAGGCATAACATACATACAGTAAAATGTATCCTTTTTAGTGGGCCGTTCTGCAAGTTGTGACAAATGCATAGTCTCATAGCCACTACTATGATCAAGATGCAAAAGGGCCCAGTGTGGTGGCTCACGCCTGTAATCCCAGCACTTTGGGAGGCCGAGGGGGGCAGATCACTTGAGGCCAGGAGTTCGAGAACAGCCTGGCCAACATAGCGAAACCCCATCTCTACTAAAATACACACACAAAAAAGGCCGGTGAGGTGGCTCACGCCAGTAATCCCAACACTTTGGGAGGCCGAGGCAGGCAGATGAGGTCAGGAGTTTGAGACCAGCCTGGCCAACATGATGAAACCCTGTCTCTGCTAAAATACAAAAATTAGCTGGACATGGTGGCACGTGCCTGTAAACCTAGCAACTCAGGAGGCTGAGGCAGGAGAATCGCTTGAACCTAAGAAGCAGAGATTGCAATGAGCCAAGATCATGCCACTGCACTCCAGCCTGGGCAATAGATCGAGACTCTGTCTAAAAAAAAAAAATTAGCCAGGCATGGTGGCGGCACCCACAATCCCAGCTACTTGAGAGGCTGAGGCAGGAGAACTGTTTGAACCTGGGAGGTAGAGGTTTCAGTGAGCCGAGATTCCGCTGCCCTAGTGCACTCCAGCCTGGGCAACAGAGTGAGACTCCATCTCAAAAAAAAAAAAAAAAAAAAAGATAAAAACAACTTCTCCCACCCCCTCCACCAAATTCTTTGATGCCCCTCTGCGGTCTCCTCTATTGCCACCCCCAACCACTAGCAACCATTGCTATGTTCTCTCAGCTTCTAGCCTCATGTTTTCTAGAATGTCTCATAAATGGAATCACACATCTTTCCACAAAAATACGCACTCTTTTGTGTCTCACTTTCCTCACTTGGCAGAGCGCATTTGAGATTCATCTCTGTTGTTGCGTATGTCTTTCATGTTAATAGTCTGTTTCTCGTTATTGGTGAGTTGTATTCCATTATTTGGATGTACCACAGTTTATCTCTGTATCAGTTGAAGGACATTTGGGTTGCTTGCAGTTGGAGGGTATCATTTCCATTTCATCTTCTTTTTTTTTTTTTTTTTTGAGACAGAGTCCCATTCTGTTGACCAGGCTGGAGTGCAGTGGTGCAGTCTCAGCTCACTGCAGCCTCAAACTCCTGGGCTCAAGCGATTCTCTCACCTCAGCCTCCAAAGTATTAATGACGAGTTCAGGAGTTTGGGGATTACAGACACACCACTGACCCCAGCCATCTCTTTTTTTTTTTTTTTTTGAGACGGAGTTTCGCTTTTGTTACCCAGGCTGGAGTGCAATGGCGCAATCTCAGCTCACTGCAACCTCCGACTCCTGGGTTCAGGCAATTCTCCTGCCTCAGCCTCCTGAGTAGCTGGGATTACAGGCACACGCCACCATGCTCAGCTAATTTTTTGTATTTTTAATAGAGATGGGGTTTCACCATGTTGACCAGGATGGTCTCGATCTCTTGACCTCGTGATCCACCCGCCTCGGCCTCCCAAAGTGCTGGGATTACAGGCGTGAGCCACCGCGCCTGGCCCCTCATTTCTAATCTTTATAACAGCTCCATGACTTGGACTCACTAGCCTCTTTCTAGAGGGGAAATCGGAGGGCAGGAGAGGTTCAGTGGCCTGCCTTCTCACATCACTCAGTGGGTAAGTGGCAGAGATGGGATCTGAATTCAGATTTGACGGCAAAAAAGTTGCAGGGAACAGCAATGTGATCCTGTCTTCCTGCCACTATGTTCGAAGGAGCCAAAGACACTTAGGCTGTAAGGGCTAAAGGTATGAATAAAACACAAACCTCTCCTTCTAATTTTGGATCCCTTACAAGAATTCAGACTAGTGGTGAGAGGAAATTCTAACGGGGGGCCCCTCTAGGCTGGCGGCACGCTCTACCACCTTGAGCCTACCAGCTTTCCCAAAGGGAATGATTCCGAATGTTTATGAGTAGGTATGGAATGTGCTCTTAAAAGTTTATAGTTCACTTAACATGCATCATCTCATCAGAGAACGACTTCACAGGGGAGTAGAGCTGGCTCTCCCTGCAGCCCACCCACAGAGCCACAGACACAGACACCTGATGAGCTTCGTGCACAAGCCTATGAGTGACCCTTATCATTTCCCTCCATTCTGAGCCGCACCCCTCCCCTTGTGCAATGACAACCTGGCAATTCCATATGCCCTCCTGGCACACCTGGATTGGCAGGGTGGTGGCCTGAAACACCAGTCCTCCTCTTGGGAGTTTGTAGGGAATTAGGAGGGCCGTATGAGCACCCAGAGTGGGGCCTGCCACTCAGGAGACAGGCAGCAAATCTTGGTCCGCTTTGCTTTGCTTAATACAAGAGTCAGGTACCATGCCAGCAAACAAGACACTGGAGGTCGGACCACTGTGCTGCGTGCCACAAGCAAGTCACCTCCCACTCCAGTGTTTTCAGTTTCCACATTCGTAACGTGGAGCAGGTCCAAGTTCATTATATGGCATATAATTATATATGTAGCCTTTCTTTCAGCTGAAAGAGGAGGGATGAAGGAAAAAAACTCTCATAGTGGTGCACGCCTGTAATCCTACCTACTCAGGAAGATGAAGCAGGAGAATCGCTTGAACCCGGGAGGTGGACGTTGCAGTGAGGGAGATCGTGCCACTGCCCTCCAGTCTGGGTGATAGAGGAAGACTCCGTCTCAAAAAAAAAAAAAAAAAAATTATGCTGAGCAGCCAATAGCTGGGGGAAAAAAAGAAACTGGCTCTTAAGACAGTTTAACTCATTACAGCTGTCATCATTGCTGAGGGCAAAATAAAAACACCTGTCCCAGCTACTAGGAAGCCTGAGGTGGGAGAAACACCTGAGGCCAGGAGGTGTAGGCTGCAGTGAGCCGTGATTGTGCCATTACACTGCAGCCTGGTGACAGAGTGAGACTCCTGTCTCAAAAACAAATAAAATAAATCAAAATAGACCTTGTATTTTGCCTAACTGTAGGCTAATCTAAGTGTTCTGCACATATTTAAGGTGGGCCAGCGCAAGCTGTGTTTGGTAGGTTAGGCATGTTCAATGCATTTTTGACTGATGATTTTTTTTTTTTTTTGAGACAAGAGTCTCACTCTTGTTGCCCAGGCTGAAGTGCAGTGGTGCGATCTTGGCCCTCTGCCTCCCGGTTCAAGCTATTCTCCTGCCTCAGCCTCCCAAGTAGCTGGGATTAACAAGTATGCACCACAACACCTAGCTAATTTCGTATTTTCAGTACAGACGGAGTTTCACCCTGTTGGCCGGGCTGTTCTTGAACTCCGACCTCAGGTGATCCACCCACCTCGGCCTCCCAAAGTGCTGGGATTACAGGCGTGAGCCACTGCGCCCAGGCTGACTTACGATATTTCAACATATGATCCCATTATCAGTCTCAGAACATCCCATTATCGGTCTCAGAACACCAAGAAATTATTTTCTTGGTGGTGAGAACACATAAAATCTGTAACCTCCTGGCCACCCAGAGGGCCTTGCCCACTCCAAGCGGAGAAAAGATTTTACAACCATAAAGAACCTATCAGACGAAGCTGGAAGAGACCTGAATCTTACTGATTACACAAAGCCAGACCCATAAGGGGAGATGAAGGAGTGTTTCCCTGGGTCATAGAATAAATAGATTCTCTGTGCCACACTCATTGTAGGAGTCTCTATAAAGTAGATTGTGGGGATAGTGACCTAGAGGGCATAGATACTTCACTGGGGTGAAATGAGACCACTGTGTGTGAGCCAGAGGTCTCACATCAATTCCAATCGGCCCACACATAGGGTGATCAACTCATCCTGATCTGCAATAAAAGTTCCACATCCCGGCCAGGTGTAGTGGCTCATGCCTGTAATCCCAGCACTTTGGGAGGCTGCTGTGGGCAGATCACCTGAGGTCGGGAGTTCAAGACCAATATGGAGAAACCCTGTCTCTACTAAAAATACAAAATTAGCTGGGCGTGGTAGTATATGCCTATAATCCCAGCTACTCAGGAGGCTGAGGCAGAATTGCTTGAACCCGGGAGGCGGAGGTTGCGGGGAGTGGGGGACAAAGAAAGAAAAGAAAAACCCCGTCTCTACTAAAAACACAAAAAACTAGCTGGGTGTAGTGGCACATGCCTGTAATCGCAGCTACTCAGGAGGCTGAGGCAGGAGAATCGCTTGAACCTGGGAGGCGGAGGTTGTGGTGAGCCAAGATCGCGCCACTGCACTCCAGCATGGGCAACAAGAGCGAAACTCCGTCTCAAAAAAAAAAAAAGAAAAAAGAAAGTTCCACATCCCAGAAAACAACTTAGTTCTGGGCAAATTGGGATGATTGATGATCCTCCTTACATGGTCATTTCTTAAAGCCAAATTCATAACTAATGTTCACAATTGAGAGGATTTCTCATAAAATATTCCAAATGTCGGCCAGGCATGGTGGCTCACGCCAGTAATCCTAACACTTTGAGAGGCCAAGGTGGACAGATCAGGAGGTCAGGAGTTCAAGACCAGACTGACCAACATGGTGAAACCCCTTTTCTACTAAAAATACAAAAATTAGCCAGTCATGGTAGGGTGCGCCTGTAATCCCAGCTACTCAGGAGGCTGAGGCAGGAGAATTGCTTGAACCCAGGAGGCAGAGGCCGCAGTGAGCCGAGATTGCACCACTGGACTCCAGCCTGGGCGATAGAGCAAGACTCCGTCTCCAAAAAAAGGAAATATTTGAAATATTCCAAATGTCCAGAATCTCTTAAAAATGGGACAAATTGGTAACTCCGCACCCAGATTCGCACATGGAAGCAACTGGCTGGTGTTGAGTGGCAGCAGCTTCTCCCAGATGGATCGAGCACTCACCGCTTTGCCACAGTCCCCATCACTCCTTGTCTTACGCTCACCCATCCACTTCACTCCAGGTATTACCCAGCTGGCTCCTGTAGCATTAGAGTTTGCAACCCTTACAATAAATGTACTCTAGCCTTTGAAGAGCTTACGAATTTAAGAGATGGCCGGACACAATGGCTCTCACCTGTAATCCCAGCTACTTGGGAGGCCAAGGCAGGAGGACCTTTTGAGACCAGGAGTTTGAGACCAGCATGGGCAATACTGGGAGACTCGTGTCTCTATAAAAATTTTTTTTCTTAAAATTATCCAGGTGTGGTGGCACATGCCTACAGCCCCAGCTACTCCAGAGGCCAGCCTGGGCAACAGAAGGAGACCCTAGTCTCTAAAAAACAAACAAATGAAAACTTAAGAGATATCCATGCCAAGAGCTCTAGAAAAGGAAAAAAAAAAAAAGAAAACTTAAGAGATAAAACTTTTTAAAGTTGACCCTGGGTTGCTCCTTTCTGGTGGTCCAAGATAGAAATATTTTAGTGGCTATAAAACACTATCAATTTTCTTTTCTTTCTTTCTTTTTTTTTTTGAGAGAGTCTCACTCTGTCGCCCAGGCTGGAGTGCAGTGACTCGGTGTGATCTTGGCTCACTACAACCTCTGCCGCCCAGGTTCAAGTGATTCTCCTCCCTCAGCCTCCTGAGTAGCTGGGATTATAGGCACACGCCACCCTGTCCATGATTTGGGCCTGTCTGAAATCCATCCCTCCTTTCTTCTGGGAACAGACCCTGGATAGGCCCAGGAACAGAAATTCTTTCCTAGGTTCCAAGTGGTAGAAATTTTTTGTATCTTTAGTAGAGACAGGGTTTCAACATGTTGGCCAGGCTGGTCTCGAACTCCTGACCTCAGGCAATCCGCCCGCCTCAGCCTCCCAAAGTACTGGGATGACAGGCATGAGTCACCGCACCTGGACAAAACACCATCAATTTTCTTGCGTTCTTACTTTAAAAACAAAGTAATGTAAACAGTGAGACTCTACACTGTTTGCCATAAAACTTAGTGTTGTCGTTTAATGTAAAAAAAAAAATCAAACTCAGCTGTTTTCATATTTAACTGACCCTCAAGCACAAATTCTAGTTGCAAGTAATAGAAACCACATCTAAAGTAGTTTCAGGAGAGAGACTGATTTAATGACTTCTGTAATCAAATTACAGACCAGTGGGAGTGGGTATCTGAATCCACGGTCAATTGGATTCAGAAACTCTGGTTCTGCCCAAGCCAGAATTCTGTTCCAGGTTCTCTGCAAATCGGCTTCATTCTCTGAGGCCAGCTTCTCCACAGGGAAGAGGAAGCAAACAAAGGCAGCTCTGAGCTCACATCCTTACTATTTGAAACCCAAAAAGGGGGAAATGTTGTGAAGAGAGAGAGTATACTTTTTTCTACCAGTTGGAAAAGACCTAGGAAAGAATTTCTGTTCCTGAGCCTACCCAGGGTCTGTTCCCAGAAGAAGGAGGGATGGGTTTCAGGCAGGCCCAAATCATATCTACCAACAGGTTGCTCTCTGTGAGAGGTTTTTTTCTTTTTTTGAGACAGAGTCTGGCTCTGTCGCCAGGTGCCAGGCTGGAGTGCAGTGGCACCATCTCAGCTCACTGCAACCTCCACCTCCCGGGTTCAGGCAATTCTCTTGCCTTGGCCTCCCAAGTAGCTGGGACTGCATGCACACCCCACCACACCCAACTAATTTTTGTATTTCTTTAGTAGAGACAGAGTTTCACCATGTTGGCCAGGATGGTCTCAATCTCTTGACCTTGTGATCCACCTGCCTCAGCCTCTCAAAGTGCTGGGATTACAGGCGTGAGCCACTGCGCCCGGCCGTTGCTCTCTGAGTTTTAATGATCTTAGGGTCCTCCAGGTTGGAGGCAATTCTCTGTAGTTTAGTTTTTTGGTACCAGTGATAATAACCATAATTGCTTACTATGTGCCAGACACTATTTTAATTGCTTTGCATATTAAATGTATATGCATAAATACACATTCTCTCATTTAATCCCCTCAGCAACCCCCTAAGGGAGTCTATTCTCCCTGTTTTACAAATTTGGAAACTAAGACGCAAAGTAATTTAGTAGTTGAGACTTGCCAAGTGGCTGACTTCAGCTGTGAACTGAACCCAGGCAGCCCAGCCAGAAATCACAGGGCCCAGTCATATCACAGGTGTCTATCTGAGAAAGCTATATACTAGACTATAAAAGATTTGTCACAAACGCCTGCGTGCTGGCAATGTGCAAAGGTGTGACCAATAATGGTGTGGCTTTCCATCTGCGAGCGTGGGTGGGGGACTGGGTGAGAGGTCTCCCAGATTCCTGCCATGCTTGCTACCTGTGCTGGGAAAGCCGGCTTTGATCTGCCCCTGGAGCCACCGGGCAGAGCACTATGTGTTTATCTAGCTCTCCGCCAGGTACCTTTCCTCAGACTCTCCTGCTGCTGCATTTTTGCTTCTCACCAAATCTGCATCCACTGACCCGAGCCCTGCATCAGTAATCAGAAAAATCATGTTTTGATTTTTTTGTTTTGTGTTCCTGGTCTAGACTCTGTCTCTAACAGAATACAAATAGCAACATGTTTGTTGATTGTCTGGGTTTTAGAGGACTTAAACTCAATTGAACAAATGTGTAGTGAGTTTCTACTCTGAGCCTGACTATGTGGCCGGGAGGTTATAGCAACAAATGAGAAGCAGATTCTGCCCTCAAAAAAAAAAAATGCTAAAAAGCTATATTTAAAAAAAAAAAAAAAAACTTATCTCTAAACTCTCCGTTCTGGTTCAGGCAAAAGTTTTCTTGATGGTCTGGGTCCCTTCAGTTTCTCGATGTTTTCAATTCTTTCAAAGAGCTTCAGCTAGTCTAATGGCTGTAGAATGCTGCTTTCATGGACATCAGGGACAGCTTTCTTTCCTCCCACCCCAGCACTAAATCGGACCTTTAAATCAGGCTTTCTCCCTTACCTTGGGGTAACCCAACCCAAGTGAATTGATTTGCTCCCTGCATTGTTAACCTGTGGGAATTAAGCTTGTCTATTGTCGTCTCCTGGTCCACACCCCTTCTTTGTAATTGACCTTCATCCAGAGTTCTTGGTAGGCTTAGGCAGCCATATTTTAATCACATGATTTTCTTTTGGCCACAGCTCATTGGTTCTGAGTGATCACCTGACCCAACCCATCGGCCGAACGGAACCCTTCAGCCCCTTTGCCCTTGACAGTCTGACTTAAATAGTTCAGAGAGTGAATGAGGAAGGTTGGCCCTCCAGGAGAGTATTGTGGTATTATGGTGTCAAGCTTGCACCAGGTAAAATCCTAATGAGAGAGGAGCTAGAGGATGAAGCTCATGTGCAGAAAAGAGCAGAAGTAAGAGACGGTCCATGACGCATGATCGCAAAACTGGAAAGGAGAGAGGGAGGAGGGTCGGTGCCCAACTTACCAGGTTGTGTCTCTTTTTTCATTTTTATTTTGTAAATTTATTATTGATTTTATTTTTAGAGATGGGGTTTCACCATGTTGGCCAGGCTGGTCTTGAACTCCTGACCTCGTGATCCATCCACCTTGGCCTCCCAAAGTGCTGGGATTACAGGCGTGAGCCACCACACCTGGCCTGTTGTGTCTCTTTTGAATCCACGTCTTATCCTTGGATGTCTGGTGCACCTTTCGATAAACTCCAAATTTATTTGAGCAAGTTTGGTATGGCCTCAGTTTCATGCAACTTAACTGATTAGAACATCAAAATGCGTTGTCCGTACCATGATCATCACAGTTGTTACAATAAAGGACAGATATTCTGCCTACCCCCAACAGATGGTGATGTCTTTTTATTCATCTTTCTGTCTCCACTACTTTCTCTTGCCTCTGCCTAGAGCATGGTCTGTGCTCAATAAAAGCTTGATGAAAGAATGAAGAAATGTTCATCTCCTGTAAATTCCTCTGCCTGGCTTTCCAGCCTTCCCCCATCTGGCCCCATATCTAACCTCATTACCCCACTACTCCTCACTCCACACCCTCCACTGTGGTTAAACCAGTCTCACCAAGGCATCCAGTTCATTTCTCTGGGCCTTTCCTCATGCTGGAATGCTCTCCTCCCTCTTCTTCACTTACTTACCCTTCTATCAGCCCCCTCCTTCTTCATTCATTCTTCAGGCGTTTACTGAATGCCCACTATGTGTCAGACATTATGCTGAGTGCTGAGCTACAGTGGGGAACAAAACAGAGGTGCTTTCTGTAGCCATGTTGCTTATTGTAAAAGGGGAATGATGTATTTGTTTTGAAAAGAAACCAGAGTATATGTTCCTTACTGTCTTACAAACCTTCTAAGTGAAGCTTTCTGCAAGAGCTGTACCACCCTGCCCACCGTCTCACGCTCATCTTCCTCCTCTCTTACCTCCTTTAATTCTTAGTAACTCACACCACTGTTTGTTAACAGTTTCTCTTGAGTGTTTTGCTCACCAAGCCTCCTCCTATTAACTGGATTTTATGTGTCTTCAGGGCTGAAACCTGTCTTGTACTTTTTCTATTTATACCTATGTGGCTCAGCATCAAGGGCACAGTGGGCACCTAAAAAATCACTCTTCAGGCCAGGCGCGGTGGCTCACACCTATAATCCAGCAGTCTGGGAAGGTGAGGGGACAGATCACAAGGTCAGGACATCGAGGCCATTCCGTCTCACATGGTGAAACTCCATCTTTACTACAAATAGAAAAACTAGCCGGGCATGGTGGCACACACCTGTAGTCCTAGCTACTTGGGAGGCTGAGGCAGGAGGATCACTTGAACCCAGGAGGCAGAGGTTGCAGTGAGCTGAGATCACCGCCACTACACTCCAGCCTGTGTGACAGAGTGAGACTCCGTCTCAAAAAAACAAGGAAAGAAAAAAACAAAACTCTTCACCGCCTGCCTGCTTGATCAAAAATGTCTTCTGCTCTCCTGGCCTGGTAAATGGAAGGACAGAGAGGTATTTGTCTGTCTTTGCAATCCCAGGAATAAACATCAGCCCGGGTTTCAGCTGATCCCCATAACCCTGGCCATAAAGTACCATCTAAAGCCAGGATAGAGATGAACAAATAGAGGTGGTATTTGTTCTGTTTAGTCCCGGGTACTCTGGGGGAAGCCTTCACAGACCTCCTCACCACAAACCCACGCTAACAAACAAGAAGCCACTTCTCTGGCAGTCTCCTGTACGGTGTCCTTTTACCTGGGAGTCAGCTCCCTTGTCTCCAGCCCTTCTGAAAGACACCCTTCAGCTCTGTGTCTTTACTGGGGGGAAGGGGAATTAAAAATAGGGGCCCTAGATTTCTTTCTCTCCCCAGACATAAGCAAGGGTAGTCCATCCCAGACCGAGCTCAGCAAAACCTCACCACGGAGTTTGTCTGCATAAAGAAAGTGCCTTTTTGAAACACAAAGTCAGTCTTTCAACTCAGGAAGGGAAAAAATAATCCACCAACCAACCCCAAACCTGCACTTGGCCAAAATCCTGAGGTTGGTGGCAGGAGTGAAGTGAATCATTTCTCTTTACTCTGATTGCATCAGCGAAAGGCAGCTGGGAGCTACTTGGTCCCCAGAAGAGGCCTCATGCCATGTTTGTGCCTAATTCTAATTCCTTTTTTTCTTGTACACAAAGGCATCTTAACTAATGCAAGATGAGAATTGAGTTCAACCCAGGTGGCTGAGTCCAGGAACTGATAGTTCTGAGACAGAAACTTATACCCATGAGGGGCTGTTCCTGTTAAATCTAAACTAGCTCCATCTCTCTGTCCCCATGTTCAATGATACCTTTGACATGAAGTCTTAGCTCGTAAGTATCCTAAGTTCTACACAGTGATAACTACAACTTTTTCAGCAAAGTCTTCCTAAGTACCCTGCCCTTGCCTGGACATTATGTGTATAGTATTTCACTGGATCCTTTAAAAAAAAACAAAGAAATGGCCGGGTCCGGTGGCTCACGCCTGTAATCCCAGCACTTTGGGAGGCCAAGGCAGACAGATCATGAGGTCAAGAGATTGAGACCATCCTGGCCAACATGGCGAAACCCCATCTCTACTAAAAATACAAAAATTAGCTGGGCATAGTGGCATGCACCTGTAGTCCCAGCTACTCAGGAGGCTGAGGAAGGAGAATCACTTGAACCGGGAGGCAGAGGTTGCAGTGAGCTGAGATTGTGCCACTGCACTTGAGCCTGGGCGACAGAGTGAGCAAAGCATAACACATTTTTTTCTTGAGACAGAGTTTCATTCTTGTCCCCCAAGCTGGAGTGCAATGGCATAATCTCAGCTCACTGCAACCTCTGCCTCCCGGGTTCAAGTGAGTCTCCTGTCTCAGCCTCCTGAGTAGCTGGAATTACAGGCATGCACCATCACACCTGGCTAATTTTTGTATTTTTAGTAGAGACAGGATTTCACCATGTTGGCCAGGGTAGTCTTGAACTCCTGACCTCAAGTGTTCTGCCCGCCTTGGCCTCCCAAAATGCTGGGATTACAGGCATGAGGCAATGCACCTGGCCCTTACATATTTATTTAATCAAAGGTTTTTTGTTTTGTTTTGAGATGGAGTCTTGCTCTGTTGCCAGGCTGGAGTGTAATGGTGTGATCTCGGCTCATTGCAACCTCTGCCTCCCGGGTTCAAGAGATTCTCCTGCCTCAGCCTCCCAAGTAGCTGGGATTACAGGCATGTGCCACCATGCTCAGCTAATTTTTTAAATTTTTAGTAGAGATGGGGTTTCCCATGTTGGCCAGGATGATCTTGGTCGCCTGACTTCGTGATCCACCTGCCTCGGCCTCCCAAAGTGCTGGGATTACAGGTGTGAGCCACTGCGCCCAGCCTATTTAATCAAATTAATCAAAGTTTTGCATGACTCAGGAAACTTCAGAAATGAGGAGCCAAACACCCAAAGAAAACTGTTCATTTCTCTGCTTAGATTCAAGGAAGAATGGGCCTCTGTGTAGAGATGTGATTAGTCAATGGGGGGGATGGTCTAGAGGTAATAGACTGAGAGGGGAAATCTAGCAAGGCCTGTCTTGCACATTCTTCTTGTCCTCTCTGTGTAGCATTTCTTCCTCTCAAGTATAGGGCAGGACCTTTCCGGAAACAGGGTCTTATGATTTACTATCAGACAAGGGAGTTCAGAGAAATTATTATTATTATTATTTTGAGACGGAGTCTTGCTCTGTCGCCAGGCTGGAGTATAGTGGCACGATCTCAGCTCACTGCAACCTCCACCCCTCAAATTCAAGCGATTCTTCTGCCTCAGGCTCCCGAGTAGCTGGGACTACAGTCACGTGACTAAAGTTTTGTATTTTTAGTAGAGACGGGGTTCCATCATGTTTGGCAGCCTGGTCTTGAGCTCCTGAGCTCAGGTGATCCGCCTCAGCCTTCCAAAGTGTTGGGATTTCAGGTGTGAGCCACCGCACCTGGCCTAGAGAATTTCTTAATGGCCAGCTCCTCCACGGAAAGGTGGGAGACAGAGTGAGTGATGTTTCTAGGTTTTATGGCTTGCTTTGGGGGAGAGGGGTTCTAGATTTTTGGGTGTTTTTTTTGTTTTTTGAGATAGAGTCTCACTCTGTCGCCCAGGCTGGAATGCAGTGGCATAACCTTAGCTCACTGCAACCTCTGCCTCCCAGTTCAAACTATTCTCCTGCCTCAGCCTCCCAAGTAGCTGGGATTACAAGTGCAAGCCACCATGCCCGGCTAATTTTTGTATGTTTAGTAGAGATGGGGTTTCACCATATTGACGAGGCTGGTCTCCAACTCCTGACCTCAAGTGATCTGCCCACCTTGGCCTCTCACAGGCGAGAGTCACCTTGCGCTGCCCGGGGTTCTAATTTGCCTTGTGGATGTGCCTTGCAGAAAGAGGAATTCTGGTTTCTATGATGCACTTCAGTGGAGAAAAAGGAGCAGGAGATAGAAAGGCAAGAAAAAGAGAGACTCTGCTTCTGAGGCCTTTCAATGTCCGTTAGCCTGCCAAAGCACTGTACTTTGGGGTATCATTTTCTGGACCCTAACATTTGCATTTTAACTGTACAACTCTGGGCTGAGCATGGTGCCTCAACGCCTGTAATTCCAGTACTTTGGGAGGCCAAGGCGGGTGGTCATCTGAGGTCAGGAGTTCAAAACCAGCCTGGCCA
This sequence comes from Aotus nancymaae, assembly GCF_030222135.1. Classification (NCBI taxonomy): domain Eukaryota; kingdom Metazoa; phylum Chordata; class Mammalia; order Primates; family Aotidae; genus Aotus; species Aotus nancymaae. The sequence goes on along the minus strand of NW_026988443.1, from coordinate 24,248,354 downwards.
ACATGGTGAAATTCTGTCTCTACCGAAAATACAAAAACTAGGGGCTGGGCACGGTGGCTCACACCTGTAATCCCAGCACTTTGGGAGGCCGGGTGGGTGGATCACGAGGTCAGGAGTTCAAGACCAGCCTGGCCAAGATGGTGAAACTCCATCTCTACTAAAAATACAAAAAAATTAGCCCGGTGTGGTGGCATACACCTGTAATCCCAGCTACTCAGGAGGCTGAGGCAGAAGAAATGCTTAAATCCGGGAGTCGGAGGTTGCAGTGAGCTGAGATCGTGCCACTGTACTCCAGCATGGGCGACAGAGCGAGACTCCATCTCAAAAGAAAAAAAACAACTAGCTGGGTGTGGTGGCAGGTGCCTGTAATCCCAGCTACTTGGGAGGCTGAGGCAGGAGAATCACTTGAACCCAGGAGGTGGAGGTTGCAGTGAGCCGAAATCACGCCATTGCACTCCAGCCTGCGTGACAGAGGAAGAGTCCATCTCAAAACAAACAAAAAACAGTGCGACTCTGGCCGTTGTGTTGAGAGCAGGCTGAGGAAGCACAAGGCAGGGGTGCTGTGAATGATGGGTGGAGGCTGATGGTGGCTTGGACGGAGGCAGTGAAGGTGGCAAGAGTAGTCAGAATCTGTGTTTTGAAGTTGTCAACAACATTTCCTGACAGTTTGGAGGTGGGAGGTGAGAGAAAGGGAGGAGTTAGGAATGACACCCAGGTTTTTGGCCTGAGCGACAGGAAGAATGGAGTTGCCATTTACTGAGATAACCGTGGGAGGAATGGGTTTGGAGGAGGGATCAGGAGCTCAGCGTTGGACAAGATACATTTGAGATGCCTACGAGGGACCTTGGTGGAGATGAGTAGGTGGTTCAATAAGCAGTTCTGGAGTTTAAGGGAGAGAGCTGGGTGGAAACGCCAATTTGGAAGTCAAGAGGGTATAGATGCTATTTTTTAAAGTCACCAAAGTGGGTGAAGCCATCAAGGAAGTGAAAGTAGCTGAAGCAGAGAGGTCTACGGATCATGCCCGGGGCACTCCAACATTTAGTGATCAAAGAGATGAGGAAGAACCAGCAGGAGCAGACCAAAAATAAATAAATGAGGTAAGAAGAAACTTACTTGAAAAACGTTTCAAGAAAGAGGAAAAAGGTTGAATGTGTCAAATACTTCTCAATGATCAAGTGACAAGAGGACTGAAACTTGACCCATCAGATGAAAATAAGAAATGCTTAATTAAATAGTTCTCTGGCTTAGTTTAGATGTGTGTTCCTGTAGACTTCTCGGCCAATTGCAGGGCAGGGCAGGGCAGGGCAGGGATTTTGTCCTTGAGCTCTGTATCCTACTCTGATCTCACCGCCATATTTCTCTTCCTTCCTCCCCTGTCCTCTTACCCCCATCCCCTCATACGTACACCTCCATCCTGGCTTTGCTGAGGTCTGAGGATTGGCTTACCAGCCAAGGGACCCGCAAGCCTGAGCTGAAGCATGAGAACAATGTCTTAGGCAAGTCACTGCTTCCCAGATTTGGCAAAGCAAGTGAGCTGCAATCACCACTATCAAGCAAAGAGGATGGAAGGGATAAACTGAGGGCGGTAAAAGAGGAATATGCTAACATCTCTGTAAAGGGAAGACACATTTTGCTTTAAAACAATGCCCGTGATGGCCGGGCGTGATGGCTCACACCTGTAATCCCAGCACTTTGGGAGGCCGAGGCGGGCGGATCACCTGACATCAGGAGTTTGACACCAGCCTGGCCAACATGAAGAAATCCTGTCTCTACTAAAAGTACAAAAATTAGGCAGTCCTCATGGCAGGCGCCTGTCATCCCAGCTACTCAGGAGGCTGACGCAGGAGAACCGCTTGAACCCGGGAGGTGGAGGTTGCAGTGAGCCGAGATCCCACCACTGCACTCCAGCCTGAGCGACAAGAACGAGACTCCGTCTCAAAAAAAAAAAAAAAAAAAAAGCCCATGGCAATTTTTGTGTTTGTTGTAAGGAAGCAAAGGAATTTCTCCTGGGCTGCATGGCCCCATGGTTTAGGTGATTAATGAGTCTTTTCTAGTTGGATTCATTCTGTAGCATAGTCGAGGGTAGAGGTTGAGAACTAAATTCCTCTGCACTGAGTTTTTCCCTGGCAGGTGAGGGAGACAGGCATGTCAGAGCCTGGGAACTGCGAGAAGGGAGATGGGAGAAAGATGACTGGCAAAGAATTCCCAGGGGTGGGGCTGGGCTGAGGAACCTGTCTGAAGAGGAGTGAGGGCTAACATTAATTTTTAAATCACTTTACCTTGAAGCATATAATAGATAATAGGGAGAAGTGTGTGTGCCACCTAATGAATTTGCACAAACTGTGCAGACCCATATAACCAGCTTCCAAGCCAAGCAACAGAACCTTACCCAAGGATACCCAGGAGCCCCCCACGTCCTCTTCTAGCCATGATTCTGCCCAAGGGCAGTCACTAGCCTGACTTTGAACAGCATGAACTTGTTTTGCCTGTTTCTACACCTTATATGAATGAGTCTTGTATTTTATGTCTGACTTCTTTCACTTAATATTTGTGAGATTCATTCATGCTGTTGCATATACTCATGGATCTTTCATTCTGATTATCACACACTCTTCCATTGATTGTATGATTATACCACAGTGTATCTCTTCTATTGTTGACGGACATATAAGTGGTTTCCATTTGGGGGCCATTACAAATGGTGCTGCGATAAACATATTTGGACATGTTTAATACTCAATTCCCCCCAAGAATTTATTCTGAAAATTTTCAAACATATAGAAATCTTTGAAATAATTTTACATTCAATAACTATTATGAACCAACCACTCTTATTCTAAATTAAAATTTTATTATATTTGCTTTATCACTTATCCATCCTATATCCGTTTATAAATTCATCTTTTTTTTTTTTTTTTTTTGAGACAGGATCTGGCTCTATCACCCAGGCAGGAGGGGCAGTAGCTCCATCTCAACTCACTGCAACCTCCACCTCCCAGGTTCAAGCCAGCTGGCCATCTCAGCCTCCAAAGTAGCTGGGACTACAGGTGTATGCCACCACATCTTGCTAATGGGGTCTCACTACACTGATCTCAAACCTGTGAGCTCAAGCAATCCAGCCACCTCAGTCTCCCAAAGCGCTAGGATTATAGGCATGAGCCACTGTGCCTGGCCAATTCATTTTTGTTTGTTTGTTTTTGAGATGAAGTCTCGATTTTGTTGCCCAGGCTGGAGTGCAATGGTGCAAACTCGGCTTACTGCAACCTCCGCCTCCTGGATTCGAGCGATTCTCCTGCCTCAGCCTCCCCAGTAGCTGGGATTACAGGCACACGTCACCACATCCAGCTAATTTTTTGTATTTTTAGTAAAGACGGGGTTTCACTATGTTGACCAGGCTGATCTCTAACTCCTGACCTCAGGCAATCCAACTGCCTTGGCCTCCCAAAGTGCTGGGATTACAGGCGTGAGCCACTTCGCCCAGCCCCAATTCATCTTTTTTTAAATGCATTTTTTTTTTCTTTTAGAGATGGGGTTTCACCATGTTGCCCAGGCTGTTCTCAAACTCCTGACCTCAGGTGATCCGCCCACCTTGGCCTCCCCAAGTGCTGGAATTATAGGCATGAGCCACAACGCCCGGCTAAATGCATTTTTTAAATGCATGTGTTGGCCGGGCATGGTGGTTTATGCCTTAATCCTAGCGCTTTGGGAGGCCAATGCGGGTGGATCACTTGAGGTTATGAGTTCAAGACCAGCCTGTTCAACATGCTGAAGCCCCGTGTCTACTAAATACACAAAAAATTAGCTAGTGTGGTGGCACCTGCTCAGCTACTTGGGAGGCTGAGGCAGGAGAATCACTTGGACCCGAGAGGCAGAGGTTGCAGTAGGCCAAGATCGCTCCATTGCACTCCAGCCTGGGCAACACAGCAAGACTCTGTCTCAAAAATAAATATAAATGCATGTTTAAACTCTACACAGCAGTCCACTTTACCCTCAGACATTTTAATGTCATTCACAAAGGTTTAATATTTATTTATGGGTTTTTCTTTCTTTATACAAAGTGAAATGCGTGTATAAATGAGTTTGAGAAATGTATGCACCTATGTAACCTACACCCCTATCAAAACATAAAACATTATCATCCAGAAAGTTCCCTCAGGCACCAACCCGATTTCCCTCTCCACCATTGTGTTCTCATTTTTTTTCACCATAGATTAGCTTTACCAGATTTAGAACTTCATATAAATACTATCATACAATATGTACTTGTCAACAGCTTCTTTCACTCAGCGTGGTTTTGAAATTCACTCATCGTGTTGCATGATAACTTGTTCCTCTTTATTGCTGAGTAATATTCTCTTGTATGAATATACAATTTCCTTAGCCATCCCCCTGTGGACCAGCATCTGGAACGTTTCCAGTTTCAGAGCCTTATGAAGAAAAATGCTATGGACATTTTCATACTAGTATTTTTGTGGACATATGCTTTCATTACTCTCGGGTAAGTATCTGGGACTGAAATCACTAGGTCATAAGTGCATGTTTAGTTTCACACGAAACCTCCAGACCTTTGTTTCCAAAGTGGGTTGTATGACTTTACACTCCCATCAACAATATAGGAAAGTATTGTTCAATATCCATGCCAACATTTGGTGGTGTCAGTCTTTTTAATTTAAGCTATTCTAGTGGGCGTGTAGTGATACCTCATTGTGGTTTAATTTGTATTTCCCTGATAACGAATGGTGTTGAGCACCTTTTCAAGTGCTTATTAGCCATTTATATAGCTTCCTTTGTTTTGTTTTTATTTTTTATTTTTTAAATTTTTTAAGGGGCTTTCTGGCAAAAAAAAAAAAAAAAAAATAGCCTACTAGACAAATTCTAAAAGAGCTGTAACACTTTTATTTTTATTTTTTAATTATTTTTTTTTTTGAGACAGAGTCTCGCTCTGTTGCCCAGGCTGAGTGCAACAACATAATCTCAGCTCACTACAACCTCCACCTCATGGGATCAAGTGATTCTCCTGCCTCAGCCTCCTGAAGAGCTGGGATTACAGTGCACGTCATCATGCCCAGCTAATATTTTGTATTTTTAGTAGAGACTGGGTTTCGCCATGTTGGCCAGGCTGGTCTTGAACTCCTGACCTCAGGTGATTTGCCTCCCTCAGCCTCGCAAAGTGCTGGGATTACAAGCGTGAGCCACTGCACTCGGCCATGAGTAAGTTCTTTAGTGGTGATTTATGAGATTTCAGGGAACCCGTCACCCGAGCAGTTACACTGAACCCAATTTATAGTCTTTTATCCCTCACACCACTCTCACCCTTTCCCCCAACTCCCCAAAGTCCATTGTGTCATTCTTATGCCTTTGCATCCTCATAGCTTACCTTCCACTTATGAGTAAGTACATACAATGTTTGGTTTTTCATTCCTAAGTTACTTCACTTAGAATAATGGTCTCCAATTCCATCCAGGTTGCTGCAAATGACATCAACTCATTTTTTATGGGTAAATAGTATTCCATCATATGCATACATACCATAGTTTCTCTATCCACTCATTCATTGATGAGCATTTGGGTTCGTTCCACATTTTTGCAATTATAAATTGTGCTGCTATAAACATGCGTGTGCAAGTATCTTTTTCATATAATGACTTCTTTTCCTCTGGGTATATACCCAGTAGTGGGATTTCTGGATCAAATGGTAGTTCTACTTTTAGTTAAGGAATCTCCACACCGTTTTCCATAGTGGCTGTACTATTTTACATTCCCACCAGCAGTGTAGAAGTGTTCCCTTTTCACTGTATCCACACCAACATCTATTTTAAAAATTTTTTTGATTATGGCCATTCTTGCAGAAGGAAGGTGGTATCACATCGTTTTTAATAGGAATTACAAAGGGGTTTACATTGAACCTATGTGTATATCAGTATGGGTAAGACTGGCATCTTGAGTCTTCCAATGCATGAGATAGTATATCTCTCTGTATTAATTAGAATTTTCCAGAGAAACAGAACCAGTGGGAGGTTACATATATATAATATGTAAAATAAATGAGATGTATAAGAAATTGTTTCTCATGATTATGGAGGTAGAGAAGTTCCATGGTCTGCCTTCTGCAAACTGGAGACCCAGGAAAGTTGGTGGTGTAATTTGAAAGCTTGAGAGTTGGAGAACTTGTGGAGATTCGGTTTGAGTTTGAAGGCCTGAGAACCATGAGTGCAGAGGGCACAAGACGATCAGGGTCTCAGCTCAAGCATTCAGATAGAGAGAGGGTGAATCCTCCCTTTCTCCACCTCTTTGTCCTATTCAGGCCCTCAGTGAATTGTGTAGTGCCTACCCTCACTTGGGAGGACCATCTACTTAACTCTGTTCACCAATTTAAATGCTACTCTCAGCCGGGCATGGTGGCTTATGCCTGTAATTGAAGCACTTTGGGAGGCTGAGGTGGGCAGCTCCCTTGAAGTCAAGAGTTTGAGACCAGCCTGGCTAACATACTGAATCCTGTCTCTACGAAAAATCAAAAAATTAGCTGGGCATGGTGGTATGTGCCTGTAGTCCCAGCTACTTGGGAGAAAAGAAAAAGAAAAAGAAAAAATGCTAATCTCTTCTAGAAACACCCTCACAGACACACTCCAACATAGAGTTTAACCAGCTATGTGGGCCTCTCCTGGCCCAGTCAAGTTGACATGTAAAATTAACCATCGTGCTATTTATCCAGTTCTTGTATTTCCCTCAGCAATGATTTACAGTTATCAGTGTATAGGACTTACATGCCTTTCGTTAAGCTTATTTCTATGCATTTTATGTTTTTGGATACTAATTTAAATGACATTTTAAAAAATTATTTCTCAATTGTTTGCCAGTAGTACATACTGATTTTCACAATAATAATCTTGTGTCCTGTGAAGTTGCTAATTCCACTTATTAGTCATATTGTAGATTCCTTAGTATTTCTATGTAAACAATTAAGTCATCCAAAAATGGAAATTTTACTTCTTCCTTTCCAACTTTTATTTTTCTTGTTGATCTCCAGTAAAATGCTGAATACAAAAAGGTGAACACTAGCTTTCTTTTCCCACTGTGGTCAGACTTTGATTTTATGATTTTAGCTCTTTTATATTTGTTGGGACTTGTTTTATAGTTCAGCATATGGGGTTCCTTGGTGAATATATCAGGAGCACTTGAACTTGAAAATAATATGCATCATGTTGTTGCATTGTTCTATAAATATCAATTAGATCAAGGTGGTTGATAGTGCTGTTTCAATCTTTTATGTCTTTACTGATTTTTTGGTCTAGTTTTTTTTTTTTTTGAAACAGAGTCTTGCTTTGTCATCCAGACTGGAGTGCAATGGCGCAATCTCGGTTCGCTGCAATCTCTGCCTCCAGGGTTGGGTTCAAGCAATTCTCCTGCCTCAGCCTCCCAAGTAGCTGGGATTACAGGCACCCACCACCATGCCTAATTTTTGTATTTTTAGTAGAGACAGGATTTCATCACCTTGGCTAGGGTGGTCTTGAACTCCTGACCTCGTGATCCACCTGCCTCGGCCTCCCAAAGTGCTGGGATTACAGGCATGAGCCACTGCGCCTGGCCTGGTCTAGTTTATCAGTTACTGAGGAATAAAATGTCCAACTATGATATGATAGTGGACTTTTTCATTTCTCCCTTTAAGTCTGTCATTCTTCATGTATCTTGAAACTCTGTTATTAGGTATACACATATGTATGATTATTATAGCTTCCTGGTGATATTTATTATTATAAAATTTCTCTTTTATTCTCTAATAATACTATCATCCTGAAATTTACTTTGATTTAATGTAGGCACTTCAACCTTCTCATGCTTACTGTTTACATAATACATTTTTCCCCGTCTACTTCCCATCAGCCTCTTTTGTGTGTCTCTTGTAGACAGAGTATAGTTGGATCATGATTTTTAAAATCTCTTAGGCTATCTCTGCCTTTTAATTGAAGTGTTTTAGACCATTAACATTTAATGTAATTATTGGTATGGTTGAAAGTAGGTCTACCACTGTACTGTTCCTCTGTTTATTTCCCCCACCCTTTCCTGTTCCTCTGTTGCTCCTTTCTTGCCTTCTTCTGAGTTAACTGAATATTTTTTAGAAATCTACATTCATGGGCCCAGTGCAGTGGCTCACGCCTGTAATCCCTGCACTTTGGGAGACAGAGGTGGGTGGATCAGCCGAGGTCAGGAGTTAGAGACCAGCCTGGCCAACATGGTGAAATGCTATCTCTACGAAAAACACAAAAATCAGGCAGGCATGGTGGCACACGCCTATAATCCCAGCTACCCGAGAGACTGAGGCAGGAGAATCACTTGACTCCAGGAGGCAGAGGTTGCAGTGAGCTGAGATCACAACACTGCACTCCAGCCTGGGTGACAGAGTGCGACTCCGTCTTAGAAAAAAAAATTCAATGTGTATTATATATTACATCTACATAAGTTATAAACCTCACAGTAAGAGGCTACAATTTTTGCTTTAAACAATAATGGGATTTTTAAAAAGTGAAGAGGAAAAATTACTTTTTTGAGACAGAGTTTCACTTTGTTGTCTGGGCTGGGGTGTAGTGGCTCAATCTTGGCTCACTGAAACCTCCACCTCCCAGGTTCAAGCAATTCTCGTGCCTCAGCCTTCTGAATTGCTGGGATTACAGGTGCCTGACAACATGCCCAGCTGATTTTTTGTATTTTAGTAGAGATGGCGTCTCACCATCTTGCCCAGGCTGGTTTTAAACTCCTGAGCTTAGGGAATCTGCCTGTCTTGGCCTCCCAAAGTGGTAGGATTACAGGTGTGAGCCACTGTGCCTGGCCAGAAAAATTACTTCTTATGTTACTCTTATACTATTTCTGGTCTTCCTTCTGAGGATAGTTCCTATCATGTCCTTTTACCCTGAAACATTTTCCTTTAGCATTTTTAAATAATGAAGGTCTGCTGGCAATGAATTCTTTTAGTTTTTATTTTGTTTTTGAGACAGAGTTTTGCTCTTGTTGCCCAGACTGGAGTGCAATGGCACCATCTTGGCTCACTGCAACCTCCACCTCCCAGGTTCAAGTGATTCTCCTGCCTCAGCCTCCCGAGTAGCTGGGATTACAGGCATGCACCGCCACGCCCGGCTAATTTTTTGCATTTTTAGTAGAGATGGGGTTTCTCCATGTTGCTCAGGCTGGTCTTGAACTCCTAACCTCAGGTGATCTACCCGCCTTGGCCTCCCAAAGTGCTGGGATTACAGGCGTGAGCCACCATGCCCAGCCTAGTTTTTGTTTATCTAAAAGCATCATTTTGGCCAGGTGAGGTGGTGGTTCAAACCTGCAATCCCAGCACTTTGGAAGGTTGAAGCAGGTAGGGGTCAGGGGTCACTGCTTGAGCCCAGGAGTTTAAGACCAGCCAGAGAGCAACATGGAAAGACCCCATCTTTACCCACCCCCCCAAAATTGTTTTAAATAGACAGGCATAGTGGTGTATACTTGTAGTCCCAGCTACTCAGGTGGCTAAGGCAGGAGGATCCCTAGCTCACTGCAGCCTCAAACTGCAGACTTTGAGGCTGCAGTGAGCTATGATCACACCACTGTACTCCAGCCTGGCTGACTGATCAATACCCTGTCTTGATTTTTTAAAAATTGACAAGCATTATTAAGTGCTTAGTGTGTACTTTTAATTCTTTGGGTTTCCACAGGACTTTCAGACATCTTACTTTTCAGCCACGGAACGTGAAGTCTTGGTGGAAGACCCACTCACCCCACATCAAGTCTATAGTCTCCTCACTCCGTGATACCACCTGGAAAAGGTGCTTCTCAGCCAGATGCTGCCAGACATGCCCCATGATGAGGTAAACAAGGCAAAACAGAGAGAAGTGGCAAAAGCTTCCTCTTACCATCAATCAGCAAGGCTAGGAAAAGAGCATTTCCTGAGACCCATGTTGCTCAGGTCACCATAGCTGGGCATGGCTAGGGCCAGTTATATGGGAGCAGCTTCTAACCTTCCCTAGGATGGATTCGTGCAAATCTGTAGAGCCAAGACTAGGCAAGGCAACTGAAGCACTTGCCTCAAATGCAAAACTTAACTGGGTGCCAAAAAATTCAACAATCAAGATAAATAATGTTTTAATACCATGTAAAAAAGTTAACGCAAAAAAAAATCTATCATGAACAAAATAGCAAACTTTTAAATAAGACAGACTTTACATTCGCATGACTCACATCACTTACCACCCCCTAATCTCAGCCCTGTTGGATCCTGCCTTTACTGAAAATGTTGATGTTTTGCTCATCATGGATTTTTTTTTTTGCATTACTTTTGATTTTTAAAAATATTGCATAAGCCAGGCACGATGGCTCACACCTGTAACCCCAGCCCTCTGGGAGGCCAAGGTGAGAGGATCACAAGGTCAAGAGATGGAGACCACCCTGGCCATGGTGAAACGCTGTCTCTACTAAAAATACAAAAATTAGCCGGGCATGGTGGCGCATGCCTGGAGTCCCAGCTACTCAGGAGGCTGAGCCAGGAGAATCACTTGAACCCAGGAGGTGGAGGTTGCAGTGAGCCAAGATTGCACCACTGCACTCCAGCCTGGGCGACAGAGTGAGACTTTGTCTCAAAAAAAAAAAAAAAAATTGTGTAAAAATGGCACTTACTTTGATTACTGAGATTTAGGGGACACTAAATTTTGCAGCTGCTTCCACCTAGTCCCATGCTGGAACATCAGTATGGACCTGTTGACAGTCTTCCTTGCTACACCCCCATCTCCCCCAAAAGAAATCCCCCCAGCCTACTTTGAAGATAGCAAGGCATTTTTTTCATACATAAAAATAAAACATTTACTGGTGACACTAATGACAGCCAAGTGAGGGGTTTGGGTAAGTTCTTGGCATAGTTCACTTAGCAGTTTTATAAATAGGAGTTCTAACAGACTTCTGGGTCCCAGAGGAAAAAAATTCACCAATTAAAATGATCTTAAATTTCCTCATTTTGACACAAGAGTCTAAGAACAAGATTAAGAAATATAAGAAATCTGAGTATTTTTAATGTTATCATGCACATGAAGGCATTTGTTATGAATTGGGGATTGCAAACGGATAGAATAATGAAATCTCAGATCTTTTATTTTGTGGCAGAAGATGGCCAGCATGGTGCCATTCATAAGATATTTCATCCCTTTTCTTCAATCCCATTGTGTGTCTGTAGAGGCAACATGGAACAGCAGTGGGGACTCTAGTTATGTGACCCCAGTTATGTGTATTACCCATATCAACCTGAGCAAGTTACTAAGTATCCATCGGTCTCACTTTCGTCATCTGCGAAATGAGACTACAATTTACCTTAAATAAAGGTGAAAAACAAAAACTTATAGGCCAGGCATGGTAACTCACACCTGGAATCTCATTACTTTGGGAGCCTGAGGCAGTAGGATTGCTTGAGGCCAGGAGCTCAAGAACAGCCTGGCAACAGAGCGAAACCTTGTCTCTACAAAAAATAACAAAAATTAGTGGGGCATGTTGACACACACTTGCAGTCCAAGCTACTTGGGAGGCTGAGGCAGGAGGATCACCTGAGCCCAGGAGTTAGGGGCTGCAGTGAGCTCTGACTGTGCCTCTACACTCCAGCCTGGGTGACAGAGCAAGACCCTGTGTCTAAAATAAAAACAAAAACAAAACAAAAAACAAGTTTCCCGGCTCTCTCATTTATTTATGCTAAATAATTACAGGCTATCTCGATTATCTTTGATCTCTAAAATTATAAAAGTTATTTCTGAAAAATAAGTTATTATTTTTTAGACAGAGGATCTCACTCTCTCTCCCAGGCTGGAGTGCAGTGGCTCAGTCACAGCTCAGCTCACTCCAGCCTTGACCTTCCAAGCTCCGGCAATCCTCCCACTTCAGTGTCCTGAGTAACCACAGGCACGCATCACCACTCCTGGCTTCGTTTGGTTTTGTCTTTGAGACAGAGTCTTGCTCTGTTGCACAGTCTGGAGAGCAGTGGTGCGATCTCAGCTCACTGCAGCCTCCACCTCCCAGGTTCAAGCGATTCTCCTGCCTCAGCCTCCTTAGTAACTGGGACTACAGGCGCCCACCACCATGCCTGAGTAATTTTTACATTTTCAGTAGAGACGAAGTTTCCCCGTGTTGGCCAGCTGGTCTCGAACTCCTGACCTCAGGTGATCCACCTGTCTTGGCCTCCCAAAGTGCTGGGATTACAGGCATGAGCACTGCACCCGGCCAATTTTTATATTTTTTGTAGAAACGGGGTTTCACCATGTTGCGCAGGCTAGTCTTGAACTCCTGAGCTCAAGTGATCCGCCCGCCTCATCCTCCCAAAGGGCTGGGATTACAGGTGTGAGCGACTGCACCCAGCCTAAAGAATTATTTCTAAAGACCATTTTGAAGGAGAAGACAGGAATAAGTAGGATCAGATTTTATTTTGAAGGTAATAATCATAAAACATTTTGGAGCCCCCATATTGATATGCATAAATGAAATGGGATAATTTTTAATCTGTAATTCCAGAGAGTTCAGAACAAATGCCCTTGGCTAAAACATCAGCGATCTGAGTTGATTTTTTTTAAATCTGGGCTTAACACCTCAGCGACAGCTTCAGTGGGTCAAGACTGCTCTTGACAACGGCTGTCATCCTCAGAGGAGAGAAGCATCATATTCTCACCAAGACTTAATTAGAAATCTGGGTTCTATTAATACTATTACTTTCTTCCCCAAAGGCAAGAAAATCTTGGGATTACAATTCATGATTCTCATTATAGAGTATCTGATAGGTTAGAATTATTCTTTCATTATTTTGCTCCTGTCTCTTTTTTTTTTTAATTTTTTTCAAGAGGGAGTCTTTCTCTGTTACCTGGGCTGGAGTACAGTGGCGCGATCTCAGCTCACTGCAGCCTCAACCTCCCAGGTTCAGGCGATTCTCCTCCCTCAGCCTTCCAAGTAGCTGGGACTGTAGGCACATGCCAGCCACCATATCTGGCTAATTTTTGTGTTTTTTGTAGAGATGGGATCTCATTTTGTTGCTCAGACTGGTCTCAAACTCCTGGACTCAAGCGATCCACCTACCTCAGCCCCTCAAAGTGCTGAGATTACAGGCATGGACCACTGTGCCTGACCCAAAATTTCCTTTATTCACTCATCAGTTGATGGACATTTGGGTTATTATCATCTTTTGGCCATTATGAATAATGCTGCTATGAACATTTGGGTGCCAGTTTTCGTGTAGACTTTATTTTTTGAGACCAAGTCTCACTCTGTGGCCCAGGCTGGAGGGCAGTGGCATGATCTTGGCTCAGTGCAACCTCTGCCTCCAGGTTCAAGCAATTCTCCTGCCTCAGCCTCCCGAGTAGCTGGGCTTATAGGTGTGCAGCACCATGCCCAGCTAATTTTTGTATTTTAGTAGAGATGGGGTTTCACCATGTTGGCCAAGCTGGTCTCGAACTCCTGACCTCAAGTGATCCACCCGCCTCAGCCTCCCAAAGTGCTGGGATCACAGGCATAAGCCACCGCACCCAGCCAACACGTTTTCATTTCTCTTGAGCATGTGCCTAGGAGTGGAATTTCTGGGTCATGTGCCTCTTTATACTTTCTTTTTCTTTTTGAGACAGAGTCGCGTTCTGTCGCCCAGGCTGGAGTGCAGTGGCTCGATCTCAGCTTACTGCAACCTCCAACTCCTGAGTTCAAGTGGTTCTCCTGTCTCAGCCTTCCGAGTAACTGGGATTACAGTCATGCACCACTACGCCTGGCTAATTTTTATATTTTAAGTAGAAAAGGGGTTTCACTATGTCGGCCGAGCTGGCCTCGAACTCCTGACCTCAAGCAATCTGCCCTCCCCGGCCTCCCAAAGTGCTGGGATTACTGGCATGAGCCACCATGCCTGACCTCTCTTTATACTTTTCAAGAGAATCATACCAATTACCTATTGTAATATAGAAAATTGCCCCAAAACTTTATGGCTTAAGATAACAATAATTATTATCACTCACAGTTTCTGAGGGTCAGGGGTTTGAAGCCCTCCAGGTTGCTTGTTAGGTTGCAGTCAGATGCTGATCAGGGTGGCAAGGATCTGAAGGCTTAGCCTGGAGCTGGAGGATCCACATCAAAGGTGGTTCACTCACATGGCTGGCAGGTTGGTGGGGGCCTCAGGTCCTGGCCTCATGGACACCTGAGTATGCCCAAAGTACTCAGCTTCCTCCAAAACAAGCTGGCCAAGAGACCAGAGTGGAAGCTGCATTATCTTTTATGACTAAGCCTCAGATGTCACACCCAGTCACTGTCACCCTATTGTATTGTTCATGTATGCCAGCCCTGATTCATAGGAAGGGGATTACAGGAAGAGGTGGATACCAGGGGAGGTAGGGATCAGCAGGGACTGTCTTGGTGTCCCATCCAAGAACTAACCAAGCCCAACCTGCTTAGCTTCCAAGAAAAGATGAGATCAGGTGCATTCAGGGTGGTATGGCCATAGACAGGAATCATCCTGGAGGGGGCTGGATGATTTCAAATAGGTTGATTTTAAGGCTCTGTTCTGTCTCTTTTTCGAGATGGAGTCCCACTCTGTCACCAGGCTGGAATGCAGTGGCACAATCTCGGCTCACTGCAACCTCTGCCTCCCAGGTTCAAGCAATCCTCCTGCCTCAGCCTGGGACCACAGGCACACACCACCATGCCCAGCTAATTTTTTGTATTTTTAGTAGAGACAGGGTTTCACCATGTTGGCCAGGATGGCCTCCATCTCTTGACCTCTGACCCGCTCACCTCGGCCTCCCAAAGTGCTGGGATTACAGGCGTGAGCCACCGTGCCTGGCCCAAGGCTCTGTTCTCTTATTCCTGAGGAGATAATCCAAATGTATACACCCCAGGTTGGAGATCCAAAATTATGTGTCTGCTGAGCGCCTGTAATCCCAGCTCTTTGGGAAGTCGAGGCAGGAGAATCACTTGAGCCCAGGAGATCAAGACCAGCCTGGGAAACATAGAGATCCCATCTCTATTTTTTTTCAATAAAAGTAAACAAATTTTTTTTTTTTAAATCATGTGTCAAAGTTGGCCAAGTCCTGACAGCAGGATATGTCAGGATGTGTGGTTTGCTTCCTCTTCCTGGTGAACTGAATGGCCTGCAGTGGAAATTCTTAGCTCTCCTGCTGGGGAATTTGAGGAGAAATGGAACCTTAGTGCTATGTAATAGAAATAAGAGGCCAGGCACAGTGGCTTATGCCTGTAATCCCAGCACTTTGGGAGGCCAAGGTGGGTAGATCATAAGATCAGGAGTTCAAGGCCAGCCTGGCCAGCATGGTGAAACCCCGTCTCTACTAAAAATACAAAAAGTTAGCCAGGTATGGTGGCACACACCTGTAGTCCCAGCTACTTGGGAGGCTGAGATGGGAGAATCACTTGAACCTGGGAGTTGGAGGTTGCAGTAAGCTGAGAGCATACCATTGTACTCCAGCCTGGGCAACAGAGCGAGACTCCCTCAAGAAAGAAAGTGAGAAAGAAAAGAAAGAAAGAAAGAAAAGAGAGAAAGAGAAAGAGGAAGAAAAAGAAAAAGAAAGAAAGAAAGGAAAGGAAAGGAAAGGAAGAAAGAAGAAAGGAAAGAAAGGAAAGAAAGAAAAAGAAAATGAAGTCCACAGCTGCATGCTGCTCTTGGGCTGACACAGCCTGAAAGAGCCAGCCCTTTGTCTATCTACAGCAGCAAAGCCTTCCTGGAATGTCATTTGAGTTATTCCATCCAGTAGTCCAATCCATTTTCTCTCCTGGCGCATTAGCAAGTTACTTACTAAGCATCTACTGTATACCCAACAGCAAATCCCAGGATCATTTGAGACTAGTGTAGATGAATAAGCCAGAACCGCCCAGGCATGACCAAAATAGATTGTTGTCAAACACACCTGTCCAGAGGCTTCAAAGGCAAGGAACTGAAAAATATTTCTTTCCTTTTTTTTCCCCCCTGAGTTAGCATTTAGAGAAGTCACAGCCACAAGAATGCTTTCAGATTTATTTTCATTTAGAAAACTCCCAAGGACATGAGTGACAAAGAAAGACTAAGTAACAATTCTAGACAAAAGACGACTCACAGCACCTGACAACACGTAATGTTCATCCTGGGTTGGATCCTAGACTGGGAAAATAGCCATAAGATACTTGATTGGAAATTGGTGAAATTTGGCATATGAACTATAGATTAGATAGCAGTATTAAGCATTAGCTAACAGGATCAAGGTTAACTTTCCTATATTTTCTAATTATATTTTGGTCATATAATAAAAGAGATTTGTTCTTAGGAAATACACACTAAAAGATTAAGGGGTAAGGCCCGGCGCAGTGGCTCACGCCTGTAATCCCAACACTTTGGGAGGCTGAGGTGTGTGGATCACCTGAGGTCAGGAGTTCAAGACTAGCCTGGTCAACATGGTGAAACCCATCTCTACTAAAAATATAAAAATTAGCCAGGTGTGGTGGCGCATGCCTGTAATCCCAGCTACTCAGGAGGCTGAGGCAGGACAATTGCTTGAACCAGGGAGACAGAGGTTGCAATGAGCCGAGATCACACCACTGCACTCCAGCCTGGACTACAGAGCAAGACTTCATCTAAAAAAAAAAAAAGAAAAAGATTAAGGGGTCAATGTGTCCACAACTTAACCTTCAAGTTGTTTAGGAAAAAAGTACACACACACACACGTGCTTATGGACAAAAGAAGAAAAAAAGGTAATCCCAGCACTTTGGGAGGCCAGGGCAGGCAGATCACCCGAGGTCAGGAGATCGAGACCAGCCCAGCCAATATGGTGAAACACCATCTCTACTAAAAATGCAAAAATTAGCCGGGCTTGGTGGCACATGCCTGTAATCCCAGCTGCCTGGGAGGCTGAGGCAAGAGAATCACTTGAACCCGGGTGGTGGAGTTTGCAGTGAGCCAAGATCCCATCATTGCACTCCAGCCTGGGCAACAAGAGCAAAACTCTGTCTCAAAAAAAAACAAACAAAAAAAAGAAGAGAAAGAACAAATGCAATAGAACGTTACTAATGCATCTGAGTGAAAGGGACACAGGAATTCCTTACAGTATTCTATTTGCTGCTTTTGTGTAAATTTGAAATATTTCAAAATAAAAAGTTTTTTTAAAATGCAAGGAGGCCAGGTGCATGGCTCACACCTGTAATCCCAACACTTTTGGAGGTTGAGGCGGAAGGATCACTTGAGGCCAAGAGTTTGAGACCAGCCTGGGCAATATAGAGAGACTCTGTCTCTGTTAAATTAAATTAGAAAGTTTAATTTAAAGACAGGAGAGGCCATGGTGTCATCATTTCTTCATGGAATGTAGAATGGTAAATAGAGGTCGAGGTCAGATGGTTACCCATGTGGCCACACTGACGCTGTGTCTAGGGAGCTGGAGGTGACAACTGTCTGAGTTGACAGCATCTCCTGGCAACCGTTAGGAACCCCAGTACTACCAAAACTTTGTACTGTTCTTGTGACCCCAGGGTCCGCCCCTCAGTCAGTCTCTACTTGTCTCACCCCTACCTTTGATCTGGGGACATCTCAGTGGCTCCCCATGACGTCTCAGGATAGGCCATGTCCCCACCCACCCTCTTGCTCTTTAAGATTGAGTACATCCTTCTGTGGAGTTGGGTCCTGGGCCAGAAGGCAGAAACTTCTCCTTCCTCCCCGCCCCCTGACCCCCATCAGAAACAGTCTGGCCAGAACACTGTGGTGCAAACCCCCAAGTTTCCAAGAACATCTCAGAGCTGCGGAATTAACCAAGTATCTTTGAGTGAGTGGGCCCACGGTTAGAAAGCCCCTCCTCAAGATGCCAGAGTCAGAGGTCAAGGCACCCACCCTGATACCTAGTCCATTGGATGTGGAAGAGGCAGGCGAGGGCTCCATGAACGTAAGAAACAGATCCTCTGGTCAAGGCCCAAACACCCAAGTGCAACGTGAGGGCCCTTTGGCCTCCAGAACTCACAAAATATGAAGTCTATGAAATTGTTTCAATGCCAGCCAAGACTGAGTATTACTATTTGCCTGCAGGAGCCAACCCACTGCCTTCCAATTACCAGTGAGAGGAAGTGGAAAGGGCACCAGGCCTAGGGTCTTCAAAGAGGAGGAGGTCAGGGAGATCCTGGACAAGAGAAGCAATCGCAGAGCCCCCAAGGAGATGAGCACAAGAAGAAGGCCTTTCTAGTTCCCATGAAAGTGGTTACTGGACTCTTATGGCCCCAGGCAAGCCCACAGCCCACACAGCTCCCCTCCTGCAAACAAAGCCCTTTCTCTTCCAGCCCTCAGGTGTGCAGGGGTCGGATCAGCTGGACACTATTCACAGATGATGTTCTCCGCCCTCCTGATTCCCAGTGATCAGGCAAATGAATCTCAGGCCCTAGCCCATAGCAAATTCTTTCCTTGTTTTGAGACAGTTTCACTCTTGTTGCCCAGGCTGGAGTGCAATGGTGCAGTCTTGGCTCACTGCAACCTCCACCTCCCAGGTTCAAGCGAATCTCCTCCCTCAGCCTCCCAAGCATCTACAGGCACATGCCACGACGCCCAGTTAATTTTTGTGTTTTTAGTAGAAACGGAGTTTCACCATGTTGGCCAGGCTGGTCTGAACTCCTGACCTCTTGGGATTACAGGCCTGAGCCACTGCACCTGGCCAACATTTTCTTAGTGCTTGCCAAACACTGTCCCGAGTGCTTTACAGGTAGCAATTCATGGAATCCGCCCAATAGTCTCCTATGAACATGGTACTGTTATTATTCCCATTTGACAGATGTGGAAATTGAGGCCCAGAGGAGTTACGTAGCATGCCCAAAGTCACTGACCTGGTAAAGAAGGAAGCCAGGATTTGAACCCAGGCATCTGGCTTGAGTCTGGGCTCCTAGCCACTTCCTTAAGCTGGGTCTCCTAGCCTGCTCTACCTGCTGCTTCTAAAAAACCTATCAACGAGGAAATAAACATTCATATTTTTAAAATTATAGATACACAGAAAGGGATGGATACAGGGGGTTTCAGCACAGCAGACTGATAGACAATGGGAAAAAGGAGTGGGTCTCACAGTTACCTGGGGCACATAATCTCATTCATTCATCCTATTTAGAACTCAGGGGCTACTAGGGGTTAAAATGAGGAGAAATCAGAGAACACTTGAGTTGATGAAATGAAACCCAATCACACAAATCGTGAAATAATTGGGGAAGGGGGAGTCATGTCCAGTGCGTGGTGCTGGCGTGAGCAGCCGGGTGGGGTCTGGGAAGGAAGATCTGGCAGGAGAAAGGGAGAGGGCCAAACACCAGGGAGCGTTGCATGGCCACCCCACCCCCACTGCAGGTTGGGGGCCCTTCCCCTGTCCTGCATAACTGACCCCCATCCTTATGTTAGCGTTTCCCACACTGAGTTGAAGTTTCCTATTCACTCCTCTGTTATTAATTTCTGTGTCCCCAGGGATAGACATGGATTCAGTGTTTGTTGAGTGACTTTCTGAATGAAAAAGCCTCCAAGGGGGAAAAAAGAAGCACAGGTGTGCAGAGGGGAGATGAGCAGGCAGGCTCACCTGAGCAGGGCCACTGCAGCGGCTGCTTCTCAAACCCTAATATGCATAAGAAGCTCATGAGGAGCTTGCAGAACTGCAAATCCTGATTCGGGAGATGCGGGAGTGAGGGCCTGACATTCTTCATGTCCAAAGAGCTTGCTGGAGATGCAAATACTCCCGGTCCCCGGACCCCACTTTGAGTAACAAGACCCTAGATGATCCCCACCCATCCCCATCCCCAAGAGAAGCTCATTCCACACTAGGAATCCCTCCCTCCCTCTGCCTCACCTTCCAGAAGCTGCTCACGCAGCCTCAGCCAGCCACTGCTCCCATTTTTCCTCTTCCTTCCCAGAACCAGGTTTGAAGACAGTCAGCCTCATCCCTGCTGTTCCCACAACGTGTGTCCACTGGTCCTAAGGGAGGCTTGGTGAAGGGGCTCCTGTGGTCAGGGACATCTCCCAGGACTCAGAATCACAGCTCACGTTACCTCCAAGAAGTCCTGCAATGAGAAAGCTTTGTTTAGGAGCTGGGGTTGGTGGGGGGAGGAAGAGAAGAGATGGCTGAGGTGGGGGAGAGACTTAGTGGTTCCATTAATCTTCATCAGCACCCTCCACCCATGCTACTCAAATCTAAGTGACATCCCATGGTGGCTTTCCTGTCACCCAAATGCCATCCTCAGATCTTCCCCATAAGGAAATTCCAGAGCCACCATTGGAAACAGGCAAGATTTGTCTTTATTTTGGGAGAGGTAGAGGAGGGGAGGCACCTTTTCCCAGTCAGTGACGCTCTGTTCATTGTAAATCTTCAGGTCCCTTGTCCCCAATCTCCTTTCCCTCTCTTCCTTACAGGATCTGTTCTCACCCTGCTAATAAAACTATACCTGAGACTGGGTCATTATAAAGGAAAGAAGTGTAATTGACTCACAATTCCACATGGCTGAGGAGGCCTCACAATCATGGTGGAACACGATGAAAGAGCAAAGGGACGTCTTACATGGCTGCAGGCAAAAGAGAGACTGAAAACCAAGCGAAAGGCGAAACTTTATATAACCATTAGACCTTGTGAGAGTTAATCACCAGAACGGCACAGGAAAGAGCAGCATGGGAAAGACCCACCCCCATGATTCAATTACCTCCCACCAGGTCCCTCAAGATGAGATTCAGGTGGGACACAGCCAAACCATATCAGATCTGATGTCTTTACTTGCACTGAATTGTAAATGATTGATAAGACTGAATTATGTCACCTCTGAAGGCTTGTTATTCTTGGTTTGCTCCCCTCTCCCAACCTCAGATGTATTTTCTGCTCTTCTCTGACCCTGGGAGGCTGACCTTTGGGGACAACATCAGCCAGGGCTCCTCACCCTCTGGCTTCCTGTTGGGTTTGGCCAATAGGGGGTCTGCTGGGAGATCTGAGGGCAAGAAGAGAGCACCACTGAGATATTTCCCACCTGCTTCAGCCTGGATCATGGGGCAGTGGATACGTCTCCGCAGCCTCTGTCCCCTGCAGTGCACCTCTCCCGGGCTCCCTTGAACTCTTCTGCCTGGGTGCTAACAGCTTCCTGCTGTTGCAAGGCCAGGGGTGCCTCACTGTCTCTGCAGATTCCTTTAGTCCCATCCATTTCACTGTAAATAGTTCTTTTACTAATTTTTATTATTTTTTCCTTCTGCCGCCTCCCCTCACCCCACATTTAAACCCGGTTGAGTTTTTGAGTGTGCCTTCTGTTTCCCACTGGAATCTGACCGATATAGGGTGTTGTGTTTTTATCAGGTACAGGGTCCAGATTTGGCTCAAGCCAAAGAAATGAAGCTCTAATCATAGAATTTGGGGCTAAAGAGAGTCCAAAGAGAGAAAGTATTTTTAAAGGGGAAAGTGTGTGGGTGTTTCTCAGTGCCTTGGAATCCAGCTACAGCAAGGGCTGGAAGTGAGTTTCTCACTATTTATTCTCTTCAGCTGCCATGTACTGAGACACTGCTGTGTTCCAGACACCGTGCTCAGGATTGTGGGAGCCAAGGACGATCAAGACCAGGCCCCGTGTCCCAGAACCTTGTGCTCGGGACACACCCAACCAGGGCAGGGTGAATGCCCTGGCATGGAATTGAATGTGACAGGCAGCCAAGCAAGGCAAAGCTGGCTGAGATAAGAGCCTAATCACAGTTCAGACAGAACAGTGGCTGAGCAGCAGACGGAGGCTATGTTCCAACGATGGGGACCTGAGGACCTTGGGGCCCAGGAGGAGGTCACACAGGACCCTGGAGGACTGTGAAGCTGGCCTGTCACTGGACTCAGTGCAAAAACCAGGGCAAGCCCCTCTCTGTGAACCCCTCAGGGAAGCCTTCTCAAATGCCCAGGCAGTTTTATTTGTTCTTCCCCAATTCGGGTGCAAGGGCTCCCCACGCACACACATTGTGCTGGGGCTTTGCAGCTTGAGCTGATTCAGTCCTTCCAATCACACCTGGGGGAGGCCCCATTTGTCCCATTTTATAGCTAAGTAAACTGAGGTGCAGCCCCAGCAACTTGTCCAAGTTTTTATAAAAAGAACCATGGTTTGAATCCAGACTGCCTTGCTCCAAAATGCACACTCTCAACCACTCTATTACTGCTTTTATTTCTAACTTGCAGGAGTAGCAGCATCTACTACCAGCCAGGAATGGTGCTGAGCACTTTGCATTCAATCCTCACAGCGCCCCCATGAGGTAGATCCTAGGATTCTCCTCAGTTTCCAGAGGAAGAAACTGACCCACAGAGGGGTGACTTCACTCCCTGAAGGGCCCATACCGGGTAGTGGTGGAGCCAAGGTCTGAACCCAGGAGACTCCCAGTTCACACCCTAAGCCACTACATTCATTGAGAAGAGGACCTAAGTTATTCTTTTTAAAGAGACCTTCTTTTGTAGGACCTTTTAGATTTACAGAAAAATTAGTAAGGTAATACAGAGTTTCCATACAATGCATTTCCAGTTTCTACCATTATTAACATCATATATTAATAAGTTACATTTGTTATAATTTTCTTTTTCAGACAGAGTCTCTCTCTGTCACCCAGGCTGGAGTGCAGAGGCACGATCTCAGCTCACTGCAACCTCCACCTCCCAGGTTCAAGCGATTCTCCTGCATCAGCCTCCTGAGTAGCTGGGATCACAGACGCATGCCACCACACTCGGCTAATTTGTTTGTATTTTTAGTAGGAGATGGGGTTTCACCATATTGGCCAGCCTAGTCTCGAACTCCTGATCTCAGGTGATCCACCTGCCTTGGCCTCCCAAACTGCTGAGATTACAGGCATGAGCCACCGCACCTGGCCACATTTGTTGTAATTAATGCACCAATATTGGTACATCTTTATTAACTGAAGTTCCTACTTTGTTCACATTGTCTTAGTTTACCTAATGCCCTGTTTGTGTTCCAGGTCTCATCAGGATAACATAGGACTTTGCATTGCCACATCTCTCTCTCTCTTTTTTTCTTTTTTTTTTGCTATGGAGTCAATGTCACCCAGGATGGAGTGCAATGGCATGATCTCAGCTTACTGCAACCTCTGCCTCCTGGGTTCAAGTGATTCTCCTGCCTCAGCCTCCCAAGTAGCTGGTATTAAAGGTGCGTGCCACCACATCTGGCTAATTTTTATATTTTTAGTAGAGATGGGGTTTCGCTGTGTTGGCCAAACTGGTCTAGAACTCCTGACCTCACGTGATCCACCCACCACGGCTTCACATTGTCACATCTCTTTGGGTTCCTTTTGGCTATGACAATTTATCACACTTTCCTTGTTTTGATGATCTTGACAATGTTTTCAATTGTGATAAACTATATGTAACATAAAAATTATCATCTTAACCACTTTTAAGTGCACAGTTCTGTTGTGTTAAGTGTATTTACATCGTTGTGAGTCAGATCTCCAGAATTTTTGCATCTTGCAGAATGGAAACTCTATACCCATTAAACAACAACTTACCATTACCCTTCCCCTAAGCTCCTGGTCAGCATTTTACTTTATGTTTCTAGGCATTAAACTACTTTAGATACCTCGTATAAGTGAAATCATATAATATTTGTCTTTTTGTGACCAGGTTATTTCACCTAGCATAACATCTTCAAGTTTCACCCATGCCATAGCATGTACCAGAATTTCTTTCCTTTTTAAGGCTGAATAACATTTCACTGAATGGATACATACCACATTTTGTTTATCTATTCATTTGTCGATGGACAGCTGGGTGATATCTACCTTCTGGCCTTTGTGAATAGTACTGCCGTGAACATGGACGTACCAATATCTCTTTCAGACGCTACTTTCATTTCTTTGAGATGTATACTCAGAAGTGGGATTGCTGGACCATATTGTATTTATATTTTAATTTGTTTTTTCTGAGATGGAGTCTCAACTCTGTCACCTGAGCTTGAGTGCAGTGGTGCAATCTCAGCTCACTGCAACCTCCACCTCCCAGGTTCAAGCGATTCTCCTGCCTCAGTCTCCTGAGTAGCTGGGATTACAGGCGCCTGCCACTACACCCAGCTAATTTTTTGTATTTTTAGTAGAGATGGAGTTTCACAATTTTGGCCAGGCTGGTCTCAAACTCCTGACCTCATGAATTGCCCACCTCAGCCTCCCAAAGTGCTGGGATTACAGGTGTGAGCCACCGTGCCGGCCTCTATTTTTAATTTTTTTAGGAACCACAATAACATTTTCCATAGTGGCTGCACCATTTAACATTCCCACCAACAGTGAGCAGGTGTTCAGTTTCTCCATGCTCTCATCAACACTTGCAGTTTTCTGGGGTTTTCTTGATGGTAGCCATCTTAATGAGTACAACATGGCATCCTGTGGTCTTGATTTGCATTTTCCCAGTGGCTGGGAAGATGAGCATCTTTTCACACGTGTGCTTGTTGGCCATTTGTATATCTTTATGTCTTCATTGGGGAAAAGTCTACTCAAGTTCTTTGCCTGTTTTTTAATGAGGTTAATTTTTTGTTATTGAGTTGTAGGAGTTCCTTACATATTCTAGATATTCACCCCTTATCAGACACAGTCATATGTCACTTGATGGGAATATGTTCTGAGAAACGAGTCATTATGCAATTTTGTCACTGATTGTGCAAATATCACAGAGTGTACTTACACAAACCTAGATGGCATATATATTTTTATTTACATATATTATGCAAAACCAGGTGTCCCAGCACAGTACTAAATATCAGTCTTTTCCCTTACTGGACCTGCAATGCCAATATCAAGTGCCATGTATCAGGTTTTTTTTTTTTTTTTTTTTTTTGAGATGGAGTTTCACTCTTGTCACCCAGGTTGGAGTGCAGTGACACAATCTCGACTCACTGCCACTTCTGCCTTCTGGGTTCAAGTGATTCTCCTGCCTCACCAGTAGCTGGGATTATAGGTGCCCACCACCACGCCTGACTAATTTTTTTTTTTTTTTTGTATTTTTATTAGAGATGGGGTTTTGCCATGTTGGCCAGGCTGGTCTCAAACTCCAGGCCTCAGGTGATTGGCATGCCTTGACCTCCTAAAGTGTTGGGATTACAGGTGTAAGCCACCATGCCCAGTCCATATATCAGATGATTTCAATTTGTGTTCCATTATAATCTCACAGGACCACTGTTTTATATTCTGTCATTAACTGAAACGTTTTTATGCTGCCATGACTGTATAATTTGCAAATATTTTCTCACGTTCCAAGGTTGCCTTTTCACATTATTAACTGTGTCCTCTCATGTACAACCACCTTGACAGGTTTGAGGAGTACTGCTCAGGTACACTGTAGGCCCCTCTGTTTGAATTGGTCTGATTTCTTCTCACTATTAGACTGAGCTTATGGGTTTGGGGGAGGAAGACCACAGAGGTCAATTGCCGTTTTCATCCCTTCATATGAAGGGTACATACTATCCACATGATCTATGACTTTGATGTTGACCTTGATTGCCTGGCTGAGGTGGAATCAGGTTTCCCCACTGTAAAGTTACTCTTTCAACCTGCCTCCATCCTTTTCCATGTACGTTTCTCTTTGGAAGGAAGCTGCAGCCTTTGTGATTTCTCTAGACCAAACACACCCTTATGCATAGTCCCTTTATTAAACTCTTCTCAAATTACCTACTGGGACCCTGGCTACAATATAAACACATAACAAATTTCATGAAAGCCTTTTTGTAGACATATGCTTTTCTCTTGGATAAATATCTTTAAAAAAATTTTTTTTTAGTCACAGGCTCACTCTCTCTATCACCAGGCTGGAGTACAGTGGCACAATCATAGCTCACTGCAGCCTCCAACTCCTGGGCTCAAGCAATCCTCCTGCCTCAGCCTTAGAAAGTGCTGGGACTACAGGCTCAAGCCCCCATACCCAGCCTAAATACTAGTAGATATTCTGCCCAGCCTAAATACTGCTGCTTAGCACCTTGTGATCACTCAAAAAATAAAAAAAAATTTTTTTGAGATGGAGTCTTGCTCTGTTGCCCAGGCTGGATCGCAGTGGCATGATCTCAGCTCACTGCAACCTCCGCCTCTTGAGTTCAAGTGATTCTCCCGCTTCAGCCTCTCGAGTAGCTAGGATTCCAGTGCCCACCACCACGCCCAGCTAATTTTTGTATTTTTAGTAAAGACAGAGTTTCACCATGTTGTCCAGGCTAGTCTCGAACTCCTGACCTCAGGTGATCCACCCACCTCAGCCTCCCAAAGTCCTGGGATTACAGGCATGAGCCACCACACCCAGCCCACTCAAAAATTTTTTGAGGGAGTGTATATTCAGGGCACTTGAATCTATGCTCCCAGGAACTAATATAAAACAATAAAAAACCAAAATGTGTGATGAGACTAACTGAGTCACAGAACTAAAAGCTGCTGGGTCAATAAGCATTTCATAGTCTAGAGTACAACAATTTCCAAAGTTGGGCATGGACTGGGGATGGTGGCTTACACCTGTAATCTCAGTGCTTGGGAGGCCAAGACGGGAGAATCATTTGAGTCCAGGAGGCATCAGTGAGCCCTGATTGCACCATTGCACTCCAGCGACCCTGCCTCAAAAAAAAAAAAAAAAAAAAAAAAAAACTTGAGCATGTAAGCCAATGGTAAATGTTGAATAAAAGGGAAGGACATCTGAGGTAGACAGTGATTAAGTTAAGAATTTTGCAAAAAGGACAGGCTTTGAAGAAGAACCAATATGTGGGGACAATCAGTAAGTAATAGGCTTCTTCCTGCAAGTGACAGAGACTTCTGGTTGGGCACGGTGGCTCACGCCTGTAATCCCAGCACTTTGGGAGCTAGATACCTTGAGGTTAGGAGTTCGAGACCAGCTTGACCAATATGGTGTAAACCCTGTCTCTACTAAAAATACAAAAAAATTAGCCAGGCGTGGTGGCATGCAGCTGTAATCCCAGCTACTTGGGAGGCTGAGACACGAGAATTGCTTGAACCCAGGAGGTGGAGGTTGCAGTGAGCTGAGATTGTGCCACTGCACTCCAGCCTGGGTGAGAGAGTGAGATTCTGTCTCAAAAAAAAAAAAAAAAAAAAAAAGGCAGCTGGGCACGGTGGCTCACATCTTTAATCCCAGCACTTTAGAAGGCTAAGGCAGGCGGATCACGAGGTCAGGAGTTTGAGACCAGCCTGACCAAACTGGTGAAACCCGTTCTCTACCAAAAATACAAAAATTAGCTGGGTATGGTGGCGTGTGCCTGTAGTCCCAGCTACTCATGAGGCTGAGGCATCAGAATCACCTGAACCCAGGAGGTGGAGGTTGCAGTGAGCCAGATCACACCAAGTACTCCCTCCTGGCGACAGATCAAGAGAAAAAAAAAAGAAATAAAGAGATAGAGAGAGAAAGACAGACAGAAAGAAAGAAAGAGAAAGAAAGAGAAGAAAGAGAGAGACTTCTCTCCCATGCCAGCCAGACAGGGAGTCCCTGCTGGTGCCACAGCTGAGGGCCCTGTGGGCAGGGAGGCCCAACTAGAGCAAAGATGACGATGCCCTGGGTTTGTTGTAATAAGATCTTTCATGATGTTTTATATCTTGTTGAGGAGCATTAATACCCTTTTTTTTCCCTCTTGAAATACACTCCTGAATTGCCACACCGAGAGAGTTTGTCCTGGCCAGGAGACAATCAGGCAGTATTTTCTCCTTGGCTCGGGAAGATATTTGCATGTTGTCGGAAACTAGGTTTTGGCCACCCACTAGCCATGCGTGTCTTTGTCTCTAAAGTTCCTTCCAGCTCTGAAATGTTACAACACAACAACTATACTTCTTTTTTTTTTTTTTTTTTTGAGACAGAGTCTCAGTCTTGTTGCCCAAACTGGAGTAAAACAACAAATCTCAGCTCACTGCAACCTCCTGGGTTCAAGCAATTCTCCTGCCTTAGCAATTCTCCTGTAATCCTAACTAGGATTATAGACACCTACTACCACACCCGACTAATTTTTTTGTATTTTTTGTGGAGACAGAGTTTCACCATGTTGGCCAGGCTGGTCTCGAACTCCTGACCTCAGGTGATCTGCCTGCCTCAACCTCCCAAAGTGCTGGGATTACCAGCATGAGCCACTGCACCTGGCCAACAACTATACTTCTTCAATATATGTTTTTTCTTATTACAAAAGTATACGTGTTCACCATAGAAAGTTAGAAAATATAAACAAAGGTGAAGATGAAAATATAAAATCACTCATAATTTCACCACCCGGTGCTAATTCTTAACAGTCACTCAATCATTTAACTGATCTTTATTGAGTGCCCGCCATGAACTGAGCAGTTTGAAATAGATCTTTCTAGGCTATTTACATCTCAGTGAAAGCCTCCTGCTTTGTAACCTGCCTTTCACTTATTTTTTTATTTTTTATTTTTGAGACAGGGTCTTTCTCTGTCCCCCAGGCTGGAATGCTATGGTGCCATCATGGCTCACTGCAACTTCCGCCTCCCCGAGCTCAAGTGATCCTCCCTCCTCAGCGTCCAAAGTAGTTGGGACCACAGGCGCTCTCCACCATCCCTGGATAATTTTTTATGTTTTTGTAGAGACAGGGTCTCATCATGTTGCCCAGGCTGGTCTTGAACTCCTGAGCTCAAGCGATCCTCCTACATGCCTCCTGAGGTGCTGAGATTTCAGGTGTGAGCTGGCTGTACCCTGCCTTTTACTTAATAGACAGTTGAGAACATATTCCCACATTAGTAACTATTTTCCTACAACATTCCAGTTTTTTGTGTTAATAAATGCTCTCAGAGCTCAATTTTGAGCAAAGTCATAATCATTTATTTTTTCTTTTAGAGGTAGGGTCTTGCTCTGTCACTCAGGCTGGAGTGCAGTGGTGCGGTCACAGCTAACTGTGGCCTCAAACTCCTGGGCTCAAAGGATCCTCTCACCTCAGCCCCCTGAGTCGCTGGGATTACGGGCACGTACCACCATGCCTGGCTAATTTCTGTATGTTTTGTAGAGACAGAGTCTGTATTGACCAGGCTAGTTTCAAACTCCTGGCCTCAAGCTATCCACCCGCCTTGGCCTCTCAGATCACACGCGCCTGGCTGCATTTCTTTAGGATAATTCCTACATGTCCTAGGTTAATTAGTAATCACACCTACGAGGCTTTTGGGAGGCAGTGCCGAAATGGTTGTGTCTCCAGCTTTCTTTACATCCTTCCACTCACACATACGCATAGAAATGGCCTGAACTCTTTTGTCTGTTTCAGCATGCACTAGCCACACATAGCTTTATATATTTAAGTTAAAATTAATTAAAAAAAATAAAAATACCAAGGCAGGCAAATCCCCTGAGGTCAGGCTTTTGAGACCAGCCTGGCCAACATGGTGAAATGCCATCTCTACTAAAAATACAAAAATTACCCACGTGTGATGGCGGACACCTGTAATCCCAGCTCCTCCAGAGGCTGAGACGAGAATCACTTGAACCCAGTGGGCAGAGGTCGCAATGAGCCAAGATCACACCACTGCACTCCAGCCTGGGTGACAAGAGTGAAGCTCTGTCTCAAAAAATAAATAACTGAAAATGAATAAAATAAAAATAAATTCAGCTCTTCTGTTTCACTAGCCACATTGCAAGCGTGCAATAGACATATGTAGCTAGTAGTTACTATAATTGGCAGCACAGAAAACATTTCCATCATCATAGAAAGTTCTATCGGATAGCACTTGTCCAGAATAATGTTCAGTTGATGTGAATCATTATTATTTTAAGGTGGAGAGATTTGGAGTGATTTTCTTTATATTGCATTTCTTGACTCCTTTATAATGGTATTTATCAACTATTACTATATATATACACACATATATGTAATGTTTAAAAGCCCTTCTCACAAAGGTTGTACCTTATATCCACTAGCCACTGGTAGATATGTTTAATTCTTCAGAGCCTTTATGTCTGGTCATCAGGCTTGAATTCTAATTTTCCTCCTAGAGATAGAGCACAATGGAGATGTATTAAGACTCTTGGCCAGGTGCAGTGGCTCACACCTGTAATCTCAACATTTTAGAAGGCCAAGGCGGGAGGACCGCTTGAGGCCAGGAGTTTGAAACCAACCTGGGCAACATAGCAAAACACCCCTCTCTACAAAAAAATTTTAAATTTGCTGGGTGTGGTGGCTTGTCACCGTAGTCCCAGCAACTCGTGAGGCTGAGAAAGGAGGACTGCTTGAGCCGAGGAGGTTGAGGCTGCAGTGAGCTATGATCACACCACTGCACTCTAGCCTGGGTAACAGAGTGACCCTCATCTCTGAAAAAAAAAGAAAGAAAGAAACTCTATGCAAATTTGCTTACATTTGCATAAAGAAATTCCAGAAGGAAACACAGGTAATTAGTAAATTAGTTACCTATGGCAGGGGGAATGAGTATCTAGGCAAAAGAAGACAAAAATTGGAGGCAGATTTTGCATGGGAACGTATTGCCTATTAAAAACAAGTATATTAAAAATAAAATTTGAAATATATCTTTTTTTTTTTTTGCAATGGAGTCTCACTCTGTCACCCAGGCTGGAGTGCAGTGGCGAGATCTCAGCTCACTGCAACCTCCGCCTTCCCGGTTCAAGCGATTCTCCTGCCTCAGCCTCCTGAGCAGCTGGGACTACAGGCGCACACCACCATGCCCAGCTAATTTTTGTATTTTTAGTAGAGACAGGATTTCACCATGTTGACCAGGCTGCTCTCGAATTCCTGGCCTCATGTGATCCGCCTGCCTCAGCTTTCCAAAGAGTTGGGATTATAGGCGTGAGTCACCTCAGCTGGCCATATCTTATATTTTAAATTATATAAATAGCATACAGTTGTTAATTTAAATAAATTCTGGAGGGTGCGGTGGCTCATGCCTGTAATCCCAGCACTTTGGGAAGCTGAGGCGGGTGAATTATGAGGTCAGGAGTTTGAGACCAGTTGGCCAACATGGTGAAACCCCATCTCTACTAAAAATACAAAAAAATTAGCTGAGTGTAGAGGCTGCTGCCTGTAATCTCAGGTACTCGGGAGGCTGAGGCAGGAGATTGGTTGAACCCTAGAATCAGAGGTTCCAGTGAGCCGAGATCGTGCCGCTGCAGTCCAGCCCTGGTGACAAAGTGAGACTCCATCTCAAAAAATAAATATATAATAATGTTAACAGTTTTTTAAAATAAAAAATATAAAAACGAAGGGTAGACAGTGACATTGCTTTCCCTGAAGGTTACTATTGGCAGGCTTGCGAGGATCCTTCCAGATTTGGTCTGTTATGGGCAATCACACTAATAACTTTATGATGTAAGCAAGATCATAGATATCTGTGCTGGGTGCTGTGCTTTTTGTCAATAGCACCACCTCTTAGACATTTTACCATGTCTGTGTGCCTCTGTTCTTTCACTAGACATCACCAGAGTCCTGCTTTCCTTCCTGCTGAGGAGGGCTGGACAAGGGGGCCTTTTTCTCTCACACGGCAGGCGGTCCTTGACGACATCGCCACGTCTCTTTTGAAACCCCTGTATCAGGCTGTTTCCAGGTGACAGCAGAGCTGGCGTCAGTGGATCCACCCATGCTGCCAGCCAGGTCTGGGGGTGGACTTGCCTCACTGACCTGGCAGGGGCTGTTCCTCCTGGCCCTCTCCCTGCCTCCGGTATCTCCTTGCTCGCACCTTTCCAAGGCATGGGGGTGACGTGAGCAAGGCGCACTGGCAGAGCCCTGGGTGGTGTCTGGGTGTCAGAGGGAGAGATGTGGACCCGAGTCACCTACAGTTTCCTCTCTCCTTCTCCACACAGTCGGTAACCACAATTGATTGTTGCTTTTATTTTTTCCTTTTTGTGGAGAATGGGGTCTCCCTATGTTGTCCAGGCTAGTTTCAAACTCGTGGGCTCCAGCCATCCTCCCTCCCTGGCCTTCTTAAGTGTGGGATTGCAGGCGTGAGCCACGGTGCCTGGCACCGCAGCACTTTTACTTATTCCTCTCCTTTCCCTGCCAAACTCTTCCAGCCCCAACCTTGCTGGACACGTTCCTAAACCTTCCTTAGCGCCTTGCATTTCTGTGATGGGTTTACCACACTGACCTTGGAGGTCCACTCCCGACTCCTTCGCGGGGTGCATCACTGCTCATGCCTTCCACAGGCAGGGGAGGAGAGTGAGTAAGCCGCATTTCCAGATCCCGCATGGGCCTGGGGTGGGCAGGGGAGGTACACAGGGACACAGAGGCTGAGTCACCTTCAGGTGACTCTGATGCTCTTGGAATTCACCACCCAGCACCTGGACCAAACGGAGACCCTCTAGCTCAGAACTTCATTCAGGAGGGTAGTGGGCCTGTCCCCTCACTGGGAGGCCCAGTAATTGATGGAGCGTCAATGTCTGTGCTCCTGGGTCTACTGGACCAGAATATATAAATCCTTAGAGACAGAGAGAGATCAGTGATCGTCAGGCGCCGGGGTTGGGGAATGAGGAGTGACTGCTAATGGGTATGGTACGGAGTATCTTTTTGAAGTGATGCAAATATTCTGGAATCAGTGGAATTAGATGGTATCTCTGTGAATATACTAAAAACCACTGAATTGTACACTTTAAAAGTGCAAATTTTATGGAATGTGAATTGTATCTCAATAAAAAATTTAGAGGACTGTGCATGTATTGAGAATTAATTTATATGCAATAAGATGCGCCCACTTAAATGTAGAGTTCGATGTTTTTTGTTTTGTTTTTTTGAGACTGAGTCCTACTCTGTCACCCAGGCTGGAGTGCAGTGGTGTGATTTTGGTTCACTGAAACCTCTGCCTCCTGGGTTCAAGCAATTCTCTGCCTCAGCCTCCTGAGTAGCTGGGATTACAGGTGCCAGCTAATTTTTGTATTTTTAGTAGAGACAGGGTTTCACCATTTTGGCCAGGCTGGTCTTGAACTCCTGACCTTGTGATCTGCCCGCCTCAGCCTCCCAAAGTGCTGAGTTGCCACGCCTGGTTGAGTTCAATGGTTTTTTAAAACATATACCCATGTCACCACCACCCCAATCAAAATATGAAATCTCTCTGTCATTCCAAAAATTTCCCTGTGCCCCTTCAGCCTGCTTTTAATCTACTAGAATAGAAAATATCTAATGTCATCACACATATGACATCTGTGTCATAAAACTTGCATTTCCATTATATTTAAAGACACACACACAAACACATTATAAGGGTTGTGATGTGAGTCTCAGTCCAAAAAATGTGAAAGTCCCTGCTGAAACACAATTATGCAAGGTATTGGGAGTAGTTGGAAAAATGTGATATACTCATTCTGTGTGCTTCGATGAGCCCAGGCTCAGCACAAAACACTTACATGCAGAATCTCATTTAACCTCCACAGCTCCTTTCCACAGTGCAACTCATCACGTCCGTTCTCCAAGTAAGGAAACCAAAGCTTTGTACCTAGAAGCTAGAGCTATCTGATTACAAAATGTACTGTTCTAATTTTATTTATTTATTTATTTATTTACTTTTTGAGACTGAGTTTAGCTCTTGTTGCCCAGGCTGGAGTGCAATGGCGCGATCTCGGCTCACTGCAACCTCCGCCTCCTGGGTTCAAGCAATTCTCCTGCCTCAGCCTCCCGAGTAGCTGGGACTACAGGCATGTGCCACCATGCCCAGCTAATTTTTGTATTTTCAGTAGAGACGGGGTTTCACCATGTTGACCAGGATGGTCTTGATCTCTTGACCTCGTGATCCGCCCGCCTCGGCCTCCCAAAGTGCTGGGATTATAGGCGTGAGCCACTGCGCCCAGCCTAATTTTATTTTTTATTTAATTTTATTTATTTATTTATTTTAGAGACAGAGTCTTGCCCTGTCACCTAGGCTGGAGTGCAATGGTGTGATCTCGGCTCACTGCAACCTCTACCTCCCAGGTTCAAGTGATTCTGCTCCCTCAGCTTCCCGAGTAGCTGGGATTGCAGGCATGCAGCACCACACCTGGCTGATTTTTTGTATCTTTAGTAGAGACAGGGTTTCACCATGTTGGCCAGGCTGCTCTTGAACTCCTGACCTCGTGATCCGCCCGCCTCAGCCTCCCAAAGTGCTGGGATTACAGGCTTGGGCCACCGAGCCTGGCCTTATTTTTATTTATTTATTTTTAAAGATAGTCTCACTCTGTCATCCAGGCTGGAGTGCAGTGGCACAATCATAGCTCACTACAGCCTCAAACTCCTGGGCTCAAGTGATCCCCCTGCCTCAGCCTCCCGAGTAGCAAGATGGCATGCACCATCTTGCCCAGGTAAGTTTTGTGGGTTTTTTTTTTTTTTTTGAGACAGGGTCTTGCCATGTTACACAGGGTCTTGCTATGTTACACAGGCTGGTCTCAAACTCCTGGGATCAAGCAGTCCTCCCACCTCAACCTCCCAAAGTGCTGGGATTACAGGCATGAGCCACTGTACCTGGCCTCAAATGTGCTGTTCCTAATGCCTCAGTTTCCTCATTATGGGCTTATAATTCCAGTGGCAATGTCAAATCCTGGAAGAAACAGGCAATATCTATCAGTCAATCTGAGTTAATCCATTCAAACACAGCAAAAATCATAAGAAAGAAAAAAATAATAGTCGGACACATTCCTCCCTGCAAGGAGCTTGCAGTCTGGCAGTAGGTGTACACACTCCCCAGATTACTACAAGCCCCGAAGAGAGGAACACAGTGTCATGTTCTTCTCTGTGACCCTGGGCATGATGAACCTGTTGCTTATACCTGATGGGCTGGCTTTTCCTAAGTGCTATCACTGGGAAGGATGCCCCAGACTTTCTCTGAGACAGTCCTGGGCAGTCAGGCCAGGTCTAACCTGAAAGACCCACTCCCTTCTGGGTTGCTCTGAGTGACACACATAGTCCTATGGCTGCTGGAGAGATGGGCCAGGGGCCTTGCTGGAAACACGAGATAGAGCCCCCCAAAGTAACCAGCTCCAGTAGCAAGGGCAGGATTTACAGGACAGACCTTCTTCATCATGAGGGTCTTGAACCCACAATGCTGCTCCATGATCCACTGGTAGCAACCATCAGTCTTTCATTTGGAAAGAGTCAAGGCAGATAGCATGCGTTCACCCTAACTGATTTAACAAGCCTGTTTATCTCAAGACCCAAACTCCCTCTTTCTCCATTAGATTCTTTGGTGTCATTAAATCTTGACCATTAGGGAAGATTTTTTTTTTTTTTGAGACAGGTTCTCTGTCACCCGGGTTAGAGTGCAGTGATGTGATCTTGGCATATTGCAAACTCCGCCTCCCAGGCCAAAACGATTCTCGTGCCTTAACATCCCAAGTAGGTGGGATTACAGGCGTGCACCACCACACCCAGCTAATTTTCATATTTTCAGTAGAGTTGGGATTTCACCATGTTGACCAGGCTGGTCTCGAACTCCTGACCTCAAGTGATCCTCTCAAAGTGCTGGGGTTACAGGCGTGAGCCACCACCCCCAGCCTTGACCATTAGGGAAGATCTTTAAAAGCTATTCTTGGCCAGGTGCAGCAGCTCATGCCTATAATTTCAGCACTTTGGGAGGCTGAGGCAGGCAGATCACGAGGTCAGGACTTTGAGACCAGCCTGGCCAACATGGTGAAACCCCATCTCTACTAAAAATACAAAAAATTAGCTGAGTGTGGTGGCACACACCTGTCATCCCAGCTACTCAGGAAGCTGAGACAGGAGAATCGCTTGAACCCAGGATGCAGAGGTTACAGTGAGCCGAGATTGCGCCACTGCTCTCCAGCCTGGGCAACAAGAGTGAAACTTCAACTCCAAAAAAAAAAGTTATTCTTAAACATCATTGCATACGGTACGGAGTTTCTTTTTGAGGTGATGAAAATATTCTGGAATCAGATCATGGAATTAGATGGTATCTCTGTGAATACACTAAAAACCACTGAACTGTACACTTTAAAAGGGTGAATTTTATGGTAAAAAAATTAATTTAGAGGGTTGTAAATTTATTGAGACCTAATTTATATGCAATAAAATGCACCCACTTAAATGTAGAGTTCAATGATATTTAAAAAATACATGTATGCTACCACCACCCCAATCAAAATATGAAACCTCTCTGTCATTCCAAAAAGTTCCCCTGTGACCCTTCAGGCTTTTTTTTTTTTTCGTGCCCATGACCTGAAAAAGTCAGTGGATCCCCAAACCAAGGAGTAGCTAAAATTCCCAGAGCCTAGAGATTATTAAGGCTTCCTCAATATGCTGAACTGGCCCCACCAGCCAGGGATGATGTGGAAAGAATTGGAATCAGACAGATGTGGGTTGGATCCCAGTTCTGTCACTTGTTAGCTATGTGACCTTGGGCAATTTACCTAACCTATCTGAACATCAGTTCCCTCATGTCAAGAAAAGAAAGAAAAAAAAATTAAGCTAATAACTTGAACTTTGTAAAGTTACTGCGGGATCAGCTGACATCAGGGTATGCAGTTGGCACTTAATACATATCAACCCTTCTTTCCTCCTCCTGCCTGCCAAGGAGATTAACTTTCTGCAGGGACAAGATCAGTCAAGCCACTGTCTCTTAAGGAGGATTTTAATGATTTTTTGTTTCTCTGGTAGGGCAGGAATAGGAGGCTTTGACCTGAGAAGTGGAGCTAAGTTTGACCCTGCTAAAATGCATGAAGCTAGAGTTTCTATGGGGTCTTAGCCACTGTGCATTTGCAACATATTACATTACAAAGAAAACTGTCTGCATCAGGTGTGTTCACCTGGAAAATGGTCTACCGTCTCTCTATCTGT
The DNA here is from genome assembly GCF_030222135.1 of Aotus nancymaae. Classification (NCBI taxonomy): domain Eukaryota; kingdom Metazoa; phylum Chordata; class Mammalia; order Primates; family Aotidae; genus Aotus; species Aotus nancymaae. Next base: position 24,211,672 of record NW_026988443.1, on the reverse strand, counting down.
AGTGCCACCAAAGAGGTCCGAGGCACCACAACCCCACTCGTCCGTACCACTACCCAGCCTCTCACCGGTCCCCTGCTTCCATTCTTGCTCCCAAAAATATGCTCCTTTCCACAGAGATCAGTTCTGAAAATGCAAATAGGGCCAGGCATGGTGGCTCATGCTTGTAATCCCAGCACTTTGGAAGACCACGGCAGGCGGATCACCTGAGGAGTTCGAGACCAGCCTGGCCAACATAACAAAAACCCATCTCTATGAAAAATAAAAAAAAATTAGCTGCGTGTGGTGGCACAGGCTTGTAGTCCCAGCTACTCAGGAGGTTGAGGCAGGAGTATAGCTTGAACCCAGGAGGCGGAGATTACAGTGAGCTGAGACTGCACCACTGCACTCCAGCCTGGGCAACAGAGCAAGAATCCTTCTAAATAAATAAATAAATAAGCAAGCAAATAGTTTCTACTCTACATTCTCCATTGTTTTCCCATCACCCTTGCAATAAAATCTCAACTCCTTCCCACGTCAAGCAAAGCCCAGAGTGACCTGGCTTCCGCCTGCCTCTCCCATCTCATCTCTCATTTCCCCCACCTCACTGCACCGCCCACATGTGTTTCTTCTGTTCCTCAAAGCAACCAACTTGTTCCAGCCCCCAGAACCTCTGCAGCAGCTCTTTCCTCTGCCTGGAGCTCTCCTTCTCCAAACGAAGGTTTCAGCTCCAATCCGGCCTTCTTAGGGACACCTCTGATTGTGTTCCTGCCACCATCACATCGATCATGTTGCCTTATTTAATGTTCATTCTTGCCCTTGTCACTACCTAAAATCATCTGGTGCCTTGTATGTGTTATTCACCAGGTACCCCCCCCGGTGCCTAGAATGCTGCCTGGCACATTGCAGACACACAATATGTGTTTATTTAATCGAGCCCTTTTGACTCGTCATTGATGCCTAAGTCAGTGACCTTGAGAATCAAGTCTCTCTTCGTATGAGAGCTTCTAACATGTAAGCGTCTAGACAGTCATTTTATTTTTGGTATTTTTGGCAAAGTGAGTTGCTTCTGGAATTTAACAAAACCAAACAATGCCTGTTTCCCTAGAGTCTCATCTGAAGCTGTGCCACCTCGTCTTCAGTCTGCCGAGACTTGCGCTGCCGGGCCCCTCCATCATAAAGAGGGGTGAAGGAGACAAAGATTTTACAAATCCCACTGGAACATTCTAGTGAAAAATGGGAGCGCCACTGGATTGGAGCCTTCAGCCAGAGGCAGCCAGAGCCAGCAAGAGCTTGTGCTCCTCAGTGGGCTGGACACATGGGATTAATTCAGGCAGGAGCCAGGCAAGAAATGCTGGCCCCTGCAGAGTGCTAAAGAGAAGGAGTTTTAAGATCCAGTCTGAACAGAAAGCTGGTGTGAGGTGTGGTGGGATTAGGGGCGGTGAAGAGAGGTGGGAAGGACTTACTGCCTTACTCCAAGGCATCTTAATCTGCTAAGGTTGATATTAAATGTCTAATCTGGGGCCAGGCACAGTGGCTCACCTCTGTAATCCCAGCATTTTGGGAGGCTGAGATAGGAGGATCACTTGAGGCCAGGAGTTAGAGACTAGCCTGGTCAACATAGTGAGATGCTCATCTCTATTTTTTTAGTTTTTTTTTTGGAGGAGTGTTACTCTGTCTCCCCAGAGTGCAATGGTGCAATCTCAGCTCACTGCAACTTCTGCAACCCAGGTTCAAGTGATTCTCCTGCCTCAGCCTCCTGAGTAGCTGGGATTACAGGCACCTGCCACCACACCCAGCTAATTTTTCTATGTTTAGTAGAGATCGGGTTTCACCATGTTGGCCAGGATGGTCTTGATCTCCTGACCTCGTGATCCACCTGCCTTGGCCTCCCAAAGTGCTGGGATTACAGGTGTGAGCCACCACGCCCGGCCTATCTTTTTAATTTTTTAAAGTTTAAATAAAATTTAACAAATACAAATTTAATTTTGGGTATTTACGTGTGTGTGTGTATTTATTTTAGAGAACTCATCCGGAAATTTTTATCAGGGTTGCTATAGAATCTGTGTCCCAAATGGTTAAGAACCACAGTTCTGGAAGGCATGCAATTAGGCTAGCAAATCATCTCCATCCTAAACATGACCTGAACTGAAACAATCACGAGAAAGGAAAAGTGCTTCATGCTCCAAAGAAAACAAAAGCCACTTCCAACAGGAATTGGCTGTCACATTCTCTGCACTTGGAAAAAAAAAATCAACAGAGCATCCGCCCAGCCTGCCCAAGGCCCATCCCTTAAGCCCAGGTCTCCAGGGAACGCAGTGAGCTTTTGTTTTCCAGTCTGTGGGCAACTGGCTGGGCAAGGAGCCAGAGGGGAGAGACCATGATGGACGAAAATAGTGCCGATCCGAGCGGGCTGGAAGCACCCGAAGGTGGGCCCTGGCTGATGCCGGGACAGAGATGCTGTGATGACCCATTGCGGGAGGAGCTGTGCTGGCTGCCAGTTCTCTCCTGCTCTCTTGACGTTGCTCCAGCCAGGATGTTGGGCCTGCTTTTCTCTCTTGGTGCTCTGGGGCACCTCAGTATTAATCATGGGCCTCGGTGTTTTTCTAAGTAGATTGTTGGACCTTTCGTGGTTGGCAAGTCCCTGTTTCTCCCTGGGGCCACCTGTGCTATCAGATCGGAGCACCGGCCCACATTTAAGATTGTGTCACATTTGGTTTTCGGCGGACACTCCCTTCGCCTGGCCCTTCTTGCCTTTGTAAGAGAAGGACCTAGGACATGGCAAAGGTCCCAGTCAACGCTGGAAGGAGCCCCGAGAGCAGGCGGGAGGGCCCAGAGCCAGTGTGCTGCGCCAGCACTCCGTGTAACCTCCAGGGAGGGCGCAGTCCACACATGTCCTGGCTTCCTAGAGGCAGGCCCTGCATGTCAGCCCACAGCCATCTGCTCCAGCTCAGCCTCTCTGAGGACCCCAGGGATTCTCACTCGGCCTGGAGTTGTTTTTCTGTGTTTGCCTATATGACCTATCTTTGCTATACCCCACAGGGGATTCCTGGTTTCCTTCCCCAAATCTGTTTCTCTTCCAAGCTTTCTCATCTCAATAAACAGTGCCTTCATCACCCAGGGGCTCATCTTTTGGGTCCCCAGCACCTCCTCCTTGGAAGGATCCTCCCAGGCACCAGATCTGAAGCGACCCCATCACCCACCCACACATCAAGATCCCCTCCTTCATGCCAGGCTGTTTATTGATCACATTCTGTAATTATTTCATTTTTTTGTCTGTCTCCTCACTCAAAATGTAGAGTTGGCTGGGCACAGGGGCTCATGCCTGTAATCCCCGCACTTTGGGAGGCCAAGGTAGGAGGGAGGATCACTTGACTCCAGGGTTTTGAGACCAGCCTGGGCTATAAAGTGAAACCCCATCTCTACAAAAAAGAACATTAAAAAATTAGCCTGGCCGGGCATGGTGGCTCACACATGTGATCCTAGCACTTTGGGATGCCAAGGCAGGCAGATCACTTGGTCAGGAGTTTAAGACCAGCCTGATCAACACGGTGAAACCCTGTCTCTACTAAAAATACAAAAATTAGCCGGGCGTGGTGGCGTGCGCCTGTAATCCCCACTACTCAGGAGGTTGAGGCAAGAGAATCACTTGAACCAGGGAGGTGGAGGTTGCAGTGAGCTGAGATTGTGCCACCTCACTCCAGCCTGGGTGACAGAGCAAGACTCCATCTCAAAAAATAATAATAAATAAACAATAAAAAACAAATTAGTCTGAAGTGACAGCATGCACCTGCAGTCCCAGCTACTCAGGAGCCTGAAGTGGGAGGATCGCTTGAGCCCAGCAGGTCAAGGTTGAAGTGAGCCATGATTGTGCCACTGCACTCCAGCCTGGGTGACAGAGCGAGACCCTGCTCGAAAAATAAATATAAAAAATAAAAAAGTAGAGTCTATGAGGATGGGAACAGCTGGACATACTATGTTTGCTTATCCTGATTCACTCTCCAGCCCTCTCCCCTCCTGCCTACAGCTCAGGGGGCTGACCAATGGGGACTGTGCCTCGGGGTTCTCTGCAGACTCCTGGGTTGCCCATGCACAATTCCCATCCATGGACTATCCCCAAGCTCCCATCCCCAAGGTTTTCAGTTTGTGTCCCCTAAGGGGAGGCACAAGTAGGAAATGAGAGAGCAGAGGACAGTGAGGCCAGGGTGGCTCCCTCCCTGCCACGGCCCCTGCCCACTGCCTCTGCTGCAGCCCTTGCCAGGCTTCAGGAACCACTTTCTCCCCTTGCCCATCTGGGCAGTAATGGCTGCCATGTGTCACCACCTCTGAAATGCTTCACCATGCCTTCAACCAGGGTTTCTCTCCACCCTGCATACATGGCTGCAAACGTCCCTTCATGAAACTCTCAATGACCCCTTTTGAACGTGCCAGGACCCTAGGGATGGTTCTGACCAATACTGAGGCCACGTCTGACTCATTCACCAGCGTTTCCCAACAACGTGCTGGGGCATGTCTGGCGTGTCTTAGGTACTCAATGCATGTGTTTTGAATACATATAAATGAATGATAAAGATATTGTGCTTTTATCTACATTTTTATTAAGATAGAATTTATGGGTCAGTCACGGTGGCTCAAGCCTATAATCCCAGCACTTTGGGAGGCTGAGGCAGGTGGATCACTTGAGGTCAGGAGTTCAAGACCAACCTGGTCAATATGATGAAACCCCATCTCTACTAAAAACACAAAAATTAGCCAGGCTCCGTGGCTCACACCTGTAATCCCAGCGCTTTGGGAGGCCGAGGCAGGCGGATCACAAGGTCAAGAGATAGAGACCATCCTGGCCAACATGGTGAAACCCCATCTCTACTAAAAATACAAAAAAATTAGCTGGGCATGGTGTCGCACACCTGTAGTCCCAGCTACTTGGGAGATTGAGGCAGAATTGCTTGAACCCGGGAGGCGGAGGTTGCAGTGAGCCAAGGTTGCACCACTGCACTCTAGCCTCGCGCTTGGTGATGGAGTGAGACTCTGTCTCAAAAAAAAAAAAAAAATTGGGGCATGGTGGTGTGCTCCTGTAATCCCAACCACTTAGGAGGCTGAGGTGGAAGGATGGTTTGAGCCCAGGAGGCAGAGGTTGCAATGAGCTGAGATCCTGCCACTGCACTCCAGTCTGGCTGACAGAGCGAGACTCCATCTTAAAAAAAAAAAATTTATGCACCATACAATTCACCCTTTTAAAGTATACAATCCAGTGTTTTTCAGTGTATTCACAAACATATGAGATGAGACCATCACCACTGTCTAATTTCATTCCCTCTCAGAGGAGCTCTGTACCCATTGGCAGTCACTCCCCATTTCTCCCCTCCCCCTGCACCCAGAAACAACTTATCTACCTTCTTTTTTTTGACAGAGTCTCACTCTTGTTGCCCAGGCTGGAGTGCAATGGCGCAATCTTGACTCACCGTAACCTCTGCCTCCCGGGTTGAAGTGATTCTCCTGCCTCAGCCTCCCTAGTAGCTAGAATTACAGGCATGCGCCACCAAACCTGGCTAATTAGTAGAGATGGGGTTTCTCCATGTTGGTCAGGCTGATCTTGAACTCCTGACCTCAAGTGATCCATCTAGCTTGGCCTCCCAAAGTGCTGGGATTACAGGCGTGAGCCCCCGTGCCAGCCTCTACTTTCTGTCTCTATGAACTTGCCTATTTTGGACTTTCATTCAAATGGAAAGTACAGTATGTGATCATTTGTGTCTGGCTTCTTTCACTTAAGCACAATATTCTTAAAGTTCACCCTTGGTATGGCATGCATCAATATTTGATTCCCTTTTTTTTTTTTTTTTTTTTGAGACAGAGTTTTGCTCCTGTCGCCCAGGCTGAAGTGCAATTGCACGATCTCAGCTCACTGCAACCTCCGCCTCCTGTGTTCAAGCAATTCTCCTACCTCAGCCTCCCAAATAGCTGGGATTATAGGTGCCCACCACCATACCCGGCTAATTATTTGTATTTTTAGTAGAGACAGGTTTTCACCATGTTTGTCAGGCTGGTCTTGAACTCCTGACCTCAGGTGATCCACCTGCCTTGGCCTCCCAAAATGCTGGGATTACTAGTGTGAGCCACCACACCCAGCCTATTTGACTCCTTTTTATGGCCGAGTAACACTCCAGCGTTATAGAAACAACACATTTTGTTTACCCATTCATCAGGTGATAGACGTTTGGGTCATTTCTGCCCTTTTTGGGTCATTATGAGTAAGCTGCTAAGAACATCGGCATACGTGTTTTTGTGTGAACATGTTTTCAATACTCTTGGGTACATATCTAGGAGTGGAATTGCTGGGTCATGTGATAAGTCTACGTTTAACTTTTTGAGGAAGGATACTGTGTTTTCAATCTCTGTGTTTTTCACGGGGTTACCCAGTACCTTCTTTATCCTGTGGTTCCACAGTTCTGCATGGAAAAGAACCCAAATAGACAAGGATGTGAATCAAAGGAAGTTTAAACACTGCAGGTCCACTCCCAGGTATACATCCAGGAGACATTCTTGCACACACAAGCCAAGCTATAGAAGCAAAAATGCTCATAGTAGTATTGTTGGCAAAAAACAAAACAAAACAAAAAAGCAGACAATGACCTAATGTCCATTAACAGTAGAATGGCTGGGTGTGGTGGCTCACACCTGTAATCCCAGCACTTCAGGAGGCCAAGGCAGACGGATCACCTGAGGTCCATTAACAGTAGAATGGCTGGGTGTGGTGGCTCACACCTGTAATCCCAGCACTTCAGGAGGCCAAGGCAGACGGTTCACCTGAGGTCCTGAGTTTGAGACCAGCCTGACCAATACGGAAAAACCCCGTCTCTACTAAAACTACAAAAATTAGCTGGGTATGATGACACATGTCTGTAGTCCCAGCTACTCAGGAGGGTGAGGAGGAGAATCACTGGAACCCGGGAGGGCAGAGGTTGCAGTGAGCTGAGGTCACGGCATTGCACTCCAGCCTGGGCAACAAGAGTGAGACTCTGTCTAAAAAAAAAAAAAAAATATATATATATATATATATATATAAACCCAAAAAACAGGGTAATGGTTATCTCTGGGAGGGAGAGAGGGAGGCAGTTCAGAGAGAGGCACAAGAAGGTCTTCCAGGCTATAGCCAATGTTCTAGTTCTTATCCTAGGTGATGGATACATAGGGGCTTATTCTGAATTACTCATAACTGTATATAGGTATTACTTGTGCCCTATTCTGAAAGGTTTTGTTTGGTTTTATTTTTGAGACAGTTACGCTCTGTCACCTAGGCTGGAGTGCAGTGGCATGATCTCAGCTCAAGTGATCCTCCTGCCTCAGCCTCCCGAGTAGCTGGGACTACAGGCACACATCACCATGCCCAGCTAATTTTTATTTTTATTTTTGTAGAGTTGGGGTCTGGGTATGCTGCCCAGGCTGGTCTCGAACTCCTGGCCTCAAGTGATCCTCTTACCTCAGCCTCCCAACATACTGTGCTTACAGATATGAGCCACCACTCCCAGCAAGACCTCTAGTTCATGGAGGAAGAGATGTAATATATTTTGTTGTTTTTGGAAGAAGACTATATGGGCTTTGGGACCAAATTATCTGGAGAAAGACCTGGATCTACTAGAGGAAGTCCAACTTAGTAAAATTTGTGGAGGCTGAGCCAGGAGGATCACAGAAGACTGAGGCTGCAGTGAGCCATGATCACAACACTGCACTCCAGCCTGGGTGACAGAGTGAGACCCAGTCTCTATAAATAAATAAATAAAAACTAGGGGTCTCAATAACCTAGACAGCATAATGTTTATAGTTGCTTTCTTCTAAGTCCAGTGATTTCTTTGGAGTTTTCCTCCCATAACTAAAATCTCTTTCTCTCAAAATGTTGCTGGACAAAGTTCTCCAAGGACTGATGCCAGTCCAGTAGTTTTTATTCTGGTTTTTCACATTAATTGTGACTGGGTTCTAAAAATGATGAAGCTGTCCATTTGCAGGGCTTCCAGGCCCTTCCATCCAAAGCAAAAGGGAAAACACTTCAGTTGAAATAAGCATGGGTTGGCCACACACTAGTGACAGGAAAGCTTTACAATGAGCTTCTGGGAGTTTATAAAAGAAAGCAGAACCCACCGATTCATTCAGCTGCCTAGTAAAATTACCATGATATGCCATCCATATCCTTCCAGGCAAGATATAAACAGTTTGTTTGGAGGTCTGGTTACAACATAATATTTGAAAAATAAACTTTTTAAATTGACGTAGAACTTACCAAAAAACACACAAATCATAAGTGCACAGCTCAGTGAATTTACCCTAAAGTAAACATACTCCTATAACCACCACCCAGATCAAGAATTTACCAGCATTCCAGAAGCCCCTCTCAGGCCCCCTCCCAGTCACTGTCCCCACCCTCTCCCTAAAAGCAACCATTATAATTTTAATCTTCTGACCTCCATATTTTTATATATCTGATGGCCCAGATAATTATCTCTGGAGGCCAGAGTTAATCAGAAGCTGGGAGGATTGTTTGCCTGTGAGTCATTCCTCTTAGGAATAGTTTATCAGTGAGGATGCTTCCAGCTGCAAGTAATAGAAACCTCAACTCAAATGGCTTAAACAAGAAGAAAATTTATGATCTCCACATAAATGGAAGCCCTGCTTTAGAGCATGCTGTAGGGTTAATTGAGTTAGCAGATTGAGTCAACGGACACCCATGTTCTTTCCACCGCCCGCCTTGGCTATCCTCAGTATTTGCTTCATGCTCAGGCTGGTGATAGAACAGCCACCGATGCTCTTTCTTGTGGCTCTCTCTTTGGAGAGGAAACTACTCCCAGAGTTCCCTCAGCAGACAGTCCCTCACATTCCATTGGTGAGAACAGGGTCACATGTACAACCAGTCAGACCAAGGGCTGGGATTATCCCAATGTCTTAGACTTATCATGGGTGTGGGATGGACATGGAGAAGTCCACTCCAAAGTTCCCCAGAGAAAGCCATGTAATTAAATGGAAAGTGTCTGCTTTCATTTACAAGCATGCTTTACATTACTAAACGGTAACAAGAGTTATAAACAGTGGAGATATGTGGCTGAACATACTGTTGGAGATTCAAAGTTAGAGGTAAGAAAGTAACTCTGTGATGAAAGAATAAATTGACTGCAGCAAAATAAACAGAGCAGCTTTTGCTCTTTCTCCTCTGAACGTCAATGATCCTTCCGTCTGAATTGCCTCTTTGGGTACTGAATCATAAACTTGTTTTTTTTTTTGTTTTTTTTTTTGTTTTTTTTGAGACGGAGTCTCGCTCTGTAGCCCAGCTGGAGTGCAGTGGCGCGATCCTGGCTCACTGCAACCTCTGCCTCCCAGGTTCAAGTGATTCTCCTGCCTCAACCTCCCAAGTAGCTGGGATTACAGGCACCTGCCACCATGCCCAGCGAATTTTTGTATTTTTAGTAGAGACGGGGTTTCACTGTGTTGGCCAGCCTGGTCTCAAACACCTGACCTCGTGATCTACCCCCTTCAGCCTCCAAAAGTGCTGAGATTACAGGCATGAGCCACTGCACCTGGCCATAAACATCTATTTCTTTTAATTATTGGGATAGTGTCTGTTACCAGTTGTGTTAAGTGTGTTAAGCATGGGACATAATGTTTCAGTCCAATTTAGGACAAGTCCTACCTCTTTACAAGTCACACGATGACATGCAGTGTACATGGGGCATGTCATTTAAATGCTGCAAGGTGTGCAAGCCATGGCTCCTCCAAAGAATCCAGGTCCCTTCACTTACCTTGAAAATACCCAGTAGCCATTCAGTTGCCCTAGATGTTTGAATATTCTCTCACATTAAAAGCCCAATTTTTACAATTAAAAATTGCCACCATTAAAAGTACAGTGGTGGCTGGGCACAGTGGCTCATGCCTGTTATCCCAGCACTTTAAAAGACTGAGGTGGTTGGATCACCTGAGGTTAGGAGTTTGATAGCAGCCTGACTGACTCGGTAAAACCCCGCCTCTACTAAAAATTCAAAAATCTGGTGGGCATGGTGGCATGCATCTGTAGTTCCAGCTACTTGGGAGGTTGAGATGGGAGAGTCGCTTGAACCTGGGAGGTGGAGGTTGCAGTGAGCCAAGATCATGCTATTGCACTCCAGCCTGGGTGATAAGAGTGAAATTCCATCTCAAACAAACAAAAAAAAAAAAAAAAAAAAAAAAAGGCACAGTGGCTCATGCTTATAATCTTAGCGTTTTTGGAGGCCAAGGCAGGATTGCTTGAGCTCAGAAATTCGAGACCAACCTGGGAAACATAGCAAGACACAATCCATACAAAAAAAATTTGTTTAAATTAGCAGGTATGATGGTGCACAACTATAGTCACAGCTACTCAGGAGACTGAGTCAGGAGGAGCGCTTGAGCCAAAAGTTTGAAGAACATGGTGGGAGAAAAGACAGTGGATGCAGCCGGTCAAAAGTAGGTTCTCTAGGTAATAAAATCTGATAGGTAGTATTGGGTCAATTCATAGAAGATATTGAAAAACAGGCAGTTCTCAAAGAATGTTTAATAAAGAATAGCTTAGAGGCCAGGCACAGTGGCTCACACTTGTAATCCCAGCACTTTGGGAGGCCAAGGCGGGTGGATCACCTGACATCAAGGGTTCGAGACCAGCCTGGCCAACATGGTAAAACGCTGTCTCTACTAAAAATACAAAAAATTAGCTGAGTGTGGTGGCAGGCGCCTGTGGTCCCAGTTACTTGAGAGGCTGAGGCAGCAAAATCACCTGAAACCAGGAGGCAGAGGTTGCAGTGAGCCAAGATCATGCCATTGCACTCCAGCCTGAGCAATAAAGCAAGACTCTGTCTCAAAAAAAGAAAAGAAAAGTTTGGAAGGAATATGAATAGCAAATACAGAAAACAATATGGGTGCATCCACTTTTTAAAAAAAATCGCATTTAGAAAAAACCCAAACCTCTGAATAGACTTGAGTGATAATTCATAATTCTTATGAGCAAATTATTTCTTAAGTGATGGGATTACATTATTCGTTTTAAAATATGTAAAGAATTATGTGACCGAAATGATTTCTACTTTCCAGGTACCTAAGAAGAGGTACACAATATTGGATTTGGGATGCAAAATATCCAGTGTCACAGTGAAATAGGCATTCTTAGATCTTGCTTGGTGGGACAGTAAATTGTGCCACTCTTAGAAAGTAGTTAGTAGAACAGAGACTTAACAATATACATATCCTTAGACTGGATAACTTCAGAGCAAGAAATTGATCCTAACAAAAAGCAAAGAAGCGTAGAAAAGGCTTTCAAAGATTTCTTTACAATGCTGCTTATAATTTCTAGAAGTCTTATTCTCTGAATGTTCCTTTTCTTTTCTTTTTCTTTTTTTTTTTTTGAGAAGGAGTCTTGCTCTATCACACTGCACTGTTGGAGTGCAATGGTGCAATCTCAGCTCACTGCAACCTCTATCTCCCAGGTTTAAGTGATTCTCCTGTCTCAGCCTCGCAAATAGCTGGGACTACAGGTACTACAGGTACCCACCACCATGCCTGGCTAAGTTTTGTATTTTCAAGAGATGGGATTTCACCATGTTTGCCAGGCTGGTCTCAAACTCCTGACCTCAGGTGATCTGCCTGCCTTGGCCTCCCAAAGTGCTGGGATAACAGGCGTGAGCCACCACGCCTGTTGTATGCATGGAGACAATGTCATCTCTCATCTCTTTGACGTTATCAGCTTGTTGTTTTGTTTTCCCCCCTTAAGTTTTCTTTCTGCATTGTTTTTTCTTTTTCCTATTTTGTTTTGGTCTCTATCTTTCATGGGAAGGCTTTCCAAAAATGATTGATGGCCTTTGGCTATCCATGTTTAGGCAAGTTACTCAAAAATTTTGGGGGCGGGGCACAGTGGCTCACACCTGTAATCCCAGACTTTAGGAGGCCCGAGGCAGGAGGATCACCTGAGGTCAGGAGTTCAAGACCAGCTTGACCAAAATGGTGAAACCCCATTTCTACTAAAAATACACAAAAAATCAGCCAGGTGTAGGGGCAGGAGCCTGTAATCCCAGCTACTAGGGAGACTGAGGCAGGAGGATCACTTGAACCCCGGAGGCAGAGGTTGCAGTGAGCCAAGATTGTGCCACTGCACTGTGGCCTGGGCGACAGAGTGAAACTTTGTCTCAAAAAATAAAAATTAATTAATTAATTAAATATCTTTTGGGATGCTTTGCATTGGCAGAGCTTGTTGATTGAAGGATTTCGTTGTAGCATGACCATGGGAAGCCCCTAAATGTCAGTATCTGCAGATCTTTTTTCTTGAACTGATCAGTTTCTCTAGAGGTGAATCTGCTTATCTCCTGCCTAGGGCAGTATAACCCTGGCTGTTGGTTTTCTAGGAGCCAAGGGGTAGGAGGTCTCAGTAATTAGTATGAATTTCCACCTGATCCTTACTTGCAACTCCATACTCACCGCTGCACTCAGCTTTGCCTGTAATCTCACATCAAGGTCCTCTTGGGTTCAATATCCCCCGGGATTAAACCTCCAGTTTTTGTCAAGAGAGGAAGGGACTTGTCCACTTGTGCGGGATAAGCGTTAGCAATGAAGGTGAGTTGTGCGGGAGGGAAGAAGTCTAACTTACTGTTTTCAAAGCTGGTGTGGAACATATATGCTCAGAAGTAAATAAATGGTGCTTCCCATTCATGAAATTTTCAAGACTCTGGTACATTACTTCATTCTTGTTGGCTTTCCCAGCTGTCGACATTTAAATTTGTTTTCTACAGTCTTCTAAGTTTATTGGCCTTCTGCCCTCTAAAAAAACTGCTTTAAGATCGTTTGTCAACTGAGGGGCACACTCTCATTATTGTCTTTGTAAATGTATACTTTCCTTTTTTTTTAAATTGAGACCAAGTATGACTCTGTCACCCAGGCTGGAGTGTAGTGGCGTGATCTTGGCTCACTGCAACCTCCACCTTCCCCATTCAAGCAACTCTCCTGCTTCAGCCTCCCAAGTAGCTGGGACTACAGGCGCCCGCCACCACGCCAGGCTAATTTATAGTAGAGATGGAGTTTCATCATGTTGGCCAGGCTGGTCTTGAACTCCAGACCTCGTGATCCACCTGCCTCCACTTCACAAAGTGCTGGGATTACAGGCGTGAGCCATCACACCCAATGTAAATGTATATCTTTTTATTCTGACTCTCATCATTCTGTGGCTTTTGGAAAGGAGTAGAGATAAACAAGTTTGTTCAAACTGCTGTATTCAATCAGAAATCCCTTTCATGTTTTCTTAGGGTGATCAAAAATAACATAAATATTAGCCAGGTTCGGTGGCTCACACCTGGAATCCCAGAACTTTGGGAGGCCGAGATGGGCAGATCAATTGAGATTAGGAGTTCGAGACCAGCTTGATCAACATGGGGAAACCCGTTTCTACTAAAAATACAAAAATTAGCCAGGTGTGATGGCACATGCCTGTAATCCCAGCTTCTCAGGAGGCCAAGGCAGAAGAATTGTTTGAATCTGGGAGGTGGAGGTTGCAGTGAGCCGAGATCGTGCCACTGCACTCCAGCTTGGGCGACAGAGTGAAACTCTGAATCAAAAAAAAAAAAAAAATGGCCTGGTGTGGTGGCTCACGCCTGTAATCTCAACACTTTGGGAGGCCGAGGTGGGCAGATTACCCTCGGTCAGGAGTTCGAGACCAACCTGGTCAACATGGTGAAACCTCGCCTCTACTAAAAATGCAAAAATTAACTGGGCGTGATGGTGCATGCCTGTGATCCCAGCTACTCTGGAGGCTGAGGCAGGAGGATTGCTTGAACCTGGGAGGTGGAAGTCCAGTGAGCTGAAATCACGCACTGCACTCTAGCCTGGGCAACAGAGCAAGACTCCTGTCTCAAAAAAAAAAAAAGAAAGAAAGAGATGGAAATGTTACATTCTCAGCTACTGTGAGAATATAAATATTAATACATATATCCACACATATGCTCATATTCATAATCTTTAGAAAAAATGAAATTTTTAAATTTTAATTTTAATTTACTAAGAGGATCTCATTCTCACCCAAGCTAGAGTACAGTGGTGCATTCATAGCTCACTGTAGCTTCAAACTCCTCGACTCAAGTGCTCCTCTGTCTCAAAAAAAAAAAAAAAGTATCAATCCACTATAAAATTCTGTGAAACCTGAGCGTTGTGTGGTGTGGTAGTATGTGCCTATAGTCCCAGCTACTCAGGAGGCTGAGGAGGGAGGATCACTTCAAGGTCAGAAGTTCGAGGCTGCAGTGTGCAGTGATTGATTGTACCTGTGAATAGCCACTGCACCCTTGCCTGGGCAACCTAGTGAGATCCTGTCTCTAAAAACGAATAAGTAGGCCAGGTGTGGTGGCTCACACCTGTAATCCCTGCACTACGGGAGGATGAGGCGAGTGGATCACGAGGTCAGGAGTTCAAGACCAGTCTGACCAACATGGTGAAACCCCATCTCTACTAAAAATGCAAAAATTAGCTGGGCATGATGGCACGTGCCTGTAATCTCAGCTGCTTGGGAGGCCGAGGCAGGAGAATCGTTTGAACACAGGAGGCAGTGGTTGCAGTGAGCCAAGATCATGCCATTGCACTCCAGCCTGGGCAACAAAGCAGGACTCCATCCTAATAATAATAATAATAGTAATAAGAAGAAGAAGAAGAAGAAGTAAATAGAAAGAAAAAAAAATCTATCCAGAAAGAGTCTATAATTTCTGTAGACACTCTGCTCTCAGGGAGATGGAGCATAACTCTCCATTCCTTGAGTGTGGGCTGTGCAGTGACTTCCTTCCACAGTGTGGGACAATATGCAAAGTCCCTCCTGAAGGGTGACTAGACAGTAGAGGAACCTGATAAACACTACCTCAGCCAGGTAATCAAGGTCAACATTAGCCATCACAGATCACATTGATAGTATGTCCTCTGGAGATGATGTAATGAAAATGGCAATTTATAACCTCTGTCTAATCATGAGAAAAACATCTGACAAATTTTAACAGAGGGCATCCTACAATGTACCTGACCAGTACTCCTTAAAACTGTGAGGTCATCAGAAACAAGGAGAGTCTGAGAAGTTGTAGCAGCAGAGAGGAACCTAAGGAGACATGATGGCTAAATGTAATGTGGGATCCTGGGTGAGATCCTCCAACAGAAAAAAGACATCAGGCAAAAACTAAGGGACTAGCATCAAGTAAGAACTTTTTATGTAACCACTTTGGGTCCTGTGGGTTTTGGGTTCCTGCTCCTAGTTCCTCAGAAGGGCCAGCTGAGCTTTCTGCCTTGTGCTCCATCAGATACTCATTCATTACTGATTCACACCAAGTCATTTCTCTTTTACCTATGTGAGCTTAAGCAGGTTTCTGTGTCTTCCTCTATGACAATAATCTGCAGGTGTTTTAAAGTGAGAAATCTTTCTTCTTTCCAGAGATACTGAGACTTGACATGGAATAAAAAATGAGTTTCTGGCTGGGCACATTGCTCACACCTATTATCCCAGCACTTTGGGAGGCCAAGCCCAAGGCCAGAGACCACTTAAGCCTAGGAGTTCCAGACCAGCCTGAGCAACATAGCTAGACCCTGTCTCTACAACATTTTTTTTTTTAATTAGCTGGGCATGGTGGCATGCACCTGTAGTCCCAACTACTCGGGAGGCTGAGGTAAGAGGATTGCTTGACTCTGGGAGGTAGAGGCTGCAGTGAGCCATGATCACACCATTGCACTCCAGCCTGGGTGATATTGTGAGACCCTTATCTCAAAAAATTAACAACAAAAAAAATGAGTTTTTGTTTTATGAGAACTTAAGTATACTTTGAAAAGAACTTTTTTTTTTTTGAGATGGAGTTTCACTTTTGTCCCCCAGGCTGGAGTGCAATGGCACGATCTCAGCTCACTGCAACCTCCACCTCCTAAGTTCAAGAGATTCTCCTGCCTCAGCCTCCTGAGTGGCTGGGACTACAGGTGTGCACCACTATGCCCAGCTAATTTTTGTATTTTTAGTAGAGATGGGGTTTTACCAGGTTGGCCAGGCTGGTCTCGAACTCCTGACCTCAAGTGATCTGCCCGCCTCAGCCTCCCAAAGTACTGGGATTACAGGCATGAACCACCGTGCCCGGCCAGAAAGGAACTCTCACAAGGACATGTAGCACACACCTGTAGTCCCAGCTACTTGGGAGGCTGAGGAGACTTGAGCCGAGGAGTTTGAGGCTATAGTGAGCTATGATCACGCCACTGCTCTCCAGCCTGGGCAACAGAGTGAGACCCTCTTTAAAAAAACCAAAAACTATTTTATTTCCATACATAGTTTCAGGTTAAATTTTATCCAGGATCCTAGGCTGATGAAATTGTGCATGGACTTCTCATCTATGCTGCTTAAGGATTTTATCAGTCGTCCTCAATTCTCGATCCTTTATAGGCTGCCTCTTAGGAAAAGTTGTTTCTAGCAATATAGTTCAGATCTAAACTTTCATTAACTGGCTTCAAGAAACTGTTTTGCATGGGATTCAAGGGTCATTTCAAACTAGTCCTTACTGAGGCAGGTTTAAAGCCTTACCTGGCTCTCAGGCCAGGGGCAGTGGCTCACACCTGTAATCCCAGCACTTTGGGAGTCCAAGGAGGGTGGATCACTTGTGACCAGTTCATGACCAGCCTGGCCAACATGGTGAAACCCTTCTCTACAAAAAAATACAAAAATCACTGGTTGTGGTGGCGCATGCCTGTAGTTCCAGCTACTTGGGAGGGTGAGTGAGATGACTGCTGGAGCCCAGGATGTGGAGGTTGCAGTAAGCCGAGAATGCACTACTGTGCTCCAGCCTGGGGGACAGAGTGAGACTCTGTCTCAAAACAAAACAAACAAAACCCCTGGCTCTCCTCTTAGCTCTGTGGTCAAGTCAGACGGCACACTGAGTCACCATAAAAATGTCCTTACAAGGTAGTCACTGTCTACATTGTAAGGACAATGTAAGCCTCAGAAAGGTTTGTAAACCACATTGGATGGCACATACTAGGTATCTGAGAAATGAACGCATTACAAGTGCATCCTCATGTTTCACCTGAAAAGCCACACTAGTCTCTCTCACTGCTTCATCAAATAAATTTGTTTTTAAAATGCTGGTATTTATGTGACTAAGCTGAGTGGGCTTCGAAAATAAATAATCTAGTTTGCTAATTAGCGTTAGATTTATGCTATCAATTACCAGTAGTTTAACAGATTGTGTGGGTATTTCTTCCCTTAAATTTACATAATTGGAATCACAATCTTCTACCTTAGGCTTTCATGAATCAACAAGGATTTGTCAAGCACTTACCAACTACTCAGCATCAGGGAGAGTACTGTGATAATAAATTCTTATTAGTATCGAAGATTAAACATTAAACTCAAACGCTGGTAACAAGAATGGGGGTATCCTTTCCTGTCAGTAATCCTCAGTTCCTGTGATAGTGAAACAGCCAAGCCCTAATGAATGATCTCACAACAGAAATCCAATATGATGTTAGTAATGTTAGAAGGCTATCAGTATGTTTTAAAGGTAATTATAAAAATGGTTTATTTCCCTTGTTTTATTAACACAGTCACTAAACTTCAATCCCAGCGTTTAATTTTCCCCAACAGTTTAGCTATTTCCAAGAAAAACAATCATTTGAAGACTGGCACTGCAGATAACAAAACAGTATTGCCTGGTACTGGCTTGTCTTTCAGCAGGTAGTTTCAGTAAAAACAGAACCCCAAATCTGGCTACCTGGTTTCCACTTCACATCCATTAAAACACAGCCTTGCTTTTTGCATCTCACGGTTATCAAATGAGCGATTCACTTCACGAAAACAACAGTGAGAAGAATCCTGGAGAACCACGGAACTCCCTACCAGTTATGCTAAACACATCATTAGCACAGATGCAGGAGACTGTTAACGCTTTTCAAATCCTCCTCTTGCAGAACACCTGAGGATTACAAAGCCAACGCTTCTACTTAAAAAACATTTAATTAAAAAAAAAACTGTAGTCAGGGCAAGAAAAGGAAAACAGTGTCTTTATTGTGTGTAGTTCTAACAAACATTCACTGTGTGTGCATTCCAGCAGAGACAAAGATCTTTGTTCAAAATATTCTGAAATAAAATAGGTCAACAAACTCCATTATTGAATATACAAAAGGAATGTTAATGTTACTCGTTCATAGTCAAAGGTGAAGTTAAAAAAAAGGGGAAGTTAAATAACTAAAGTCTTGGTTTGCTCAAATAGCAAATGTAGGATCTAAGCGTGGGCAAAGAGCAGCTACTGAAGCTCATGTGTAGGTTGCTGGGTATAGGGTAGGTAACTTGACAAATGCCTCCCTGCTTCTTTGGAAACTTCTTCCTAGATCACCCCCACAAATTCCAAACCTGGCTCTTTCAGAGCACAACAGCCAAATGTGACTAAACTCATTACTTCTGTGATATTTGGCAACGGAATGAGATAGTGAAAAAAAAAATCAATTTCTTGTTGAGACAAGACATGTCTGAATCCATTTCTCTTGGGGTAGGAGGAGGTAATGAACATTAACGTCCTGCATCTAAATCTCCTCAAATGGAATTTAACCAGATAGGTATCGCTTGAGATTTTAAAGCAGGAGATACCATAAGTAATGATACTTCAGGCCTGTAAAGCATTTTTCATTGCCCCACATTGCAACTAAATGAGTATAAACTCGACAGTGTTCTGATTTCACAACATATGCATTTATGACAACTGCTAAAAGAACTTTACAGGCCCATGTGATAGGTTCCAAGGGATTTTTGTTTTTGCTTAAGCAGTCTTGAGGAGATCTAAACACAAGATAAACTTTGACCCCACCACTCTCTTATCTTTACAAATGCAGAAGTCATTTGGAAATCAAAACCAATTGCTGACTAGGCGCTAAGGAATTTTGGAGAATGGGTACCAACACACTGGTTATTTTTGAGACTGAGTTTTGGAGTTTCGCTCTTGTTGCCCAGGCTGGAGTGCCGTGGCACAGTCTCCACTCACTGCAACCTCCTCCTCCCGGGTTCAAGCGATTCCCCTGTCTTAGCCTCCCAAGTAGCTGGGATTACAGGCACTCGCCACCATGCCTGACTAGTTTTTGTATTTTTAGTAGACACGGGGCTTTACCATGTTGGCCAGGCTGGTCTGGAACTCCTGATCTCAAGCAATCCGCCCAC
This sequence comes from Aotus nancymaae, assembly GCF_030222135.1. NCBI lineage: Eukaryota > Metazoa > Chordata > Mammalia > Primates > Aotidae > Aotus > Aotus nancymaae. The sequence continues at coordinate 24,192,516 of NW_026988443.1, read as the reverse complement.
CGTGGCCTCCCAAAGTGCTGGGATTACAAGCGTGAGCCACCTCACCCGGCCACGCCCTCTATTTTGGTGGCATGACGCTTCCCTCACCTCCTCCATGTCCAGCAGCCATGATGTGTACGGTACAGTTTGCTGCAGCAGCAGCTAGTCTTCCTCAGGAATAAACAACCAAACCCCCAGAGACCAGCTTCAGGTGGCACCGTCAGCCAATGGGGACTGGCTCCACTTGCTCTCCAGAGGATTTTTCACCACCTACCCATGCCAAGACTGTTTAGAGAATTCAAATCTACTTCCTAAAATGAAGTCCTTTTGGATGGATTTGGCTAGTGTGCTATATTACTTTATTGTTTGGAAAAACCTCTGCAAACTCTCACACAAGATTTACCTTTCACCTGGCTGTTTTTGTAGGCAACAGAATAATAGTAAATAGAACCAAAAGTGGTTTTCCTAATACAAAGTGACATCATATCAGCAGTAGTTGAGAAGCCCTGGGTATTGGAGGGATTTCATGGGTGGGAGAGACAAAAGTCTAATTATCTTTTCCCTCTGGCTCTCAGTAAAAAAACAAATCCAGATGTAAACAGGAAAAGAAAACCAACGTGAAGTAGAAAAACATCTTTTGCATTGGCATTTACCTTAAAAATAACAAAAACACCAATTTTACTTAAGATGATAGCTCTTTAACATTTCTTATAAGCCAGATGTTTTTCATTCAATTTTTGGACATCGCCAACACACTTTTACAACTGATTCAAGTTATCCTCAGGCTTGGTTTTAGCTTGAATGTTCCCTTTCAAGCTCCTCAATACTCCTTTGTTCTTTACTTTTACCCAATGTACTCCAAAAGTCACACTATTTATTACAATCATATACCAATCCTTCCTTGCCCTTATATAGAGAAGCATCAAGTCATACCACTTTTGTTAAATAATAACCAAAGGTTTTTTCTAATATTGTTTTAAAAGTAGCATCTTATAATACATACAAACATTTTTCTAAAGATAAAAGTTTTACTAAACCCATATCCCTGATAATAAAAGCCAGCCAGAAATCTCCTAAAATTACTCCAAAATATATCCAAGTGTGCAAGTACAAGGTTAATATTATTTTGATGAATTCTGTATTCATTCAACTGCTAAATCACAGGATACAAGACCTGGGTTGAACTTTTTCTTAAACAGTTTGCATGGGCAGACACTGGTTTGCTGGGCAGCTTCCTGTCTCGTCAAGTCCCTGGCAAGCTTGGAGGGAGGGAGGAGATGCTGAGCAGCTTCTATGGTCCTTCTTGAACCAAGCTGCTCCCTGCTGGATAAGACAATGGCTCAGAAGCAGATTGGCAATTCTCAAAGGACAGGGAGAAAAATCACCACAGTCGCTGGCAGAAAAGAGCCAGTGTACTATTTCCTCAGGTACTTCCATGGGGGGAAAATAAAGTCTAATATGCCAGAGAAATCATCACTGAACCAGTAAGACACAGTAACATAATTCTAGTAACCTACTTCTCAATGAACACACATCTGAGAAAAAAAAAACTGCCAGTATTTTATTCTCATGGAAAAACTGAACAAACCCACAAGTTGGAGTCACGGAGGTAAAATACAGATGAAATGGAAAACAGTCTCTTGTCAGGAACTCTCACTTTCAAATACCATTTTATATGGAAGTTATTTTACTTGCAGGGGCAAACAGAAGGCCAAGTTGGAGTCTTTCATCTTTGGAAAATGGTGAATCAAAAATTTGCTAATCAATAAACCAAAAAGCAGGGAAAATCCCTGGTAAAGCTCTATAGACATAATTATACATTTATGTTTTACCAATAAAAGATAGCTAAGGGAGAAAAAACAGATGGCTAGAAACTGGTGCCAAACCAAAGTGAAAGCTTTGGTGCTTTCTCTAAATGCCTATCCTGAAGTGGTGCTTTTCAGTATTTTTCTAAAGAAAGATTACTCTGAATTGACCAGGGTTCTATCACCCCAATCCATCCCTCCCTTTCCACCCTCAAGACATAAAAGGGTAATGTAGTTTTTTGTCCAGCACCACTTGGGAAGGGGCTGGGCTCAGGGGGTGGGAAGAGCTACCTGCAGCCCTAGTTTGAAAGGGAGGAGATGACCGTATCATTCTTTGTAGTTTTATCACACACATAAAAGGAACAAAAATCATTTGGCAGTTTTAAGTTTATTAAGTACATACCTTTACTTCAGGAATTAAACCCCTTATGATAAATAACAGAATTAAATCAGATTTAAAAAAAAATACAGATGAGGGTCTCGCTATGTTGGTTTGAGACCCTAGGCTGGTCTCAAACTCCTGGCCTCAAGCGATCTTCCCACCTTGGCCTCCCAAACTGCTAGAATTACAGGTATGCCTGCACCTAGCCCTAAATCAGAATTTAAAAAAAAAATTTACTTAAAAGAAAAATGGAAAAAGAAAGGCTTCAACACTAGAGTGCCACCCTGTTAAGAATGTCTAATGTGTGATCAAAGTATTGGAAACCAGGCATTTTTACCAAAGAGCAATGTCACTGTAACATATGAACTGTAATTATGAACAGAAAGTTCTGAAATATAAGGGTACTCATGGAAACCACCGAAGAGAAGAAAGACTGGCAAATGTTTGACACAGAACAGTGAGCAGGTACTCTGGGAGTAAGGCTCTGAGAAATGGAGGACACTGGGCCCAGATCTGCAGTGGATGTCTGGCCAACCGTCTTGGCTCCAAGGGGGAAGAATGCAACTGGCAGGATTTAAGGAGAGGGCACTTCTGCAGCCCCCAAACAAGTCTCTAGTTTTCACTCCAATGTGGATGTGCTTTCAGGCTTTCAGGCTTCAGCAAGGCCTCCTCAGGAGGATTTGCTTTCCGATGTGTAGTAGCGGTACAGGAAACCTAAGAGAACAGCACCTACGATGGGTAAAATCCAATATGCCCAGCAACTAGGAGTAGGGGGGAAAAGCAATAAAGTTGTTAATATTTCAAGCCAAATGTTCACTATCTTTCAGCTTTCACATGTTTTTATATGGGCAAGGAGTTTTAATTTGGGAAGTTTAACTGCTTTTATCACAACGTAGTTGGGGAAAAAATATTTGGACTGCAGTGACAATTTTTAAAAGTAATTTTATAAAAGGTTAAGAACAGAACAGTATGCTATCAAATAAGATATATACAAGCCTTTATACGTGTTTCTACAAAGTCATATAGTAGTTATTTCTGATTATGGTTAGGGATTGTGGATAGTCTCACATATTCTTCTTTGTGTTTTTGCTTTATACATATTCTAAAATTAACATTTTTAAAAAGGAAAAAAACGCCATTATGTGTCATTTCATATACGTATAAAAATATATATCCATCCCAATATAAATTGGAAGCAATAATATCTAATATAACTATCAGAAATATCCTATCTGCTTCATATGTATTTTAAAGATTTAATCCTTACAACAGCCTGTGAAACACGGTTAGTATTCTCATCTCATACAAGGGAAAACAGAAGCTTTACAGCCCAAATCACAAAGCTAGTAAAGGAATCGGCAGTCTGATTCCAAACCCTTCCTCTTAATCTCTAGTTAAGTTTGGACACTAATAAGGATACGCATACACACAAAGCATATACAGTTCTACTAGGGTGAAGCAAATGGCAGCTTAAAAAGTACTGCAAAAGACTTTCCGTAGGAGCTTCAGAACGGTACTCATTCTCCTTAACATAATAATTATTTAATAGAACTTATTAGCACACTAGTTTTAAAGTATAATTCTTCCATGATCCAAATGACCTGGCTGCTCTTCTACTTAAGACAGATGAGTCTTTGTATTAAAAGGTTTTGAAGTCAATAAAATGAGCTGAAGTTTATAAGAAAAATGATTCTCTTTGCCTAAACATGCCTAGCACTCTGTAGGCTTACATATGTCAGAAAGCTACTCTGGACTAGTTTAGAATGTCAGCCAGGTAGCTTTGTTGAAAAAACAAAGCAAGATGGCATGTATAACAGCAATATGCACATGGGAACTCTGAAGTAATCTGTTAAGAGTAATGAACTGAGAGTCCTTGAAGGGCAACCACAAAGACTAAAGAATCCAAAAGTAGGATCCTTGAGAAAACACTGAAGAAGAGAATTCTTTTAGTACAGAAGATTGAGAATGGCTGACCACCAATCTTCATATAATCTTTCCTAATACTAAACTGCCACTGAGGAGAGAACCAGAGGAAACACATTTATACTGCATCAAAGGAGATTCAGGTTCAACAATAACTTCCTGTCATAAGACAGATTTTTCTTCTTGGAGAGTCATCCAGACTATGATGTATTTGTGATTAATTTATTTTTATTGTTTTGTAGTATTCCATTGTATGAATATACCACAATTTATTACGGTTGTTTCCAATGTTTGAATATCTCAAATAATGCTGCTATGAACATTCTTGTACATATTTCTGGGTGTACTTGTGCACATATTTCTATCAAGTATATCATTAGAAATGGAATTGCTGGGTCAAAAATTAATTCATCCTATCAAATTTACTAGATAATGCCAAACTGTTTTCCAAAGTGATTATATTCATTTACATTACCCTAGGAGTGCTTAAGAGTTGGGGGATAAACTTTCCAACCAATTCTTATTTGCACAATTTTTAATTTTTTGTTTGTTTGTTTGTTTGTTTGAGATGGAGTCTCACTCTGTTGCCCAGGCCGGAGTGCAATGGCACAATCTCACTTCACTGCAACCTCTGCCTCTCAGGTAAAGGCAATTCTCCTGCCTCAGTCTCCGGAGTAGGGGGGTTACAGGCACATGCCACCATACCCAGCTAGTTTTTTTTGTATTTTTAGTAAAGATGGGGTTTCACCATATTGGTCAGGCTGGTCTCAGACTCCTGACCTCATGATCCACCTGCCTCGGCCTCCCAAAGAGCTGAGATTACAGGCGTGAGTCACTGCACTCGGCCAGAATTTTTACCAATCTGGTTAGGTATGAAATATACCTATGATTTTAATTCACATATCACTAATGTTGAATGAGATTAAACCTTATTTCCATATGCTTACATTTATATTTCATTTTCTGTAAAGTACTTAAATCTTTTTCTTATATTCTACTGAGGTTTTAAAAAACTGATTTATAGGAATTCTTTATATATTCTGCCTAATAATTCTTAATCAGTTTTATGTTTAGCATAAAGTCAAAGCTTTATAGCATAAGCATAAGTTTTATGTTTAAAGTCTGTAAGTCTGCGGCTTGTATTTTCAAAATTTTTATGCAGTATTTGGCTGACCCTAAGCCCTAAATATTAAGGAAACTAAATTTACTAATTGTTTGTACTTTTTTATACTGCATCCATTACATCAAATAAAAGATCTGATATTTTATGGGAGAAAAAGACATATTTTCTCTCTTTCTCTGAAATACTTTGAGATGTCCAAAGATAAAATGGCTAGCTCTATATAATCTCCACAAAGATACTGTACAAGCCAAGGATTCCACAGTCATTTTAGATAGAGGTTCTTAAGGGAAGGCAGTTTATAACTTTCAGAGCTAATACTAATGAATTACTAATATTAATGCCAAGAAATATATTGTAAGTAAACCTGAGAAAACCCAAATTCCTAAATATGACTGTAATTTTTTTTCTCCTGTAAAATGTAACAATTGCACCTACCTTACAGAATGGTTGTGACAAGTAAATGAGATTAAGTTTTAAGTAGAATCATGTAGCTGGGTTGAACTGCAGGGACTGAAGGCTGACCCAATAGCAGCAACCTGTCCAAGCATACTGGCCTCTTAACTGAGTATGATTCCAATTTATGTCACAATAAGATTAAAAAATTACTCAAGGCATGAACCTTTTAGATTATTCAAAATGGCTGAAACTGTAAAAATTAATTTTGCTAATGTCAAGGAACAACTGAATTTGCAATGATTTGGGCCAAAAAAGAGTTGTCAAACTGCACTCATAGTTATGTTACATACATTTACTTATGGAAGAGTCTCTTGCCAGACATTACGCTGAACATAAGGAAATCTGTTCCTCATTAGTATAGCGGTTAAAAAAAAAAAAAGGATTTAAAAAAAAACGAAAAAGAAAGAAGTAAATCTGTTATGGAGATACTAACCTTTTGCATGTATCATTTTTTGAAGGGTCCTGAAAACGACACATATTCAAAAAAAAACAAACAAAAAGAAAGAAGATTAACATAGCACATATACATTTTCTTGAACAGCTACATAAGCCCTGTAACTGATACCAGAACTTCATCCTTCATGCATTTTGGTGTTTATAAATACATAAGCAATGGATGGACTGGGAATTTTATTTCTGATAACATACTGGCACTTCGCTAGGTTCCTTCCTAGTGAAGAATCACTAATGAAAGCATAGAAATGACCTAAACTTTTTAAGATGTTAATAAATATTAATGATAAGAACTATATTGAAATGGACTACTTTGCAATCACAATGATTTGCCTTGTTCAGCTGGGCTTGCCATTGGCAGTAGCTAACATCATACTTTCTAAAAACATTTTTTAAAGCCCATGAAGCCTTCTAACATATAGCTCAACTGTGAAATTCTCTAGATCATACAGATGATAGCTTTGTAGATCACAAAACTAAACTGGTTAATTCTTTGAAATCACAGTAATTATGACGAGAGACCTTAGAATTGATTTTACAATGAAGGGAGAAAAAATGGAGTCAAGGGAAAGAAAACAACAAAATAATCTTAAAAAACAAATCTTGGCAATAAAAAGTCCTGAAGTACTGATATATGCTACAACCTTCAAAGCATTATGCTAAATGAAAGAAAGCAGACACAAAAGACTACATATTATATAAATCTGTTTATATAAAATGTTCAGAAAAGGACAATCAATAGAAGTAGAAGTAGATGAGTAGTTGCCTAGGGCTGGCATGAGGAGGACGAGTTGCGGGGGAAATGGAAAACAACTCCTAATGGGTATGGGGTTTCTTCTTGAAGTGAGGAAATTGTTCTAGAACAGACTGCACAGCTCTGTAAATACACCAAAAAGCACTGACTTGTACATTTAAATAGCTAAACTGTATGGTATGTGAATTGTATTGCAATAAAGCTGTTAATAAAATTTTTTTGCTTAATTCAAGTAAGTATCAAATGAGTTACTGATTCCATTAATCAGCTGTATAGTATAAAAGGGCTGCTAACTTACTGCCAGAGGACAATAACCCTTTAGGATAGGCTGCTGCTGCCCAAAATACCATCTTTGTAATATGTAGAAGTATATCAGGGTATGAACATGGAATGTTAGCTCTGCTTAACCACTGTTTCCAATAATCTCCAAGAATTTCCAGAAACCAATCAATTGGCCCCAATATACTTTGGAGCAGTCCATGAAATGAGTTTTAATTTCATATATCCAAAACACTGTCATGCAAATGAATACATGCCCCAAGCCTGAAAGAAATAGCCTACAGGCAAGAAAAATGTCAAATGAAAGGTTTTAAAGAAACCATATTAACATATAATATACTTCTTAAAGACTTTAATGATTATCATTATCTGGGACATTTTAGCTAGTCTAGTAAGGATCTGATTAATTAAAATGGGTTACAAGTCAATCTTTGGAAAATATAACAAATGTTACTATATACCTTACAGATTCAGAAGGTGGCAGTGGCAGCCATAGTAGTGTGTTAATTTATCAAGTTAATTTATAATGTTGCCTTTTTAAATAAATATTCCACCACAGTAGCCGAGAAATAATTGAATTCCATCAAGAAAATGTTTGTGGTCTTTTATGCTTTAGCTATATAAATACCAATGATTTATAGACAAAAAAATGTAGTTACTATTTTTAAAAGGGATAATTTGAAAGGCTTATATGAGAGCAACACAGCATAATATATGTATTATGATGCTTAATCTATAATTAGAGTAAAAATCATATACTTCATATAAATGGATTGTCTAGATTTCAAAGCTTTTAGGCCCTATTACAATCAAAAGCCCTGATGCCTAAGTAGGGTAAGCCTCTGAAAACGGTAATAAGCAACTGAAGAAGAGAGAGAACAGAGACAGCCAAAACTGTACTATGCTGAAATGTAAAAATTTCTAAACAATAAATAATTTAAAACATATGATAGTCTTTGAACTAACTACTGCAAAGTGTACCTGTTTTAAGATCAATCCATCCTGGGGTCAACAAAAAAAGACCAACTTGTCTAACCCACTAAAAGAAAGAAGAGAAAGAAGCATACACTCCCTTTAGGATACTGACAGCCAAGTAGAGGCAAACCATGGTGACTCCACTTTTAATTAAATACATAATCATCAAAGAGAAGTTGAAGGCACAGCTCTTAGCAGCCAAGACTCTCAGCCAAACGTGGAAATAAGCCAATCAGTTATTTTTAAACCGAAATGAAAAAAGTTCTATTAACACATAACCTCCCTTCCCCTATGCACAGTTCCCTAGTCCTCATTTCCACAGCTAAGCACTGGGCTAAATCTAACAGATGCTTAAGTGAAATTCCTACAGTTTATAGCTGACTTTAATTTATCCCTTCAGGTGTTGAGGCATTATCTGGCTGGTTATATCCATGCCCAGATTTTAATGCTCTCAACCTTTGGCATGGAAAGTAGTAATTGCAATACTATGATTTTAGTTACAAGAGAGCAGATCAAAACCAAAGTTCTTCCAGCATAACCCCTACCAAGAAAGTAATATACATGCCTCTTTTTCTTCAAAAAGCTTAGGATACACTGGCAAACAACAAAATTGCTGTAAGTTTTGGTATTATAGGTTCTAAAAAAAAATTGTTTTTAAGTCTACTGAGACTTTAGTTCAAAACTCATGGAAATTAACTATTTAAATAAAATTGGTTCCTAAAGGTTTTAATTCCCCACTAAAATAAATAAGCAGGGGCTGGGTACTTCGGTTCACACCTGTAATCCCAACATTTTGGGGAATATGAGGCAGGAGGACAGGAGGAATGCTTGAGCCCAGGAGTTTAAGGCTGTAGTGAGCTATGATTATGCCACTGTACTCCAGCCTGGGCAACAGAGCAAGACCCTGTTTCAAAAATAAATACATAAATATATTTATATACATATAAACACTAGAGGCGGACTTTAGGGAAAAAGGAAATATTTCATAAAACCTGAATCTAATTTTTATAAAACTGCTCATAATTAAAATTATATCTAAATACCTTCAAGCCCAATGTTACAAATTAGTTTCCTCATTTGTAAAATGAAAGGCTCAGATCAGATAAATGTGAATTATAAAGTCATATTCAATTATCTCAACACAGTGTTCTGAGCCAAGGACATTGTGGCAAAACCTACTGGAAGGAGCAGCCTTCTAAAGGGTAGAGAGAAGAAAACACCATTCTCTCATGTCTAGGAAGACTGAAGAAGCACTACCACAGGTAGATTTTTCTCTATTCCACCAGAGTGTTTTCCCAGATACTCATCCAAGAGGCACTGCACCATAAGCACTAACCCAATTTGTAAGATTAAGAGAATGACAAAGAAACGTCACAATAGGCAACCACATGGAAAGGATATGGGGGTCAATGGGGATGGATTTCATTATGAACTTTGTTTATGAGAAAACATGAGAAAAGAGCACATACTTAAGGAATGGAGTGTACTTTGTCCTCAGGACATAAATGTAGGAAAGAATTGAACCAGCATCATGATTATGATGCGTTAAGACAGACTGGGCATTATGCCTTCCGCCTATATAGCTTACATTTAGGCTTTCAAAAGCTAAGGGCTGGGTGCAGTGGCTCATGTCTGTAATCCCAGCACTTTGGGAGGCTGAGGCGGGCAGATCACCTGAGGTTGGGAGTTCGAGACCAGCCTGACCAACATAGAGAAACCCCATCTCTGCTAAAACTACAAAATTAGCTGGACATGGTGGTGCATGCCTGTAATACCAGCTACTCGGGAGGCTGAAGCAGGAGAATCGCTTGAACCTGGGAGGTGGAGGTTGCAGTGAGCCGATATCGTGCCATTGCACTCCAGCCTGGGCAACAAGCACGAAAACTCCATCTCCAAAAAAAAGAAACAGCTTAAAGGGCAAATATAAGGTATATAAAAACCTTATGTTTTAATTCCTACATTGCTATTCCATAAGGATTCTAAGTATTTAAAATTGGAAAAAGCAGATTTTAAGCTACAGGACACCTTCGGCAAATTTAATTGGTATTTAGGTGGTCTGGTAGAGATTGTGTAGCTTTGAATTTGAATTTACAACATTTTGGTATCTCTGCAGCGAGTAACTTACGAAAAACAAGTTGGGAACTTCTGGCTTCAAATAATAAATTGGAAAGGACTGTTCCCTCATAATACCATGGACCTTATAGCATGAACCATACTATATGAATTTTAATATTAGGTTCATTTTACCACCTAAATTATTTGAGTATTGAAGGTATATGATTTCAGCATTTTTTAATCCCAACTATGACAGTCATGTGGTATGGATCTTGAGGACAGCCTTCTCATGAAGCTCCAATGTACTAAAATGGTCAAGAAGAACCATTTCTTTCTGGATGTGAGTATAGTTTAACAATTACTGCCTTGCAAAGCATGTATCCCTAGGGTCAAACTGTTATATAAAAAAAAATTTCCCTAGATAGAGCAAAATTCAAAGATGAAAAACAGCCCCTAAAACAAATTGCTATACAACTCTCTTAAGAACTCAATGTGATAAAATATATAACACTTCACTTGAGAAAAAAAATGAACACACTCACAGATGATCTCTATCGGGACCTAAGAAGTGAAAAATTTGTTATAACATTGGAGGGCTGATTTGAAAAGACTGTTTCCTTGCCCTTCTGATCCCTTGTTTTGCAAAACTATACATCATTTCTAAGGAGAGCTTTACCAATAGAAGACATCAGTCCTTGAGAACCCTCAGCAAAGGGTATTTTGTCTTTCAAGAGTAATTTTGTCATTACATTCTATGCTTTCTTTCAAAAGATGATGTTACAAAATGTAAGTGTTATACAAAAACAGGAAACAGGCAGGGCGTGTAATCTCAGCACCTTGGGAGGCTAAGGCAGGCAGACTACCTGAGGTCAGCAGTTCGAGACCAGCCTGGCCAACATGGTGAAACCTCATCTCTACTGAAAATACAAAAATTAGCCAGGTGTGGTGGTAGGCGCCTGTAATCCCAGCTACTCAGGAGGCTGAGACAGGAGAATCTCTTGAACCCAGGAGGTGGAAGTTGTAGACCTGATATTGCGCCACTGCACTCCAACCTGGGTGACAGAGCAACACTCCCATCCCCTACCAAAAAGAAATAAACAAACAAAAAAACCACAGGAAATCAGGAAATAACCAGACAAAATTCTTTGGTAAACAGCAATCACCGCTTGTCTAAAGGGCATCAGCATCCCATTCTAAACTTTAATAAGTTAGGTTGTAGGTATGGTAGGGATATTAAATAATTCTTAAAAGTAAAAACATTTTTTGTTTTGGTGAGACGGACTCTCGCACTGTCACCCCAGCTGGAGTGCAGTGGCTCACTGCAACCTCCACCTCCTGGATTCAAGCGATTCTCCTGCCTCAGCCTCCCAAATAGCTGGGATTACAGGCGCCTGTCACCACACCCAGCTCATTTTTTTATATTTTTAGTAGAGACGGGGTTTCACTATGTTGGTCAGGCTGGTCTCAAACTCCTGTCCTTGGATCCACCCAACTCAGCCTCCAAAGTGCTAGGATTACAGGCGTAAGCCACCACGTCTGACCTAAAAGTAAAATTTTTAATTTAATCAACTAACTATATTTCATAATTATAAACAATATATTTTTAGTTTCTCTCCCATAAAAGACATAAACTATATGTTACATAATACATTATATAACAGAAAACTGTATGTATAATAAAATTCAGTAGCATCTGGGAGAAAAAAATGTAACTTTAAATGCAATTAATAGACTGCTTCTAACACATAAAACTTACTAGATTTCAAAAGTTAAACTTCTTAAGTTAAAAATGAAGTTTAAAAAACACGTTAAGCCTCTATGGAGACAATTTTATTTGTTTCAAAAAGCAGATCAAATCCTTTGAAAGCAAATGTCATCCCATCAACACTTTCATCTATGGAATACTAAATATCTACTTAAAAGAATGAGAAAGAGCTTTTTTTTTTTTTTGAGATGGAGTCTCACTCTGTTGCCAGGCTGGAGTGCAGTGGCACGATCTCAGCTCACTGCAACCTCCGCCTCCCGGATTCAAGCAATCCTCCTGCTTCAGCCTCCCAAGTAGCTGAGACTACAGGCACGTGCCACAATGCCCAACTAATTTTTGTAATTTTAGTAGAGACGGGGTTTCACCATGTTGGCCAGGATAGTCTCGATCTCTTGACCTCATGATTTACCTACCTTGGCTTCCCAAAGTGCTGGTATTACAGGCATGAGCCACCATGCCCTCTCATAAACTGACAAGAAATAACGAATTAAAAAAAAATTTTTTTTTTAAGACAGGGTCTCGTTCTGTCACCCAAGTTATAGTGCAGTGGCACAATCTCAGCTCACTGCAACCTCTGCTTCCCAGGTTCAACCTCAGCCATTTTCCTGTCTCAGCCTCCCAAATAGCTGGGACATCACCACGCCCAGCTAATTTTTGTATTTTTAGTAGAAACGGGTTTCGTCATGTTGGTCAGGCCGGTCTCGAACTCCTGGCCTCAAGTGATCTGTCTGCCTCAGCCTCCCAAAGTACTGGGACTACAGGTCCGAGCCACACTACCGGTCAACAAATAAAATTTTTAAGTAAAGAGAAGCAAGGTGAAGAGTAGTATGTATGAGGTTTTCTACTTTTTTAAAGGAAATGATGGTTGGTTGGTCTGTCCATCCATCCATCCATCCACCCATCCAGCCATCCATCTGAATGCATGGAATCTTTGGAAGAGTAAACAACAAAAAAAATGATGGCTGGTTACTTCCAGAGAAGGGGAAGAGTCTGAGAGCTAAAGATAGGAGGGAACTTTTTTTATATTATACTGTTTTGAACTATTTAAATTTTTTTTTTACCATGTACATTTTATACTACACATTCAAAAAAAATTTAATGGGGAATTGGTCAAGTTACTGGATCTATTTGACTACAAGATTTGACTAGTAAAGCAGTTGAACTATTACCTAGATAATATCTGTTGAATAAATGAATGAAATGGTGCCCACTTTTTTAGTCAGGTTAGGATTTGTATGTACTTTATCTCTTGAACTGATGGCAGATTAAGTGATAAAACCAAAATATATCATCAAAAGAAAGAATTCATGGACATGAATGTTTACAGGTTATTTGCTAAAGAGCAGGCAAGCAAGTAGGCAAACTGGCACAGACAGCACTGAGTCTGTTTCTAAGATCAATTTCCATAACCAAAAACAGACCAGAAAAATGTTAAGTCAAATTTAAGTAGAAGACTGACAGCTTCCAGCATGAGGGTTAATCCAGCAAGAAAGAGATTCACAAAGACAAATGGTTTTTAATTCTAGTTAGTTATTTTTGATTGAAGCGGGTAAAAAAAACATCTGTTGCTAGATCTTTAAGTTTTTAAGCCTTTAAGTTTTAGTATAATAATTCTGGGCCTTCAACTCAGGTACTATCCATCTAACAATAAAACAATGGTGACCATTAATTATTTACCTGTGTTATAAAAGTAATATGAAAGGTGTTTTCTAAAAGAATTAGGGAATGGTTACTAACTTATACTCTGGAATAGCAACATTTTGAGTGTTTCTTTTTTGGGGGGCAGTAGGGAAGGTATGGTTCAGACAGGGAATAGATATGGGGCTGTGGAGGTGGTAAAAGAGACATGGAGAAATAGAGGAAAGGAGAAGAAGGAAAATGGGAATGAAAACTCTCTCCCATAAGCTGAAGATACCTTTTAATTAGACTTTAAAAAATCACTTCTTCATAAAAATTCAGAAACCCTGGGCCAAGAGAAAGGAAGGTAACCAATGAAATGAACTCCACTTCCATTTCTGAATGATGAATGTTTAAACCAGAGACAAAATATGAAGAAAAGAGACACCTACATCCTAGACACCAAGTGCCTATTTAAACCTCTGTAAGAAATAAATCGGAGAGAGCAAGAATTTCTTCCTGGAACTGAAGTCAGGTTGGAATATAGCTCTATAAAAACCTATGTAGGTGGTCTTGAAAATGTTCCAAAAGGTTTTTCTTGCCTGATCTGCCTGAAGTAGAGCACAGTGACTAGAAACACAATAGCCAGACTCTCTACTTAATGAAGACATATCCCTTGAGTACAGCAACATGAGGAAAACAGGATTGAAAACACACTGCCTTAAGTCACTTTTTAACCCAGATAGGAGCTAAACTACATTTGGAGACTTCCAAATTATTATAGAACTTGGTGAGCTTAAGTGCTTTCTTATTCTATATTTCTTACAAAAAAATCTAAGGCTTAATAGTTTTTTTGGATTTTTTTTTTTTTTTTTTTGAGATGGGGTCATGTTGTGTTACCCAGACAGAAGTGCAATGGTGTGACCACAGCTCACTGTAGCCTCAAATTCCTGGGCTCAAGCTATCCTCCAGCCTCAGCCTCCCCAGTAGTTGGGACTACAGGCACATACTATCATGCCCAGCTAATTTTATGATTTGTGAAAAATAGAGACAGGAGACAGAGTCTCACCATGTTGGCCAGGCAGTCTCCAACTGCTAGGCTCAAGTGATCCTCCCACCTCTGCCTCCCAAGTGTAGGGATAACAGGCATGAGCCACTGTACCTGGATGGCTCAATAGTTTTAATTCAGCTAAGAAATCTCTAATTCTTTGGCCTATAGAAGGCCAATGCTTACCACAGAAAAGAATTAAATTTTCCTAAGTTTTCAAATGAAAATATGGTCATATCATTCAGCAAAAAATTTGGGCTTAGCTACCTATTTATCACCTAGATTACTTAAATTGCAAATTCTGAAACCCTATCTCCAGAGATTCCAAATCAGCAGCAGTTGAAGCCCAAGAAATAAACATTTCACATACATTTTAATGTACATGCCACGGGATTCCAACTGAGGTGACACAAGAACAGAACTTCGGGAACACCGTTCTACATTCCTAAGAATGGTCCTAACTATACTACCAGGAAAGAAAAACAGCAACAAGAAGCAATTTGTAGAGTTCTAGACACTGTAATTGCAAAAATATTTTTTCTATTGTTTTAATATAAAAGATGCTCTCCTAGTTGTTGTGCAGAAATGAGTTATGGTTCCTTATCCCTTGAATCAGATATTGACCTCTGGGAGTGGTATTTTCTGGACATGTTCAATATACTAATCAAGGCCATGCTTAGTTCAAATTTTACCTTAATAACACAAGTTATTAAGAGTAAACAACAACAAAAAATGATGGCTGGTTACCTTCAGGGAAGAGGAACCAAGAGACTGAGAGCTGGAGATAGGAGGGAACTTTTTTTTTACAAAATAGGTTCTAAACTATTTATTTTTTTTTAAGGATTCAAGAATGGATAGTACATGTGTTAGGAGAAGAAGACGAACAACCAACAGTTGTCACAAGTTTAAAGAACCATTTCATTCCCCTTTCAGAAACAATTCAATAGTTCAGAGTAGCAGTCTAGCAAGATGGAAGAGTTAATTTACACAAACACTCTGGATTGCAGGGCAACAGATGGCAGACACTGTTAAGCAAGCAATCTCTTGAGTTGATAGAATTCTTGTGTCTAGGCCAACTTTAATTGCTGTGTCAAACCTATTCAGTAATTTCAGCTCAGTGAGGAATGGAAGCAAGCAGCAAGGAAGAGGAAGAGGGGAGGGAGGCAGCATCACTTTCATATGTTCTAGGTAGCACCTAAACTGTTGTCCCTTTACAACAGTTTAACAGCTATCTGTGTAACAGCTATCTGAAGTTAAGGAAACTTGTTAGGGAATAAGTGAGATGAACCACCTAGCATGTGGGAGGCAGAAAATGGTTCCATATTTTCTTCCTGGTATGCAGTGCAGTACAAATTAAAGTTTTCAAACACTCAAATACTTAGTCTTTTGTTTTCACTGTATTACTAAGTAACTGGGAAGGGTATGGGCCTATTTGATCCTACAGGATAAAAGAATTAAATTTGGAAAATAAGGACAGAAAGGCCTCTGTATTACAGATAAAGATAACCAATGAGAAACAAAATAACTTTGCAATTATTTTTTTCCCAACACAGAAACAATTATTATCACCTGTTGTATATAATGTAAAAGTAAGATATTTTGCTACAACTGAACCCATAAACTAATTTCTTTCAAAATCATACAGAGCATAGTTTTGGAGTTTCAATTTTTTAAAAAAAGCATATAGAAGTGTTAGCAAAATGTTTCCTACTGTTCAAGACTCTGCTATTCTTTTTTTCCTGAAATGATACTGAGTCTAAATTCCTGAAAAATAGGATTTTTGCTTGGGGAAAAAGTAAATACTTTTACTTTTTTGTAACCCTTCTTAAGAAAACTGTTTCAAGAAGCAGTTCTACTTGAATAAACAGAAATATAAAAACACAATACAAACCAATGACTTCTTACCTTGCCACCATTTTCAGGTTTAAGGTCATTCTGTTAAAAAAAGAAAATATTTTAAGACATATCCAAATGAACTCTTACTATATGCTTGCTTCTAACTTTGGAACATGAGACTATATTCTGGTGATAGTGAATTTCCCTGGGAGACTTAAGGATCTATAAAAAGATACTGACCCCTACTCTGAGTATATCAGGGTCCCTTCTTAGAAAGGCATATATGGATAGTTTTAAAGTCCATAATTACTACTTTTAGCAAGGAGCTTGCAAAAGCAAACCACTATTTTAGGTAGAGGTGTTATTAACTACATTACAAAAATGAATCAACACATAAAATAATCCAAAAGCAGTTCCCTTAGCTTTTTAGAGATATTACATGTGCTACCTGGCAAAGAAGCTATATCCTAGCACAGTTAAGACTAGATAATTTTGGAGAAAATTTACCCTGATGGCTAGGTTGAATGAATTTTCATTTTAATAATCCATTTTTTTTTTTTTTTTGAAATGAAGCCTTGTTCTGTCACCCAAGCTGGAGTGCAGTGGTACGATCTTTGCTCACCTCAACCTCCACCTCCCAGGTTCAAGCAATTCTCGTGCCTCAGCCTCCAAATAGCTGGAATTACAATGTGAACCACCACACCCAGCTAATTCTTGTATTTTTTAGAAGAGGTGGGGTTTCACCATGTTGGCCAGGCTGGGCTCGAACTCCTGACCTCAAGTGATCTGCCTGCCTCAGCCTCCCAAAGTGCTGGGATTACAGGTGTGAGCTACCACACATTGCCAATAATTCATTTCTTCATCCTGTTCCGCAGCTGTTCAGTAGTTTTCTCTGCATAAGGGCTCCTAGCTGTGATAGTTCTTACCGGATGGATATCACCAATATAGTACTGCTTTAGCATTTCTCTGGCATCAGAGGAGTGTCCTACATCTTCAAAGCTCTCACTTGCATCTACACCAGCTTGTTCCAGCAGAACCTCTTCTCCTCCAGGGTGCTACAAGGAAAAGATACTTACTGAACCAAGGGTTCTCTGAAAAGCAAACCAACAAGTTACTTTCCCATACCCCTTTTTTCCTTTAATAGAAATAATGGAACAAATTAACATTAGGTGCTGCCTGATAGGATGCAAAGGGAAGAACATAGCATAACTTCTGGGATACTGTGGTCAAAAATGCCTAATATGGGGGTAACTGTGAGGAAATATGGACAACCACAAATTTAGAAATATTCTACAAAATCTCTCTGGACAGGTCTGGCCTGTGATCTCCAAAGATACTATGGTCATGAAAATCAAATAAAGAGTAAAGAAACTGTTTCATATTGAAGGAGGCTAGAGAGACATGACAACTGGGAACAATGTGTGATCCTAAGTTGGTTCCTTTGCCAATATTATTGAGATAGCTGCAGAAACCTGACTGAGGAATCCAGGCAAAGGGTATATGTAATTCTTTATTCTATTCTTGCAACTTTTCTGTACATATGAAATTGTTTCAAATTAAAAAGGTAACTAGGCCAGGCGTGGTGGCTCATGTCTATAATCCCAGCACTTCAGGAAGCTGAAGCAGGTAGATCACTTGAGGTTAGGAGTTTGAAATCAGCCTGGCCAACTTGGTGAAACCCTGCCTGTACTAAAAATACAAAAAGTGCTGGGTGTGGTGATGCACACCTGTAGTCCCAGCTACTCAGGAGGCTGAGGCAGGAGAATCACTTAAACCTGGCAAGGGGAGGTTGCAGTGAGCCAAGATCACACCACTGCACTCCAGCCGGGGCAAAAGAGCAAGACTCTGACTCAAAATAAATGAATAAATAAGTTAACTAAATAAATAAGTAGTGCCTCAGGAAGTAGATTCTATAACTATCAGCTATGTGACCCTGCACAAGTTATTAAGAAATTGAAATGTCTTCATTTCCTTACTTGTAAAATGGGAATCTTAATAAAGAGTACCTGTCGTGACAACTATTGTACATGTTAAAGGAGATAAGCATATAAAACACTTTGTACCCCAGAAAAGCAAGGTATAGTAGGCATAATATAATACCATCTATGACTTGTAAATGAAGATACATATATGCTTACACATGCATAAAATATCTCTGGAAATGGTGAAAGAACCTGGTGGCTGGGAGGCAGGGTAGAAGGAAGACTTCACCACATACTCTTCTGAAATTGTTTTGCCAAGTAAAGCATTACTTAGAAAATAAATCATTTTGTAAAATTATATTTAGTATAGTCCTTGACTTAAATACTCAAAAAACGTTTACTTACAATTAGCATATTTAGAATTTATATTATCTAAATTTGTATTTTTGAAATATTAAGTAATGCTTTTTACTTACTTTTTATAACAATTTCAGCAGGAATAAATTATCATTCCTATTTTAAATAAATATTAATTCAACTGAAGTATAAAAACTCTTAAGTGTTACTACCCAATGATAGTCATTTGCCTATGAGCTCCCTGAGGATAAGGATAACTTCTATTTTTCTCTCTGAAAAGGTCTCCACCCAATGAATGGGTCTCACATCCCAGTATTTAAACATGCTATTTTAAAGCAAGAGTAAGACAGCCACTATTCATTTGTTATTATATCTGAAGCCTCTCAGATGTGTTCTTTGTTGTGGAACTAAGTCATCAGTTCTGGAATTATGTCCCAATTTGTTCTATGTACCTAAACTGTGGAAGATATTTTTTTCCTTTTGACACATCCCAACTATTGTGTTGCCTTTCAGAGTAAAAGGACAACAAAACTCCTTAGAAGCTTAGGACGTTTCAGGGAATGACTGAATTTATGACTTGCTACACAGTTCTTTCTACAAAGTACTTTCACTTTCATCAATCTCTCACCACTTATAAACAACAAGAGAAAGCACAACACTTTTTAAAAACATTAAGTAAAAATTATGTATTCACTGTGGTAAATTTAGAAAAAAGAATAATCAACTAGAGTCTCTGGAACAGAAAGAAGTGCAGTTAACAATTTGGTGTGTAAAATTTCATTTTTCCTATATATTCTTTCAATCAGTTCAGCCATTAATCTACAATTTTTTATTGAATCCTTACTATTTTATGTGGTAGGCAGTGACAAAAGTTTTTTGTGTTTCACAAAGTGAATTCCTATGTACCTAATGTTTTATAGCCTGCTTTTTTTTTCACTGAAGCAAGTGGACGTCAGAGTGATCAAACAAAATCTTTTGATTTAACAACTTTCATTCTAAAATGTAATCTTAATAGAGATGGCTTACAACAAGCAAAAAGACATCAGGGAGCTCTTAGTTTCTGTTTAGAACTCCGTAGTCTTCAGATATCATTAGTGAAAAATCGAATGGATGCAGGGCTGCAGCAGGCCACTGACAGTGCAGCTGGAGGAGCTGGAAGCAGTCCACTAAGCCTAAGGCTGTAGCAGGGTCCTAGCCAGTCCTAGGCCAAGATAATGCTCAGGCTGAGGGGCATGAGAAGGCCTCGAGGAGAACCCAAAGAAGAGCCCCAGCACCCCAGGAGAGGAAGCCAGACCAGCTCTCTGACCAGAGGGCAGGAGCTACTGTTCAACTCCAGCATCAGCCTCTGGATGGTCCTGCCCATATTTATTATCTGCTTCTTCTCAGACATGATCTGCCACTACATGTTCATCCTGCTACAGAGCAACAAGAAGCTCACAGGAGCAAGTATCTGACAGTTATGTCCTAATTTGAAGCAGAGTCTTTAGGGAAAATGGAAATTACACTCCCAAAAAGTCTTTTCTTGACATAAAAATATTACATCAACAACCTAGAGGATAAAAATATCACCACTTTCTCCCACTATGCTCTCAGACATGATGAAAGGAAATATAACAAACATCATCCCTGTGATTCTTACTGGTAGATGAATCAACAGAACATACTCAGGCATTGTTGCAACCAAGGTCCTATTTCCAGGGACCCTCTGTTTTTTTGTTTCTGTTTGTTTATGAGACAGTCTTGCTGTGTCACCCAGCCTGGAGTGCAATGGCACTATCCCGGCTCACTGCAACCTCCGCCTCCTGGGTTCAAAAGATTATCCTGCCTCAGGCTCCCAAGTAGTTGGGATTACAGGCGCCCGCCACCACATCTGGCTAATTTTTGTGCTTTTAGTAGAGACGGGATTTCACCACGTTGGCCAGGCTGGTCTCGAACTCCTGACCTCAGGTGATCCTCCTGGCTCAGCCTTCCAAAGTGCTGGGATTACAAGTGTGACCCACTGCACCCAGCTGACCCTCTAGTTTTAAGCCTATGCTGCAGCAAGTTACCAAACTTCTCACATTAGATGCACCCTGAATGAGCTCTGCATCCTGGTATTTCCTCAATGTATTTAGGCTTCAGAGAATTTACTGTGATTCTGGGTCAAGATAATGGCAACTGACCAATAAACAATGAGGCCTGAACGGATGACCAGAGCAGCCATGGCCATGCCCACAAACACCAGCAAAGCTTCCAAGACAAAGCAGAAAGTTTTGGAGCTAATGGGTCACCAGCGGACACTAGATGATGTCAAAGAAAAGCTCATGGTCAAAGACCTTCACTTTGAAGGTATGTTCAAACAGGAGTTACAAGGCCAAGTACAGTGTCTCATGCCTGTAATCCCAGCACTTTGGGAGGCCGAAGAGGGTGGATCACTTAATGCTAGGAGTTTGAGACCAGCCTGGCCAACACCGTGAAACCCTGTCTCCACTAAAAGTACAAAAACTAGCCAGGCATGGTGGCACTCGCCTGTAATCCCAGCTACTGGGAAAAACCACTTGAACCTGGGAGGCGAAGGCTGCAGTGAGCCAAGACTGTACCACTGCATTCCAGCCTGGGTGACAGAGCAAGGCTCTGTCTCAAACAAAAAAAAAAGTTACAAACTTCTATTTTTGAAGACCAAGCAATAAAGATTAGCTCTACCAGAACTTGGAGTGGCCTTTAACCTGCTAACTTAAGTTTGAGGCTGGAGCCTCTTAGAACTAAAAAAAAGAAAAAAAAAAGGATGGCTAGGCACAGTGGCTTACCTGTAATCCAAACACTTTGGGAGGCCAAGGCAGGAAGATTGCTTGAGGCCAGGAATTCAAGACCAACCTGGGCAACCAAGCAAGACCCCGTTCTCCACAAAAAAATTAAAAAACTATCCAGGCATGGTGGCTCATGCCTGTAGTCTTGGCTACTGGGGAAGCTGAATTAGGAGGACCACCCAGGAGCCAAGGAATTCAAGGCTGTGGCGCCACTGCACTGCAGCCTGGGCAACAGAGACCCTGTCTCTAAAAAAATTAAAATATTTAAAAATAAAAAAATAACAGTAATTTTAAAAGAAAGATACATGGGCCACTGAGCATGCAGCAAGGATCATTCTTATCTGAGCTGGGTTTCCCTTTATGCCTTAAACTAGAAAAAATGAAGAGTATGTGCTTGATGATTTACAGGGAAAGAGCCCTTTAAAAATGTTTTATATTTTCCTTCTGGTGACTCTAGAAATGAGAGGCAAAGAAAAAGGAAAACTTAAGCAAATTATAACATAAACGTTTACCAAAAATTCAATCTTTGAAAAAGCATTATTTTCTAAAAGATTTCATGTAAACAAAAAAGAAAAAGCATTATTAATTATAACTAATTATTATGTGCAGTCTTTTAATCATAGTAAGCACCTATTTTCTTGAGATTCAAGCACCCTGCATTTTTATATTTAATTGTGTTAGTATTTTTATAACTTCCTTTACAAAAATCATAATTTTCATTACCAAAAATTTAGAAACAATAGATGAGCAAAATGAATCTCCCTGTATCGTTCATTTCGAGCCTACAGAATGACATAAAGAGCAAATATGTGAAAACTTCATTCACACAAACTCTTTCAGACTGATTATCCAGGGCCAGGAGACATAGCAAACCTTCTATATATTTTAATATTATCCAGGGAAAATTAGCGACCATGACATACTGCTAGATCTATTTTCCATCAAGGGAACTTTCAGGATCATCAAAGACAGGTTAAGTAATGGGAAATTCTTGATATGGAGTTGAGAAAATTATCAAACCCACTGAAGAAAATCAGTTTCTATATTGTATGTGTCCAGTCGGTTGAACTAAAGACCCCAGATATTCTGGATAAGAGTTTACGTAACTTTTTTTTTTTTATTGCATTTTAGGTTTTGGGGTACATGTGAAAAACATGCAAGATTGTTGCATAGGTGCATATGTGGCAGTGTGATTTGCTGCCTTCCTCCCCTTCACCTATATGTGGCATTTCTCCCCATGCTATCTCTCCTCATACATAACTTTTTAAGAAGGCAGAGAGAGCAACTTCTGGCAGACATGTAAGTAAGAGTTGCACAGGAATTTTTCTGTCTGGAGCAAATGTCCCAGGAAGTGGCAGGGTGCCATTTCTGTATCAATAGGTAGATGAAATTTGCATAATGAGCACTGTAATCAAGAAGAAATCACTTCTGACTACAAATTAAACCATCTCATTTTCTCTTCAAGAAACAAATCAAAGAGAAGTAAAACTGGAGAAATCAGAATAATATCTGTCGACTGTATTACTGTCAATATCCTGGTTATGATATCGTAATAAAGTCTTGCAAAATGTTACAACTGAGAGAAAAGTACAAAGGATCTCTGTCATTTCTTACAATTACTTATGAATCTACAATTATCTCAATAAAAAATTTTCACTAAAAAAATCAAATGAAGAAAAAAAAAAAATCAAACGAGGGCCAGGCACGGTGGCTTATGCCTGTAATCCCAGCACTTTGGGAGGCTGAAGTGGGAGGATTGCTTGAGCCCAGGAGTTCATAACCAGCCTGGACAACATAGTGAGATGCTATCTCTTTTAAAAAAATCAAATGCGATCTCCTAAAAATATACTCAAATGTGTAATAAATACATGTATTTACACACATACAGCCACAGCAGCATTATTCATTGCAGTCCCAAACTGGAAATAGCTCAATTGTCTACAGCAGAGTATGTATAAATTGAGATATAATCATACAACGAAATCCTAATCTGCAATGAAAAGGAATGAACCACTGCCACATACACAACACATAAGAATGTAACATGTTGAAGTGAAGAAACTAGACACAAAAGAATATATACTGTGAAATTTCCATTTATAAAAAGTTCAAACAGGCTGGGCACGGTGGCTCATGCCTGTAATCACAGCACTTTGGGAGGCTGAGGTGGGTGGATCACCTGAGGTCAGGAGTTGAAGACCAGCCTGGCCAACATGGTAAAACCCGGTCTCTACTAAAAATACAAAAAATTAGCTGGGCGTGGTGGCACATGCCTGTAATCCCAGCTACTCAGGAGGCTGAGGTGGGAGAATCACTTGAACCCTGGAGGCAGAGGTTGCAGTGAGCCAAGATAGCACCATTGCACTCCAGCTTGGGCAACAAGAGCAAAATTCCGTCTCAAAAAATAAAAAAGAAAGAAAAGAAAAATGTTCAAAGTTCAAAAACAGGCAAACTCAATTTACTTATGATGTTACGGGAATATAGTGGGCACCTCTAGGGATGAAGGACCAGATAGTGATGATACAAGTATGTTCACTTCCTACGGTGACATCTTATGGCTAAATCTCAAAAATATAGGAAGTATGTCAAGTAGTCAAATTCACAGAAACACAAGTAGAATGTGATTACCAGGTGCTGGGGGAAGGAATAAAATGGAATTTGTTTAATGAGTATAGTCTCATTTTTGCAAGATGTAAAAGTTCTGGAGATCTGATTCACAACCATATTCAGTATTTAAAACAATCAAATTGTACACTTAAAAATGTTTGGCTGAGCACAGTGGCTCACGCCTGTAACCCTAGCACTTTGGGAGGCCAAGGTGGGTGGATCACCTGAGGTCAGGAGTTCAAGAGCAGCCTGACCAACATTGAGAAACCTCGTCTCTACTAAAAATAGACAGTTAGCCAGGTGTGGTGGCGGGTGCCTGTAATTCCAGCTACTCGGGAGGCTGAGGCAGGAGAATCGCTTGAACCCAGGAGGCAGAGGTTGTGGTGAGCTGAGATCGCGCCATTGCACTCCAGCCTGGGTAACAAGAGCGAAACTCCGTCTCAAAAAAAAAAAAAAGTTTAAGATGGGGGAGGTGCAGTGGCTCGTGCCTATAATCCCTGGACTTTGGCAGGCTGAGGCAGGAGAATTACTAGAGGCCAGGGGTTGGAGGCCAGCCTGGGCAACACAGGAAGACCCCCACACCTCTATTAAAAATAAAGAAATCCAGGTGTGGTGGCGCACACCTGTAGTCCCAGCTACTTGGGAGGCTGAGGCAGGAAGATTGCTTGAGCCCAGGAGTTTGAGGCTACAATGAGCTATGATCACAACACTACACTCCAGCCTGAGTGACAGAGCAAGACCCTGTCTTAAAAAAAAAAGCATTTAAAATGGTAAATTTCAGCTCACACCTGTAATCCCAGCACTTTGGGAGGCCAAGGCGGGCAGATCACTTGAGATTGGGAGTTTGAGACCAGCCTGGCCAACATGGCGAAATCCCATCTCTACTGAAAATACAAAAATTAGCTGGGTGTGGTGGTGCGCACCTGTAATTCCAGCTACTCAGGAGGCTGGGGCAAGAAAATCACTTGAACCCAGGAGGCGGAGGTTATAGTGAACAGAGATCACGCCACTCCACTCCAACCTGGGTGATGGAGAATGTCTAAAAATAAAAATAAAAATACAGATTTTGTGCTGTGTTTTTACCACAGTATAAATGTTTAAGCAAAATACAATTAAAAATAGAAATGTAATATTTATATATACATACTTTTTAGGAATATATCTAGATGCTATAAAACTAGGAAAAGGATGGAAATAATGAATCAAGAGTGATGGTTATTTTGGGGGGCAGGAAGAAGGAAAGAGGCTAGAAAAAATCATAAGTAAAGACCATTTGATTAGATCCAGGTTATGGTTAAGGTCTTGTTTTCCTTGAGACACAGTTTCACTCTGTCACCCAGGCTGGAGTGCAGTGGCACAATTTCTGCTCTCTGCAACCTCCAACTCTCAGGTTCAAGCAATTTTCATGCCCCAGCCTCCTGAGTAGCTGGGATTACATGGAGTAGCATGCACCACCATGCCTGGCTAATTTTTGTATTATTAGCAGTGACAGGGTTTCGCCATGTTGGCCAGGCTGGTCTCAAACTCCTAACCTCAAGTGATTCACTCGCCTTGGCCTCCAAAGGTGCTGGGATTACAGGCGTGAGCCACCGCGCCAGGCCTTATGGTTAAGGTCTTAATTTTCATTTTGGATAGTGAGTTAACAGGTGCTTGTTACATTTAAAATAATTAACTACATATATTCATAAATACATATATATAAGAATTGTATTACGTATGCAGTATATTATGCAAAAAAGGCATTTAGAGTTAGAAGTCAGGATAGTTATCTTGGGGAAGTGAGGGGTCTTGATTGGGAAGGAGCATTTCTAGGGTCCTAGCACTATTCTTTCTCAACTTGGACGGTGGTTTCACAAATGCGTTGACTTAGTCAAAGTTGGTTGAAATTGCTTTGAGGCTTGGTATATTTTTCTACTACAGTTTTAAAAAAATATTTCTTAAAAATCATGCAATTAACATTTGTAAAGAAGAGACACCTGATTACATAATCAGTAAGATTAGACACAAGGCAGACTTTTCAAATTGTTCTAGCTGCAGAAAACCTTCTTCAAGCAATATTTTGGATGGAATCCCAATCCACACAATCAAGTAATATGCTTAAAAGTGGACAGCAGTCTTCAAGAATCAGTTTAAGGCCAGGTGCAGTGGCTCATACCTGTAATCCCAACACTTCAGGAGGCTAAAGCAGGATGATCACTTAAGGCCAGGAGTTCAAGAACAGCCTGGGCAACATAGTGAGGCCCCATCTCTACAAAAGGTAAAATAAAAAATAAACCTAACCAGGCATGGTGGTGCACAACCATAGTCCCAGCTACTTGAGAGCTAAGGTGGAAGGATTGCTTGAGCCCAGGTCAAGGCTGCAGTGAGCCGTGTAATCTGCATTCTGGTCTGGGTGACAGAGCATGACCCTCTCTCAAAACAAAACAAAAAACCCCAATACCCTTTCACAATTAAGAAAAAAAAGAAAACTCAGAGCCTGGGTGCAGTGGCTCATGCCTGTAATCTCAGCACTTTGGGAGGCCAAGGTGGATGGATCACTTGAGTCCGGGAGAGATGGGGTCTTGCTACATTGCCCAAGCAGGAGTGCAGTGGCTATTCACAGGCACAATTATTGCATGCTACAGTATTCAACTGATGGCCTGAAGCAATCCTCTGGCATCACCCACCTGAGTAGCTGGGACTACAGGTGCTCAACACCATGTCCAGTTCCCAGTTGATTTTTCACAAGGATGCCAAGTCTATTCAGTGGAGGAAAGAACAGTCTTTTCAACAAATGATGCTGGGAAACTGGATTGTCATATGCAAAAGAAAGAAGCTGAACCCCTACCCCATACCATATTAAAAACAATTAACTAAAAATGGATCAATGACCTAAATATAAAAGCTAAAATCATAAAACTCTTAGAGAAAACATAAGGGTAAATGTTCATGACCTTGAAATTGGCAATGGATTCTTAGATATGATACCACAAAAGCATGGGTAACAACAACAAAAAACAGATACACTGGACTCCATCAAAATGAAAACTTTTTAGCATCAAAGGACATCAAGACTAAAAACACAATTTACAGAATGTGAGAAAATATCTGCAAATCATATATATCTGATCAAGGATTAATATCTAGACTATATAAAGAACTGTAACCAGGGCCAGGCGCGGTGGCTCACGCCTGTAATCCCAGCACTTTGGGAGGCCGAGGCAGGTGGATCACGAGGTCAAGAGATCGAGACCATCCTGGTCAACATGGTGAAACCCTGTCTCTACTAAAAATACAAAAAATTAGCTGGGCATGGTGGTGCGTGCCTGTAATCCCAGCTACTCAGGAGGCTGAGGCAGGAGAATTGCCTGAACCCAGGAGGCGGAGGTTGCGGTGAGCCGAGATCGCGCCATTGCACTCCAGCCTGGGTAACAAGAGCGAAACTCCGTCTCAAAAAACAAACAAACAAACAAGAACTGTAACCTAACAACAAAGATGATCCAGCTTAAAACCAGGCAAAGAGCTCTCTCTCTCTCTCTCCTTCTTCTCACATTCAAATTTTTAAAAAGGCAAAGAACTCTAGTAGACATTTCTCCAAAGAATATATACAAATAACCAATAAGATGAAAAAATGTGCAATATCAGTAGTCATTAAGGAAATGAATTATGTCAGAAAGGGACACCCCTACACCAACAAAAAAAGCAAATAAACAGTCAAACCATAAGGAGACACCACTTTACACCTGCTAGGATGGCTACAATAAAAAATATATATGAACAAATGGGATCTTCGTACATTGTTGGTGGGAATATAAAATGGTTTGGCACTGTGGGAAACAGTTTGGAGGTTCCTCAAAAAGCCAAACATAGAATTACCATATGACCCAACAATTCCACTCTTAGATATGTCCAAATGAATTAAAAACAGATTCAAACAGAGACTTGTACGCCAATGCTCACTGCAGCATTGTTCACAATAGCCAAATGGTAGACAACCCATGCCCATAAACAGATGAATAGATAGGCAAAATGTGGTATATACATAAAATATTATTCAGCCTTAAAAATGAATGAAATTGCTAGGCGTGGCAGCTCACACCTGTAATCCCAGCACTTTGGAGGGCCGAGGCAGGAGGATCACCTGAGGTCAATCGTTCGAGACCAGCCTGACCAACATGGAGAAACCCCGTCTCTACCAAAAATACAAAATTAGCCAGGTGTGGTGGCGCATGCCTATAATCTCAGCTACTCAGGAGGCTGAGGCAGGAGAAAGCTTGAACCTGCAAGACGGAGGTTGCAGTGAGCTGAGATCATGTGCCATTGCACTCCAGCCTGGGCAACAAGAGTGAAACTCTGTCTCAAAAAAAAAAAAAAAAAAGAGAGAGAGTAAAACCAGTTTTATATATCTATAATTAATATAAACTAAAAATGTGCTTTTGTCTGAGTCATAACAAAACAAGACAGAAGTGTATGGGGGATTATGCTCAGTAATCTAGTTTAGTTGTTTATACTATTCAAATCTATTAGACACTCAAAAATTCCTCCCTACTTTTTATTAAGTAAGCCTAATAAGACAGTAGATATTTCCCATTTTTTTTCTAGGATTTGCTTTATATTTAAATCTCACATGAATTTGCAAAAAAAAAAGGTTCATCCAACCTGAATAGCCTTTGTACTTTAACACTAATGGACTCTGTGTCTACTTAATAGTATGTATGCAGTTACACAATATTACAAATTCAAATAAACTATACTGCAACCAAGATTATAAACTGCCAAAAGAGATGAAACAATGATTGGGATCTATTCATTTCTATCTAAGTCAAGCAATAATAATAAAGTTGAAATACGTTACAGCTACTACAGAAATTTCCTAATGTCCTCTTGTGAAAAATTTTATCCAGTTCAACTGTCCAAAGAATATGTGATAGGAGCAGGGGAAATCGATTGACTTTTCCTTAGTTTTGTTTACTTTACTAAGTTTACTGGTGAGCAGACAGAAAATCTATATTTCAACAGAAGAAAGAGGACAAATTCCTTATGGAAAGTAATGCTTCCAGATTACTAATTCTATGGAAATAGGGGACTTATGGGCAGAAAAAAGGAGAATATGAAGAATGACAGTTACAGAATAAAAATCTTATTGGGAAAAAAAATTACACAAATTTTCTGTGGGTGGAAATTCCATACTGATGTAATAAAAATATAACAATGGAGATATACTAGAGACCACATGACTTGGAAAAGGAAATCTAGAAACATTAAGATTGAGGAAGTGCAAAATTAGGCCTGGTGATGAAAAGAGGGTCCTCTAGCCAAACACATTACCTCATCAAAATAAAACATGGAGGCTAAAATTTTGGAGAAGACAAAAACTACTTCCTAAAAAACAGTCTGCAGGGCAGAGAAAGATAACAGACCTGGGGGGTGAACTGGAGGAAATGGTACTGGTCTATAGGTACTTGCATTTGGATTAGAATGAGCCTGATAAGAAAAGGCTGTCACCGGCCAGCGGGGCACAGTGGCTCGGTGGCTCATGCCTGTAATCCTAGCACTTTAGGAGGCTCACGTAGGTGGATCACGAGGTAAGGAGTTCGAGACCAGCCTGGCCAATATGGTGAAACCCTGTCTCTACTAAAAATATGGAAAAAATTAGCCAGGTATGGTGGCGTGCACCTGTAATCTCAGCTACTCAGGAGGCTGAGGCGGGAGAATCGCTTGAACCTGGGAGGTGGAGGTTACAGTGAGCTGAGATTACGCCACTGTACTCCAGCCTGGGTGACAGAGCAAGACTCTGTCTCAAAAAAAAAAGAAAGAAAGAAAAAAAAAAGGCTGTGGCCTAAGAGAGACAAACTAGCAGGCTGCCAAGAATGGTATAACCTTAGCAGGGTCTGAAGTTCAGGTCTGTAGATCTAAACATAACTTCACATCCTTATCCCCACCCAATCAGGACCCACTGCATTGAT
The DNA here is from genome assembly GCF_030222135.1 of Aotus nancymaae. Taxonomy (NCBI): domain Eukaryota; kingdom Metazoa; phylum Chordata; class Mammalia; order Primates; family Aotidae; genus Aotus; species Aotus nancymaae. Next base: position 24,162,449 of record NW_026988443.1, on the reverse strand, counting down.
TCTCACAACTCCATAGGTACCTTTCATGGTATTTATGTATCACAATTGCAATTATTTATGTAACATCTTTCTTCTCTATCAGACTAGATAAATTCCACTGGGAATAGAGACAACATCTGTCCCATTCATGGCTGTTTTAGAACACAGCATGGTGCCTGGAACATAATGGGACCTAGGAAGTGAGCACACAAACTGCTCACAAGTGTGAACACAAGTGAGTGCATGCCATGCCCCTGTGCGAAATGAATAAATAAATGAAAGTGCTAGAAGTTAAATTCTGCCTCATCTTAGCTCTCACCTTCCCTAGAACTAACCACTTGGAACCACTCTTGGCAGACAGCATTATTTCTATAAAATTATAATGTTTGGTCAGGCGCAGTGGCTCACTCCTGTAATCCCAGCACTTTGGGAGGCTGAGACCGGAGGATCACCTGAGGTCAGGAGTTCGAGACTAGCCTGACCAACATAGTGAAACCCTGTCTCTATTAAAAACACAAAAAAATTAGCCGGGTATGGTGGCGAATACCCGTAATCCCAGCTACTTGGGAAGTTGAGGCAGGAGAATTGCTTGAACCTGGGAGGCAGAGGTTGTAATTAGCTAATACTGCGCCACTGCACTCCAGCCTGGGAGAGAGTGAGACTCCATCTCAAAAATTAATTAATTAATTTAATTGTAATGTTAATTCCACTGGGCAAGCAACAATCAAACTGAACTTTCTTTTGACGAGCCTTGGAGAAATCCAGTAGGAATTATTAGTCAAACTCCAAAGCTTTCAAGAAATACCCTAGGATTGTACCAAATAGAGCCTGCATTCGCAGCAGTCTTAAGGCCAGGCCACTCTCTACCTCACATGACAATTACTTGTGCACAGATCTTCCCTGCAAATCCAAGTCATCTAATTTACCTTTCAATCCTTCAAAGCACTTGCCGCTTGGCGCTCAAAAGATGCTGCAGGAAACAATGCAATTTTGTTTTAAAAACAAAAATAATCACTAACATTTACTGAGTTCTTTAGGCCAGGTAATATGCCATAACAAGTCTATATATGAACTATTTAAATTACTTGTCACAACTACAACTACCCTGTCAAGTATGTGCTATTATCTCCATTTTACAGATGAGAAAGGGCCTTTACAGAGCTTATTTCCACAAGGTTCCACAACTATTAAGTGGTAAAGTAGAAACCTTAGCCAGACACTTGGACCTCAAAGACAATATCCAGCCACTAGAAAAAATGCTTTCAAGTCAGTAATAACAATCCAATTTTTAAAAGGGCAAAACTAAACAGATACTTCACAAAAAGACATATATAAAGGGCCAATAAGCCCATGGAAAGATACAACATCATTAGTCATCAGGACAATGCAAGTTAAAACCACAATTATATACCATTCCACATCCATTACAATGGCTATTTTTTTGAGGCAGAGTCTTGCTCTGGCACCCAGGCTGCCATGCAGTGCCACAATCTCAGCTCACTGCAACCTCCATCTCCCAGGTTCAAGAAATTCTCCTGCCTCAGCCTCCCGAGTAGCTAAGAGTATAGGCACACGCCACCACACCCCGCTAATTTTTGTATTTTTAGAAGAGACGAGGTTTCTCCATGTTGGCCAGGCTGGCCTCGAATTCTTGACCTCAGGTGATCCACCCACCTCAGCCTCCCAAAGTGCTGGGATTAGAGGCGTGAGCCACCGCGCCTGGCCAACACACACCCATCAGAATGGCTAAAAGTAAAATGACTAACAATTACAATGTGTCAATGAAGATGTGAAAAAACTGGAAAACCCACATTGTGGTGGGAGTATAAAATGATATAAACACTTCAGGAAATGCCCTGGCAGTAGCTTAAAAAGTTAAATAGACATATAACCTAGTAATCTCACTCCTAGCAATTTTACTACTAGGAATTTGCCCAGGAGGAATACATACCTACCTAGGTCCACATAAAGATTTGTACATGAACGTTCCCAGCAGTTTTATTCATAATAGCCCCAAACTGGAGACAATCCAAATGTCAATCAACAGGTGAATGGATAAACAAATGTTGGTATATTCACACAATGAAATTAGAAGTTACAAATCACTGATAACAGAAAAAAAACAGATGAGTCTCACAGATCTACTGAGCAAAATAAGCTAGACAGAAGAGTACCTACTATAGTGTTAGAAATAAAATCAGTGTGAATGGGGACAACACTGGTAGAAATGTTCTATAGAGTCATGTGCCGCATAATATGGTCAACAACGGACCATATGTATGATAGTGGTCCCGTAAGATTATAATACCATATTTTTATTGCACCTTTTCTATGTTTAGATGCACAAATACTTGCTACTGTGTCACAACTGCCTGCAGGTTTATACAGGTTTATAGCCTAGGAACAAGAGGCTATATCATACAGCTTAGGTGGGTAGTAGGCTATACCACTTAGGTTTAAGTACACTCTATCATATTCATAAAGGGATAAAATCACCTAATGATGCAGTTCTCAGAATGTGTCCTCATTGTGAAATGACCCATGACTGTATATTGATTGTGATGGTGATTATACAGATGAGACATTTATTCGACAAAACTCATTAAACTCTACATTCAAAATCTGTACATTTTATTGTCCCTACATTTGATTTCAATTAAGTTGATTTAGAGAAAAAAATGTGACAGCAAAATATTGATAAATCCAAATGTTTACCAATAGGATACTGCTTAAATAAATTATGATCCATATAATAAATCCTATGCAGCTGTGGTGAAGGAGGAGGAGGGATGCCAGTTATTGCTATGGAAAGATCACTGAGATATACAGTGAAGTGAAAAAAGCAAGACACAGATCAGTGTGCATAGTATGCTACCTTCTGTGTAAAAAAAAGTAACTACATTCACTTTGGCTTGTATATGCAAAAAGAAACTGAATAAATCAAGAAGAAATTGGAGAAAATAAAACCACAAATGAAAAACATTATTTTCTTCTTTTTCTTTTCCTTTTCTTGAGACACAGTCTTGCTGTGTCGCCCAGGCTGGAGTGCAGTGGCGCCATCTCAGCTCACTGCAGCCTCCACCTGCCAGGTTCAAGCTATTCTCCTACCTCAGCCTCCCAAGTAGCTGGGATTACAGGAACCACCATGCCTGGCTAATTTTCATATATTTAGCAGAGATGAGGTTTTGTCATGTTGCCCAGGCTGGTCTCGAACTCCTGACCTCAGGTGATATGCCCACCTCTGCCTCCCAAAGTGCTGGGATTATAGGCATAAGCCACTGTGCCCAGCTGGAAAAACATGATTTTCTACCCATTTAGAACCATGCTTTAGCATAAAACTTATTACGAAGCAAGTACTAGAAGTCATAGCTAAGGCTAGAATTTTGAAGTAATGCTATGCCGACAAGAGAAATCAAGGGATCTGTCAAATCTGCTACTATCAATTGCATGATCAGGATCTCTCTGAACCTGTTACTTGTACCTCTGTTAAAATAAAAATCACTACTATCAAAGTCACTCTCGACTAGTGTTTTGAAGATGAAATAATGGGAAAGCACTTTTAAAAGCATAAAATGCCACACACCATACAAATGCAAGAAGTTACTAAATTCTGAGTTGTTAAATTATTGTCCACTAGTAAGACTGATTAAAAATGATGTTCTTGCCGGGTGTGGTGGCTCACACCTGTAATCCCAGCACTTTGGGAGGCCGAGATGGGCAGATCACGAGGTCAGGAGTTTGAAACCAGCCTGACCAACATGGGGAAACCCTGTCGCTACTAAAAATACAAAAAAAATTAGCCAGGCATGGCAGTGTGTGACTGTAATCCCAGCTACTCAGGAGGGTAAGGCAGGAGAATTGCTTGAACCCACGAGATGGAGGTTGCAGTGAAGATTGTGCCACTGCACTCCCACCTGGGCACACAAGACTCTGTCTCAAAATAATAATAATAATGTTCTTTAGGGGAAACTTTTAAATTTTAAAAGTTTTTAGAATTAAAAATCAGGATGCAGATTTAGGCCCCAGATTCACTGAAAAAAATATTTCACTAGCATATTTGCTTCAGAGAAATAGAAATGAACTTTTACAAAATCATTAATCTAGTTCTCAAAATAAATTGATCACACATACAAAAAAAAAGGAAAAAAAAAAATCAAAGCTTCAAACCAATCTTTAGTGGCTGCATATCACTAGTTGCCTGGGGTTGGGGAGAGAATGACTGTAAAGGGAAAGGAAGCTTTTCAGAGTGATGGAAATGCTGTCTTCACATGGAAAAATACTTCAAAACTCATCAAAATGTACATTTTAGATGGGCACAATTTATGTGTGTACATTACACCTCAATAAATGTAGTTTAAATTTTTTTAAAAAGTCTATCCTGTTTCCTTAATTAAAAAAAAAAATTAGTTGCACCATGATCTGAAAGATAATTTTTTAAAATGAGATCTAATGCAACAGGCTTGAAGATTAAATAAAACAGGCTTGAAGAGTTAAGAAAGAGAGTGACAAAACAATGAGTCAATGACAAAAAAAAGAGGGGGTCACTTTATGACCTTCTGGCCTCAAGGTCAACTCAGATTACGGGGAAAAAAAAAAAAAATAGAGGCATAACCAAGGTTGGGGGAGGGGTATGGAGAGAAATCTCAGCTTCTAGTCAAGACGACAAAAACCAAAAGCGGTATTACTTCAGAAGGCACATTGGAAAAAGCACAGATGTGGGTGCACTTCAGACCCAGGTTCAATGGATCTAGGCCGTTAAGCGTATGACCTTGAGAGTCCTCAACCTGAGCCTCAGTTTCCCTTTCTGTAAAATGGAGATAATGATGGCTTAGAGTTTAGCCGAGCACACAGCAAGTGCTCGACACATAATACATGATCTTATGTAAGGCACCAGAACTCGGAGCTGACTGGAAATGTATGCAGACTAAAAAGCCCTCCCCCCAATCCCACCCCAGTTTCCCTCTGAGGATCGTGGTCCCTTTCCTACGCCTTATCGCCCCCAGTCAGGCCTCCCTTCCTTCCCAAATACCCTCCAGACAGCCTTTTCACCCCCCCCCCGGCAGCTCCAGAGGCCTCCCACCTCCCGGGCCCCACCTCATTGAGGAAGCGGGTGACATCGTAGACTCGCCCATGGATTACAAGCCACAGTTCCTTCAAGGAGTTGCGCTTCGCCACCTCCTCCAACCGGTAATAGGTGGCTGAGGTGTCGACCTCCTGCCCTTTCCCATCGTTGCCGCTAGCTTCCGCAGTCGCCATTGAACCGGACACCGCCTCTCCACAGCTAACTGGGATTCCGCTACTACCTTCCTTGAGAGCCCGCGCTCAGCCTTCCTCGGCTTCCGTAGCTAGGGCCCATAAGGCCTTGGGAGGGATCCTAGCAACAGCCAATCACACTTCCGAATAGTTCCTGGTTCGTTGTTTTTTTTTTCACCAATGAAACGAGGGGGCTCAGTTCGAAATCCCGCCCACTCCTCGCCCCATCCTCCAGGTGAAAGTGTGGTTCGAGGTCCAACTAACCAATCAGGGTCGTTCAATCTCCAACTTCACCAATCAGATACCGTGATTTTTGGACTGGTGCCGAAAAGAGGCGTGCTGACAGGTGTCACCTCAGGAGAGGTTCCCCTTCGCTCAGCCTGTGGGCCTGGAGGGTCTCCGGTGCTCCGCTTCCCTTTCCATCGCTGTAACTTTCTCCTGAGTCTCAGGAAGCTCGTTTCCCCCACACTACCGGCGCAGCCTGTATCCCAACCCTGATTTTACATCTTTGCTGCCTCCAGTCCATGATCTGGCCAGTCCCGTCTCTCTAAGGCTCAGTTTCCCCATCAGTAAAATGGACTTGATAAGCTCTCTCTTACAAAGGAGTTTGCCTTTTTTTTCTTTTTTTTTTCTGAGACAAGGTCTCGCTCTGTCCCCCAGGCTGGAGTGCAGCGGTGTGATCTCAGCTCACTGCAACCTCCGCCTCCCAGGTTCAAGCTATTCTCCTGCCTCAGCTTCCCAAGTAGCGGGGATTACAGGCATCCGCCACCACGCCCCGGTAATTTTTGTATTTTTAGTAGAGATGGGATTTCACCCTGTTGGCCAGACTGGTCTCGAACTCCTGATTTCAAGTGATCCGCCCACCTCGGCTTCCCAAAACGCTGGGATTACAGGAGTGAGCCACCGCGCCCGTCCGGGTTTGCCCACTTAAATGAGAGTACCCGTAAAGCGCTTGGCGCATAGTAATCGCTAAACATGGTAGCCGATCAGAAAGGCAATTGCTTTCCCTAGTTGGGACAGCAATTGAGAGTAGAGTGTGGAGTACCCCACGTTTCTACCACCATTCAGAATCCGATTTTCAAACGAATTCTGTGATGATCAGGATCAATCTGCACTATTTTAGTCTCTACGTGATCTAAAATAGAATTGAACTCAACTGCCCCCCGCTAGAGGTCCCGGCACTTTGGTATTCTAAGTTTGGTTAATGCGCAGTTGTGCACTACTTTTTAACTGCCATTGTAACTGACAGATTGCTCTTCCTATGATGTCATTTTCATCTTGTCACTCTCGCAGTCTACCATTCAGGACTTTCCACAATCCATTCGCAACCTCTTTCACTAACATATAATATTTTCCACCATTCCCTTTATAAGCCTGTTGCACCAGCCCCGACTCCGAAACCTGCTGGTGTAAAACCACACCAGTGGTCATCTCAGGTCCACCAAGTTAAGACATTCTCTTCCTTCCAATGCCCATTGGCCTTTCGAGTTCCTCTTCAGTTTCTTCCTTTTTCACAAACTCTTCTCCTACCGCTTTGAGCTCCAGTGGTTCCATCCCTTTGTGGTACATAACGAAGTGTATTACTATTTTGGGAAACCTGCTACCTCCATAAATTTTAACTTTAGGCAGAGCGCTGTGGCTCACATCTGTAGTCCCAGCACGTTGGGAGGCCAAGATGGGCGGATCACAAGGTTAGGAGATCCAGACCACCCTGGCCATGGTGAAACCCCATCTCTACCAAAATACAAAAATAAATAAATAAATTTAAAAAATTAGACGGGCGTGGTGGCATGTGCCTGTAGTCTCAGCTACTCAGGAGACTGAGGTAGGGGAATCACTTGAACCTAAAAGACGGAGGTTGCAGTGAGCTGAGATCACACCCCTGCACTCCAGCCTGGCGACAGAGCAAGACTCTGTCTTAAAAAATAAAAATTAACTTTACATATTTTACTTCCCTAGTTAGACAGACACTATGAGAGCAATCTCACAAGATTCTTAGGATCCTCCACAAACTCTAGATTCAAATATTTACGTTTATTCCAGACATTTACTGTTTACTGTTACAAGTCTTCATGATAGGCCGTAAGAAACAAAATCTCTGAAAGAAATAAAAACATTTACAGGCCAAACGCAGCAGCTCAAGCCTGTAATCCTACACTTTGGGAAGCCAAGGTGGGCAGATTACTTGAATCCAGGAGTCAAGACCAGGCTGGGCGACATAGTGTGACGCTTGTCTCTACAAAAAATAGAAAAATTAGCTGGGCATGGTGGCACACACCTATAATCCTGGTTATTTGAGAGGCTGAGATCTGAGGATGCCTTGAGCCTGGGAAGTTGAGGCTGCAGTGAGCTATGATCACACTACTGTACTGCAGCCTGGGTAACAGAGCAAAACCCTGTCTCAAAAAATAATAATAAATGAATTAAAATAAAAAATTTTACAAATTCTAGCACTTAAGTGACATTTTATTTGAATTTTTTTTTTTAGAATTTCAAACAGGTAAGTTGCAAGAATAACAAAATGAATGACTGTATACTTTTAACTTAGGTTTACCAATTGTTGATATTTTTCAATATTTGATTTCTTCCATATATATTTTGATCTTTTTTTGATTGTTATTGTTAATAGTGCTGAACTATTTCAGATATCACCACCCTTTACAGCCAAATAATTCTACATGTGTCTTCTAAAAATAAGAATATACTGTTACATAACTGCAATATGATTTTCAAATTCAGAGAATTTAACATTTACACGAAACTATTATCTCACATACTCTCCATATTATTTTCCATTATTGCATTCATGTTCCTTGTGGAATTTTAGTGTGTCTGTACAATCCAGGATCTGATTCAGGATCATTTATTGCACTTATCTGTGTCTCCTGAGTCTCCTTTAATCTGGAACATTTTGTTAACCTTGCTTTTTCTTTCATGACATTGACATTTTTAAATAGTATAGCCTCAAACTGATTTTTTCTTTTTTTTTGAGATAGAGTTTTGCTCTTGTAGTCCAGGCTGGAGTACAATGGTGAGATCTCGGCTTACCACAACCTCCACCTCCTACATTCAAGCAATTCTCTCGCCTCAGCACCTGGAATAGCTTGGATTACATGCATGCACCACCACGCCTGGCTAATTTTTGGTATTTTTGGTAGAGATGGGGTTTCTCCATGCTGGTCAGTCTGGTCTAGAAATCCCGACCTCAGGTGATCCATCCACCTGGGCCTCCCAAAGTGGGATTACAGGAGTGAGTCACTGTGCCTGGCCTCAAATCAAATTTTATACTGAAGAATTATTGTGGCCTACATGTTTTGGTTATGAATTCGTATTCACAATTTATAGCACATGTTAGAAAGTCTGACTTGGAATACTTGTCCCTGCCACTCGCAAACTTGGTGACCTTGGGCAGATTTCTCAGCCTCTTTTTTTCCATGGGGACACCCACTTGTTCCAGCACCATTTGATAAAAACATAATTCCCCCTTGAATTGTTTTCCTGTCTTTGTCGAAAATTGATTGATCATATTAAGTATAGTTCTCTTTCAGCTGAACTTTCTATTCTGTTCCAATGACTTATTTGTTTATCCTTATGCCAATTCCATAGTCTTAATTATTGTAACTTTGTAGTAAGGCATTAAATCAGGTAATAAAGTCTTATAGCTTTGTTCTTAACTTTTTTTTTTTTGAAATGAAGTCTTGCTCTGTCGCCCAGGCTGGAGTGCAGTGGCACCATCTCGGCTCACTGCAACCTCTGCCTCCTGGGTTCAAGCAATTCTCCTGCCTCAGCCTCCCAAGTAGCTGGGACTATAGGCGCCCACCACCAAGCGCGGCTAATTTTTTGTATTTTTAGTAGAGATGGGGTTTCACTGTGTTAGCCAGGATGGTCTCAATCTCCTGACCTTGTGATCTGCCTGCCTTGGCTTCCCAAAGTGCTGGGTTTACAGGCGTGAGCCAGGGCAGCCGGCCTCTTAACTTTTGAAAATTATTTTTGCTATTCTAGATCCTTTGCTTTTCCACATACTTTTTTTTTCCCCACTCTCATCACCCAGACTGGAGTGCAATGGCATGATCTCAGTTCACTGCAACCAGTGCCTCCCCGATTCAAGAGCTTCTCCTGTCTCAGGCTCCTGAGTACCTGGGATTACAGGCCCCCACCACCACATTCGCCTAATTTTCATATTTTTAGTAGAGATGGGATTTCACCATGTTGGCCAGGCTGGGCTTGAACTCCTGACCTCAGGTTATCTACCCACCTCAGCTTCCCAAAGTGTTGGGATTACAGGCGTGAGCCACCATGCCCAGCCTCACATACATTCTAAAATTAGTTTGTTGACCAAGTGACCAAATTAAAACATCTCCATAATAAATCATGTTGACAGCATGTACCCCTGGTGTGATGTGATGAAAAGGGCTTGTTGCCACTGTGGCATTCTTCCACAAAACCCATAATCATAGTCCAAGCATGGGAAAAACATCAGGTAAACCCAAACTCAGGGACATTCTACATAATGTCTGACCAGTACTCCTCCAAACTGTCACGCTCATTAAAAAAAAAAAAAAGGAAAGACTGAGAAATTGTCATAGACTCAAGTAAACGAAGAAGACATGCCAGTTCAATGCAGTGTAGTATCTTGGACTGGATCCTAGAACAGAAAAAGGGCACTAGGGGAAAACTAGTGAAATCCAAATAAAACAGTAAGGTACCAGTGTTGATTTCTTCCTTTTGACAAATGTATTATGATAATGTAAAATGTTAACATTATGGGAAATTGAGAGAGTATACAGAAACTCACTGTATGATTTTTGCAACTTTTCTGTAAATCTAAAATTATTATAAAAATAAAGGTTATTAAAGATATGAAAATCTTACCATGTATATCATAGATGACTAAAAAAAATAAAATAAAGGTTATTTTGGGCCAGGCGTGGTGGCTCACACCTGTAATCCAAGCACTTTGGAGGCCAAGGTGGGCGGATCACCTGAGGTTGGGAGTTCAAGACCAGCCTGACCAACATGGTGAAACCCCGTCTTTAAAAAAATTTTTTTAAATTTTTTTAAAAATAAAAAATAAAAGTTCTTTTTTTTTTTTTTTTTTGGCTGGGCATAGTGGCTCATGTCTGTAATCTCAGCACTCTGGAGGCTGAAGCAGAAGGATTGCTTGAGCTCAGGAGTTCAAGACCAACCTGGGTAACATAGCAAGACCTCATCTCTAAAAAAAAAATGTAAAAATTAGCCGGGCATTGTGGTGGGCACCTATAGTCCCAGCTCCTTGGGAGGCTGAGGCAGGATTGCTTGAACCCAGGAGTTGGAGGCTACAGTGAGCTATGATTGTGCCCCTGCACTCCAGTCTGGGTGGCAGAGTGAGACCCTGTTTCTAAAGAAAAAAAAAAAAAAAAAAAAAGCTTCTTAATTTTTACAAAAGGGCTTATAAATGAATTTACAGAGAACAGACATCTTAAAAACCTTACTTTTCATAAACCATTTACTTCAGTTTTTTTTAATTTGTAGTTTTCAATGTAGACATCTTTAGTATATTTTGTTAAATGTATTTCTAAATACTTTGGGATTTTCTTATTTATTTATTTATTTTTTTTTTTTGAGACAGAGTCTTGCACTGTCACCCAGGCTGTAGTGCAGTGTCATGATCTCGGCTCACTGCAGTCTCCACCTCCTGGGTTCAAGCAATTCTCCTGCCTCAACCTCCGGAATAGCTTGGACTGCAGGTGTGCGCCACCACACCCAGCTAATTTTTTTGTATTTTTAGTAGAGACAGGGTTTCACCATGTTGTCCAGGATGGTCTCGATCTCCTGATCTCATGATCCAACCGCCTCAGCCTCCCAAAGTGCTGGAATTACAGACGTAAGCCACCGTGACCAACCCAATACTTCAATTTTGAATGCTCCTATAAATGAATTTTCCAATTGTTTGCTGCCAGTCTAGATAAACATAATTGATTTTGTACATTGACTTAGTATCTTATAACTTGCCAAATTCACTTAAGAGTTCCAGTAATTATTTTGTAGATTTCTTAGATTTATCTATGTAACAATTATGTCATCTGCTAATGGAGACAGCTTTGTTTCCATTTCCTTTCCAATCTGTATGCCTTTTTTCCTTGCCTTATTGCACTGGCTAGGACTTTCAGTACAACGTTGAATTAGCAATGGTGAAGTGAGCATCCCTGTCTTGTTCCTAATCTTAGGAGGAAAGCATTCAGTCTTTCACAATTAAATATAATTTTCAGTAGATGCCTTTTATCAGCTTGAGGATCTTAAGGATACAATTTCCTGAGTTTGTTTTATTTTTATTTTGTTTTTATTAAGAAAAGATGTTTAACCCTGTTGAATATTTTCTTCTTTTCTTTCTTTTTTTTTTGAGACAGGGTTTTGCTCTGTGGCCCAGGCTGGAGTGTAGTGGCACCATCAAGGTTCATTGCAGTCTTGACCTCCTGGGCTCACAAGCAATCCTTCCACCTCAGCCTCCCGAGTAGCTAAGACCACAGGCTCACACCACCACAGCCAGCTAAGTTTTGTATTTTTTGTAGAGACAGGGTTTTGCCATGTTGCCCAGGCTGGTCTCAAACTCCTGAGCTAATGTGATCTGATCCACCCACCTCAGCCTCCCAAACTGCTGGGATTACAGGCATGAGCCACTGTTGCTGGCCTGTTGAATATGTTTTCTACATCTATCGGAATGATCATATTATTTTTCTCCTTTATTCTGTTAATATGGTGAATTACACCGAATGGTTTACAAAAACTTAACCACCTTTGCATTCCTAAGATAAATCGAGCCTGGTTATGATGTTAATCTTTCTTATTGAATTCAATTTTCTAATATTTTAAAAAGATCTTTGCATTTATATTTAGGAAGAATATTGGTCTGTGATTTTCTCTTCTCGAAGGTCTCTGATAGTTTTTTTCAAGTTCTTTGACAAAATTTGCTGGGTAGCTACAGTAAAGCATTGTGTCGCTGTGAGAAACAAACTTTTTAGCACACTACCTGTCACAGAGAGTCCCCCGTAAATGCTGACTCTTTGGGGGATTATTATTTCTAAATGCTGAAAACTGAAACCCCAGGGGAGTTGTTATTTACCTTGTAAGCTCATTCTACTGCTTTTGTATAAACAGGAAATGGTCAAGGCAAACACTGTGCATGCTCCTTGAGAACAGAGCAAGAAGCAAGGATGCTGTCCCAGTTTTTGCAGCCATCACGCATTCCCTGTGTTCTCATACCCTTTTGAGGGGGCAGTGGGGAGGAGTGTTCCCTCTTCCTCTTCCAGGAATGAAATACAATGAGGTAGCCCTCCAATCCGTTCTTGCCCTTCTCAAGATACTTTGTTCCCTGGCAACCTACTCTCTGCCCCTGCCAGAGGGAAGACAAACTTCTAAAGTCGTCACAGTCCAGCACTCTCTTTCGCTTCCCAGAGCCAGGCCTGAGTCATCTAGTGTTTGGGAGGCTTCAGAAAGTCGGTGCAAAGTTAGGAACCTATATCCTCCAGGGAATAGCCTCAGGGGGTGTCTGGTTGTCAGCATTCTGGAGTAGATCCCGCCCCCAGGTCAGCCAGAACTTCCTGGCCTGTTGGTGGCCTCTTCTGGAGTTTTACCCAAGACCATCCAGTCAGTCTTATGCCAGTGAGGCCCAACTCCCACCAGCCCAGCCCAGCTTCTCCAAGTGAAAGAAACTATAGGCTGATGCAAACAGCCATTGGCAAGGATGCTTTCCACCCTGGAAAACCAGTTGGTTTCCCCGGTTTCAGAACACTCACTGTTCCTCTTTCCAGTGTTTGTTAGTTTATTTTTAATAGGTAATAAATACAGTTTCACTTTTATCCTCTCCACAGCTCTTCCCTTTTTATACAAAGCATAGCTTATTTACATAAACTGTTTTGCTTTATTTGTTGCTTTATTCACTTAACAATTTTTCTTCAAGTTCATTCCACATTTTTGTTTGTTTATTTATTTATTTATTGAGACAGAGTTTCACCCTGTCACCCAGGTTGAAGTGCAGTGGCACGATCTTGGCTCACTGCAAGCTCCACCTCCTAGGTTCAAGTGATTCTCCTGCTTCAGCCTCCTAAATAGCAGGCATTACAAGCACACGCCACCATGTCTGGCTAATTTTTTTAATTTTAGTGGAGACAGGGTTTCACCATGTTGGCCAGGCTGGTCTCGAACTTCTTGCCTCAAGTGATCTGCCTACCTTGGCCTCCCAAAGTGCTGAGATTACAGACTCAATATCATTTTTCCTTTTATTATTTTAATTATTTTTTATTTTTTATTTTTGAGACAGAGTCTCTGTCGCCAAGGCTGGAGTGCAATGGCGCAATCTCAGCTCACTGCAACCTCGGCCTCCCAGATTCAAGTCATTCTCCTGCCTCAGCCTCCCAAGTAGCTGGGATTACAGGCACACTCCACCATGTCCACATAATTTTTGCATTTTTAGAAGAGATGGCATTTCACCATGTTGGCCAGGCTGGTCTCAAACTCCTGACTTCAGTTGATCTGCACCCCTTGGCCTCCCAAAGTTCTGAAATTACAGGTGTGAGCCACCATACCTGGCCTCAATATCATTTTAAAGAGAAGTTCCAGGGCCAGGCATGGTGGCTCACACCTGTAATCCTAGCACTTTGAGAGGCCAAGGCCAGCAGATCACCAGAGGTTGGGAGTTCGAGACCAGCCTGACCAACATGGAGAAACCTTGTCTCTATTTAAAATACAAAATTAGCCAGGTATGGTGGTATATGCCTGTAATCACAGCTACTCAAGAGGCTGAGGCAGGAGAATTGCTTGAACCCAACAGGCGGAATTGCTTGAACTGGGGCAAGCCGAGATTGTGCCATTGCACCCCAGCCTGAGCAACAAAAGTGAAACTCCATCTCAAAAAAATAAAAATAAAAAAATAAAGAGAAGTTCCTCATTCTCTTGTACAACCACATGGTATTCCATTTAGAGTTGTACCATAGCTTATTTTATCAGTATTCTATTAGTATATATTTGCATTGGTTCCAGCCTTTTGTCATTACCTTCAATACTTCAGTGAATAACTATGTACATTTGCCCTTTGGTTCCTGTGCAATTCTATCTATAGGATATATTACCATAAATGGGAATAGCTGAATCAAAGAGTATGTGCTTTTATACTTGTAACACATATTTCAACTTGCCCTGCCTATGAAATGTATTAATTTATACACTCACCCACAATGCATAAGAATCCCTGCTTTCAAAAAGTCTTACCAACAATGTATGTGATCCATAGACCAGTGAAACAAAAGAGAAAGCCCTAAAATACACAACCAAGAATAGAAGATATGCCAGGCAGAGTGGCTCACGCCCGTAATCCCAGCACTTTGGGCAACCACTTAGCTCAAAGGATCACTTGAGCACAGGAGTTCAAGACAAGCCTGAGCAACATAGCAAGACCTCACTCTTAAAAAATAAAAATAGGCCAGGCATGGTGGCTCACGCCTGTAATCCCAGCACTTTGGGAGGCTGAGGCAGGCGGATCATGAGGTCAGTAGATCGAGACCATTCTGGCCAACATGGTGAAACCCCCATCTCTAAAAATAATAATAATAATAAAATAAAATAAAAATAAGGCAGGGTGCAGTGGCTTAGGCCTGTAATCCCAGCACTTTGGGAGGCTGAGGTGGGTGGATCATGAGGTTAGTAGTTCAAGACCAGCCTGACCAATATGGTGAAACCGTGTCTCTACTAAAAATACAAAAATTAGACGGATATGGTGGTACACACCTGTAATCCCAGCTATGTGGGAGGCTGAGGCAGGAAAATCGCTTGAACCTGGGAGGCGGAGGTTGCACTGAGCTGAGATGCTGCCATTGCACTCCAGCCTGGGCAACAAGAGAGAAACTCCATCTCAAAAAAAAAAAAAAAAACAGAAAGTGAAAAGAGGGGCTGGACAGAGTGGCTCCTGCCTATAATCCCAGCACTTTGGGAGGCCAAGGCGGGAAGATTGCTTGAGGTCAGGAGTTTGACTGGGTAACATAGGGACATCCTGTCTCTATTCAAAAAAAAAAAAAGACAACCTAGTTTTAAATGGGCAAATAATTTGAAATGGACATTTTCCAAAGAAGATATACAAATGGCCAATAAGCACGTGAAAGATGCTCAACATCATTAGTCATTAAGGAAATGCAACTCAAAACCACAACAAGATTTCACTTCATACCCACTAGGATGGCTACAATCAAAAAAGACCGTAACAAGTGTTGATGAGGATTCAGAAGAATTGGTACACTTACACACTACTAGTGGGAATGTAAAATGGAACCGCTGCTGTGGAAAACAGTTGGGCATTCCTTGCAAAGTTAAACATAGAATGACCTTTAGCCCAGCAATTTCACTCCTAGGTATATTCAAGATAACTGAAAACATGTTCACACAAAAATTTGCAGCCAGGCGTGGTGGCTCATGCCTGAAATCCCAGCACTTTGAGATGCTGAGGTGGGTGGATTGCTTGAGATCAGGAGTTCAAGACCAGCCTAGCCAACATGGTGAAACCTCATCTCTACTAAAAATACAAAAAAAATTAGCTGGGCATTGTGGCACACGCCTGTAGTCCTACCTGCTCAGGTGGCTGAGGCAGGAGAATCTCTTGAACCCATGAGGCGGAGGTTGCAGTGAGCCAAGATCACGCCACCACACTCCAGCCTGAGTGACAGTGCGAAACTCCATCTCAAAAAACCAAACCAAACAAAAGAAAAACAGGCTGAGCAAGGTGACTCAGGCCTGTAATCTCAGCCCTTTGGGAGGTCAAGGCGGGCAGATCACCTGAGGTCAGGAGTTCAAGACTAGCCTGGGCAACATGGTGAAATCCTGTCTCTACTAAAAATACAAAATTAGCCGGGCCTAGTGGCCCATGCCTGTGATCCCAGCTACTCCTGAGGCTGAGGCAGGAGAATCACTTGAACCTGGGAGGCAGAGGTTACGATGAGCCAAGATCGAGCCATTGCATTCCAACCTGGGCAACAAAAGCAAAACTCCATCTCAAAAAAAAAAAAAAAAAAAAAAACTTGCTCACAAATACAGTAGCATTATTAATAATAGCCAAAAAAATGGAAACAATCTAAATATTCAGTTAATGCATGGATAAATAAAATGTGGTTGTATCCTTAAAATGGAATAATATTCAGCAACAAAAATAACATGCCAAAACATGGTGAAAACATCATGTTAAGTGAAAGAAGCCAGTCACAAAAGATCACGTTCTGTATGATTTTATTTATAGGGCATTTCTAAAAGAGGCACATGTCTAGAAAAATATAGTAGATAAATAGTGGTTGCCTAGGACCAAGAGTGTTGGGAGTGATGCGGAGTGACTGCTAATGGGTAAGAAAAGGTGAACATGTTCTAAAACTAAATTGAATCTCATAAATATGTATAATTATTATGTATCAAAAAATAAGATAAAATTAGATTGTAATAATGATTTCATAACCCTGTGTCTATACTGAAAAATATTCAATTTTGGCAGGGCAAGATGGCTTATACCTGTGATCCCAGCACTTTGGGAGGCCGAGGTGGGTGGATCACGAGGTCAGGAGATTACGAGGTCAGGAGATCGAGACCATCCTGGTTAACATGGTGAAACCCTGTCTCTACTAAAAATACAAAAAATTAGCCAGGCATGGTGGCAGGCACCTGTAATCCCGGCTACTCAGGAGGCTGAGGTAGGAGAATCACCTGAACCCGGGAGGCAGAGGTTGCAACGAGTGGAGATTGAGTCACTGCATGCAGCCTGGGCAATAGAGTGAGACTCCACTGAAAATAATAATAATAATAATAATTCAATTTTACAAGTTAAATGGGTGAATTGTATGGTATGTGAGTTATATCTCAATAAAGCTGTTAAAATCACAAATGAAACCCAGATATAATATTAGAAGTCTGGATTCAGTGTTATGCAAAAGTCATGAAGAGGAGGAGGGAGAGTGATTTAAAGATACTAAAAGGCTATAATCCCTGTCAGGTGCAGAGCCAATGAGCAAATGGATGTGAAAAGATTTTAAAATTGTCAAGCTCTTTATAATATAAGAGATTCTTTTTACTTTTTTTTTCTTTTTGTTTTTTTGAGACAGGGTCTCACTCTGTTGCCCTGGAGTGCAGTGGCATGGTCACAGCTCACTGCAATCTCGAACTCCTGGGTTCAAGCTATTCTCCTGCCTCAGCCTCCCACGTAGCTGAGTCGACAGGCATGTGCCACCATGCCCAGGTAATTTCTTTTATTTTTAGTAGAGACAGAGTCTTCCCATGTTGCCTCGGCTGGTCTCAAACTTCTAGGCTCAAGTGATCCTCCTGCCTTGGCCTCCCAAAGTGCTGGGATTACAGGCTTGAGCCACAGCACCTGGTCAGATTCTTTTTGTTAAAGATAATCTAGCACATAGATTAGATCACTGTCACTGTTTTTACTACAATCTGCCAGATTCTTTTTCTTAAAGATAATCTAGCACATAGATTAGATCACTGTCACTGTTTTTACCACAATTTGCTGGGCAAAGACCACTTTGGTAAGTCATAATCTTTCTATAAACACAAAGTTTCCTCTAAGTTGGTTTTGCCCTCCAAATGCACCAATTGTCTTTGGCCAATGGCCTTTATCTAGTCTGTTGAGAATGAGTAGCAAGGGACAGAAAGCTGTATGGTGATTAAATTAACCTTTACTGTTTGTTTGAGAAGGAGTCTCACTCTGTCATTCAGGCTAGAGTGCAGTGGCTCAATCTTGGCTCACTGCAACCTCCGCCTCCTAGGCTTAAGCAATTCTTTCTCCTGCCTCAGCCTCCCAAGTAGCTGGAACTACAGGCACACGCCATCATGCCCAACTAACTTTTGTATTTTTAGTAGAGAAGGGTTTTCACCATGTTGGCCAGGCTGGTCTCGAACTCCTGACCTCAGGTGGTCCACCCTCCTCAGTCTTCCAGAGTGCTGGGATTACAGGCACGAGCCACCACGCCTGGTCATTTACTGTACTTTTTAAATCAGCTTTATTAAGATATCATTTTTTGGCTGGTCGCAGTGCCTCACGCCTGTAATTCCAGCACTTTGGGAGGTTAAGGCAGGTGAATCACCTGAGGTCAGGGGTTCGAGACCAGCGTGACCAACATGGTGAAACCCCGTCTCTAATAAATACAAAAAATTAGCTGGGCATGGTGGTGCATGCCTGTAGCCCCAGTTACTCGGGAGGCTGAGGCCCAGGAGAATCACTTGAACCTGGGAGGTGGAGATTGCAGTGAGCTGAGATTACACTCCAGCCTGGGCAACAAGAGTGAAACTCTGTCTCAAAAAAAAAAAAAGGATATCATTTTTTTTGCACTACTGCACTTTTTATTAACCATCATCCACATTTATGCAAGCAGAAACCTTCTCAAGGGTGTTGCTGGAGGAATGAAAGTGGCTATGGATTATGTAATAAGTTATTGGAGTGGGAGAGGAAACAGTTTTTAAATGTTTAATTTTTTGAATACATAATACACTCACATAGTACAAAACTTTAAAAAAAATTAAAAGATGTATAATAAAGTGTGTCTTACCCACCTTTCTGCCCTGTTTCCATCCCCTTTCACTCATCCCTCCCAGGTAATCACTTCTATTATTTTTTTCTGTACCGTTCTGAGTTGCTTTCTGCAAATGCAAGTAAATGTAAATGTGCTTATTATTATTATTATTAATTATTTTTGAGACAGAGTTTCGCTCTTGTCACCCAGGCTGGAGTGCAATGGCTCGATCTTGGGTCACTGCAACCTCTGCCCCCTGGGTCCAAGCGATTCTTCTGCCTCACCCTCCTGAGTAGCTGGGATTACGAGAGCATGCCACCATGCCCAGCTAATTTTTGTATGTTTACTAGAGATGGGGTTTTGCCATGTTGTCCAGGTTAGTCTCGAACTCCTGACCTCAGGTGATCCACTCACCTCGGCCTCCCAAAGTGTTGGGATTACAGGTATGAGCCACCTCACTGGGCCGTAAATGTGCTTATTTTATCCCCTTTTAATATAAAAGGTAGCAAACAACACACAGTTGTATATCTTCTGTATTTTACTTAATGACATATCTTAGACATTTTTAGATACTCATACGTAGAGGAATCCCTCATTCATTTTTGCAACTGCATAGCTTTCCACAGTTTAGTATTCACAATTTGGTATGAATGTACCATAATTTAACTCAATTCTGACTGACGGAGATTTAGGTTGTTTCCAGTCTTTTGCATTTACAAACAATACTGTAATTAATAATCTTGAACTTACATTATTAGTCACATGTACAAGAAGAAATAGGACTTCTAGGTGTTTTTTTGGTAGTGTTAGCAATGGCACCAATTTATATTCTCACTGTCAATGTTTGGTTCAAGTGCCAGTTTGCCCAGCCCAATACACAGAGTGAGTTATCAAAGCTTTCAAGTCATTCTAATCTTACATTTTAAAAGCTTGTATTGCAATGTAGTTTTTTTTTTTTTTTTTTTTTTGAGACGGAATAGCTGCTTGATGGCCTGTTACTTGGCATAAAAAAGGCCTTGTTGGATTGAAGATATAAGTGCAGAAAAAGTCCTGGTGTAAACATGTACTCCCCTCACAGTGGGGAGGAAGCCTAAGCTTCACTCCATTAAGCCTGAATCCACATGCAAGTTCCGGGGTGGCTTTGCTGCTGGAAAGAAGTCTGGCCCTCAGACCCACCGAGACCATTGATCTGTGAGGGCCAGCAGGTCACCCCACCTGCCCACCTGCCTTGAGGCAACCACAACCATGTTGGCGACCTGTGGATGGCATTCATATGACACTTATTTCCTCTCCTTCTTTTTTGTTTTCCAAAGTTACAGGGGAAAGTGGCCCACAACTATTTCAAGAAGTAGGGGCAAGTCGATCCTCAGTTGACTTGTAAAGATGAAAAACCCATGTCCTATAACACTGCACATAGCCACACAACTTGAGGGCTCTGTTTGTCACTATGGCAACTCAGCCTTCCTGCCTAGGATTTCTATTGATTCTAGCTGCTCTTAACTTCTGAGAAGCTTCTCTTCACAGTACTTTCCTTACCCAACTCTGTCCCAAACAAGTGGAATTTTTTTTTTTCTTTCGAGACAGGGTCTCCACTCTGTCACCCAGGCTAGAGTGCAGTAGCACAATCACAGCTCATTATAGTCTCAGCCTCAGGGCTCATGCAATCCTCTCACCTCAGCCTCCCAAAATGCTGGAACCCAGACAAAACTGGTGGAATTTGATGTCAAAGACAAATTTTTTTTTCTGATTTTGCCAGAGTGGGCCAATTGGGAAAATTGCTCTTCCGCTTGTCTTTTGCCCCAGAGCCTCCTAATCAATGTAGTGAAATGGTAGGGACAAAACTGGAATTAAGAAAACAAGCCGCCCCATGACTGCCCCAGTTTGGCATTAGCCACATCCTCTTAGGGACCAATCTGTCACGTGTGGATTCAACGACACAGCTTGCAATAATTAGAGAGCATTTTCATTATAAAACTCCAGGCCAGGTGGGAGGCCGAGGTGGGCAGATCAACTGAGGTCAGGATTTCGAGACTAGCCTGACCAACATGGAGAAAGCCATCTCTACTAAAAATACAAAAATTAGCCAGGCATGGTAGTGCATGCCTGTAATCCCAGCTACTCGGGAGGATGAAACAGGAGAATCGCTTGAATCTGGGGGGAAGAGGTTGTGATGAGCTGAGATCTCGCCACTGCACTTCAGCCTGGGCAATAAGAGCAAAACTCCGTCTCCAAAAAAAAAACAAAAACAAAAAAGTCGGAGGTAGTCTGTTGTACCGCTGTGAGGTTTTTTCTCAGAGTCCCTTAAGGCAATGGATCCTTCAAGCCAGTCACATGGGCTTTGTATGTACTATGTCAAGCAGAACCTGCATCAGGTACTCATAGAAAAGGGAAAATAAGGCCGGGTGCAGTGGCTCACGCCTGTAATCCCAGCACTCTGGGAGGCTGAGGTGGGTGGATCATGAGGTCAGGAGTTCAAGACTAGCCTGGCCAAGATGGTAGACCCCGTCTCTACTAAAAATTACTAAATAATTAGCCCAGCACAGTGGCAGGTGCCTGTAATTCCAGCTACTCAAGAGGCTGAAGCAGGAGAATCGCTTAAACCCGGGAGGCGGAGGTTGCAGTGAGTGAGCCGAGATCATGCCATTGCACTCCAGCCTGGGCAACAGAGCGAGACTCTGTCTCAAAAAAAAAAAAAAAAAAAAGGAAAATAAGCTAGGACCTCCCCTTTTGTTCTTTGTCCTCTCCCTTTAAATAAAACAAGGAGGTGGGTGTGGTGGCTCATGCCTGTAATCCCAGCACTTTGGGAAGCCAAAGCAAGAAGATCGCTTGGGCTCAGCAGTTCAAGACCAGTCTGGGCAACACGGAGAGAATCCATCTCTACAAAAATTTTAAGAATTAGTTGAGTGTGGTGACACACGCCAGTGGTCCCAGCTACTTGGGAGGCTGTGGCAGGAGGATTGCTTGAGCCTAGAAGGTTAAGGCTGCAGTGAGCCATGTTCATGGTATGCACTCCAGCCTAGGCAACAGATCGAGACCTTGTCTCAAAAAAACAAAAAAAAAAACAAGGGTTTGCGAACACTGGCCTTAAGTGCACAGAGCGCCTACCTTCCTTTCCCGGGAGCAAAACACTGAGTGGTTTTTGTAACAGTCTACACATCTAACCTTTTGCACTGTCAGATCCAAAGGGGAAAAAGCTGATGAGTTGTGATGAGCTGTTTGGGAAAGTGGCAAGGGTAGACCACTCACTGTAGAGGCCCCAGCATATCACAGAGGACTGAACGGGCCAAGGCAAGGGGAATGTTGGGCAGAAATGTGTTACACATCAGTCCCCCAACTCTGGTGAGTCTCCTCCTCTTCTGGTACAACCAGCAGGACGTCGCAGTCCTTTCCTTGCAAATAATGTTGTAGAAATGTCCTGCCGGATGTGGTGCCTCACTCTGTAATCCCAGCACTTTGGGAGGCTGATGCAAGAGGATCACTTGAGGCCAGTAGTTCAAGACCAGTCTGGGCAACAGGATGAGACTGCCATCTCTACAAAAAAAAATATTTAAAAATTAGCCAGGCATGGTGGCAGTTGCCTGTGGTCCCAGCTACTCAGGAGGCTGAGGCAGGAGGATTGCTTGAGATCGCTTGAATCCAGGAGGTTGAGACTGCAGTGAGCTGTGATCATGCCTCTGCACTCCAGCCTGGGCAACAGAACAAGACCTTGTCTCAGAAAAAAAAAAGGAAAAGCAAAAGAAATTAACTTCTGGAGCTCACTCCTGCCTCCAATCCACCCAGGCATCTTGAGTTTGGAGTCGAGGTTGTAGTAGGCCCCACCCCCTCTGGAGCACAGATCTGGTGCAGCCTTTTGAGAGGCATCTTCAGTGCTCCCGTACCGCTGAAGTCCATACCCATGGAGCCCATACTGCTAGTGAGCTCAATCAATGGCACCTGCAGCCCTGCGCAAACACACTTCATAGCCTTTTGTTTGAAGTGCTGCCATAATGACGTTCACATGATTGCAATGCGGATGATTCAGATACGGCCTTGTCTCCATTCCAACGCACACAACTCGTGTTTTTCCTTTTAGGTTCCAGGGAAGGCTAGAAACATCCCCCCTTCCCTCCTGAGGAAGAAAGTAAGCTTCGCAGTATTTTCTGAGGTTCACCTTATTCTCTAGCGTCCATGTTTTATACTTTGTCAGTGGTAGAAAAGGTTGGAAACGAAAGGGAATGAAACCCACCTCCACTTTCTTCTCAATAGAAAAAAAACTTTGGGATTCGTTTATTTTGCCATCACTGTCAACGTGCAGAGTTTTGGAAAGTCATAGAAAACGTGAAGCCTTGTTTCCTTTTTCTTACTCTCCCCTCCAACCCTCCTCCAAAAACATACAATTTTGCCATATTTTCCTCTCAGAAAATGCCAACCAGGCCTCAAGGTAGGAGGTCCAAACAGAATTGGTCACGTCGCTCCTTTTCTTCCATTTCTTTCAAATTTCTATGAAACCAACTTAAGAGACAGGGCCTGCGTGGTCTCTTAAAATGCAATATTTGCAGCCGGGCTTGGTGGCTCATATCTGTAATCCCAGCACTTTGGGAGGCTGAAGTGGGTGAATTATGAGGTCAGGAGTTTTAGGACCAGCCTGGCCAACATGGTGAAACCTACATCTCAGTGCCATTAGAATAAATACAAGGATTAAAAAAAAGAAAAGAAAAGAAAAAAAGAAACCCCCAACTCTACTAAAAAAAAATACAAGGCCGGGCATGGTGGCTCACACCTGTAATCCCGGCACTGTGGGAGGCCAAGGTGGGCGGATCATGAGGTCAAGAGATTGAGACCATACTGGCCAACATGGCGAAACACTGTCTCTACTAAAAATACAAAAAAAATTAGCTGGGTGTGGTGGCACGCGCCTGTGATCCCAGCTACTCAAGAGGCTGAGTCAGAAGAATCACTTGAACCCAGGAGGCGGAGGTTGCAGTGAGCTGAGATCCGGCCACTGCATTCCAGCCTGGTGACAGAGCAAGACTCCATCTCAGAAAAACAAAAACAAAAAAAAATTAGCCAGGCATGGTGGTGGGCAGTTGTAATTCCAGCTCCTTGGAGGCAGAGGCAGGAGAATTTTTTTTAAATGCAATATTTGAGCAGCTATCAAGGGGTGCTGGGATGGTGGGCCATGCTGGGGCCTCAGGGGCAGCCCTCCATGCCCTTGAGTGCAGTGGAGCCCCATGGGGCTCTGGCCAAGGTGGGCACAGCTCCTTTAGAAAGTGAGGACACCTGTCCCCTTAGGCTGAGCCTGAGATCAGCGGCTGTCACCCAGCCAGCATATGTGTCTCCAAGATGGCTTAATTTCTTTTCTTTTTTTTTTTTTTTCAGACAGAGTTTTGCTCTTGTCACCCAGGCTGGAGTGCAATGGCACAATCTCTCCTCACTGCAACCTCTGCCTCCCAGGTTCAAGTGATTCTCCTTCCTCAGCCTCCCAAGTAGCTGGGATTACAGGCATTTGCCACCACACCCAGCTAATTTTGTATTTTTAGTAGAGACGAGGTTTCTTCACGTTGGTCAGGCTGGTCTCCAACTCCTGACCTCAGGTGATCCACCCACCTTGGCCTCCCAAAGTGCTGGGATTACAGGCGTGAGCCACTGCACCCGGCCTCAGGATGGCTTAATTTCTATACGTCAAGCACAATCCTGTCTTGGAGGATTTTCCCTCTGCCTGGAATGGTCTCCCCAACTCCTGCTTCATATACAGATCTTATTCCAATGTCAGTTTAAATGCCATTGCCTTCCTAAGATCAAGGCTCATCACTTTCTCCTAAGCGGTTGCCCAGTGTCTCTCTAACATATCATTCTGTTTTCTTTTCTCTCAATTTGCTCATGGCTACATGACATTTTTTTTTTCTTTTTTTTGAGATGGAGTCTTACTGTGTTGCTCAGGCTAGAGTGCAGTGACACAACCTCGGTTCACTGCAACCTCCGTCTCCCGGGTTCAAGCGATTCTCCTGCCTCAGCCTCCTGAGCAGCTACAGGCTTCTACCACCATACCCAGCTAATTTTTGTATTTTTTGTAGAGATGAGGTTTCATCATGTTGACCAGGCTGGTTTCAAACTCCTGACCTCAAGTGATCCTCCCGCCTTGGCCTTCCAAAGTGCTGGGATTATAAAAGCATGAGCCACCGCACCTGGCTTACATGACATTTTCTGATTTGTGTGTTGACTGATCTGTGTGCTCACTGTGTCTGCTGTCCAGCATCATGCATTGCACATGGTAGGTGCTTGATAACTATCTGCTGAATAGATAAATGCTCAACTTCTGGGATGAGGAGAAAGGGGTAAAGTTTCTAAACAGAGTTTTTTTGAAATTGGAGTGTGGGAAAGGAATTTGACCTTGCCGCTGGATTGAGAATGCCTACAGGCAGCTCCAAACCTTGATACTTTCTTCTTAAAGCATTTTAACTTCATGCTAACTTGAGCAGTGGACGTGAGACCCACCCCCGGTTAAGTTCAGGTTAGGTTTGGGACACTGGGATATTTTCTTTCATCCATAATCACTGGATCAAGGCCTATAAATCAAACAGTTAAGACACAAAACACAAACAAGGTCGTAATTTGTTTCTTCCTGCCCTCTGTTTTTCTTGGCATGGAAAAACTCAAGCTTTTCCTGACTAAGGATGGGTAATGACATTGGGGGGTGATTCATTAAAAGTGGCCTAAGTAACTGGCCTTTTATTTCTTCTAATTCTTTCCCTGTATTGTCCAAAGTTCTGTAAGGAAACACATTGAATAAAATAATTCTCCTGTTGATAAAGAACTTTCCCTTGACTCTTTGTTCACTTGCAGCTATACGTTTCCAGAATCAAATTCTTTTTTTTTTTTGGAGACAGAGTCTAGCTCTGTCACCTAGGCTCGAGTGCAGTGGTGTGATCTCAGCTCACTGCAATCTTTGCCTCCCAGGTTCAAGCATTTCTCCTGCCTCAGCCTCCCGAGTAGCTGGGATTACAGGTGCCCACCACCACGTCCAGTCAATTTTTGTATTTTTAGTAGAGACAAGGTTTCACTCTGTTGGCCAGGCTGGTGTCAAGCTCCTGACCTCATGATCTGCCTGTCTTGCCCTCCCAAAGTGCTGGGATTACAAGCGTGAGCCACGTTGCCCGACCCAGAATCAAATTCTTGGAACTGGAGAGGCCAGTGTGAATAAGGGTGAATGTGCTAGGTATTTCTAGTAGAGAAGAAAGGCCAAGACCCCAGGCTTATGGAAGCCACTTCTCTTACCACCTTTTCTTAACCAAGCTGCCTATTAAGTAAGGAAACTGTTCCTGTCCCCAGGGATCCTGGCCACCCAACCAAAAATGGGGTGTAGCTGTGGGTAAATCTGGGAGCCTCCATTCCTCAACTCTACAGTGGATGTCATAATACCAGTACCTTCTTCTCAAATCAGTGCCCTTTCTGTTCTTCTCTCTCTCTCTCCTTTTTTTTTTTTTTTTTGACAAAGGATCTGGCTCTGTCTCCCAGGCTGGAGTATAGTGGCATGATCTCAACTCACCGCAACCTCTACCTCCCGGGCTCAAGCCATCCTCCTACCAGCCTCCCAAGTAGCTGGGACTACAGACACACACCAGCAAGCCTGGCTAATTTTTTGTAGAGATGGAGTTTCACTGTGCTGCTCAGGCTAGTCTTGAACTCCTGAGCTCAAGCACCTCTCACCTAGGCCTCCCAAAGTTCTGGGATTACAGGCCTGAGTCGCCTCACCCAGCTGTGTGTGCCACTATCCTGAGGCCAGGAAAGAGAAAAGGACATGGTGACAACAACAGAAATTCCATGTAATAATACAAGTTCATTGTAGTATTAGAAGAAATTGCAGAATAAACCATTTTCATCGTCTACATCATGTGCTTCTAAATTATTTGAACTACTTTTGTAAAATTTTTTAAGTAATATGAAGAAATTTTAAAATAGGCCAGGCATGGTGGCTCACGCCTATAATCCAAGCACTTTGGAGGCCAAGGCAGGTGGATCACCTGAGATCGGCAGTTCAAGACCAGCCTGACCAATATGGTGAAACCCCGTCTATAAAAAAAAAAAAAGCAATTTTAAAATATGTATAGAAAAAAGGCTGAACATTAATAAACTAAAAGGTTAACAATAGCTATCTCAGAACTGAGGGCTTGGAGTTGACTTTAGCTTTCATCTTTATACTTTTCTATGCTTCTCTATATCCTTAGTTATTCCAAAGATTGTATATGACTTTTTAAATTAAGAATTAATAATAATAAAATATCGTGTTATTTAAGCTGGCGTGTATGCACCAAACTCCTGACCCTCTCTGTGGAAGTGGAACAATTTATTCGCCAAGAAGTGGGCGTAAAAGGATACAAGTGGGTTGGGCGAGATAGGGGACAGATGTGACTGTGGTCCCGGTCAGGGTGAGGCTGTGGAAAAATACCAGGGATGTCACACCCTGTGTGTGGTGCTGGTGAAGTTCACTATTAAATCACTGCCCCATTGTTCCCCACCTCGCTCCATGTGAAATAATCCAGTTCCTCTCACCTGCTGTTGTAAGTAAATCTAACTTCCCTGCCTTTCTTGTAATTTCCCTCTGAGACTACTCCTAGCACTCCACTATCTCTATGGAGCCCCAAGGAGAACAGCTTCTTCTCCTGGGGTTGGGGATACAGGAAGGAAGGGGAGAGGTGAGAGGATGAATCTATGGGTCCCTGATGCTCTAAGTTGGTCATTCTTGTCAACTTTTCAGAAGGGATTCAATAAATGGCAGACACAGCCTGGCCAACATGGCAAAACCCCATCTCTACTAAAAATACAAAAATTAGGCAGTTGTGGTGGCACACGCCTGTAAGCCCAGCTACTCGGGAGGCTGAGGCAGGAGGATCACTCGAACCCAGGAGATGGAGGTTGCAGTGAGCCAAGATGGCCCCACTGCACTCCAGCCTAGGTGACAGAATGAGATTCTGTCTCAAAAAAATAAAATAAATAAATAAACTGCAGACCTCCTCCCTACTCAGGCTCTAAATCAGCTGATGAGGGGACAAAAGTCAGAAGATGGATTCTCTTCTGATAAAGGCTATATAGGCTGGAGAATGTGGCTGAGTGTGTCCTTCCATTCTAATGAAACAGACTATCCCATCAGTCCGAAGCAGCAGTGGACCGGAGCACCCTCACATGTGGAGGGAGAGAATTTGTGCTCCCTTCTTCATCCACAGATACCAGGAAGAGGAAGAAACGGCAGCTCATGCCCAGTTTCTCCTAATGCTCTCCTTTCCCTATGTGCATGAGTAAGGGCTGAAGAGGAGGCTGGAGTGTTGTGGTAGTTGGTGGCCCTCCACACCGAGAGAAATATCTGGAGTGGAAGGAAGCGTTTTCTTGTCCAAACAATTTTTCATTTTTTAGAAGCAGCCTTGCTCTCTTGCCCAGGCTGGAGTGCAGTGGCACAATCTCAGCTCACCGCAACGTCCACCTCCCAGGTTAAAACAATTCTCCTGCCTCAGCCTCCTAGGCAGCTGGGATCACAGGTGCGTGCTGCCACACCCAGCTAATTTTTTGTATTTTTAGTAGAGACGGCGTTTTACCATGTTAGTCAGGCTGGTCTTGAATTCCTGACCTCGTGATCCGCCTGCCTCAGCCTCCCAAAGTGCTGGGATTACAGGCACGAGCAACCGTGCTAGGCCTCAAAATTCTTACTATTTCTTGGATTACAGAATAACTTTGAGGATGTGAAGCAAGCTATGAACCACCATCCCAGGAAAATGCAGGTAGGTCCTGTCATGGACTTTGGTATTTATGGTTTACATTCGCCTCCCTTTCCCTGTCTTCTGGTTTCTGTAGCTACAATTTTTCTTTTAGGAACTGTTCCTCTAACAGTCTATGTGAAGTAATAGTACTGCCAATCAGTATGCTCCACCTCCCCTTGGTAGCAAGGGTTGGGCATATTATCCAATCTGTCCAATCAGAGAAACCTGTTTTCCTGGCCCTATTATTTCAGGAATGGGCATGTGATTTAAAGCAGCCAATCAGGGAAAGACAACTAAGGGAGGCGTGACATAATTTGCTTAAGAATACTAACCTGGCGGGGCGTCCTGACTTAGGCCTACAAACCCAGTACTTTAGGAGGCTGAGGTGGGCAGATCACAAGGTCAAGAGTTCAAGACCAGCCTGATCAACATGCTGAAACCCCGTCTCTACTAAAAATACAAAGTAGCCGAGTGTGGTGGCACACGTCAGTATCTCCAGCTACTTGGGAGGCTGAGGCAGGAGAAACGCTTGTACCTGGGAGGTGAAGGTTGCAGTGAGCCCAGAATCAGTCTGAAGAACGGAGCCCAACAAAGCAGAAATGTGTGTCTAAGGACATTAGCGAACACTTGAATCTAGTCATCAATGAAATCTGGTCTTCTGGTTACTTGAGCCACTAAATTCACCCTTGCTTTTGCCCAAGCTGTGGGAGGTAGGCTCCTATTCTTTGAGATGTGCACACACAGAATTCAGCCTCCCACTTTCCAAAATTGCTGACTGTAAGGTTTGTTCTTGGGTTCTTGCCAAGTTTAAAAAGAAGAAACTGAGGCCAACACAAGAAGATCCAATATGAAGTGTTTATTCAGGCTCCCGGGCGAGGTTCCACAGCCCAACAGGAGGGGCCGGAGAAGTCGCATGGATTCCTCTCAGACGTGGGGTTTTATAGGGAGTGAAGGAGCTCGATTAATTGTGAGAGAGCAGGACTACTATTGGGTAAGGTTACAAGCCTTTGTTTGCGTACAGGACTTGGCTGCTATTGGTTAGAATTACTCGGCTGCTATTGGCTAGAAAGACTTGGCTGCTATTGGCTAGAAAGACTCGGCTGCTATTGGCTAGAAAGATTTGGCTGCTATTGGCTAGAATCACAAGACCCTGCTTGCATACTGGGTTCTTTAAGGGAAAGCCAGGCTGTGCGAGAAAGGGAGAAGGGAACATGCCCAAGCACGTCCAAGCTTTCGGACAAAGTGGCGGCGGGGGAGGGGGTGCATCCAAGCTCCCAATGAGGCAACCAGACTTACACTGACTATGAGCCCAAATCTGCCATGGATATTAAGAGCTCCCTCTGGGAGCAGTGCCCATTATGAATTTGAAAAATGATCAACTTATGTGAAAAGAGTCAAACACATCTTGCTACTGCATTTGGGGCAGCAACACTTGCTTCTTCATGCTGGCACTGTTTCTGCGTGTCAGCAACGTGGAAACCATACTGAAAATATAGGCCGGAGGGCATGTAGCTTAAGAGAAAACAAATCTCATGGGTGTGTAGGAAATGCTAGCGAGAGTGTCTACCAGAGGATAGAGAGGTTATCTTAAAGTTCAGCCATCCTCTTTTTCCTTATATATAATGGGTGAGAGTGGAAGTTTGGAAAGAGAGAAAGAGAATCCCACCCAAACCAAAGAGGATGTTTGGACAAGTTAACCTGTGGAAAGCTCTAGAAATTTGATGCAAGGTGATGAAAAAGCTGTGGCATGATAACAGCTAATGTTTGACTAGGCCTTTCCTCTAGGCTGGATGTTGTACCAAGCACTTCACATGCATTATAGCAATGCTGGGTGTGGGGAGGTACTATTGTTCTTCCCATTTTACAGACAGTGAAACTAACACTCAGAGGAGTCAGAAACTTGCCCAAGGGGCCTGCAGCTCGCAGAGCCAGGATTTGACATTGGGCTGTCTGAACCCTGTGTCTGCTAACCACCATGCCCTTCCTTTCTAGTTCTGGGTTTGAATCTAGCTCTGTCACTTGCTGATTGAGTGATCTTGAGCACATCAACCTCTTTGAGCCTGTTGCCTCATGTAGAAAATTCAGAGATTATACTAATTTTTTTTCTCTCTTTCAACACTAACATTTCAAAAATTAAAACAATCCTCAACCCCCCAAACCAGGATTTTTATTCCTGGCTTGAACTTTTTTCGCTCAAAACCCTATAGATTGGTTTTCCCATGGATTTTGGATCAAAGGGCTCCTTTGGGTTATGTATTCCTTTGAAACGGATTCAAAGGCAGGGGGAACTGAAAAGCCTTCATCTTTGCTGAGTGAATCAGCATCCCGTGAGCACAGGTGACAAGTTCTGACCCATCTCTTCACTGTCTGATAAGCCCAAAGGTCATGCTCTGAACTCAAACCTACTTTTCCTTCTTCCTGCCCATGTTGTGGGTTTTCTGATAAGGTGCCCTAAGTCAGCTGTGACACTGTTTTCTCTCCCTACAAACACAGTCCCCAGGGCGTGCACTCTGCCTGCAAACTTCCCAGCTGCTTCCAGCTCTCCCTCTGCCCACAGCCCTTTATTGCTGCATTCCAACAAATTAGCCATGTGACAGATTATTTTTAACTTCAATAGAGCAGCTCCCTCTCTTTTAATATATCATGCTTGGCCCACATTCCCTCGGTGAAAAGGGCACCATCGGCTACTTCTGAGAACTTTTAATTACTCCAATTGTTTGCAAAACTCTCCTAGAAGCTTAAAAAAAAATCATAAGCTACAGTTTTGTTTAAAAGAAGAAAAGAAGACTGGGCGCGGTGGCTCAAGCCTGTAATCCCAGCACTTTGGGAGGCCGAGGCGGGTGGATCACGAGGTCAAGAGATCGAGACCATCCTGGTCAACATGGTGAAACCCCGTCTCTACTAAAAAAAATACAAAAAAATTAGCTGGGCATGGTGGCGCGTGCCTGTAATCCCAGCTACTCAGGAGGCTGAGGCAGGAGAATTGCCTGAACCCAGGAGGCGGAGGTTGCGGTGAGCCGAGATCGCGCCATTGCACTCCAGCCTGGGTAACGAGCGAAACTCCGTCTCAACAAAAAAAAAAAAAAAAAAAAAAGAAGAAAAGAAAATACATTTATTTCTCCGTTCCCCTCCAGTCCCCTTCCTTCCCAGTTTTCTTATTTAGTGGAGACCTGGGAATTTTCCAGGTCTTCCCAAATCCCCTCTACCCACCCTGCCACCCATTGTCCAAGAGCAGGTTTTCTTAAGTGTAAATCCGTCTCAAAAAAAAACTAGAGAAAAAAAGTAATAAAGTGCAAATATAATTGGGAGGAAGGGAGGGCAGTTTCCTGAGTAACAAAGACCCCCACCCCAGTACCACACAGAATCCCAGCAGGTAGAAGGACCGCAGCTCCTGAAGCTCTGAATGCTAAACACTTCCTAGGTATTGGAAGTCACCAAGAGGGTCCCGGGAGATTGAGCTTGATACTGAAGTTGAACCTTCTATCTTGAAGTCAACTACACAGAAACAACGAGCATCTCCGTAACCACCGCATGGGCCAAAGGCCCTTCTCCAATTTTTCTGAACTTTCTAAATTCCAGATTTTTTCTGAACTTTCTAAACCTCAGTTTTTTTGTTTTGTTTTGTTTTGTTTTTGAGACACAGTTTCACTCTTGTCGCCCAGGCAGAGCGCAATGGCGTGATCTCGGCTCACTGCAACCTCCGCCTCCCAGGTTCAAGTGATTCTCTTGCGTTAGCCTCCCAAGTAGCTGGGATTACAGGCACCTGCCGCGATGCCCAACTAATTTTTATATATATTTTTTTTTCATGTGCTTATTTTTCATCTGTTTATCTTCTTTGGTAATGTATCTGTTAAAATCTTTGGCCCATTTTTTTTTTCAACACTTTAGCAAAAATGTGTTTACTGTGTTCCAAAGCCATTCATTTCCTCCTGAATCTGCATCATTAAAATATGTGAGAAAACAATTTAATTAATGCATTTCAAAGAAGGGTGCTTCTAGAATGGTGTAATAGTGAACTACTTCTAATGATGTGGTTTCTTTTTTTTTTTTAATGAAAGAAAGAGAGAAAGAGAAAGGGGGAGAGAGAACAGGAGTCTTGCTCTATTGCCCAGGCTGGAATGCAATCTAAAAATAGGTATTAAAAACCTCTTTTATGCCGAAAATTGTACTTAACAGCAGAGACAGGAAGGAATAAGGGAAGAAAATAACAAACAAACAGCCAACCAATATTTCATTTAAGTCTGTGAAATGCTATGCAAATGCTGAAGAGTGATTTACTTCCAATTACGTGGTCACTTTCAAAATAGGTGTAATGTGATACTGAGAAAAATATATGTTCTGTGGACCTGCGGTGAAGAATTCTATAAATATTCACTGAGTTTACTTGTTCCAGGTCTGAGTTCAAATCATAGATGTCCCTGTTAATTGTCTATTTCATCGATCCATCGAATATAAACAATGTGGTGTCAAAGTCTCCAGCTATTATTGTGCGGGATTCCAAGTCTCTTTATAAGTCATTAAGAACTTGTCTTATGTATCTGGGTGCTCCTATATTGGGTGTATATATATTTATAATCATTAATTCCTGTTGTTGCATTGATCCTTTTACCATTATGTAGTGTCCTTCTTTGTTTCTTTTCATCTTTGTTACTATTAAAGTCTATTTTGTCAGAGATGAAAGTTACAACTCCTGTTTTTTTTGTTTTATTTTGTTTTGTTTTGTTTTTACTCTCCATTTGATTGGTGAATCTTCCTCCAACCCTTTGTTTTGAGTCTTTGTGTGTCCTTGCTTATGAGATGGATCTGGATACAGCGTACTGATGGGTTTTGACTTTTTATTCAATTTGCCTGTCTGTGTCTTTGATTGGGGCATTTAATCCATTTAAATTTAGGATTAATATTGATTTTTGTGAGTTTAATATTGTCATTTAATGCTAGCTGGCTATTTTGCCCATTAGTTGATGTAGATTCTTCATTATGGAGATACTCTTTACCTTTTGGTAAGTTTTTGGGATGACTGACACTGGTTATTCCTTTCTGTGTGTAGTGCTTCTTTCAGAAGCTCTTGTAAAGCAGGCCTGGTGGTGATGAAATCTCTGAGTGCTTGCTTGTTTGCAAAAAAATTTATTTTTCCTTCATTTATGAAGCTTAGTTTGGCTGGATATGAGATTCTGGGTTGAAAATTCTTTTCTTTGAGGATATTGAATATTGACCCCCACTCTCTTCTAGTTTGTAGCGTTTCTGCTGAGAGATCTGCTGTGAGTCTGATAGGCTTCCCTTTATGGGTAACCTGACCTTTCTCTCTAGCTGCCCTTAGAATTTTCTCCTTTATTTCAACCCTGGTGAATCTAACGATTATGTGTCTTGGGGTTGCTCTACTTGAGGAATATCTTTGTGGTGTTCTCTGTATTACCTGGAGTTGAGTATTGTCCTGCCTTACTAGGTTAGGAAAGTTTTCCTGAATAATATCCTGAAGAATATTTTCCAGCTTGGATTCATTCTCTTCATGACATTCAGGTACACCTATCAAACATAAATTAGGTCTTTTCACATAGTCCCATATTTCTTGGAGACTTTGCTCATTCCTTTTTACTCTTTCTTCTCTAGTCTTGTCTTCTCATTTCATTTCATCAAGTTGGTCTTCGACCTCTGATATCCTTTCTTCTGCTTGATCAATTCGACTGTTAAAACCTGTGCATACTTCATGGAGTTCTTGTATTGTATTCTTCAGTTCCATTAATTCATTTAGATTCCTCTCTAAATTGTCTATTCTAGTTAGGATGTCGTCAAACCTTTTTTCAAGGTTCTTAGTTTCTTTACATTGGGCTAGAACATGTTCTTTTAACTCACAAAAGTTTCTTATTATCTACTTTCTGAAGCCTAATTCTGTTAATGGAACACACTCGTTCTCCATCAGGCCTTGTTCCCTTGTTGATGAGGAACTGTGATCCCCTGTAGAGGGAGAGACATTCTGATTTTGGGTGTTCTCAGCCTTTTTACGCTGGTTTCCTCCGTTCATTGTAAATTTATCCACGTGTCATCTTTGTAATTACCGACTTTCAAATTAGGTCTCTGAGTGGACGTCCAACTTGTTGATTCCCAGCGCCGGAATCTGAGCAACCCACTGCGCCAGCTAAAACAGCGGCATTAAGATTGATGGTGCTTTTCTGCCCGGGAATCTCTGGTCTGGCTTCCCTCTTGAGTCCCATTTTCAATCAGCTGAATAAGTGACTACCTTCCCAGAGCTCCAAACGTTGACCAAAAGGGGACCCAGTCCCGTTTACTCTGCACTGAGAACTGCCACGCTGGGGTGCCAGCAAAACCGCTGTGCCGACCACAAGAGTCGCACTGGCAACCCGTGAGGCTCCTCTGCTGGGAATCTCCTGGTTCGTGAGCAAGAAAAATTCATCTGAAAGTGTGGCGTCCTCTCGTTCTCTGCACTTTCACTGGGAGCTACAATCCTGAGCTGCTAGTAATCGGCCATCTTGGATCTCTCTCGTATTTTTATATTTTTAGTAGAATTGGGGTTTCACCATGTTGGCCAGGCTGGTCTCAAACTCCTGACATCAGGTGACCCACCCACCTTGGCCTCCCAATGTGCTGGGATTACAGGCATGAGCCACCTGGCCCGGCCTTAAATGTGCTTATCAAGCCCGGCCACTTCTCTGATTTCAGGAGGCTAGTAATTAAGGTGGCTAAAATTGACTGGGATTATATCACCCAGGACCACTAAGAAGGTAGAGATAGAAGTGAATCTAAGTCTGAGTCCCTGCAAGATTGAGAAAAGGGCAATTTCTTAGGTTTGAGTTTTGCAGGGTAATTCATACATACAGGTTATAAGAGTATGTGCATCATTCCAGCCACCTTTTTTTTTTTTTAAGCTAGGGTCTTGCTTACCCAGGCTGGAGTGGTGTAATCATGGCTCACTGTAGTCTGGACCTCCTGGGCTTAAGCAATCCTCCCACCTTAACCTCCTGTGTATCTGGGACTACAGGTGCATACCACCACGTCCAGCTAACTTTTGTATTCTCTGTACAGATGGGGTTTTGCCATGTTGCCCAGGCTAAAATCTCAAACTCCTAGGCTCAAGCAATCTACCCACCTCAGCCTCCCAAAGTGCTAGGATTAGAAGCATGAGCACATTTTCTATACAATATGTATTTTCACACACAGGGAATTATAAAAAGGTAATTGGTGAGAGTGTACCTGTGCATGTGTGTATGAGTGAATGGCTGCCGTTGTGTGTTGGCAAAAGAAAAGAAATCGTGTTCTAGGCAGTGGGAACAGCATG
This sequence comes from Aotus nancymaae, assembly GCF_030222135.1. Taxonomy (NCBI): domain Eukaryota; kingdom Metazoa; phylum Chordata; class Mammalia; order Primates; family Aotidae; genus Aotus; species Aotus nancymaae. The sequence continues at coordinate 24,126,681 of NW_026988443.1, read as the reverse complement.
TACAAAAGCTGCTGTGCAGGAAGAGCTTGGTGTGCTTGGGGAAATGAAAAAGACCAGTGTGACTACTACCTACAGACAGTAACATGCTGTGACCCCACAGCCCAGTTCTTTCAAGTTTTAAAAACTGAGGTACAGCCAGGCACAGTGCCTCATATCTTTTATCCTAGCACTTTGGGAGGCTGAAGCAGGAGGATTGCTTGAGCCCAGGAGTTGGAGATCAGCCTGGGCAACATAGCAAGACCCCATCTCTTTAAAAAAAAAAGCCAGGCACTATGGCTCACACCTTAATCCTAGCACTTTGGGAGACCAAGGAGGGCAGATCACCTAAGGTCAGGAGTTCCAGACCAGCCTGCCCAACCTGGTAAAACCCCATCTCTACTAAAAATACAAAATTAGCTGGGCATGGTGACATGTGTCTGTAGTCCCAGCTACGCAGGAGGCTGAAGCAGGAGAATTGCTGGAACCCAGGAGGTGGAGGTTGCAGTGAAATGAGATCATGCCATTGCACTCCAGCCTGGGCAACAAGAGTGCAACTGCGTCTCAAAAAAAAAAAAAAAAAAGAAGTTGGCAAAATGCACCTTATCCTTTGACCCAGCTATTCTGCATTGAGGAGTTTATCTTACAGATAGATGTATTCACACATGTGTGGCATGACATTTGTACAAGGATGTGAATGGCACACATCCTAGGTCTTGGAACTCTCCAAGAGGCCCTGGAACTTGAGCTTTATTGTCACAGCAAGCGATTAACAAACGTTCATTGTAAGGGTCTGATTAATCAAATAATAATGAATCCAGACAGTGGAACACTACACAGTCATGAAAAAAATGAAGAAGTTCCTTATGTACAGAAATGAGACAATCAAAGTGAAGAAAAGCAAGACACAGAACAGTGTGTGTGCTCATTCACTTATTCAAGAAGTATTTATTAGCTGGGCCTGGTGGCTCATGCCTGTAATCCCAGCACTTTGGGAGGCCGAGGCAGGAGGATCACTTGAAGTCAGGAGTTCAAGATCAGCCTGGCCAACATGGTGAAACCCTGTCCCTACTAAAAAGATTTTTTTTTTTTTTTTTAGACAGAGTTTTGCTCTTGTTGCCCAGACTGGAGTGCAATGGTGCGATCTCGGCTCACTGCAACCTCCACCTCCCAGGTTCAAGCGGTTCTCCTGCCTCAGCCTCCCAAGTAGCTGGAATTACAGGCACCCACCACCACGTCCAGCTAATTTTTTGTATTTTTAGTAGAGACGGGATTTCGCTATGTTGGCCAGGCTGGTCTAGAACTACTGACTTCAGGCAATCCACCCGCCTCAGCCTCCCAAAGTTCTGGGATCACAGGTGTAAGCCACTGAGCCCGGCCCTAAAAAGATTTAAAACATGTTATTTTGTCTGGGCATGGTGGCTCACGCCTATAACCCAAGCACTCTGGGAGGCTGAGGTGGGTGGATCACTTGAGGTCGGGAGTTCAAGACTGGCCTGACCAACATGGACAAAACCTTGTCTCTACTAAAAATACAAACTTAGTCTGGCATGGTGGTAGGCACCTGTAATCCCAGCTATTTGGGAGGCTGAGGCAGGAGAATCACTTGAACCCAGGAGGCAGAGCTTGCGGTGAGCTGAGATCTAGACATTGCACTCTAGTCTGGGCAACAAGAGGAAAATTTCATCTCAAAAAAAAAAAAGAAACCCAACAAAACATGTTATTTTAAACATGCACAAAATATCTAGGGAAAGATATACTAGGAACTGGTGGAACTGGGAAAGGGAACTGGGAAACTAGACAACATGGATGGGGAAACAAATTTCACTTTTGTATCCTCTGAATTAAATTATGTGAATGCCCGACCTAATCCAGTATAATTATATTTCTTTTAAGTTGAAAGAGACATTTGGCAGTATTTCCAAGCACCTGGGCCCTTAAGATCTGAGAAACGCCCACCATTTATAAATTGGGGCAGGAGGAAAGGGCCAGCTCCCAGCTGTCACTCACTGTAGTCATGAACCAAAGCCATAGCATCACTCTAGTAAGATAAAAGAGGTACCAGGAGGACCGGAGGAAACAAAATCATTCTTGAGTCACATATGGGCATCATGGGTATTTATAAAAGGCTTAGACAGTTCCTTCCTAAATTTGAATTTATGTCAAGAGAGAATCATTTCAGGAAGTGTGAGTTCCTCTCTTCAAACTGTTTTGGACAATCCCATTCTGATATGAACTGCATAGAGCCAAGCTCATTTATAGGGAACATCTGTGTGAGAGGAAGAACGGGATGTGGGAACATGTAGAAAAGAGACCTCCCGAAGCTGAACTTGGATACCTCTGGTCTCTTTTCCTGGTTTCTCTTGAGCTGCGTATTTGCTTGGTTGTGTGAAAAGGAATGTCTATGAAACTTTTATGCTCCTTTACGTGTTTATGCATATAACATGGAAAAGTAGCACGTGGAAGAGGAGCTTCACTGAAATCTACACTCTTTTTGTGAATGTCTGTGTTCCAGAAGGTTCCTAGAGTTGTTGGGTAATGGCTCTATGATTACTGTCTCCTTGTGACCACCAGTCAGTCAAAATGAAAAAAAAAAAAGTTTGGCTTTGAATAACAAGTTTATCATTATTCATCTTATGTCACAGTAAGTTACCCCTTTAAAAGTCTCCCATTATTTTTCTTGTATTTTTATTAGCTTTTAATTACTAGTGAATATACGGGAATACATTTTTCTGTTTTGAAAAAAATTAGAGCATTGCAGACAAAGTCTTAGTTCTCTTTAATCACTCCCCACAACACCAGTTCCTTTCTCCATTCTCCTCAAAAAAATCATTTCTAGGAGTTTTGAGGCTATCCTCACTGACTTTTCAGTATACTTTTACATACATATAAATGTACTCATAGAAAATAAATATGTAGTTTTTTTTTTTAAAGATGGGGTTTCACCATCTTGGTCAGGCTGGTCTTGAACTCCTGACCTCAGGTGATCCGCCTGCCTTGGCCTCCAAAGTGCTTGGATTACAGGTGTGAGCCACCACACCCGGCCAAATATGTAGTATTTTTACATGCATAGTTTTAAGAAAACAAATTATATTCTATATATTATTCTGCAGTTTGATTCTTTTCACTCAGTAATATAATATTGAACACTTTATATGATTATTATAGATAGTCATTCTTTTTAACTTTTTTTTTTTTGAGATAGGGTCTCGCTCTGTCTGTCGCCTAGGTTGGAGTGCAGTGTCGTGATGTTGGCTCACTGCAACCTCCACCTCCAGGGCACAAGTGACCTTCCTGCCTCAGCCTCCTGAGTAGCTGGGACCACAGTCACATGCCACTATACCCTGCTAATTTTTTTATTTTTTGCAGAGACAGGGTTTGGTTACGTTCCCCAAACTGGTCTTAAACTGCTGGGCTCATGCAATCTGCCTGCCTTGGCCTCCCGAAGTGGTGAGATTATAGGTGTGAGCCACCATGCCCAGTCCTTTTTAACTTTTATAGAATATTCTGTTGTGCTTGGCTATTTCTCTTTTGACAGGAGGCATTTAGATTAATGCCAACCTTTGTCTACTATAGATAATGCTTCAGTAAACATTCTCGTACAGTTCTCATTATACACATGTACACGTACATTGTAGTCAATAAACATTATGTCCTACAAATAAAAAGCCAATATGCAATCTTAGAATGAGGTTTACGGACAATGAAACTCTAAATTTACCATTTAAAAATTGTCAACTTTGTGGGCATTTTGTACCTCTGTAGATTATTATGGTGTGGCCCTGAGACTGGGTGTCGTGGAAGAACTGAATGAAGATGTTTCCTTGGCCAGAGAGAGAGACAGTGAGAGCTGTAAAAAATCCTTGTGGAAGGTAGGGCTGAGATACTCAAGACTGTGCTACCTAACACAATAGCCACTGCTGCATGGGGCTATTTTATTTTATTTATTTGTTTATTTTGAGATGAAGTCTTGCTCTGTCACCCACAGTTCAGTGGCGTGAATCTTGGCTCACTGCAACTTCCACTGGCTGAGTTCCAGCAATTCCTCTGCCTCAACCTCCCAAGTAGCTGGGACAACAGGCATGTGCTACCACACCCAGCTAATTTTTTGTATTTTTTAGTAGAGATGGGGTTTCACCATGTTGGCCAGGATAGTCTTGATCTCCTGACCCTGTGATCCTCCTGCCTCAGTCTCCCAAAGTACTGAGATTACAGGCTTGAGCCACCACGCCTGGCTTGGCTATTTAATTTTAAAGTTAATTTGTTAAGATTAAATCAAATTTTAAAAATTCATTTCCCCAGTTATAGAAGCCACATTTTAAGTGCTCAATAGCCACATATAATCAGCAGCTACTATAACAAGTGTAAATAGGGAACATTTGCATCATTAAACAAAGTTCTGAATAGGTACAGTGGCTCACACCTGTAATCCCAGCACTTTGGGAGGCTGAGGTGGGCAGATCACCTGAGGTCAGGAGTTTGAGACCAGCCTGGCCAACATGGCGAAACCCTGGCTCTGCTAAAAATACAAAAATTAGCCAGGTGTGGTGGCAGGCGCCTGTAATCCCAGCTACTTGGGAGGCTGAGGCTGGAGAATCGCTTGAGCCTGGGAGGTGGAGGTTGCAGTGAGCTGAGATTGTGCCACCTCACTCCAGCCTGGGTGACAGAGCAAGACTCCAAAATTCACGTCAGGCTCAGTAGCTCATGTCTGTAATCCCAGCACTTTGAGAGGCCACTTGGAAGGTTGAGGCAGGAAGATCACTTGAGCCTAGGAGTTCAAGTCTGCATTGATGGCACCACTGCACTCCAGCTTGGGTGATAGAGCAAGACTTTGTCTCAAAAAGAAAAAGAAAAAGAAAGTTTTGTGGGACAGTACTACTCCAGAAGTTATTTTATATGGTCTTATCTAGGAGCCAGTTTAAAATTTCCTTTCCCGAAATGTAATTACTTCCATTATTACTAAGCCTTTGATAAGTATTTTAAATAATAGTAACAGCTAACCTTTATTGAATGTATGTGTTGGTTAGTTTTCTTTGTTGCAGAAAACAGATTTCACTCTTGCTAATTTAAGCACAAAAGGGTTCATTAAGGAGTATGGATGGCTCATGGAATCATTAGGGAAGCTGAAGAAATAGACTCTAGGATAAATATCCAGCAATGACTTTCAAAGTGACACTGTGGTTGGGCACAGTAGCTCATGCTTGTAAGTCTTGCACTTTGGGATGCCAAAGCAGGAAGATCATTTGAAGCCACTAGTTTGAGGCCGCAGTGAGCTATGATTGCACCACTGCACTCCAGCCTGGGTGACAGAATGAGACACTGTCTCAAAAAAAAAAAAAAAAAAAAAAAAAAAAGAATTGCTAAGCAGCCACCAAGGCTGTTGGCTCCAGAATAACGCTGCCTCTGCCCTGACCAGTGCCAGCAAAATGGACGCTTCCCGCTCTGTCTTTCCCTCCACATAACTCATAATTATCAAGTCTCACACAGTGGAATCTAAATCATAAACAGAGCCAGAGCTGCAAGGATGTTTGAGAAATGTCATATTTAGCTTTCCATCCTCTGCAGTCCAGAAAGCAAAGCTAGAAAAGGGTTGGGATGGGTGTTGAGTGACTGAGTCCAAAGCATCTGCCACACTTGCCAGGTGCCAGGTCCTGGAAACATGCCTGATCTCACTTAATTCTTACGAGAATTCAGTGAGGCAGGGACTATAATCATCCCCGTTTGACAGATGAAGACACAATAGTCATGGTGGGGTGCACGGTATGACCTTAGTTGTGCACTTTGGGAAGCTGGGGCAGGAGGATCACTTGAAACCAGGAGTTCAGCACCAGCAACATAGCAAAACTAGGGCTCCGTTTTATTTAAAAAGAAATAGGCCAGGCACGGTGGCTAACTCCTGTAATCCCAGGACTTTGGGAGGCCAATGTGGGCAGATCACAAGGTCAAGAGATCGAGACCATCTTGACCAACATGGTGAAACCCCGTTCCTACTAAAAATACAAAAATTAGCTGGTTGCAGTGGTGCATGCCTGTAGTCCCAGCTACTTGGGAGGCTGAGGCAGAAGAATCACTTGAACCAGGGAGGTGGAGGTTGCAATGAACCAAGATCACGCCACTGCACTCCAGCCTGGGGGACAGAGCGAGACTCCATCTCAAAAAAAAAGAAAAAAATAAAAAGAAATAAAGACGGGCAACATAGCAAGATTCTGTCTCTATTTTATTTTTTTAAAAAAGACCTTCTTGTCCACTCTTAGAAGTAATATAAAGAGGAGAAAAGAAAGCTGCCTGGAGAAATTGGGATGACCCAAGAGAAGAAAGCATTGATCCCAAGGTGACAAAGGACAGCCAGGAGCAATCTGAGAGCTCATGAGTAGTGCTGTTGAATGTTCATGCCAGTCAGATTCCAGAGTCCCTGCTCTCTCCCTAAAACCATGCTGCCCCCAATGGAAAGAACCAGAACTTACACACCCCTAGCAAAGACAGAAGGACACGGCTCTGGTTGCATTCCCACAACCCCATTTGCATCTGTGGCACAGAAGTGCCAAAGTGAAAAAATGCAACAGGGAAGGCTTCCAGAAGGAGGTGAGTTGTCAGTCGCTTTTAGAAGAGAAGCAAAGTGTTAGGCTGTGAGATAGCAGATGATTTCAGATGGAAGAATTCACACGCCCTTATACCAAGGCTCAGAAGCTGAGAGGGGCAGCCACTGCGGCAAATCAAAGCAGTGCCCTTGACAGAGGATAAAGGAAGTGAGTCAGTGTTTGGAAGAAAACAATAAATAAACTGGTGGGGAACGGGAGGTGTGGCAGAATAAGATCATGTGAAACCCTTCCTGTGATTATAGTATTATGAAAATATTAAACTATGTATTGAAATCCAGTTTGGAACAGAATGAAATCTTGGAGACTGGGTCCTGGAAACTTTTTAACAAATGCCCCCAGGTGACTGATTACCTGTCTCGCTGTCTTGATTTGTCTGTCCTGAGGTCTAGTCTCCATCTCAGCTCTCCTTCCCTGGGACCTTGCCTAGGCTTCTGGGGTTTGAGGGCTGGGGCCTCTTTGCATCATTCTTTCCTGAAGACATTCTAGTAGGATCAAATGATAACTATGGGCCAGGTGGGATGGCTCATGTCCGTAGTCCCAGCTACTCTACTTAGGAGGCTGAGGTGGGAGGATCACTTGAGCCTGGGAGGTCAAGGCTGCAGTGAGCCATGATCGAGCCACTGCACTCCAGCCTGGGCAGCAGAGCAAGCTCCTGTCTCAAAAAAGATAACTATGTCAGGGGGAGAAGACATTTCTTATAAAAATATAGGAAATGAATCTTTTGGTGCTGGGAGATTCTGAATAACTTGAGAAAGGGGTGTCTACATCCCAGAAATGTGGCTGTATGTATGAATATTATTTTGCTTAATCTTTATTAAACAATACTATTAACTAATATTTTAACAAGTCTTTCCAGTTGCCAGGTCCTATGCTAAGCAATTTAATAATACATTATATCATTGAACACTCACAGCAATTCACAGTCTTAGAGGTTTTTGGTATCCCCATTTTACAGATGAGGAATCACAAAGTGCTGGGATTACAGGTGTGAGCCATTGTGCCCAGCCTATAGATACATATATTGAGAATTCAGTGAGGCAGGGACTATACTTATTTTATTATAATACTATAGATTTTTTATTATATATATAATAAAGCTAATAGATGAGTACATTCTCAGAAGAGCCCTCTCGCTAGAGACGCTCTCTGACCTTCTCAAGGCCCCTCTTACAGAGAACGACTGAGCAGCAAGAACAGAGACTTGTTGTGGTTAAATGTTAACTTGTGTTTATTTCCCTACAACTGCCTGTTGTTTAGTTTGGCCAACCCAGTGAAGATTCTTTCGTAAGCCTGTGTGTAATTTCTGAACACCAGACCCACGACCTTTACACACATGCTAAACATTTATAGAGTGGGAGAGTTCTTTTTCTCCATCAGTGAGTTAAGTAAGTACCAACATCCTCCCCCCGTGAAAAAAAGTATTCTTTGATCTACACTAAAGATAAACCAGCAATAATTCATTGACCAGCTGAGGGTTTTAAAGCAGATTTTTTGATAAGCCAGTTAATTTCAGAGGGCACTGGGGCGTGTTCCTCTTGATGCTGGGTTTTTAAGTCATAAAATCTTAGCATTATGGAGATGGAAAGAGAACTTTTAAGATGGTCTCAGCAAACCCCCTCAATTTAATGGATGAGAAAACTCTGAACTCCAGAGAGAGAAAAGACAGTTTAACTCACAGATATGTTAACAAAGAGCCATACAGAAATGTTTTGTTACACAACAATTCCTGCAGCATTTTAAACCTTCGGTGGTCATTGCGTTTTGTTTCCTTCACAATCTCGTGATGCAAGTACAGTATTTGGGCCTGGAAATGGAAACCTGTCGACACTAATCCTGAGCTTTGCGCTGACGTCAGAGATATTTGAGAATCATTGCTGCCCCCTGCTGGAAGTTTAAGATCTCATGGGCTCTCAAGGTTATACGGAATTTTTGTAATGGTTTAAAAAATTAGAAAAAAAAGCTTTCTTTAGGTCATAATTTTTAGGCCAGGTGTAGTGGCTCACGCCTGCAATCCCAACACTTTGGGAGGCTGAGGCAGGGGGATCAATTGAGACCAGGAGTAGGGCAACATAACAAGACCCCGCCAGCCCCGCTACAAAAAATACATTAAAATAAAACAAAATTGACCAGGCGCGGTGGCTCACGCCTGTAATCCCAGCACTTTGGGAGGCTGAGGCGGGTGGTTCACCTGAGGTTGGGAGTTCGAGACCAGCCTGACCAACATGGAGAAACCCGCCTCTACTAAAAATACAAAAATTAGCCAGGTGTGATGGTACATGCCTGTAATCCCAGCTACTCCAGAGGCTGAGGCAGGAGACTCACCTGAACCCGGGAGGCAAAGGTTGCAGTGAACCAAGATCGTGCCTGGGCAATAAGAGCAAAACTCCATCTCAAAAGAAATTAATTAACTAATTAAATTTTGAACCAGCATGAAAGGGTATAAAGAGAAAAGCAAAATCTTGCCTTTCTAGTTCCACTTTCCAGTTTTATCGTTAGCAATTTTTAAACATTTTTTCACAATGTTTATATGAATGTATATATATATGCATATGTATATAATTTTTATCCATGAGTAAGATAATACTGTACACCCTGTTTTGAAACTTGCTTTTCTTTTCTTTCTTTCTTTTTTTTTTTTTTTTGAGATAGAGTCTTGCTTTGTCACCCAAGCTGGAGTGCAGTGGTGCAGTCTTGGCTTACTGCAATCTTCTCCTGGGTTCAAGCAATTCTCCTGCCTCAGCCTTCTGAGTAGCTGGGATTACAGGCGTGTGCCACCCCACCCAGCTCATTTTTGTAATTTTAGTAGAGACAGGGTTTCACCATGTTAGCCAGGCTGGTCTCGAAATCCTGGTCTCAAGTGATCTGCCTGCCTCAGCCTCCCAAAGTGCTGGGATTGCAGGTGTGAGCCACTGCACCCAGCCGAAACTTGCTTTTCTCTTTTTTCTCCATTTTATTTTCATTTGGAATAGGTAATACATTCAAAAGATCCCTAAGTTTTAAAAAATTGTCTTTTACATCTTTTAAAAGTAGTATATAGTGACAAACAGCATCCCTTTTGATGGAGGCACAATATTCCATTGCTTGAGTGTATCATAAATTATTTATTCAGTGCTGTTTTGATGGATTAAAAAGCACAACTCTGTAAGAATAGGGACTTTATTATAGGTACTTTGTTTTTGCTGCCCCTGGTAATGGGAATATGTCAACAGAATGTGTCTAATGAATGAACAGACATTTGCCAACTCTCAAATAATTGTCCGTTTCAAAAATGCTGCACTGTTGGGATCTCAAATCTGAGCAAAAGAAAAAAAATTACTGCCTTGAATATCTTTGTGCCTATATTGTTGGCATAGGATGAAGCTATGAGAAAGTGTAGGTTCAAAATGCATGTGATTTTTTTTTTTTTTTTTTGCATGTGAATTTTAAGTTTTGCTAGATACTGCCAAATTGTTACTTTTGATGAGGGATGTAATTCAATCATTTCCCTATCTGACAGGGCATCAAAACCAGAATCTCACAGACAGTTTAATTTAAAATAGCTGGCCGGGTGCAGTGGCTCACATCTGTAATCCCAACACTTTGGGAGGCCGAGATGGGCAGATCACAAGGTCAAAAAATTGAGAACATCCTGGCCAACATGGTGAAACCCCGTCTCTACTAAAAAATACAAAAAAAATTAGCTAGGCATGGTGTCACATGCCTGTAGTCCCAGCTACTTCGGAGGCTGAGGCAGGATAATCACTTGAACCTGCAAGGCGGAGGTTGCAGTGGGCCAAGATCACACCACTGCACTCCAGCCTGGTGACAGAGTGAGATTCTGTCTCAGGAAAAAAAAAAAAAAAAAAAAAGCTCCTTTCTGCACACCCTCCTTTATGCTAATTCAGCAGGTAGGGGAGGAATCAGAATAGATTTCTAATTCAGCAATTAGGAGAAGAATTTGGAAATATACAGATTTTCCATCACTGGGGAATCTGTATATGTAATGATGCTCCCTCAGGACTGGGAAGGGCCACACAATCTATCCATTTCCTGCCATGCAGTAGCAGCTGGGAATGTGCTCATATAGCCTAATCTTAATAGGGTTACTCACATGTTATTCACTCCATGCTTACTGAGTGCCTGCTGAGTGCAAGACCCTATACTCCCTCTCCCAGAGGCAAGACTGGACTGGGGGTGTGGTGTGGATTTCTTCACTCCCAAGGGTGGCGGTGTTGGGGTGAGTAGGTGCGTTTGTTGCTGTACCTGCTGGCCCCTGGCTGGGGGTTGGGGAGGAAGCAGCAGTGTGTGGGTGAAACTTGGGAATCCTGCAGCACTCTAGTGCCCAGAATTTTTAAAAGGCCCAGCCCTGCTCTCAGTGACATGTATCTACGTCTAGTAAAAATGAAGCTGGCACCCTTGCTAGATCTTCTCGGGTGACTTCTACAAGGGGTTCCCTGAAAACTGGTATGTGGGACAGGGTACAGACCTCTCCCTCTGGGCCCTACTACACCAGTTAAAATATGCAAATAAAAACCCGTATGCAAAATGCGCCATGGACAGCCAACAGATGACACTCATAAAAAGATGACAGATTTCACCATCATTCACGACCCACCCAAATGTCACATCCTCTGAGCTCTTTCCCAGGCAGCTCCTGTCACAAGTGGGTGTTGTTTCCATGTACTGCATGGCACTGGAAATATAACAACACAAGAAAAAAGACACTACCTCTGCTCCCAGAGACTTACCATGTAAAGTGTCTCCTAGCTGCTTTACTGCATGATCCCATCTGATGCTCCCAACCAACAGTGCAGGAAACTCAGAGAAGTTAACCAGATAAAAGCCACACAGTTTGTTTAGTTGAGTGGTTTCGTCACATTTTTTTGCTTGCATATTCCATCAAATAATTTTGAAAAACTGTATGTCCCTAGAAACAAGTCTACACATATATGGTTACAAAGGTAGCCCTATAGAGAGTAAGGAAAAGAGATATTTTTAATAAATGGTGCTAGAAAAGGTGGGTACCTATATAGAAAGAAAATGAAATTGGACTCTGCTTCATACCATTTGAAAACATCAAATTCAGGTGGATAAAAACTAATATGTGAAAGGCAAAAATTCTACAACTTTTTAGAAGAAAACATAAGATAATATTTTCATGACTTCTAAATAAGAAAGGATTTATTAAACAAGCCACTAACAGCACTCATGATGAAAGAAAATGATAGATTCAGCCAGGTGCAGTGGCTCATGCCTGTAATCCTAGCACTTCAGGAGGCTGAAGCAGGAGAATTCCTTGAGCCCAGGAAGTTGAGGTTGCAACAACCCATGTCTATCAACAGGAGAATGGGTGAATAAATTGTGGATTTTTATACAATGGAATGCTACCCAACTATAAAAAGGAACATATGGATGAATCTCAAAAATGGTTATGCAGAAGAAGTCAGATGCAAAGAGTATCTAGTGTACGATTCTGTTTCCGTGAAGTTCAAGAACAGGCAAAACTAACCCAATCTCTGTCATTCTATCTCGGTTAATATCAAACATCTGGATTTAAAATCTGATTTGGACAGGTTGGGCGAGTCACTTAACTCTCTAAAGCCTCAGTTTATTCTTCTCTAAAACTGGCACAGTGGCTGGGTGTGGTGGCTCATGCCTGTAATCCCAACACTTTGAGAGGCCCAGGTAGGTGGATCACTTAAGTCCAGGAGTTCGAAACCAGACTGGTTAACATGGCAAAACCTCATCTCTACAAAATATACAAAAATTAGCCGGGTACAGTGGCACACACCCGTGGTACCAATTACTGGGGTTGGGGTGTGGGGTGGGCCTGTGACAGGAGACACACTTGAACCCGGGAGGTGAAGGCTACAGTGAATTGAGATCACGCCACTGCACTCTAGCCTGGGCAACAGAGGGAGACTCTACCTCAAAATAAAACAAAAACTGGCACAGTAATACCTCTTTTGTAGGATTTCCGTGCAGACTAAATGAAATAAAGGATGTAAAGCACCCTAGCACAGTAAGTGGTATATAATAAATGCTCTCTCTCTCTCTCCCTCTCTCTCCGTGTGTGTGTGTGTGTGTGTGTGTGTGTGTGTGTGTGTAAGATAGGGTTTTGCTCTGTTACCAAGGCTGGAGTGCAGTGGCACAACCATAGCTCACTGTAACCTCAAATTCCTGGACTCAAGCAATCTGCCTGCCTCAGCTTCTCAAGCAGCTAGGACTACAAGCCACCACCATGCCTAGATAGTTTTTTAATTTTTTTGTAGAGACAGGGTCTTGCTATGTTGCCCAGGCTTGTCTTGAACTCCCGACCTCAAGGAATCCTCCTGCTTTGGCCTTCCAAAGTGCTGGTATTCTAGGTATGAGCCACCACACCTGGCAAAAAATATATTTTATATAATTGTCATTCCCATAAATGTGTGGTTACACCATTTATCTTTCCTTTTTTTCTTTTCTTTTTTTTTTTTTTCATTATTTCCTGGCAGCGCTAAAGGAACTTTTTCTCCTCTTATTATATCTTAAGCATAAAATAATCTTAGAGTACATAGTTATGTATTTATTCTTATTGAGAGGAGAAAATCTTTATTTTATTATTATTTTTGAGACAGAATCTCCTGTTGCTCAGGCTGGAAAGCAGTGGCAGGATCTTGGCTCACTGCAGCCTCCACCTTCCAGGTTCAAGTGATTCTCATGCCTCAGCCTCCTGAGAAGCTGGGATTACAGGTGTGCACCACCATGCCCAGCTAATTTTTGTATTTTTAGTAGAGATGGGTTTTACCATTTTGGCCAGGCTGGTCTCGACTTCCTGACCTCAGGCGATTCACCCACCTTGGCCTCCCAAAGTGCTGGGAGCACTGTGCCCGGCCAGAAAATCTTAGTAACAGAATAAAATTCCTTAATATGAACAAACCATGATTTACTTAATAATGTTATTATCAGATCTTTTTAGTTCTACTTTTCTCTACTTTATAAGTAATGATGTGATGATGTGATAAAAATCCTTGTACTTACATCTTGTTGCTCATTTGTGACTATTCCTGCACAATGACTTTCTTAACAATGGGATTTTTATGGTTGTTGATGGTTTTTTTTCTGGGTTGCTCTTTAGAAAGGTTGTACTGATTTTTTTTTTGTTGTTGAGACTGAGTTTCACTTTGTTGCCCAGGCTGGAGTGCGGTGGCGCAATCTCGGCTCACCGCAACCTCGGCTCACCACAACCTCCGCCTCCCAAGTTCAAGTGATTCTACTGCCTCAGCCTCCCGAGTAGCTGGAATTACAGGTGTACACCACCACGCCGGCTAATTTTTGTATTTTTAGTAGAGACGGGGTTTTACCAAGTTGACCAGGATGGTTTTGACGTCTTGACCTTGTGATCTGCCCATCTCGGCCTCCCAAAGTGCTGGGATTACAGGTGTGAGCCACCGCGTCCAGCAGGTTGTACTGATTTAACACTCCCACCAGCACTGGCTGAAAGGGCCTGCTTCACAGTACCTTCCCTGACAACGGGGATTACTAACTTTTGAAACTTTGCTAGGCTGGGCTGGATGGCTCAGACCTGTAATCTCAGCACTTTGGGAAGCCTAGGAGGCATGATTGCTTGAACCCAGGAGTTTGAGACCAGTCTGGCCAACAAGGCAAAACCCTGTCTCTATAAAAAAAAAAAAAATACAGTAATTAGCCAGGCATGGTGGCATGTACCTGTAGTCCCAGCTACTCAGGAGGCTGAGGAAGGAGGATCACTGGAGCCTGAGAGGTTGAGGCTGCAGTGAGCCATGATCACACCACTGCACTCTAGCCTGGGTGACAGAGCAAGAGCCTGTCTCAAAAAAAAAAACCTTTGATTGGCATGTGTCAGGCAATCTTTTTTCTTTTTCTTTTTTTTTTTTTTCATTTTCTAGATGGAGTTTCGCTCTTTTCGCCCAGACTGGAGTGCAGTGGCAGGGTCTCGGCTCACTGCAACCTCTGCTTCCCGGGTTCAAGAGATTCTTTTGCCTCAGCCTCCCAAGTAGCTGAGATTACAGGTGCGCATCACCATGCTTAGCTAATTTTGTATTTTTAGTAGAGACAAGGTTTCACCATGTTGGCCAGGATGGTCTCGAACTTCTGACCTCAGGTGACCTGTCCACTTTGGCCTCCCAAAGTACTGGGATTATAGGCATGAGCCATCTTGCCCGGCCAATTATTATTATTTTTATTTTTTTGAGACAGAGTCTTGCTGTATCCAGGCTGGAGTGCTGTGGCATCATCTTAGCTCACTGCAACCTCTGCCTCCCAGTTTCTAGCAATTCTTGTGTCTCAGCCCTCCAAAGTGCTGGGATTTCAGTCGTGAGCTACCGCAACCAGCATTGTCTGGCATTATGTACAGGCCTTATTTCATCTTTATTTTTTGAGAGGAGTTTGGCTCTGTCGCCCAGGCTGGAGTGCAGTGCCATGATGTCAGCTCACTGCAACCTCCACCTCCCAGGTTCAAGCGATTCTCCTGCCTCAGCCTCCCAAGTAGCTGGGATTACAGGCGCCCGCCACCATGCCAGGCTAATTTTTACATTTTTGGTAGAGATGAGGTTTCACCATGTTGGCCAGGCTGGTCTCAAACTCTTGACCTCAAGTGATCCACCCACCTCGGCCTCCCAAAGTGCTGGGATTACAGGCGTGAGCCACTGCGCCCAGCCCATATTTCATCTTTAGTACAACCCTATGAAGTGTCCATTTGGTAATCTGTCCTCTTTCACAGATGGACAAACACAACCTTAACACACTGACAGTATACCACACTGCCTCCTGATGGAACTCACCGAGAAAGCAGGAAGCACTTAAGTTTTTCAAAGAAGTTGCCTTAAAGAGACAGTTGGGTATTTGTGGTAGACAAAGAAGAGAATGATTTTGGGATAACCAGAGGATGATGGGACTTTGAAAAATGAGGAGAAAATTCATGAAGCAGCACACTGAAGATTTTTGCACTTTATGTACATCATACCTTAGTTTTTAAAAAAGAAAAGTGAGATTTTTTTTTGACGGAGGAGAGTAGGAGACTTTCTAGGCAGGTTCTGGATGAAGCAGCTCACACAAGCTGGGCACAGTGGCTCAGGCCTGTAATCTCAGCACTTTGGGAGGCCCAGGCAGGTGGATCATGTCAGGAATTTGACACCAGCCTGACCAACGTGGTGAAAACCCGTCTGTACTAAAGATACAAAAATTAGCCAGGCGTGGTGGTGCATGCCTGTAATCCCAGCTACTTGGGAGGCTGAGACAGGAGAATCGCTTGAACCCGGGAGCAGAGGTTGCAGTGAGCTGAGCTCACGCCACTGCACTCCCGCCTGGGGGACAGAGTGAGACTCTGTCTCAAAAAAACAAAAACAAACAAGCAAACAAAAAAAAAAAACAGCTTACACTTACTGAGCCCTTACCACAAGCTGAGCCCTTCACTAAAGGCATGTAAATAGCAATTCATTGACTTGTCATATGATTTCCAAGAGGTACCTTCATCATTTGTGCTTGATAGATGTGTTAACAGAGGCACATGGACGGTTAAGTGATTTGCTCAAGGTTACACAGCTAACAAGTAGAAGACTTAGTATAGGCCGGACACGGTGGCTCACACCTGTAATCCCAGCACTCTGGGAGGCAGAGGCAGGCGGATCACTCGAGGCCAGGAGTTCGAGACTAGCCTGGCCAACATGGTGAAACCCTGTCTCTACTAAAAATACAAAAATTAGCGAGGTGTGATGGCACACGCCTATAATCCCAGCTACTCGGGAGGCTGAGGCAGAAGAATCACTTGAACCCAGGAGGCGGAGGTTGCAGTGAGCCAAGATTACGCCACTGCACTCCAGCCTGGGCAACAAAGCAAGACTATCTCAGAAAAAAAAAAAAGTTAGAATTGAAAGGCAGGTGATTTGGCACCAGGCATAGTAGCTCACTCCTGAAATCCCCAGCACTTTAGGAGACCAAGGTGGGAGGACTGCTTGAGGCCAGGAGTTCGAGACCAGCCTGGGGAACACAGCAAGACCCCCAACTCTACAAAAAAATTTTTCAAATTACCCAGGCATGGTGACACAGGCTGGTAGTATCAGCTACTCAGGAGGTTGAGGCAGGAGGATCACTTGAGCCCATGAGTTCAAAGCTTCAGTGAGCATGATTGTGCCACTGCACTCCAGCCTGCATTACAGAGTGAAACTGTCTCAAAAAAATTAAAATAAAGGTGATTTGGCTCTTGGTTAAGGCAAGCAGGCTGGAATGGAAAAGCAGCCATGATCACCAAAGATCAGTCAGACCTAGAGGCCTCTTCTCTCATCCTGGAATGTGTATCACATGGAACTTTTGGGTAACCAGGATACTATACATATTAAGGTCCAGATATAATTAACTCCAAGGTCCAGCATGAAATTCACATCCTCAAGGACACTTCGACCTGCGCTTCTGAATTGTCTTTGAGTGCCCCCAAACTGGATCTTTGCTGGTTCCAGTCTAGTGGGGTTGGTAGGACAAACTTTGAAGCTAGACCAGTTACTAGGCCTCTCAGGAGGAGGCACCCACAACTACCTTCCCGAACTAAGGTCTGAATTGGACGTTCTCCATTTGGTCAAGTGCTGGTTGGTGAATTCCAAGAGCATCAGAGATACCTGAAAGTGACTTAGACCCTCTATGGGACTTGGGTATCCTTTTGCTTATTTTTCTGATTATTCTACAACAAAATGTGTTATTTTTGTGATTACAAAGAGAATATGCCTAGAGGTTTCTGGGGTGCCGGGTGTATTTTATTTATTGGTATCGCACTGGTCTTTGCTTTATAATTACTGTATTTGTTAAAATGCAAATTTGTTTAAAAACTTGCCTCTGTGTATGCTCTTTTTCACAATTTTCAAAGTGCTTAATAAGGTGCACGTATTTGTTTTTCTTTCTTTCTTCCTTTCTTTCTTTCTTTTTCTTCTTCTGAGACGGAGCCTCGCTCTTGTTGCTCAGGCTACAGTGCAATGGTGCCATCTCAGCTCACCGCAACCTTCGCCTCCCCGATTCAAGCGATTCTCCTGCCTCAGCCTCCCGAGTAGCTAGGATTACAGGTATGCGCCACCACTCCCGGCTTATTTTGTATTTTTAGTAGAGGCGGTTTCTCCATATTGGTCAGGCTGGTTGGTCTCGAACTCCCGACCTCAGGTGATCCGCCTCGTCCTCCCAAAGTGTTGGGATTACAGGCCTGTTTTTCAATCGCGCTCGGCCTGTTTTTCAGTCTTTAGTACACAGTTCCGTGTTCCTAGAATAACATCAGTTTTCTGTAAATTCAGAACGAAGCTGACCGCAAACCCTGCCAGGCTCACCGGTCTGGGCGGCGTGGACTTCAAGCCCCAGGAGGCATTGCGGCCAGCACAACAGGAACTACGGCGTCCGAGAAGGGGGTCGGGCCCTCCGGTCCTTTCCCTCCCAGAAGCCCGCGGGCGGCTCTGAACGCTGTTCCTATCATGGCCGCGGGAGCCGGGACGGCGGGCCCTGCTTCCGGCCCGGGCGTAGTGCGTGACCCGGCGGCGTCACAGCCGAGGAAGCGGTCCGGCCGGGAGGGCGGGGAGGGCGCGCGGCGGTCGGACGCGATGGCTGGAGGAGGCGGGAGCAGCGACGGCAGCGGGCGGCCGGCGGGCCGGCGGGCGTCCCGCAGTAGCGGACGGGCCCGGCGGGGGCGCCACGAGCCGGGGCTGGGGGGCCCGGCGGAGCGCGGCGCGGGGGAGGCGCGGCTGGAAGAGGCAGTCAATCGCTGGGTACTCAAGTTCTACTTCCACGAGGCGCTGCGGGCCTTTCGGGGTAGCCGGTACGGGGACTTCAGACAGATCCGGGACATCATGCAGGGTGAGGGCCGGGCCGGGGGAAGGGGGTTGGAGCGTCGGGGAAGGGGGCCCAGGCGTACCGGGGTCTGGACAGGGAATCGCCCAGCCAACGATGTCTTCTTTCCCAGCTTTGCTTGTCAGGCCCTTGGGAAAGGAGCATACCGTGTCCCGATTGCTGCGGGTTATGCAGTGTCTGTCGCGCATTGAAGAAGGGGAAAATTTAGGTATGGCTATTTTTGTGTTCTTCTCTGGACTTACTTGCGTAGGGTTTTGTTTTCAAACTTATATTCGGAACCGGAGGATTCCAGGTTAAAGTCCGCGAGTTTCCATCAGAGTGGTCGTTTCCATTCTACAGTGGGTCTGTTTTCTGGTTTTAGTTTTTTTCGGTTAATGTTGTCTTGGCTGCTTTGCTGTGTTTTTAAAAATCTTCTCCCGCCTGTTAATTGCTCACCCCAACTTTGCTGCTGTCTAAAGTGAGTTATGGACATCTTTTTCCCCATGGTAGAGTGTTTTTCAGAGTAGAAGTACATTTTTCCCCCTCTGAATTCAACTTGAAAGCTGTTTAGCTGTTGTCAGTTTCTTGCCACTCGTATCTGAGGAGGATGGGTTTATTTTGAATTTGAGAGGCAAATGCATGTGTTTAAAAAGTTTTTTTTGCTTGTTTTGAGAAGTATTAAAAAATGGTCATGTTAAATTCATTGATTTGAATTTGGACCCTTACTATGTAAACCTGTAGCAAATATGTCAAAAAATTAAATGCATATCTTACTATATTTGCATGCTTCATTTCCATAAGTATATATATTTTTTAGACGTAACTTTTCCGCTCTTAGAAAAGAGCTTAAAATGAAAACTGTGCTTTGTCCTAGACTGTTCCTTTGATATGGAGGCTGAGCTCACACCACTGGAATCAGCTATCAATGTGCTGGAGATGATTAAAACAGAATTTACACTGACAGAAGCAGTGGTCGAATCCAGTAGAAAACTGGTCAAGGAGGCTGTAAGGCTCTATTTTTATTTCTTTTTTTTTTTTTTACCAAAAATCAGGAGTCTTTGAAGATACAGCACTTACTCTTTCCTGTGTGGGGTAGAGGAAAACAGGAATGGGGAGAGAGATTGAGCAAGCAAGAAAGCGCGCACGTGCGGGGACACACACACACACACACACACACACACGAGATGTTATCTCTTCACGTGCCCCTTTCCTACCCAGGCTTGAGAAGTAATGGCAGGTGCTCAGTTTTTGTAATTTGGGTGGTCTTTCTTGTGGCCTTGGCGTTGAAGCACCGACAATTTGGAGGTTATTGCACCGTTTGGGAGCACTCTGCAAGGGCTCTAAGTAACTCTGGCCTAGAGTTTGATCACCCTTGTTTATATTAAACCAAGGAGATAAGCTGGAGCCTTGGGAAATGTGGTACTGACTTTGAGTTCTTTCTGTCTGCAGAAAGAGGGGCTTATAGAACATCTCTTTTGAGCAGATAGATTAGAATCAGAGGTGCTGGGATAATGAGCCAGATAGCAAAATAGTAATGGTAGAAGAATGATAGAAGGCTGGCACCAGCAGTGTTCTTGAATTCAAGAAAAAAGCTAGTGGAGTGTCTAGGAATTTGACATGGTCACTGTGTTGTGGCTCAGGTAGTTTCAAGCAGTGGAACTTATCTTAATTTAAAATACAGAAGTGGCTGTGGGAACCAGTCAGAAAAAGATTTTTCTTCCCCCAAAACCAAGGCTGGGGATTTGGAAGCAGATGCAGAGAAGATGGAAAATATCAGCTCAGCGTTGCCCTGGTGGTGATAAATAGGGAAATGGTTAAGAAATGAAAAGAGCACCCCTAAAAAGATGGGCTCCCAAAAGTGGGGTCGGGTAGAAAGAGAAAACCTTACTAAGGAAGGAAAACCTTCTGTCTTTTGGCTGTGTATAAGGTATTTGGGTACCCTATTAAAAAACAACTAGTGTGCATGAGGTGCAGATATTTTCTTTATTCAATTAAGGACCTTGGGCAGACACTACTTTTGGTCTTGTAAAAAATGCTTAGATATTAGTCATTTTCAAATCAGGGTTAGGTTGGAGGGGGCATATGCCAGAAAAGGCATTACCAAGGGAGGAGAAATTCATACCTACTTTGAGGACAGGTAAGGATCTTTTGAATGGGTACCAGTTGAGAGTAATTCATTTAACTGCTATTAAGTACAGATTGAGTATCCCTCATCCAAAATGCTTAGGACCAGAAGCATTTTGGATTTCAGATTTTTTTTTTTTTTTTCAAATTTTGGAATATTTGTATTAAATTTAGGTTGAGCAAATATAATCCACATCCAAAAATCTGAAATCCCCAAATGCCCCCAAATCTGAAATTTTTTGAGTGCCAACATGGTGGTCAAAGGAAATGCTCATTGGAGCCTTTCAGATTTTGGATTTTCAGATTTAGGATGCTCAACTTGTAGCAACTCCTTTAGAATACAAGAGCTGTAGATGTGCCATCTGGCCTCTCTTCTGGAAGAGTCTTTGTGGGCTTTCATCTTTCAGCTGCGTATTTATTATTTTATTATTATTTAAGCTCGTAGATCTCCTTATTTGGGTGGTTCATCAGGAAAAGTCTATTAGAAAAATCTAAGCTCTCTTAAAGTAGTCAACCATTTTCTTACTTTGACTCTGTTCTACTTTTCCAGTCTTCACCAGGTACCTTATGCTTATTGTTACTGAAGTGTAACAAGTTACTCCAAGACTGAGCAGCTCAAAACAGTTAATATTATCTCTCAGTTTCCAAGGATCAGGAGTCTGTTAGTGGTTTAACTGAGTGGTTTTAGCTCAGGGTTTCTCATAAGGTTACAGTCAAGCTGTCAGCTAGGCTTGCAGTCATTTCAAGACTCAACTGCTTCCATATTCACATAGTTGTTAACAAGATTCACTTTCTTACTGGCTGTTGGCTGGATACTTCAGCTCCTGGCCTGTGCACAGATAGGGCTGCTTGCAGCATGGTAGCTTTCTTCTCCTAGAGCAAGTCATGCAAGAGAGCAAGAACTCAGGCAAAAGCCTCATTCTTTTACAGTATAATATTCGAAATGGCACATTATCACTTCCGCTATATGCTATTGGTCATATAGACGAAATTCACTCTGGTAGAGTGTGTGAATGGGACTCCGCAGAAGGTGAGGAGCATTGGGGACTGTCTTTGAGGTTGGCAACCACAGTTACCTTGATCTCCTCGTTATTAAACGATATTATTTCATCTGTCTCTTCAGTTTACTTTTTAAAGGTTTCTCATTTAGAGTCATAGAATCTATTAATGGTAATCATTGGGAAAATCCCACAGACGCCTAGGTTCAATGAGCCTTTTTGATGCATTTAAGCTTTGTAAAGTGCCAAAACAATATATTTAAAAGTATATTAAATCTTTCATAAAGTTTATCAAGTAAGTTATTTGTTAAATTAGAACTCTCAGTGCATGGTCTAGGGATCTGTGGAGGTTGTCGGGACCCTTTCGGGGAGGCCATGAGGTCAAAACTGTTTTCATAAGCAAAACCAAAACATTCTTTGACTTTTTCAGTGCATTGGCATTCGCATTGATGGTACAAAAGCAGACATGGGTAAAATGGGTGATTCCTTAGCATGATCATGATGGTAGTAATTGTACCAGTATTCATTGTATTTTTTGACTGCCATAATTTTTTAAAAACTACTAATTTTAATTAAGAATGTTAACAATTATTTAAAAGCCCAGAAGTCCCAGTAAAACATTAAAATTAAAAAAAAAAGAAAGAATGTCTTCAGTAAAGCAGCAAAAACTGTATGAATTTTATTAACTCTAGAGTCATGAGTAAACATCTTTTCAGTATGGGCCATGTGCAGTAGCTCATGCCTGTAATC
The DNA here is from genome assembly GCF_030222135.1 of Aotus nancymaae. Taxonomy (NCBI): domain Eukaryota; kingdom Metazoa; phylum Chordata; class Mammalia; order Primates; family Aotidae; genus Aotus; species Aotus nancymaae. The sequence continues at coordinate 24,104,444 of NW_026988443.1, read as the reverse complement.
ACAGCACTTTGGGAGGCTGATGCGAGCAGATCGCTTGAGCCTAGGAGTTCCAGACCAGCATGGTAACATAGTAAAACCCTGTCTCTACAAAAATACAAAAAATTAGCTGTGTGTGGTGGTGCATACCTGTGGTCCCAGCTATTTGGGAGGCTGTGGCAGAAGGATCACCCAAGCCCGGGAGGTGGAGGTTGCCATAAGCTGGTAACACACCATTGTACTTGAAACTGGACAACACAGTGAGACCCTGTCTCAAAAAAAAAAAAAAAAAAAAAAGAGGAAGTATACCTAAAATGTTTCTGCTGCATACCAAAACATGATGGTTACCAGGAAAAGCACTTGTGGTGTTGTTAGAGTTGCATGCTGAACTAGCTGCTTTTTTTATGGAATACTATTTTACCTGAAAGAACAACTGACTAACCATAGTTGTTCACACTTGGGTATTTGGCAGCCATTTTCTTGAGAATGAGTAAAGCAAACCTATCACATAAAACAAGTGACAGTATTTGTTGCCAATGATGAAATTTAAGCTTTCCAGGGAAAAATAGTTTTGGATAACTTGTATTCATGTGCTTGATAGCTTCCCAATACTTAGTCTTTTCTGAAGATTGGTAATATTAACAATTGACATTTTAAAAATATTTTTAGGCTGGGCATGGTGGCTCATGCTTGTAATCCCAGCATTTTGGAAGGCGGAGCAGGTGGCTCACCTGAGGTCAGGAGTTCGAGACCAGCTTGGCCAACATGGTGAAACCTCATCTCTACTAAAGATACAAAAAAAATTAGACAGGTGTGGTGGCAGACGCCTGTAATCCCAGCTACTCAGGAGGCTGAGGCAGGAGAATCGCTTGAACCTAGGAGGCAGAGGTTACGGTGAGCCGAGATGGCACCACTGCACTCCAGCCTGGGAAACAGAGTGAGACTCCGTCTCAAAAAAAAAAAAAATATATATATATATATATATATTTTTTTTTTTTTTTTCTTATTTTTGTTAGCCTCAACAATGATGGAATTTGTTTTTTTAATAAATGTGCCAACATTTGAAGATCTGTGTAACTCAGTGAACCAGTGTTTTCCAGATGACCAATGCATGATGTTACAAAATCATCCGTAGATAAAAGATGCATTTAAACTATAAGATAGACTGATGGATTTTAATGTGATAGATTAAGAAAAGTTTGCTTATTAAAGTTTTGTGTAGAATCAAAGAATTGCCACGGTTTTCTGAAAAAGCTGTTAAAATTCTCCTCCATTTTCAACTTCGTATGTGTATAAAGCCAGATTTTTAAAAATACCTCAACCAAGGGCCGGGCATGGTGACTCATGCCTGTAATCTCAGCACTTTGGGAGGCTGAGACGGGCAGATCACTTGAGGTCAGGAGTTTGAGACCAGCCTGGCCAACATTGTGAAACCCTGTCTCAACTGAAAATACAAACATTACCTTGTTGTGGTGGCACATGCCTGTAATCCCAGCTACTCAGAAGTCTGAGGCATGAGAATCACTTGAACCCAGGAGGCAGGGAGGCTGCAGTGAGTTGAGATCACACCACTCCAACCTGGGCAACAGAGCAAAACTGTTTCAAAAAACACTCCACCTCAACCAAAACAGCACATCACAACAGATTGAATACAGAAGCAGTTATGAGAATCCAACTCTTCTATATTAAACCAGATAGTAAAGAGATTTACAAAATGAAAAACAATGCCACCCTTCTCATTAAACTTTTGTCTTAGAAAATGCAGTAATTTTTTATAAAGGTGTTATTTATGTTACCCTATAATGAGTTATTTTTTAATGAATTAATAAATATTTTAAGTTTTCTGTTTCTAGTACAGTGAATATCAACAGATATAACCTACATAAACAGAAAGCTCTTTGGGGGTCTTCATCAACATTTTAAGAGTAATATAAAAGAATCCTGACACCAAAAAGTTTGAGACCTGCTTCTGCAAGCTGTTAATTATATCAAAACTATTTGTTTTCTCTTCATAACTAAAGGAGAGAGAGTCATCAGTTAGGTTTCTTTGGAGAACAAGGGATAGCAACATGTGCAGCATATTCTCGAAGGATTTATTTGTTGCTTTTTACTGTGCAGCATTCTCCCCTGCCGTAACCTTTGGCAACAGCAGCTTGATGTTCTTTGGGGGCCTTACCCCATTTGTGGTGCTTTTTTTTTATCAGATACACTCTCTTAGAACTTTACTTTTTGAAACAAAAATATTTGTTGAGTCTTTTTAAACATTGCTACTTCCCAGAACAACTTTGTTTCCTTTTGTATCTGCTTCTTTATTCTTCAGTTCTGTGAGTTTTGTCTTCTTCTCCTCCTTTGTTAATGTATGTGCTTTCTGGCATTTCTTCCAAACATAAACCTACCTCACCTATTCTGAAAATCTGTGCTTGGAGCCGAGTGCGGTGGCTCATGCCTATAATCCCAGCACTTTGGAAGGCCGAGGCCATCCTGGTCAACATGGTGAAACCTCGTCTCTACTAAAAATACAAAAGTTAGCTGGGCATGGTGGCGCACACCTGTAGTCCCAGCTACTCGGGAGGCTGAGGCAGGAGAATTGTTTGAACCCAGGGGCTGGAGGTTGCGGTGAGCCAAGATCACGCCATTGCACTCCAGCCTGGGTAACAAGAGCGAAACTCCATCTCAAAAAAAAGAAAATCTGTGCTTGGAATTTCCCTTTTATTAACTTAGCCAGAGACCATTGATACTGCTTGTACCCTAAAAACCTTACCAAATACATAAGAAAAGAAACTATACGGCCGGGTGTGATGGCTCACGCCTCAATCCCAGCACTTTGGGAGGCCAAGGCTGGCGGACCACAAGGTCAAGAGATCGAGACCATCCTGGCCAATATGGTGAAACCCCATCTCTACTAAAAATACAAAAAAATTAGCTGGGTGTGGTGGCGCACGCCTCTAGTCAAGAATAGAAACTGTACGGCCGGGTGTAATGGCTCACGCCTGTAATCCCAGCACTTTGGGAGGCCAAGGCGGGCGGACCACAAGGTCAAGAGATCGAGACCATCCTGGCCAATATGGTGAAACCCCATCTCTACTAAAAATACAAAAAAATTAGCTGGGTGTGGTGGCGCACGCCTCTAGTCTCAGCTACTTGGGAAGCTGAGGCAGGAGAATTGCTTGAACCCGGGAGGCGGAGATTGTAGTGAGCCGAGGTCGCGCCACTGCACTCCACCCTGGCGCCTGGTGATGGAGTGAGACTCTGTCTCAAAAAAAATAAAAATAAAAAAGAAACTACTTTTTTCTGAGAACTGCCAAGTGAAAAAGCAGTGATTCATCTTTTTAAATTTTTTCCCCCACAGGAAATTAATACATAGTTTTAAAAGATAAGCTCATAGCATAACCTTTGAAGCAGACTTCTACATTTCAATTTGAAAGCATTCATATTTCCTTTCTTGTTTCACACATTATATATAGAAGGATATGTGTTCCAATTCTGGGGAACGTAGAGTAAACATACTCTCTTCTGTCTCTCCTTTTTAATGTAATTATAAGTTTTAGACAGAATACATGGAACAGCTATCTGAGTATTCTGTCTGGAAATAGGCATATAGAGGAGGAGACCAGAATTTGAAGTTCCACCATACCGGTGATGAATAGATTACCGTTTTTTCTTTCTCTGGTCTCACCCAGCCCAGATTCAAAGGCCATCTGAAACCTGGAAATTCACTCCAGATGTGAACAGAAAGAACACCAAGAGAGCTTTCTCCTTCTGGTCTGAGGAGCAAGGAAGGATCTCTTTTGTTTGAGATGGAGTCTTGGACTGTTGCCAGGCTGTAGTGCAGTGGCATGATCTCAGCTCACTGCAACCTCTGCCTCCTGGGTTCAAGTGATTCCCCTGCCTCAGCCTCCCGATTATCTGGGATTACAGGTGCGCGCCACCATGCCCAGCTAATGTTTTATATTTTAGTAGAGACAGGGTTTCACCATGTTGGCCAAGATGGTCTCGATCCCCTGACCTCATGATCCACTCGCCTTGGCTTCCCAAAGTGCTGGGATTACAGGCTTGAGCCATTGCGCCTGGCTGCAAGGAAGGATCTCTTAAGGGTCAGAGATGGTAAAAGAAATCCCAGTTTTTCCCTTTTTTCCCCTTCTTTCCTGCTCTGGCCCCCAGGCAGTACTACCCATGGTGGCAGCAGTGGCCTAGCAATGATAGTGGCAACAGGGCAGGCATCTAAAACTGAAGGAAGAGAACGCTTTCTTTCACCAAAGTTCTTTCACCCCTAGAACATGGAACAAATTCCATTGCCTTCTTCCACTGTCTCTGTCCTGCTGCTTGGCCATGGATGCAGATGTAGTTAGTGTGTGATAGAGTGGGGAAACCAAAGTCCAGGAATGCAAGGCCAATTCAGTATTTGAAAATCAATCAGTGGGCCAGGCTTGGTGGGTCACACTTGTAATCCCAGCACTTTGGGAGGCCAAGGCGAGTGGATTACGAGGTCAGGAGTTTGAGACCAGCCTGGCCAACACAGTGAAATCCTGTCTCTACTAAAAATACAAAAATTAGCTGGGTATGGTGGCGGGTGCTTGTAATCCCAGCTACTCAGGAGACTGAGGCAGGAGAATGTCTTGAACCCGAGAGGCAGAGGTTGCAGTGAGCTGAGATGGTGCCACTGCACTCCAGCCTGGGTGACAGAGCTAGACGTTGTCTCCAAAAAAAAAAAAAAGAAAAAGAAAATCAGTGCAGTCCACCATATTAAGAGAAAAACCATATGATCATATAAATTGATACAGAAATTGACAAAATTCAACATTAGTTCATGATAAAATCACTCAGCAAACTAGGAATAAAGGCAACTTCCTCAACCTGATAAAAGATGTCTACAAAAAGCCCACAGCTAATGTTCTTAATGGTAAAAAATGGAATGCTCACCACTTCTATTCAACATCATACTAGAAGACCTAACCAGTGCAGTCAGGCAAGGGGGAAAAGCATACAGACTAGAGAGGAAGTAATAAAATTATTTCTTTTGGCAGATGGCAGGACTGTGTAGAAATCCCATGAAGTATACCAAAAAAAGTTCCTGTAAGTTTAGCAAGGTTGCAGGTATAAGATCAACACAAAAATCAGTCATACATCACATGAAAACACTTTAAAGTTAAAAGAAAAAAAAAGCCATATTTCCATATACTAGCAGTGACTAATTTGAAATGAAATTACCAAAACAATGCCATTTACAATGTGTTCAAAATAGAAAAAGAAATATGTGTAAATCTAGCAAAACATGAAGGAACTGTTTGTGGAAAAATGTAAAATGCTGATGGAAGAAATTAAGACCTAATGGAAAAACATACCATGTTCATGGATTGGAAGACACAATATAAATTAAGATACCACTTAATCTCGAGTTGATCTTTAGAGTTAATACCATTCCAGAATTCCAGTCACAATCTCAGCAGGATTTTCTGTTTTTTTGTTTGTTTGTTTGTTTGTTTGTTTTTGAGATGGAGTCTTGCTCTGTTGCCCAGGCTGGAGTGCAGTGGCACAGTCTCAGCTTGCTGCAGTCTCTGCCTCCTAAGTTCAAGCGATTCTCATGCCTCATCCTCCTGAGTAGCTGGGTTTACAGGTGCATGCCATCACACCTGGCTAAATGTTTCTGTGTTTTTAGTAGAGATAGGGTTTCACCATGTTGCCCAGGCTGGTCTCAGACTCTAGAACTCAGGCAATCTGCCCGCCTTGGCCTTCCAAAGTGCTGGGATTATAGGCATGAGCCACGGTACCTGGCCTAGCAGGATTTTGTTTCTTTTCTTTGTCTCTCTATCTCTCTTTCTCTCTCTCTCTCTTTTTTTTTTTTTTTTTTTTAAATGAAACAGGGTCTCACTCTGTCACCTAGGCTGGAGTGCAGTGGCATGATCACAGTTCATGTAATCCTGGGCTCAGGTGGTCTTCCTACTTTACCCTCTTGAGTAGCTGGGACCACAGGTATGTGCTACCTTGCCTGGCTAATTTTTTTTTTCTACTTTTTTTGGGTAAAGATGGGGTCTCCATATGTCTCTATGTTGTGCAGGCTGGTCTTGAACTCCTGGGGTCAAGTGATGCTCCCACCTCAATCTTCCAAAGTGCTAGTTACAGATTCGAGCCACCCCATCTGGCATCAGCAGGATTTTTTGTAAATACGGACTGGATGATTCTAAAATTTATATGGAAAGGCAAAGGAATTAAAATAACCAGAAAAAGTTATATGAAAGGAAAAGCTGGAGGACTCATACTACCCAATTTTAAGAATTATGAGAAAGTTACAGTATTTACGACTATAGAGATCAGTGAAACAGTAGAGAGCATCTAGAAGCAGACCCACACAAATATGACTAATTGATTTTTGACAAAGATGTGAAGGCTATTTAATGGGAAAAGGATAGTCTTTAACAAATGGTGTTGAAACAATTCAATGTCCATATGCAGAAATGAACTTTGACCATAAGCTTACATTTTATACAAAAATTACTCAAAATTATCTAAATGTAAAATGTGAAACTACAGAATTTAGAGGAAACATGAAAGAATTTTTTTTTTTTTGAGACGGAGTCTCGCTCTGTCACCAAGGCTAGAGTACGTTGGTGCAATCTTGTGTCACTGCGGTCTCCACCTCCTGGGTTCAAGCAGTTCTCCTGCCTCAGCCTCCTGAGTAGCTAGGACTGCAGGTGTGTGCCACCATGCCTGGCTAATTTTTTGTATTTTTGGTAGAGAATACAAAAATACAAAAAATTTGGGTTTCACTGTTAGCCAGGATGGTCTCAAACTCCTGACCTCGTGATCCGCCTGCCTCAGCCTCCCAAAGCGCTGGGATTACAGGCATTAGCCACTGCACCTGGCTGAAGGAATCTTTATGTCCTGGAATTAGGCAAAAAATTCTTAGATAAGAATTTAAAAACATGATCCATAAGTTAAAAATAGATAAATAGGACTTAATCAAAATTTTAAACTTTTGCTCTGAGAAAAACACTCTTAGAATGGAAAAGCAACCTACAGATTGGGAGAAAATATTCACAAATTTATCTGACAAAGATGTATATATTGAGCTCTCAAAAGAAGCAAGTTTATATAACCCTAGTTTTAAATGGGCAAAAGTCTCATCAGAAAGACTATAAATGGCAAAACAAATTACATGAAAAGATGTTCAACATCATTTACTCATTAAGGAAATAGAAATTAAAACCACAGTAGCTTCAAATACCAATTAGAATGGCTAAACTTTAAAAAATACTGATGGGGGCGTGGTGGCACATGTCTGTAATCTCTGCTACTTGGGCACCTGAGGTGGGATTGTGTGAGGCGAAGAGTTTGAGTTCAACCTGGGTGATATAGATCCTGTCTCAAGAACAAAATTAATAAAAAATACTATAAAAAGTATTGGTTACATATTTCAGAACATCATGCTGTACCTAAGTATGTACAATTTTTGTGTGTTTTTAAAATAGAGATGGGGGTCTCACTGTGTTGCCCAGGCTGGACTTGAACTCCTGGGCTCAAGTGATGCTCCTACCTTGGCCTCCTGAAATGTTGCTATTCCAGGCATGATCCACCACACCCAGCCCAGTTTTTAAAAAGCACTAGTGAGGCTATGGAGCAACTGGAACTCTCATACATTGCTGATGGGAATGCAGAATGGTACAGCTACTCCAGAAAGTAGTTTGGCCATTTCTTATAAACACATTTTCCATAAAACCCTGTAGTCCTATTCTTGGGTGTTTACCTTAGAGAAATGAGAAGCTCTATTCCTATCAAAACCTGTACATGAATGTTTTAGCATCTCTTTATGATAACCATAAATTGCAGACATCTAAAATGTCCTTCAGTGGATGAATGTATAAACTATAGTACATCCTTGCAATGGAATACTGCCCAACAACAAGAAAAAGTGAATTATTGATAGTACACCAACATGGATGGACCTTAAAGGCATTATAGAGTGAAAGGAGCCAGAGTCAAGACTATATCCTATCCTTTAAGAAAAAAGTCCTACATACTTAACAGCTTTTTTTTTTAAGGAGAGATAATCTTGTTTTATTGCCCATGCTGGAGTGTAGTGGCATAATCATAGCTCGCTGCCGCCCTCAAACTCCTAGGCTCAGGTGATCCTCCCACCTCTGCCTCCTGAGTAGCTAGGACTATAGGCACACGCCACCATGCCTAGCTACTTTTTTGTAGAGATGAATTTTCACTATGTTGCCCAGGCTGGTTTCAACTCCTAGCCTCAAGTGATCCTCCTGCCTCAGTCTCCCAAAGCACTGGGATTACAGTTATGAGCCACTGGGATCAGTGATTGCCAGGGTTAGGAGTGGGGGTAAGGTATGACTACAGAGGACAGCCAAGGCAGGTTTTTGGATCCTCATTGTAATGGATGATATAGGGGTCTACGTGTGTTAAAATTCCAAACCAGATGCCCTAAAAAAGTTATGTTGTATGAAAGTTAAATAGAATTTTAAAACATAGTAAGACCTGTATGATTTAAAAAGTAAAAACTTTGTATCCAAGAAAGTAAGTATAGTCTATGTTTTTCTGCTGAAAGTGATGTATAAATGGATATGGTCATCTGAGTAAAATGAAGACTTTATACCCTCCCTGGGCAGCAAGAACTTACGGTTGTACCTGTGTATTCAATATTGAAGGACATTTGATGTCAGTTGCCTTCTGCCCTGTATGGCTGTGCTCAGCATGTCGACAATAGAAGCACCAGAGATTAGTACTTAATGGATTTCCTTGCTATTCTTCCCCTTGATCTGTGTCTCCGTACGTTCTTCCCTGTGAAGACTGAAAATACCTATGAACCAGCTGGGCACGGTGGCTCACACCTGTAATCCCAGCACTTTGGTAGGCCAAGGCGGGCTGACCTGAGGTCGGGAGTTGAGACCAGCCTGTCCGACATGGCAAAAACCCATCTCTACTAAAAATAAAACAATAAAAATTAGCCACGCATGGTGGCACGTGCCTGTAATCCCAGCTACTCAGGAGGCTGAGGAAGGAGAGTCAGTTGAACCCGAGAGACAGAGGTTGTGGTGAGCCAAGATCGTGCCATTGCACTGCAGCCTAGGCAACAAGAGCAAAACTCCATCTCAAAAAAGAAAAGAAAATATCTTTGAACCAATTTTTCTTTTTTTGTTTGTTTGTTTGTTTTGACACAGGGTATCGCTCTTTCTCCCAAGGTGGAGTGCAGTGGTACAATCAATGCTCACTGCAGCCCCGACCTCCCAGACCCAAGTGATCCTCCTCCTTTAGCCTCCCAAGTAGCTGGGTCCACAGGCACACACCAACATGCCTCACTAGGTTTGTTTTTTTGTTGTTGTTTTTTTTGTTTTTTTTGTTTTTTGAGAGATAGGCTCTCCCTATGTTCCCCAGGCTGGTCTCAAACTCCTGAGCTCAAGCAATCTTCCCACCTCAGCTTCCCAAAGTGCTGGGAATACAGTTGGACAGTTGTAAGCTACCACACCCAGCCAGCCTGCCTTTTTTTGTATGGTGTTCTTTTTAAAGAACCTGTGTCTCGGGCCGGGTGCGGTGGCTCACGCCTGTAATCCCAGCACTTTGGGAGGCCGAGGCGGGTGGATCACGAGGTCAAGAGAGCAAGACCATCCTGGTCAACATGGTGAAAGCCTGTCTCTACTAAAAATACAAAAAAAATTAGCTGGGCATGGTGGCGCATGCCTGTAATCCCAGCTACTCAGGAGGCTGAGGCAGGAGAATTGCCTGAACCCAGGAGGCGCAGGTTGCGGTGGTTGCGGTGAGCCGAGATCGCACCATTGCACTCCAGCCTGGGTAAGGAGCGAAACTCCGTCTCAAAAAAAAAAAAAAAGAACCTGTGTCTCTCTGAGACAGGATTTGAGGTAGCTACTTTATTCTATCATATAACTTGAAATACTCCCAATTTTTTGTTGACTTTTTTAATTTTAAAAAATGTTCATGTATAACTTCTTTGTAAATGTTCACTGTTATTTTTCCTCTCTATAGTCTCTTGAGGTTTCTTTATGGGAAAACTCTTCCTCTCTGTAGCTGATGAGACCTTCCTATCTTACCTGGAACTTTGCCCTTTTTATTTGCTGCTTATGAATGCCTGGGTTTGTCTGTAGTTCCCTAGGTACTTTAATTGAAGTTGCCAGCTGGGGTTTATGGTAGTGGGAGGCTTGTCTTTTAATTCTCCTACAGAACTGGCCTCAGCCCTTTCCGGAATGGAACTAGCAGAATTCCGTGTTCAACAAATCCCTTTTTTCCCCCCACTACAGTATATCTTCCTTTCCTTATTCCCTTACCCCTTGCTTTAAAGCTTTTGCATCCAAAAAAAAACAGAATCAGTTGTTCTGGGGACCTGAAATTACGGGGACCTAGAATGACTCCTGTTGTCCATTCTGTTTTTCCTCAGGGGGCCCTATTGAAATTGGCTAAATGGTCTGTAATCCAGGAGATCAGATTTATCTCTATCAGCCATATAACAAAAACCGTTGTTTTGTTGAAAAGCGACTACCTTACAAGCAGAAAGAGACAGCTTACAGTGGTTCACGACACTTGAACAATAATGGTTAGTTTTTAAGTACAGGAATTTGATATAATGTGAGAGAAGGTTATTTTGATATTTGATATTCTGATTATACCTGTCATTATAAAAGTAAACAAAGGGTTTTTTTCTCCCTCCTTTTTAGGCTGTCATTATTTGTATCAAAAACAAAGAATTTGAAAAGGCTTCAAAAATTTTGAAAAAACATATGTCCAAGGACCCCACAACTCAGGTAAATTTTATACATTTTTGCTCCTATGACTTAAATTCATCTGATTGCTTTTTGTGGGGAAACAGGGAAAGGGTTCTTGGTCAGGAATATTACCTAAATATTCGCCTTTCAGCATGTAACACCTGCAGCAAGTTATCTTTTATATCCAAGATAACTCACTGTCAAATTGACTTTTCAAAGTTTAGTTTTCATTAGAGAAGTTTACATAAATTATTCACAAAAATTACATAAATTATACATTTCTGTCTGGTTTATAACAGAACATTTATTTAAATGATCAACAACAGGTACTGAACTGACAAATTTTATAACGCTTCTAACTTTATTTACATTAAATGTTGATCCTGCAGATGTGAGGAAACTTCTTTGGTGAGGACATAACACCTGTTTCCTGGTGTCAAAAGTTCTGTCAGTACCCTGCTTTTATTTGTTTCTTCTACCTTTTTTTTTTTTTTAAGGCAAAGTCTCGCTCTGTTGCTCAGGCTTGGGTGCAGTAGTGCCAGTCACAGTTCACTGCAGCCTTGACCGCCTGGGCTCAAGCAGTTCTTCTGCCTCATCCTCCCTAGGAGCTGTGTTCGCAGGTGCATGCCACCACACGTGGATGATTTTTTTAGTTTTTGTGGAGACAGGGTGTCTTCTTTTTTTTTTTTTTTTTCTTTTTTGAGACAGGGTGTCTTTATGTTGCCCAGACTGGTCTGGAACTCCTGGGCTCAAGTGATTTTACCACATTGGCCTCCCAAAGTGCTGGGATTACAGGCATGAACCATCATGCCTGACCATTTCTTCTTCTATATGAATTTTTTTTTTTTTTTTTTTTTTTGAGATGGAGTGTTGCTCTGTTGCTCAAACTGGAGTGGAGTGGCACAGTCTGGGCTTACTGCAACCTCTGCCTCACAGATTCAAGCAATTTTCCTGCCTCAGCCTCCCGAGTAGCTGAGATTACAGGCGTGTACCACCATGCTGGGCTAATTTGTTTGTATTTTTTAATAGAAAGAGGTTTCAACATGTTGGCCAGGCTAGTCTCAAACTCCTGACTTCAAGTGATCCACCCGCTTCAGCCTCCCAAAGTGCTAGGATTACAGGTGTGAGCCACCATGCCCAGACTCTATATATATTTAAATTTTGGCCAGGCTTGGTGGCTCACACCTTTAGTCCCAGCACTTTGGGAGGCCGAGGCGGGCAGATCACAAGGTCAAGAAATCAAGACCATCCCGGCCAACGTGGTGAAACCCCGTCTCTACTAAAAATAGAAAAATTAGCTGGGCGTGGTGTTGCACGCCTGTAGTTCCAGCTATCCGGGAGGCTGAGGCAGAAGAATTGCTTGAAACTGAGATTGTGCCACTGCACTGCAGCCTGGTGACAGAGCGAGACTCTGTCTCAAAAAAAAAGAAAATTAAAGTGTATTATTTGAAAAGGTAATACATGTACATAATACAGAATTCAAAAGGTATAACAAAAGAGTTTGGTAAAAAATTCTCTTACCTCTGACCCTCAGCCATCTTCTTCCCTTCAGAAGCAATCAGTTTTTATATTTTATTTAATTAATTTATTTATTTTTAATCCTTTCAGAGATCCTCTATGCATGTGCAAGCAAATTGTGTGTGTGTGTATACAGACATCCACATACATACATTTTCCCAGTTCTTCCCATTACACATACGTGATAGCATAACCTACATACTAATTTGAACACTTAATTGCTTTTTTCACTTAGTATTATATCTTGGAGTCATTCTATGTTAGCACATAAGGAACATCTTTATCTGTTTTTTATAGCTGCGTAGTAACCCACTGTGGCTGAACCTGATTTATTGACCAGTCCTTTGTGTTGGGCTTCCCTTCCTGTATGTATGCCAGTGATTTGCATTGACGGCATGGCAGAAGTTCTCATAGTGTCTGTCTCACCTCATCATCATTGAATTTTTACTGGAGTTCTACTTTCTCATGTTGCAAATATTGGTCCATTGTGTAGAAGCTGAGAAATGATCTCCTGAATATTATTCGAGAAAAGAACTTGGCCCATCCTGTTATCCAGAACTTTTCCTATGAGACCTTCCAGCAGAAGATGCTGCGCTTCCTGGAGAGCCACCTGGACGACGCTGAGCCCTACCTCCTCACGGTGCGCCTTGGCCCTTCTCCCATAACCATGGTGTGCCCTTGAGGATGTTCAGGGAATCAGAATATCCGAAGTCAAGAGGGTTGATGTGTGAAAAAGGCATTGAATTATATGCAGTAGCTTTCTTAATTAAATGCCTTAAAAATACAAAAGCAGACCGGATGCAGTGGCTCAAGCCTATAATCCCAGCACTTTGGGAGGCCCAGGCAGGAGATTGCCTGAGGTCAGGAGTTTGAGACCAGCCTGAACAACGTGGTAAAACCCTATCTCTACTAAATATACAAAAATTGGCTGAGCGTGGTGGTTTATGCCTGTAATCCCAGCACTTTGGGAGGCCAAGGCAGTTGAATCATGGGGTCAGGAGATCGAGACCAACCTGGCCAAGATGGTGAAACCCCGTCTCTACTAAAAATACAAAAGTTAGCTGGGTGTGGTGGCAGGCGCCTGTAGTCCCAGCTACTTGGGAGGCTGAGGCAGAAGAATCACTTGAACCCGGAAGGCGGAGGTTGCAGTGAGCTGAGATTGCGCCACTGCACTTCAGCCTGGCAAGAGAACTAGACTCCATCTCAAAAAAAAAAATACATAAATTAGCTGGGCATGGTAGCGTGTGCCTATAATCCCAACTACTGCGGAGGCTGAGAGGCAGGAGAATCGCTTGAACTTAGGAGGCGGAGGTTGCAGTGAGCCAAGATTGCGCCGCTGCACTCCAGCCTGGGCAACAGAGCAAGACTCCGTCTCAAAAAACAAAACAAAGCAAAACAAAAAACAAAAATAGAAATACTGGCAGAGGCAGATGGAACACACCTGGTCTCCCTCATCTGCCATTTTTATCTCCTTTACACATGGTTAATCTGCTGTGGCTGAAGTAGAACACTGGCTTACAATTGATGGTGGTTCCCAAAGGAGATGACTTGTGAACTAAGTTTGGAGGAAGAGGGGTTTGGTAGATGTGGTACAGTGGAGTTGCTAACACGAAGAAGGCATGGTGTGGAGAAAGGTGTCACTGTGAAAGTATAAGGTTGAAAGAAGCCAAACGAAAACATTCTTTAATTGGATCAAAGAGATAAAAGAATGGAAGCAGTGAGGCTCAGGACAGCATAGGGAAGAACTAGAACCCAGGCTGTCATAGATGGTAGACTGTGACGAAGGAACACTGAGCGAGAGTGGTTTTGTTTTGATTTTGAAATCAGGAGTTTGGCCAGGTGCAGTTGGCCACGCCTGTAATCCCAGCACTTTGGGAGGCTGAGGCAGGCAGGTTGTTTGAGCTCAGGAGTTCAAGACCAACCCGGGCAACATGGCAAAACTCCATCTCTACAAAAAAATATAAAAATTAGCCAGGTGTGGTGGTGTGCACCTGTATTCTCAACTGCTTGGGAGACTGAAGTGGGAAGATCACTTGAGGCTGCAGTGAGCTGTGGTCGTGCCACTGCACTTCAGCCTGGGTAAAAGAAACGAGGACTTTGAGAATGTTTCTTTTTTTTTTTTTTTTTTTTTTTTTTTTTTGAGACGGAGTTTCGCTCTTGTTACCCAGGCTGGAGTGCAATGGCGCAATCTTGGCTCACCGCAACCTCCGCCTCCTGGGTTCAGACAATTCTCCTGCCTCAGCCTCCTGAGTAGCTGGGATTACAGGCATGCGCCACCATGCCCAGCTAATTTTTTTTGTATTTTTAGTAGAGACGGGGTTTCACCATGTTGACCAGGATGGTCTCGATCTCTTGACCTCGTGATCCACCCGCCTCGGTCTCCCAAAGTGCTGGGATTACAGGCTTGAGCCACCGCGCCTGGCTCCGAGAATGTTTCAAATATTCTGTCTCATAGCACTGGATCTGCCAGGCCCATATTAGGTTAGTGTCAGTGATCTTAGCAGTCATTTGGCAAATCTCAGATTGTTTAAAAGCAAGTGGTTTGGGATATTCAGGGAGCAGATGTCAAGATAGTTGAGCCTGGCCTAGGATCCTTTCCTTTCCATTCCAGGTAACTGGAAAATGTCCTGCCGCTGTCTGTATGTGTGGACAGAACGCTTGGCTCTTAGGACACCATACATGACAGATAAACATAACTGAAACTGAATGACACTGGACTGATTGGAAATGTCTAAAACTTAAGCCAGAGGGAAACAGATGAACAGTTGGAGTTAGAGCAAGAGTAGCCTACTCAGGGCTCTTTGTGTTATATAGGTAAGGATTCTCAAACAGTTGTTAATAAGGCAAAACATTTGCGGAAACAGAGTTATAAAAAATTCTATACACAAACTGAAAGATATTAGTATAAACATTTATTGCTGGGCACAGTGGCTCACACCTGTAATCCCAGCACTTTGAGAGGCCAAGGCGGACAGATCACTTGAGGTCAGGAGTTCGAGACGAGCCTGGCCAACATGGTGAAACCCCATCTCTACTAAAATACAAAAATTAACCAGACATGGTGATAGACAGCTGTAATCTCAGCTTCTTGGGAGGCTGAGTCGGGAGAATCACTTGAACCCAGGAGGTGGAGGTTGCAGTGAGCTGAGACCGCACCACTGCACTCCAGCCTGGGTGACACAGTGAGACTCCCTCTCAAAAAAATGTATTAGTTATCCTAAGATTGAAGAAAAAACTTGACTTACAAGTCTTATAAGTTATCTCCCATTTTATGCCCTTGGTTTTATGCCTAGATTGGTTTTGTAAGTGTACTTGTTTGCATATTGAGTATATTCATGGTAAAATAAGCAGAGAATTAATGCAATTCTCTGGCCTCTTCTTCCTGATGACATCCTTCCTTTCCCAGATGGCCAAAAAGGCTTTGAAATCTGAGTCTGCTGCCTCAAGTACAGTAAAGGAAGATAAACAGCCAGCACCAGGGCCTGTGGAAAAGCCACCCAGAGAACCCACAAGGTGAGAAGATTATCTCCCATGATCTTGGGTAAAACATGAGTGGTCGCTGGAAGCAGTCTCTTCTCCTTAGGGCAGGATCAGTTCCTCTCGGCGATCTGACCTGCTAACGTGTTACGAGGTTACTCATACAGGGCACTGTGGGAGACAGCATACCCTGGGAAGATGAGGAGACAGGACGCCTGGGGTCCCTGACAACTTCCTGATTGGCTGTTCCTCAACGGCTCTTTCACCATTTCTCTCTTCTTGCCTTGCCCATATTGATTCACTACGTCCTTGTGGACACCTAATCTCTTAATACATTCAAGAACCAGTGTTTAGATCTGTGAGTCAAATCCCAAGACCAGTTCCTAAAGCAGGGGTCACAAGTTTAGATGCCCTTTGAGGGCCTGGTAGGAAACCTAAAGGAACAAAATGGACCTAGGCTGAGAGCGTGGGGCTGGGAACCGGGGAAAGTGCTTTTCAGCTTCTTGTGGTTGTTGCTCTATGGAAGTGTCCAAGGATGCTCACGCTTCAGGTACTCATATTTTTGTATGAGGTGTCCAAGTTTTTCTGTGAGATTTCCCAATTTTTGGATGTTGACAGTTGATCCGCTTTTTAAAAAATTTTTTTTGCCGGGCGCCGTGGCTCATGCTTCTAATCCCAGCACTTTGGGAGGCCGAGACAGGTGGATCACGAGGTCAAGAGATTGAGACCATCCTGGTCAACATGGTGAAACCCCGTCTCTACTAAAAATACAAAAATTAGCTGGGCATGGTGGCACATGCCTGTAGTCCCAGCTACTCGGGAGGCTGAGGCAGGAGAATTGCTTGAACCCAGGAGACGGAGGTTGCGGTGAGCCGAGATCGCGCCATTGCACTCCAGCCTGGGTAACAAGAGCGAAACTCCGTCTCAAAAAATAAATAAATAAAAAATAAAATAAAATTTTTTCGTGAGGGTTAGACAACAAGACAGCCCGCCAGCTGGATTTGGCCTGCAGGCTGCCAGTTTGCCCCACTCCTAACAATTTTTCCCTAAAGCATGCTAACTGCTCCAAATGATAGATGAACTTTATTTTTAAAAGACAGTTTCTCATTGTTCCAAGACTGTGTGGCATGCCTTTTACTCTGAGAATTCTCAAGATCCTGTTTATAAGTGTGTTGTAGGCCAGGTGTGGTGGATCACGCCTGTAATCCCAGCACTTTGGGAGGCCAAGGCGAGCAGATCGCTTGAGCCTAGGAGTTCTAGGATACAGTGACCTGTGTTCGTGTCACTGTATCCTATCTCTCAGTCCTATCTGTAGTCTAGGACAGAGCCAGACCCTACCTCTAAAAATAAAATAAGAAGTAAAATAAAGGTTCTCTAACTTGGAGTTTTAAATACATAATACTACTTACATATTACATTTAAAGCCTCTACTTAAACTCATTGTGAATAAAGGCTTTTCTAAATAAAGGTTGTGTCAAGCCAGCCTCCCTCTCTCCTGTTTTTTAAGTGGAGAGTCCTCAACTGGAGGAGTCCTCTATCTAATTTGAAGCTTCAAACTTCAAAAAAGTTGTGGCTGTTTGGATGAGCATCAACAGTGGTGAAAAAGATCTTTGTGCCTACGCTTTATTTGCAGGCAGCTACGGAACACTCCAACCACCTTTGGAATGGCGACTCTGAAGGCGGCTTTCAAGACTCTGTCTGGTGCACAGGATTCTGAGGCAGCCTTTGCAAAACTGGACCAGAAGGATCTGGTTCTTCCTACTCAAGCTCCCTCAGCATCACCAGCCCTCAAAAACAAGAGACCCAGAAAAGATGAAAACGGAAGTTCAGCCCCTGCTGAGGGTGAGGGTGGCTCGGAACTGCAGCCCAAGAACAAGCGCATGACAATAAGCAGATTGGTCTTGGAGGAGGACAGCCAGGTTACTGAGCCCAGCACAGGCCTCAACTCCTCCCAGGAGGCCGTTCCAGCGCCGCCATCCAAGCCCACCGTTCTCAACCAACCCCTCCCTGGAGAGAAGAATCCCAAGTATGAAGACATTCTTTGTAGAAATTTTGGGGCTGGTTGGTGGTCCTGGTTGGGCCTGGTATTACTTCTGTGAATGAAGTAACTTTCAGCTAAGTTACTCACCACCAAGGCTTGCTCAGACTGCTAGAATGTGACGCAGGAGCGGGCAGTGACGACGTAGCCATCTCTGCCAGTTCTGAAGCCCCACATGTGGGCTTCCAAGCCTTGCACTAGGGCATGAGTGGGCATGGAAAGGTTTTAGAGCCTCCTACTCATCACTGCTTTCATTTTTAGCAAACATCTAAGTGTCTTGACTTCTAAACATTAGTCTTGTGTGTTAAAAGAAATTTGTTTGCATTGGGCCACATTATACTTTGACCCTTAAAAAGAGACTGATGAATATGTATAATTTTGTACCTTTCTGAGCATTTGAGACTTGGCGAGTTCAGTAAATATTTACTAATCTCCCCTATTCTGCTAGGTACTGAGGGGCAATGGCTAGAGTACTTTAATTTTGCTCCCCATCGTGATTCCCATCCTGGCTTTGAGTTTTGCTTCCCTCTCTGTCCTATGGTGGATCCTCCCTCCAGGCACACTGGCCTGCTTGCTCTCTGGAACACATTGTTTGTTTCTTTCACTGTACTTTTGCTTCCTCTCACTTCCCACAGTGAACCGTCATCCCTCCATCATTGCTTGTCCAAATCCCATTTGTCTTTTAAAGGGAAGCGAAGCCGTTGATGAAGTGCTTTCTGGCGGCATAGCACTTTCATGTATCATTTTACTGAGTCTCTACAGTCCTCACTCTTTGAGGTGATATATTAGCCCCATTACACAGAGGAGAAGGGCTCAGAAAGGTTCATAGCTCACCTGAAGTCATGCTGCTAGAAGTGGCAAAGATGGGCTTTGGGATTTTTAATCCAAGTCAGTCTTGACAGAAAAGCCCATGGCCTGCATATCATGTACACAAGTTGCCGCTCTTAAAATTCTCCCTCCTCAGGCGGGAGGGAGTGTAAGTAATCCCAGCTCTTTGGGAGGCCAAGGCAGGCGGATCACTTGAGGTCAGGAGTTCAAGACCAGCCTGGCTAACATGGTGAAACCCTGTCTCTACTAAAAATACAAAAATTAGCCAGGCCTGTAGTCCCAGCTACTGGAGAGGCTGAGGCAGGAGGATTGCTGGAACCCGGGAGGCAAAGACTGCAAGTGAGCCAAGATCAAGCCACTGCACTCCAGCCTGGGCAGCAGGGTGTGACTCTGTATCAAAAAAAAAAAATTATCCCTCCTCCATAGACTCTACCCTGGTCAGCATTTCCCTGCTTTAAGTGATCCACCTCATGGATTTCCCAAGGCCACCTCTGCCACTGCTCTATATTATATTATTTGGGGATGTGTGCTCTGGTATGCATTGTACTCAGTGCCCCAAAGGGCTATGGCATCTGATAAGCGATTTATCCTCAGGCACAGATTTGCACTATGTCACCACTACTTGCATTTGGAAGTGAGTACCGGCTGGCAAATGGGCATAGCTGCTGGGCAGCAGATGCAACTCCACACACGTTATTCTCATTTGATACAGGATCTCATGAGCTCCTCACAGCAATCCTGTGTAGTGTAGGGATTGCTCCCGGGAACATGAGGAAACGGGAGAGTGCAGGATTACAGTAATTTTGTAAATGGGAGGATTCTTGAAGGTTTCAGATATACACTCTTTCTTGTATGTCAAGGATATGAAATCTAATGAGTCCTCTGAAGCAGCAGGGGTTGGCAAGCTATGTCCCTGAGGCCAAATCTGCCTGTTTTTGTAAATAAAGTTTTATTGGAACACAGTCACACCCATCATCGATGTGTTATCTAGGGCTGCTTTCTGTTGAGCGGTGGTTTCTTGAGTAGTCGCAACAGAGACAGTGAAGCTTACAAAGTGAAAATATTATCTGGCCCTTTACAGAAAAAAAGAGTCAGTGTCCCTGCTTTAAAGATGTATGCGTGAGGTGCCCTGGGTGCTTACAGGGAAAAAAGCTCAGCCTACTCAGCAAGATTTTAAGTGGCTCAGATCTTGTAGAACAACAAACATTGAGCTGACCTGGGAAGGATGAGCAGAAGGTCGTCGAGCGTGTTATGGGGTGGAGGACTCTAGGCAGTGGCAACTCCTTACATACAGGCATGAGAAAACCTGCTGTGCCCCTCAGAGTGCCATGGAGTCTGTGGTAGGAGAATATGGTGTACAGGAAAGAGTGAAGGGAGGAGAGTCTGCATACTAGATGGGCCAGGCCTGGGATTTCTGTCTAGTGTGTCAGGCAGAGGCTCTCAAGCCGGGCTTCGTGACTCAGTGACCCGTGGAATGTTCAAAAAGTACATATTCCCAGGCTTCTGGCTACTGAACTAGAAGAGGCAGGAGACAGCTCTTTAATCTGCTTTTCTATCTCTGCCCAGATAATTCGAATACAGCAAATTGGAAGGCCTGATGAAACGCCACTGAAGGAAGGGAGAGAGGGAGGGAGGCTGGAGACTGCTGCCAAGGAGCAGTGACGGGCGGTGAGGTCAGGAGGGAAGGCAGGGTTGGGGTTGTCACCTGGAGGACAGGGCCCCCATGCCCCGATCTTGTATCTCCCACAGCACCTTGCACATAGCACATGCTTACTAGGTATTTATTCACCAAAAAAGGATTCTTTGTTCTTGTATTTTAAGGAGTGACACCCAGTCGGGCATGGTGGCTCACGCCTATAATCCCAGCACTTTGGGAGGCCGAGGCGGGTGGATCACGAGGTCAAGAGATTGAGACCATCCTGGTCAACAAGGTGAAACCCCATCTCTACTAAAAAATACAAAAATTAGCTGGGCATGGTGGCGCACGCCTGTAGTTCCAGCTACTCGGGAGGCTGAGGCAGGATAATTGCTTGAACCCAGGAGGCAGAGGTTGTGGTGAGCCAAGATCACACCATTGCACTCGAGCCTGGGTAACGAGCAAAACTCCGTCTCAAAAAAAAAAAAGGAGTGACACCCAAAATATCTGTAAAAAGCCAGCAGAGGCTAACATTTTAGGCATTGTCGGCCACATGAGTTGTCTGTTGCATATTCTTTTCTTTTCTTTTTTTTTTTTTCTTGAGACAGGGTCTCGCTCTGTCACTTAGGCTGGAGTACAGTGGCCAGATCTCAGCTTCCTGCAACCTCTGCCTCCCAGGTTCAAGTAATTCTCCTGCCTCAGCCACCCCACCCCCACCCCAGTAATTGGGACCACAGATGTGCGCCACTGCATCCTGCTAATTTTTGTATATTTTGTACAGATGGGATTTGACCACGTTAACTAGGCTGGTCTCGAACTCTTGGACTTAATCGATCCACCTGCCTGGGCCTCTCAAACTGCTAGGATTACAGACATGAGCCATTGCTCCCAACCGTCTTTTCTTGTTTTTTGTTACAACCCATAAAAAATGAGTAGCCATTCTCAGCCCGAGCTTCATGCTACACAAGCCAGCTGCCACAGACTGTAGCTTGCCAATCCTTGCTAGACAATGCTTTTCTCGTTCAAACTTTGCCAGTCAGGAACATAAGGACCAGGAAATGGCCTGACTGGCCCAGGACCATTCAGCCCATGACAGTTAGGAGGGGCAGCCAGATCTCAGCCCCATCCGCCTGGGAAGTCAGGAGAGGCAGTGAACGCAACATCACCTGAAAGATGTCATAGGTCTTGTAAAATCGCTACCAAAGCATGTATTTGTACAGGTCATAGTGCTTAGAGTTCAACAGAGGACGGGGAGAAGGTGACCTGTTGAAGACTGCAGGGAAAGAGGACAGCTACTCAGGGATCATGAGACCAGCAGGTGACAGGTTCCAGTCGGTTTTATTCCAGCACTGGGATAAGCAGATAGAAAACAAACTGTAACCCATCTGACTTTAATTTATAAATGGTCATTAACAGAAGAATATCCTGAGAAAGAAAAACCTCCTGTAAAATTTTTTCACTTTGTCCCAAGCAAATTATTCTCAAGTAACATTTGGAAATAAGATCCAATTTCAAAAGATGGTCTGCCATTTGTCTTGGCCACTTAGTTGAGTATTTCATAGAAAACTTAGGGAACTCAAAGAATTTTTTCAAGCCTCTGTAATTCATCAACTTGCTTTTATTCATTTGCAAAATACTCAAACAGCATTAAAAATAAGTTTCTTATTCATGGCAGGCAAAGAATACAGAAATTTGTAACTACTCTTGGTCAACTTTTGTGGGTCATTTTGATTTATATAAATTCCTCAAGACTCTGAATTCAAACACTTGCCATGTTTGTAAAAGGTGTTAAATACTGAGGTCGGATTCGTGCTTTGCTCTGTTCCCAGGGCAGTTATTAATCAGGTAAATGCAAAGTTTAGAAGAAATGGACTGTTATTTTCGTTGACTAATTTGAGTTTGGGGTTTTTTTCAGCTTTTGTACTTTTTTTTAGCCACACCCAAGCACTTAATGTTTCATGTTCACAGGAAGGATTCCTGTTTGCTTTTTACTTTAATCTTTGATGGTATAATTCCCTGTGACTCACTGACAATCCCAGTGTTAGTTCAGCTAATATGTCTCCAGCTCATGTTGGGGTCTATGTTACTGTGCTAAGTGTTTTGTGTATTTGGGATGGACAAAGGAAGATGTGCCCCCTGCCTTTGAGGCTCTCCTGGTTAGGGCACACTACAAAGTGTTAGTTGGTACAGTGGAAACAGCACTGCAGGCTGGAGGAGCAGGGCTTTCTGTGTGTGTTGGGGTCAGTAGTTAGAAGAGGCTTCATTGAGAACTATGGCCTTGAAAGATGGATGGGATGTCACTTGGCAGAGAAGGGACTCCCAAGCAGAGGGAACAGGCTATGGAGAGGCAGGAAAGTGTAGAGCTTATGGGAGGGAGAAAGAGCAGAACAATATGGCTGTGCTGTTTGCACAGGTATGGGCATTGGGGGCGGTTGTTAAGAAACTGACTGGGGCCAGAATGGATGGTCTGGACTCTGCCATGTAGGCATTTAGACTCCATTGTTAGAGAGCCATTAGGGAATAGAGGAGGCAGGTGGTAATTTTAAGATGATTTTCCTAAAATAATCTTTGGCTTTGGAGGGGGAGAAGGCTAGCAGCAGAGACTCCAGTTAAGAGGCTAGTGGAATACTGGTGAAAAGCACTGCGAGCTTGAACAAGGGAGAATGGAAAGGGAAAAATCAGTCCCGATATAGGAAGAAAGCATGTCCAAGGAAGAGAAGGAGGAGTTTGCAGGTTCTAAATCAGAATACTGAGACCTTTAAAATAGAGTCAAAACCAAACAAGCAAAAAAACAGGAAAATGAACAGATTCTTTAGAGGGGGTGGTGATGTACTTGATGTACCCGGTACTGAATTTGAAGGGTTTCCTGAACCCTGGGGGGTGTTACGTGGAGATGCCTGGCCAGCCAGGAGAAAAGATAGTGGCTTTGGGAGGTGCATGTCGGTGAACCTTGAGTGTGGTCACAGCAGGACAGGGAGGAATACAGAGCCAAGAGTGAGCCAAGGGCAGAATCTGGGATGATGTAGGATGAATCTGTTTTATACTTTGTGCTCTCCTTGATGTCCCCTCAGAATACCCAAAGGCAAATGGAACAACTCTAATGGGGTTGAAGAAAAGGAGACTTGGGTGGAAGAAGAAGAACTGTTTCCAGTTCAGGGTAAGCAGGAGATTCTCTTTGGCTTCTTCTCGATGCTTGCTGAAGTACAGATGCATGTTACTGTCATGTTAATATTCCAGAAGCTGTTTGTCTCCAAACTCAAAAAAGTTCAATAAGTTCTTGATCTCATTTTGATTCATGAAGAATCAGTTTTTTTTGTTTGTTTGTTTATTTGTTTTTCTTTTTCAGACAGGTTCTTGCTCTGTCACCCAGGTTAGAGTGCAGTGGTGTGAACACGGCTCACTGCAGCCTCAACCTCCTGAGCTCAAGTGATCCTCCTGCCTCAGCCTCCCAATTAACTGGGACTACTGCTGTGTACCACCACACCTGGCTGTTTTTTTCACTTTCTGTAGAGATGGGGTCTCACTTTTTTGCTCAGGCTGGTCTCAAACTCTTGGGCTCAAGTGATCCTCCCACCTCGACCTCCCAGAATGCTGGAATTACAGGTGTGAGTCACGGTGCCCTTGCCAAGGAATCAGTCTGATGTCCTCTCCCATTAAATAATGGAGACTGTCAGAGTAACTAACACCTTATGTTTAAAAAAAGTTTTTGGTTTTGTTTTAATAACGCCTATAATATTTCATTATAGTTGATGTTCTTCCTAAAATCCTTCAATTAGACGTGATAGTAGGAGGTCATTCCCTGCATTTCTTGTTTAAGGGAAAAAAAATCTCTTAACAGTTTCTATATATAAATCGGTTTTGTTTTTTTTTGTTTTTTTTTTTTTTGAGACAGGGTCTCACTCTGTCATCCAGCTGGAATGCAGTGGTGTGATCTCAGCTTGCTGCAGCCTTGACAGCCTGGGTTAAAACAGTTCTCCCACCTTAGCCTCCAGAGTAGCTGGGATTACAGGCCCTTGCCACCACACCCAGCTAAATTTTGTTTGTATTTTTAGTAGAGACAGGGTTTCACCATGTTGACCAGTCTGATCTCAAACTCCTGGGCTCAAGCAGTCTGTCCGCCTCAGCCTCCCAAAGTGCTGGGACTATATTTGTGAGACACCATGCCCTGCCAAATTCTTTTTCTTTTCTTTTTTTTTGAGACAGAGTCTAGCTCTGTTGCCCTGGCTAGAGTACAGTGGTGTGACCTCGGCTCACTGCAACCTCTGCCTTCCAGGTTCAAGCGGTTCTCCTGCCTCAGCCTCCTGAGTAGCTGGGATTACAGGTGTATGCCACCACACCTGGCTAATTTTTGTATTTTTAGTAGTTGGATTTTCACCATGTTGGGCAGGCTGGTCTCAAACTCCTGACCTCAAGTGATCTGCCTGCTTCGGCCTCCCAAAGTGCTGGGATTACAGGCATAAACCACTGCACCCGGCCCAATTTTTTTTCTGTCATAAGAAATTTTCTTGGCTAGGCATGGTGGCTCACACGTATAAACCCAGCATTTTGAGAGGCTAAGGTGGGAAGATTGCTTGAGCCTAAGAATTAGAGACCAGTCTGGGCAATATAATGAGATCTCTATCTACAAAAAAAAAAAAAAAAAAATTAGCCAAGCATGGTATCACACACCTGTAGTCCCAGCTATTTGGGAGACTGAGCCCCAGAGGTTGAGGTTGCAGTGGGCCATGATCATACCATTGCACTCCAGACTGAGTAACCAAGTGAGACTTTGTGTCAAAAACAAAATAAAGAAACTTTCATAATTAATAACTTCATAGTATTTGGGTTAGAATCTCTCCCACCACATTTTGCATTCTAATGGAAATATCTAAGTGCTAAACCTGAATTTAGGGAGTTTTAAGACTTCTGTAACATAGCAACAGCAATCCATTGCCAGTCCCAGAGGTTTTGTCCTTGGAAATTACTCATTGGCAGAAATGTAGTTGGCAAGATAAGATCATGTGGAAAGTGGGGAAGTAACAGAAAAGCAAGAAAAATTACATTAAATATTTAAAGACAACAGGATATAAAGGTTATAGAAAACAACAATTTATAATGCAGTCCAGATTTGTTAGCTTTAGAAATCTGCTTTAACCGTAGTATAAAGTAGTTCATAATTTAAAAGTAATCTGTTCCTGGCCAGGCATGGTGGCTCATGCCTGTAATCCCAACACTTTGGATCACCTGAGGTCAGGAGTTCGAGATCAGCCTGATCAACATGGTGAAACCCTGTCTCTACTAAAAAGTTACAAAAATTAGGCCAAGCATGGTAGCTCATGCCTGTAATTCCAGTACTTTGGGAGGCCAAGGTGAGCAGATCACCTGAGGTCTGGAGTTTGAGACAAGCCTGGCCAACATGATGAAACTCCCGTCTCTACTAAAAATACAAAAAATTAGCTGAGTGTGGTGGTGGGCGCCTGTAATCCCAGCTACTGGGAGGCTGAGGCAGGAGCATTGCTTGAACCCAGTGGGTGGAGGTGTCAGTGAGCTGAGATTGTGCTGTTGCACTCCAGTCTGGGCAATGAGCAAAACTCTGTCTCAAAAAAAAAAAAAAATTAGCTGGGTACGGTGGTGCATACCTGTAATCCCAGCTAGTTCAGAGGCTGAGGCAGGAAAATCACTTGAACTCGGGAGGTGGAGGTTGCAGTGAGCTGAGATTGTGCCATTGCACTTTATCCTGGGCAAGAGGAGTGAAACTCTGTCTCAAAAAATATATATAAAAATAAGTCAGGCACGGTGGCTCACGCCTATAATCCCAGCACTGTGGGAGGCTGAGGCAGGTGGATCACGAGGTCAAGAGATCGAGACCATCCTGGTCAACATGGTGAAACCCCGTCTCTACTAAAAATACAAAAAAAATTAGCTGGGCATGGTGGCCTGCGCCTGTAGTCCCAGCTACTCAGGAGGCTGAGGCAGGAGAATTGCTTGAACCCAGGAGGCGGAGGTTGCGGCGAGCCGAGATCGCTCCATTGCACTCCAGCCTGGGTAACAAGAGCGAAACTCCGACTCAAAAAAAATAAAATAAACAAAAAGTAATCTGTTCCTGTAAGTATCCCTTTTCCAGAGCATCTTCTTCCATTGTTTAGGAGATGCTGCTTTGGACAGTGGCATCTTCTGAGGCAGACATTCTAGCTGGTTTCATGTTTATGTAACATTGCCTTCTTTTTGGGTAGCGGGGACAAAGTCTCACTCTGTTGCCTAGGCTAGAGTGCAGTGGTGCAATCTCAGCTCCCTGCAGCCTCCACCTCCCGGGTTTAAGTGATTCTTCTGCCTCAGCCTCCCGAGTAGCTGGGATTATAGGCACACACCACTATGCCCGGCTAATTTTATTTTTAGTACAGTCGGGGTTTCAGCATGTTGGCCAGGCTGATCTTCAACTCCTGGCCTCAAGTGATTACCTGCCTGTGCCTCCCAAAGTGCTAGAATTACAAGTGTCAGCCACCACACTTAACCTCCCTCTGGTCTTTTAAAAAATCATCTTGGTGCCTGGCACGGTGGCTTACGCCTATAATCCCAGCCCTTTGGGAAGTCAAGGCGGGCGGATCACAATGTCAGGAGTTCGAGGACCATTCCGGCCAACACAGTGAAACCACATCTCCACTAAAAATACAAAAATTAGCTGGGCATGGTGGCAGCGCCTGTAATCCCAGCTACTTGGGAGACTGAGGCAGGAGAATCGCTTGAACCCAGGAGGTGGAATTTGCAGTGAACCAAGATCACGCCACTGCACCCCAGTCTGGGTGACAGAGCTAGGCTCTGTCTCAAAAAAAAAAAAAAAAAAAAAAACTTGGTGTGTGTGTTTTGAGATGTGATCTCTTATTTATAGGATGAGAAGGGGAGCTTGAGCAGATCTCAAGATTCCCCTTGCATGGAAGTGGAAAGCAATAATTATTATCCCATTCTTCTGTTTTGGGAACTGAACCAAATTATACTTTTATTTATTTATTTATTTTGAGACAGAATCTCACTTCTTACCCCCGGGCTGAAGTGCAGTGGTGTGATCTCGGCTCACTGCAATCTCTGCCTCTCAGGTTCAAGTGATTCTCCTGTCTCAGCCTCCCCAGTAGCTGATATTACAGGCATGTGCCACCACACCCAGCTAATTGCTATATTTTTAGTAGAGACGGGGTTTCACCATGTAGGCTAGGCTGGTCCCAAACTGCTGACCTCAAGTGATCTGCCTGCCTTGGGCCTCCCAAAATCCTGGGATTACAGGTGTGAGCCGCCATGCCTGGCCCCAAATTGTACTTTTTTTTTTTTTTTTTTTCAAATTGTACTTTTATAAAATGAACAAGGACTTGAAAATTCTTCGTTTGGGTGTGGTGGCTCACGCCTGTAATCCCAGCACTTTAGAAGGCTGAGGCAGGTGGACTGTTTGAACTCAGGGGTTGGAGACCAGCCTGGGCAAGATGGCAAAACCCCATCACTACAAAAAGTAAAAAAAAAAAAAAAATTGGGCCAGGCGCAATGACTCACACCTTTAATCCCAGCCCTTTGGGAGACCAAGGCAAGCAGATCACAAGGTCAGGAGTTCGAGACCAGCCTGGCCAATATGGTGAAACCCCATTTCTACTAAAAATACAAAAATTAGCCTGGTGTGGTGGTGGGCATCTGTAGTCCCAGCTCCTCAGGAGAATGAGGCAGAAGAATTACTTGAACCTGGGAGGTGGAGCCTGCAGTGAGCTGAGATGGTGCCACTGCACTGCAGCCCGGGTGACAGAGCAAGACTCGGCCTCAAAAAAAAAAAAATTGGGAATGATAGTAAGAAGATTAAAAAAATGAAAAAAAAAATTCTAGCATATAGTGCTAGATATACATATATATAAGGGTTTTGAATGTGGCAGTTCCTCAGTAATTTTAGAAAATGACATTGGTAGCTAGGCGTGGTGGCTCACACATGTAATCCCAGAATCTTGGGAGGCCAAGGTGGGTGGATCACAAGGTCAGGAGTTCAAGACCAGCCTGGCCAAGATGGTGAAACCCCCATCTCTACTAAAAAAATACAAAAATTAGCCAGGCGTGGTGGTGGCGGGTGCTTGTAATCCCAGCTACTCAGGAGGCTGAGGCAGAGAACTGCTCGAACCCAGGAGGCAGAGGTTGCAATGAGCCAAGATTGCACCACTGCACTCCAGCCTGGGCAACAGAGCAAGACTCTGTCTCAAAAAAAGAAAAAAGAAAAGGATGTTGGTTTTACTGAAGAACTTGAAAACCCATCACTAGCCAGCATTTACAGATGCCTGTTTGTAAAGCACTTGCATTGTACAGGTCATAGGCTGAAGTGACTGGTGTTTGCAAACAAAGAAGGAAAGTAAATTATCCTTTAATGGTATCCTTTCTCTTCTCAATGCTTGTGAAATTTGCAAAAGTTTTCCCTTTGGGGACATTCTGTGTCTTTTTCTTGTGGTTTGTGCAGAGAAAGGTGAACTCTGAAATGAGTCTACTTTTAATGTTTTCCAGCAGCACCAGATGAAGACAGTACAACCAATGTAACAAAAAAGCAGGTAATTTAAAATTCTCTTTTCTGATACTGGTTATGTGGGTAGAGCCGAGGTATAATAAGCCCCCTGTCTCCTAGGCAAAGACTGCTTTTGTACGCAGTAAAAACCTTTTTTTTTTCTTTTACCTAATCATGTATGACACCTGTTACTGAGCTATTTTTTTTTTTTTGAGAGTTTTAGATAATCCAAACTAAGTTAAAGTATAGTTATCCTCTGGAAGAAAAGCACAGGAGGACAGAGGACACATTTTCTGGACCATGAACAATGTAGATAATGTTTGCAGTTTGAAACGCAGAAGGGATGGTTACTTGAGAATCAAATGGCAGGACATGGAGAATTTCTCCGTGTCCAGATCCACAGTGCTCATAAACTGTCAATTCCATGTTTTAAAAAAATAAGCCGTGCTTTCAGGTTCAGATGATTCTCCTGGGATTCTTGAGTTTACCTTATCACTACATTGGGGAAAATGTAAGGAAGTGGAGAGGAAAGGTTGTGATAAATCTTTTGGTTTTCTTTTGCAGAAGTGGACTGTAGAAGAAAGCGAGTGGGTCAAGGCTGGAGTGCAGAAATATGGGGAAGGAAACTGGGCTGCCATTTCTAAAAATTACCCATTTGTTAACCGAACAGCTGTGATGATTAAGGATCGCTGGCGGACCATGAAAAGACTTGGCATGAACTGAAACAGGCTTTCATTTCCACAGAATTCACAGGAGCATGGTTCCTAATAATAGCCCCTGATAGTCTGCTGTTTATTTCAGAAGCTGGGCTGGGATGAGAATTTTGGGCAACCTCCTTCGACGTGGGGGAGGTCCCAGTTCCACTTCATCACTGTTGGAGATCATGGAGCTAAGAAGCAGAGCCAAGTCCACCCATGTCCTTGGCAGAGATGACAGGCATACGGCTTGTGCAGTGCCAGAATATCATTAGTGTTTCCCTTCTTTAGTGGTTTGCTTAAATTTAAATCCCTGGTAATCTGTAGAACCTTCTCCTAGAAATGAAGTCTATTAGGAGCCACTTGTGACTCCATGACTGGTTAAAACCAGCAGTGTGAGCATTATTTGGAGTAAACTTGTTCCACGTAAAGTTCTGGCCTTCTGCTGCAAATGCAAAGGAACTTAGTCTGTTATGAACCCAGGTTGATGAGAGACCAGTCCTTGTGGAATAAGATTCCCTGTAAAAACTCTTTAGCCAGTTGTGACATCAACCCTAGACCTGACTGTCTTGGCATTTGCTCTCAATATCTGTTGGGCTACGTAGGCAGGTTTATCCTCCACTTCTCATGTGGTTGAACCAGTGTGTTTTTTGGTAAAATGGTGATTGTAGATAAGCTTAGTTCCCCCACCCCCTCTCACCTGCTTCTTTTCCCAATTCCCTTCCTTATGCTGGACTTTTAAAGCTTAAAAAAAAAATCCTGATTGAATATAAATGCCTAATTTCATTATTTGTGAAATGGTTGCTTCCTCTTGATTCCCTAATTGTGCTGTGTTTGTGTCTTGCACTGGAATTCAACATTCCCTTCTCCTTTTGTACTGTGTTGTGCTTGCTGTCTCTCCCAGACATCCTTTAAGACTGTCTTTTTAGCAAAAATTTCAGTAAAGTGTTTTCTGTAATCTTTTTTTATAAGATGAGAACTAATTATTGTCCATACTTGTAGCATTCTTCATTAAAGTCTTGCTTCTCTCAACTGTAAGTAGCTGTTTAATTGCAGCACAGCATGTATTCACAGAGGGAGGTAGCAAAATGTTGAACAAACTTTGATGAACTATCTTGATTAAGAAGCTGATGTCAGACTGTATTGAATGTTTTAGTTCTTGGAAGCTATGTCAGAAGGAGGATGTGGAAGTTTCTTCTTAACCTGTCTGTTTCCTCATATATCTTTTCTGGGAACAAAAGAATTCCCCATTTCTCACTTCTGAGTGACTGAAAGGCAAGGATTAAAGAAATGCTAAAGTTTTAAAATTCCTAATGATGGCTAATGCCTGTAATCCCAGCACTTTTGGGAGGCCGAGATGGGAGGATCACTTGAGGTCAGGAGTTCGAGACTAGGCTGGCCAACATAGTGAAACCCTGTCTGTGCTAAAAATACAAAAATTAGCCAGACATGGTGGCAGGCGCCTGTTATCCCAGCTATTCAGGAGGCTGAGGTAGGAGAAGCACTTGAACTCTGGAGGTGGAGGTTGCAATGAGCTAAGATCACACCACTGCACTCTAGCCTTGGCAACAGAACGAGACTCCATCTGAAAACAAAACAAAACTGGCCAGATTCGGTGGCTCACACCTATAATCCCAGCACTTTGGGAGGCTGAGGTGGATAGGATCACCTGAGGTCAGGATTCCAAGACCAGCTGGCCAACATGATGAAACCCCATCTCTAGAAAAAACATAAAAAATTAGCTGAGTGTGGTGGCAGACGTCTGTAATCCCAGCTACTTGGGAGGCTGAGGCAGGAGAATCGATTGAACCCGGGAGGTGGAGGTTGGAGTGAGCCAAGATCACCCTACTGCACTCCAGACTGAGTGACTCCATCTCAAAATTTAAAAAAATTTTCATCCATTAGTTACAAGTTGGAAATTTCGTACAGCTTCATTACCTATTAACTGTGTTTAGGGGTTTAGTACCTATTTTTCTTCTATCAACCAACCCCAAATGAAACCACAGGGAGAAGTTGAGAACTTGAGCTCCTCTCGAGCCAGCCGCCTTCTGCTTGCAATTGGTTTGGTCTCCCTCTGAACCAGATTAGAATCCAGAAGCTTTTCTCCTCTCAACTCTCCTTTAACTTGATGGCACTTTCCAGGAAGACGAGTGAAACTGATGCATTTAGGGAAGCAAAATATCCTAATCAGTGTTTCTGCAACTTGAGAATGCCTATGTTCGTTAATTTTTTTTTCACATAATTCAGTGTTGTTATAGTTATTGAAATGTGTACAGAGATAAAACTGCTTACAACTTCTGTAGAACTATAAAGCTTACCATGAACTGACGATAGTTTTGCTGAATCCATGTCACTGTTTATGACATGAGTGGTGCTGGGACTGCGATGTTGGTGCAACTTGGGTGGGGGATGCCTGTGTCACGTGCTGAGAGAAGTTTCCAGCCTCTTCTGCCCATCACTTGAGCGAGACTGCCACAAGCCACTGTGCTCCCAGAGTGCTGTGATATCATTTGGCCTTTGCTAGAAGTGAACCACACTTATGGAGTCTGTTTTCTGCTTTATTAGCTTGTGACACTGAGTCAATGCAAATAATTGCTAGAAGGTGTTAATACTGTTTTGTTTTTTTGTTTTTTAAGATTATGACTAAGGCCAGGCGCAGTTGCTCACACCTGTAATCCTAGCACTTCGGGAGGCCAAGGCATGGGGATCACTTGAGTCCAGGAGTTTGAGACCAACATGGGCAACATGGTGAAACCCCATCTCTACAAACAATACAAAAATCAGGCAGATGTGGTAGTGCATTCCTGTGGACCCAGCTATTCAGGAGGCCGAGGTGGGAGGATCGTTTGAGCCCAAGAGGGTAAGGCTGCAGTGAGCTATGTTTGTGCCACTGCACTCCAGCCTGGAAGATGGAGTGACACTGTCTCAAGGAAGCAAAAAAAAAAAAAAAAAAATGTCTAAAAAATGTTTAGGCAGTGTCAGAACTCAGAGACTGACAGCCTGACAGCTTGAGAATGAGAAACACTGTTCTGGTGGTTAAGAGCATGAGCCCCCACCAGGGACCCAGCTCTCCTAAGTGTGTTTGTGGGACTATGAGCCGCTGCTGGAATCTCTGAATGTCTGTGTCCTCATCTCTAATATCAGAGCTCACAGTACCTCCCTTGCAGAGCTATTATGAGATTAAGATGCAGGTAAATGTTAGCTCACTGCCTGCCATGAAGTAGGTGAATGTTGAAATCATGAATAAAAGAATAAAGATTGAGGATGTGAATAATATAGTTGTCTTTAAGTGGGTTCTGGATAGCTTTTGCCCCCTATGGGTGCTGAAGAAGACATGAATAAAAGGAACATCAGCCAGACACAGTGGCTCATGCCTGTAATCCCAGCACTTTGGAAGGCCAAGGGTAGATCACGAGATCAGGAGCTAAAGACAAGCCTGGCCAAGATGGTGAAACCCTGTCTCTACTAAAAATTCAAAAATTAGCCAGGCATGGTGGCAGGCACCTGTAATCTCAGTTACTCAGGAGGCTGAGGCAGGGAATTGCTTGAACCTGGGAGGCGGAGGTTGCAGTGAGCTGAGATCACATCACTGCACTCCAGCCTGGGCAACAGAGCAAGACTCTGTCCCAAAGGAAAAAAAGATCTAAGGCTGGGCGTGGTGCCTCACGCCTGTAACCTCAGCACTCTAGGAGACCAAGGTGGGTGGATCACCTGAAGTCAGGAATTCGAGACCAGCCTGGCCCACATGGTAAAAGCCTGTCTCTACTAAAAGTACAAAATTAGCTGGGTGTGGTGGTGGGTGCCTGTAGTTCCAGCTACTCGAGAGGCTGATGCAGGAGAATCACTTGAATCCAGGAGGTGGAGGTTGCAGTGAACCAAGATTGTGCTACTGCACTCTTGGGTGACAGAGTAACACTGTCTCAGGAAAAAAGAAAAAGATTGAGGTTTTTAATAATATTGTCTTTCAGTGGGTTTGGATAGCTTTAGGTGACTATTAGGTGGAAGGTATCAGGACGAGGACTATCAGTGGAGGGGTGTGAGCACCATCTTGGCACTGTATTCATCCATTTACATCTTTGCACACACACATGCTGTGATTTGCTCTGAGCTGCAGCATTGGGCAGAGATAAGTGTTTATAGGAGCAATTTGACGTAAGAGAAAATCTCCCTAGCCAAATTTTTGTCAGTGTATTCACAAAGTTACAAACTTACCCAGTATTATATCCCCAAGAAGCAAGAACTAAAAAATGACAGCCCTAAGGAAGGGTGGAAAGACCTCTTCTGAGGTGGCAGATTCTATGTAGCAGCCATGAAGTAGGTCTGGTAAGCCACTGAGTTTATGAGGTGAAAGGAAAACTCCCTCCTGTGAGCCAAACACGGGAGTATCATGGCAGTTCTATGAATATCTATGTATGGCTCTGAAATGGGCCTAAATGTGACTTGTGCAGTTAATCATTACCCCAGCGGTTGTCTCAACGACTTGATTCCCCTAGGCTGTGAGCAGTTCACCTGCAGAGGAGGCTCCAGAAAGCAAGATGTCCCCCTTGCTCTTTGGGGCTGGGCTGGTGGTTTTGAATCTGGTGACGTCTGCCAGGAGCCAGAAGACAGAACCTCGGAGTGGCTCTGGGGACCAGCCACCCTTCCGTGGAGCTGATCGATATGACTTTGCCATCATGATCCCTCCAGGAGGCACGGAATGCTTTTGGCAATTTGCCCACCATACTGGATACTTCTATTTCAGTTATGAGGTATGTGGGTGACTGGCCATACTGGGGGCTTTTTTTTCTCCTTTACTCATAAAGTGGATCAGGTTTTAGATGAAAACAAAGTCAGGTTGTCTTTATCATGCAGTGATTCCCTACCTGTTAATGAAATGGAGCTGCAGTTAGAGGGAAACTCCAGATGGGTGAACAATCAACAGGAGCTAAAACATATGGTTTGGCTTCTCACATAAGGGGCCATGCTCAAAGCCATGGGGCAGACGGGGTGCCTCTTCCTGAAGAGGTCATCATTACATGTATTCGGATTTGTGGGTAAGAGGGGAGAGAATACATTTTAAAAATATTAAAATGGATATGGTGCTTTGGAGACTGATCCAGAGATTTCAAAGAAAGCCGCTTCATGGCCAGGCACCATGGCTTACACCTGTAATTCCAGCACTTTAGGAGGCCAAGGAGGGTGGATCACCTGAGGTCAGGAGTTTGAGACCAGCCCGGCCAACATGATGAAACCCTATCTCTACTAAAAATAACAAAAATTAGCTGGATGTGGTGGCAGGCACCGTAATCCCAGGGACATAGGAGGCTGAGGCAGAAAAATCGCTTGAACCCAGGAGGTGGAGGTTGCAGTAAGCTGAGATCACGCCATTGCACTCCAGCCTGGGCAACAAGAGCAAAACTCTGTCTCAAAAAAAAAAAAAAAACCGCTTCAGTTTATGGGGGTGGGGGAGTAAAGTCTCTGCTGCCGCCTTTAGGAGAAATTCTGGCAAATCGGAGAATCACCAGCTCAAGTTTTTTCTATTCAGCCAGACAATCCTATTTTTTTTCTTTTTTAGAAAGGTAATTGTTTTCAAGTTACCTGTTCATAGGTCAAGGACTTTTATCCATTCTATGTTCTTATACGATGCTGTCCCAGGATGATTAGCTCAATATCAAAGTTAGAGGCTGTTCATTTTCTTTGTTCTTTATCTTAAAAATCTGTTAACTTACTAATTTTTGTTTACCTAGTAATAGACTATGTTGATCTTATTCCACTCCACTGTAACAACATTTATTTTAAATAAACTTATCAGAGCCTTTTCTTACCTCTGAATTTATATTAGAACAGCAGCCACTACTCAGCTTACCGTGGCCTGGGCTAATCAAGATCTAACTTGGGAGTGAGTGTCCATGGAATGCTTGCTGTAGGTGTGCACTGCCAAGCAGCAAATGCCCAAATCTGGGACACTTTCGGGGAGCTCAACCACCAAGCAACTTCATTCAAGAATTCTACAGCCAGGCCGGGTGCGGTGGCTTACACCTGTAATCCCAGCACTTTGGGAGGCTGAGGCGGGCGGATCACCTGAGGTCAGGAGTTTGAGACCATCCCAGGCAATATGGCAAAACCCCATCTCTACTAAAAATACAAAACTTAGCTGGACTTGGTGGCTCATGCCTATAATCCCAGCTTACTTGAGTGACAGGTGGGAGAATTGCTTGAACTTGGGAGGTAGGGGTTGCACTGAGCCAGGATCAAGCCACTGCACTCCAGCCTGGGTGACAGGATGAGACTGTCTCAAAAAAAAGAAAAAAGACAACTCTACAGCCAGAATTCTACCTCTTTTTTTTTTTTTTTTTTTTTTTTAAGACAGAGTCTTGCTCTGCCACTGAGGCTGGAGTGCAGTGGCATGATCTTGGCTCACTGCAACTTCCACCTCCCAGGTTCAAGTGATTTTCCTGCCTCAGCCTCCCGAGTAGCTGGGATTACAGTCGCACACCACCATGCCTGGCTAATTTTTGTATTATTATTATTATTTTTTTTTTTGTAGAGCCGGAGTCTTGCTCTGTCGTCCAGGCTGGAGTGCAATGGCGTGATTTCTGCTCACTGCAACCTCCACCTCCCGGGTTCAAGCAATTCTCCTGCCTCAGCCTCCCAAGTAGCTGGGACTACAGGCACACGCTGCCATGCCCAGCTAATTTCTTTTGTATTTTAGTAGAGACAAGGTTTCACCGAGTTGCCCAGGCTGGTCTGGAACTCCTGAGGTCAGGCAATCCACCTGCCTAGGCCTCCCAAAGTGCTAGGATTACAAGCATGAGCCACCACGCCTGGCCAATTTTTGTTTTTTGTTTTTTTTTTTTTGAGATGGAGTTTTGCTCTTGTTACCAAGGCTGGAGTACAATGGCGCAATCTCAGCTCACCGCAACCTCCGCCTCCTGGGTTCAGGCAATTCTCCTGCCTCAGCCTCCTGAGTAGCTGGGATTACAGGCATGCGCCACCATGCCCAGCTAATTTTTTGTATTTTTAGTAGAGACGGGGTTTCACCATATGTTGACCAGGATGGTCTCGATCTCTTGACCTCATGATCCACCCACCTCGGCCTCCCAAAGTGCTAGGATTACAAGCGTGAGCCACCACGCCCGGCCAATTTTTGTATTTTTTTAGTAGAGACCGGGGTTTCACCATGTTGGCGAGGCCGTTCTTGAACTCTTGACCTTGCGATCCATCTGCCTCAGCCTCCCAAAATACTGGGATTACAGGTGTGAGCCACCATGCCCGGCCCAAATCATCCATTTCAGCTGTGTGGTCCGAGCAAGACATGTCTCCTTCTTTACAGGGGTGCTGGTGGCATTCTGGGCAGTTCTTTGTCCTACTGTACTGTTTCTAACGTTGCAGACATTCAGCGATGCTATGCGTCCTCCCCTTAACACCATCACTGTGACACCTCAGAATCCTCCAGTCAATTCCAAAACCCAGCAGGGGGTTGGGCAGTCCCACCCCAGATGAGACCCCTGTGCTGATGACTGTGGGACATCAATCTTACCACTCAGCTGGCTTCCTCTTGATGTAGCAGGGGTTTTGCTCCCTATTTAATCTGTCTTGGCAGGTTCAGCGGACAGTGGGGATGTCACATGACCGGCATGTTGCTGCCACTGCACACAACCCACAGGGATTTCTCATAGACACTTCCCAGGATGTTCGGGGCCAGATTAACTTCTCTACCCAAGAGACAGGTCTGTTTTCATGATCATGGCTATCATAATAATCATAAGGTCCTATAAAATTAGGGAAATAACGAGGATGTATACAGAGATGTTTAAACAGTAGGGAAAAAAAAAAACCAGCCTTTAACACCAAAAACCAGTGTTCCTAGAGACTGCTGACCTCCAAGGATGCCAGGTGGCAGTCTACTGATAATTTGGGGGCAGCATCTCCAGGTAAGCAGCTCAATCTTTTTTTTCTTTTTTTTTTTTTTAGGGGAGGAGGGAGGAGAGGAAGGAGGGGAGAGGAAGGGAGGCGAGCAGCTCACTTTTATCTATCTCATCGTCTCCAATTGATCAGATTCTGGGAAAGTGACCAAAAAACAGAGTCCCATTTATAATACAGAATTCCAAGTAACAACTGTATTACAGGGAAGCATTTCTTTCCAGTCATCAGAATATTTGAGCCAGTTACTAAAAGCAGATGCAGGACAAAAGAAAATGCATGGCTGGCCAGGCGTGACGGCTCACCCCTGTAATCCCAGCACTTTGGGAGGCTGAGGTGGGCGGATCACCTGAGGTCGGGAGTTCAAGACCAGCCTGACCAACATGGAGAAACCCCATCTCTACTAAAATTACAAAATTAGCAGGGCGTGGTGGTGCATGCCTGCAATTCCAGCTACTCGGGAGGCTGAGGCAGGAGAATCACTTGAAACCAGGAGATGGTTATAATGAGCCAAGATCGAGCCATTGTACTCCAGCCTGGGAAACAAGAGCGAAACTCCATTCCAAAATAAAAAAGAAAAAAGAAAAGAAAATGCATGGCCATGTGAGATATCCACAGTCTGCAACAAAGCACTCCTCCAGCCAGGTCAAGCCTGTCCTGCTTTGGACAACATCGGTGTCTTAAATGCCCTCTTTACTAGCCAGCTGCACTAAAAAAGACGTTTTCTCAACAGGGGCATCAGACAGTCCTTCACTGTGAAGCACAGGATATGTATCAGTGTTAAAAGATCTGTAACAATCTTGCATGTTTTTCACATGTACCCCAAAACCTAAAATGCAATAAAAAATATATATATATCTGAAAAAAAAAAAAAAAAAAGAAGGCATTCCCTACAACCAATTCTTAACATTTTTTGAGGTAGGCTTCAGGTTTTGATGATTTTGGTGTTTGTTCCCTTTGGGGTGTTGTTAATGCAATAAAATTTATCAGTGAAACTAAAAAAAAAAAAAAAGATCTTGAACAGGCTGGGTACGGTGGCTCATGCTTGTAATCCCACCACTTTGGGAGGCCAAGGCGGGCGAGATCACGCCATTGTACTCCAGCCTGGGCAACAAGAGCAAAACTCCATCTCAAAAAAAAAAGGAAAAGAAAAGAAATGCATGGCTATGTGAGATATCACCTGAGGTCAGGAGTCCGAGACTAGTTTGATCAATATGGTGAAACCTCGTCTTTACTAAAAATACAAAAATTAGCTGGGCGTGGTGGCGGGCGCCTGTAATCCCAGCTACTTGGGAGGCTGAGGCAGGAGAATCGCTTGAACCCAGGAGGCAGAGGCTACAGTGAGCCGAGATCACGCCACTGCATTGCAGCCGGGTGACAGAGCGAGACTCCATCTCAAAAAAAATTTGGAACATCTTTGGGCACTACATGCCAGTAGTACCTTTCAATCATTTTGACTTTCTTTTTCTTTTTTAAGAGACAGGGTCTTGCTGTGTTGCCCAGGCTGGAGTGCAGTGGCTTTTCACAGGCGCGATCCCACCACTGATCAGCACGGGGGTTTTGACCTGCTCCGTTTCTGACCTGGGCCGGTTCACCCCTTCTTAGGCAACCTGGTGGTCCCCAGCTCCCGGGAGGTCACCATATTGATGCCAAACTTAGTGCGGACACCTGATCGGCATAGCGCACTACAGCCCAGAACTCCTGAACTCAAGAGATCCTCCAGCCTCAGCCTCCCAAGTAGCTGGGACTACAGGCATGCGCCACCACACCCGGCCATTTTGACTTTCAAATACCACCACCTCATCTTCTACCTGTCCCCTCCACCCCTGCACACACACAGGGAGGCAACCCCAGCACCAGCAGATATCCCAAACCATCAGTCACTGCACAGATGGCCTTGGAGGCAATCACTCCAGCAGGAGAGCTGCTTTCATGCACTATGCATCCTTTTTTTTTTTTTTCCTGTAATATCAAGTTCAAGATGGTGTCCCTAGCTCTAATGGTGTACAAGGACCAGGCAAACACCATGCTCTTAATTTCAACTCAGTCTGTTGAGCAGGAGCTCCTTAATACAAGATGCAGGAATTATATGTTGGAAAAGAGAGAGAAAACATTGTTTGCTACCTGGTATGGAAAGAACTAAAGTTACTAAAATTTGGCCAAATAGAATAGGTAATATTTAGTCTAAGTTTCACACAACATCTGTGCCTTCCATGTCAAAAATGGGATCTTTGTACTTTCTAAGTAAAAAGAACATGCTATGGTAGCAATTCCAACACTGGAGGACAGATACCTCCAGGAATTTCTTAACAAAGGGTAGGAGACCAAAGACTTGGTAATGATCTAGGAATTCTTACAGGTTTTTATCAGCTTTGTCTAAGTAATCAGCATAATCACTTCGCTTCCATGCAAGTGTACCTCAACTTTGGAGTCTTCTATGAGGGGCCTGAGATTGATCACAAACAAAAGGAAAGAAAACAACTGAACGATACTCTGGATGCAATAGAGGTAAGGAAGTGTTTTGTGAAGAGAAACATCTGTTGAAACCAGTTTTAACTTTGGAGGAAAGATAGCTTCATTTAGGTAGAAACCAAACAGGCAAGGGGATGTTTATCTTTTAATAAATAACTTTAAGCACTTGAAATTCCTCCTTTGTTTTATACCAAGGGTTGGCAAACTATGTATGGCTCACAGGCCAAATCTGGCCCATTGCCTGTTTTCCTTTTTTTTTTTTCTATAAATTTTTTCCCTCAAAGTCTTAACTCTTACCCTGTTTTTCTTGAAATTGAGATATAATTTATCTACCATACACCATCTTAAAGTGTATAATTAAGTGGTTTTTTGGTATATTCACAAGGTTGTGCAACTATTAGCATCTAATTCCAGAAGTTTATCACCCCCCCACCACCTCCCAATCCCACTACCCATTAGTAATTCTCCCATTCTCTTATCACCCCAGGCCTGCCAATCACTATTCTACTGTCTCTATAGATTTACCTGTTCTGTACTTAATTTTTGAGCATGCTCTCACTCTTATTGTCCAGGCTGGAGTGTGCAGTGGTTTGATCACAGCTCACTGCAGTTTCAACCTCCTACGCTCAAGCAATCCTCCCACCTCAACTTGCCAAAGTGCTGAGATTCAGCACTTTGAGACACTGAGCTGAGATTACTATGCATTTTGAGCTACTGTGCTGAGATTACTCAGCACTTTGAGCCACTGTGGCTGGCCCCATATAATTTATTTAAGTGGTACCACACAGTACGTGGGCTTTTGTGTCTGGCTTATTTTTATTTTTTGAGATGGGGTTTCCCTCTTGTTGTCTGGGATGGAGTGCAATAGCATAGTCTGCTCACTGCAACCTCCGCCTCCAGGGTTCAAGTGATTCTCCTGCCTTAACCTCCCAAGTAGCTGGGATTACAGGCACCCAACACCATGCCAACGAATTTTTGCATTTTCAGTAGAGACAACTGTCACCATGTTGGCCAAGCTGGTTTTGAACTCTTGACCTCAGGTGATCTGCCCACTTTGGCCTCCCAAAGTCTTGGGATTACAAGTGTGAACCACCATGCCCAGCCAAGACTGGCTTCTTTAATTTAGCATGTTCTCAAGGTTCATCCATGTTGTAGCATGTATCAGTACTTTTATTTCTCTTTATGGCTGAATAATATTGTTTTATGGATATATATCATATTTATCCATTCATCAGTTAATGGACATGATGGACATTTAGGTTTTTCTACCTTCTGGCTATCATAACACTGCTATGAGCATTTGCATACAAGCTTTTGTGTTACCATGTTTTCATTTCTGTATACCTGAAAGTGGAATTGCTGGAGACTGTTTACCATAGTGGCTAAACCATTTTAAGCTCCTTCTAGTAGTGTATGAAGGTTCTAATTTCTCTACTTCCTCACCACTTGTTATTGTCTTTTTTGTTGAAGCCATCATAGTGGGTGTGAAGTTATCTTGCGGTTTTGAGTTGCATTTCCCTAATGATTAATAACGTTGAGCATCTTTCCATGTGCTTATTGGCCATCTCTGTATCTTCTTTGGAGAAATGTCTATTCGATTCCTTTGCCCATTTTAGGCCAGGTGAGGTGGCTCAACACCTGTAATCCCAGCACTCTGGGAGGCTGAGGTAGGATAGCTTGAGCCCAGGAGTTTGAGACTAGCCTGGGAAACATAGTGAAACTCCATCTCTACAAAAAAAAAAAAAAAAAAAAAAAATTAGCTGGGTGTGGTGGCATGTGCCTGCAGTCCCAGCTGCTAGGGAGGCTGAGGTGGGAAGATCACTTGAGCCCAGAAGGTTAAGGCTGCATGAGCTGTGACTGCACCACTGTATTCCAGCCTGGGCAAAAAAATGAGACCGTCTCAAAAAACAGAAACAAAAATTTTAAACTAAAGTCCAGACCATATTTTATACATAGCAAACACAACATTTATCAGTAACTATAATAGTACTATACATCTTAAAATCATATGGGTAAATTATTTGACATCCAGATAACTTAGGTTTGTGCTGGTGAGCACCCAGGTGAGGCTAGATGGGGGTCTGGAAGAATCCCTTTCAAAATTTTCTCTCTCATAGGACAGCACACAAAAGGTGCAGAACAATATCTTTCACATGTGGCGATACTACAACTTTGCCCGGATGAGGAAAATGGCTGACTTTTTCCTTCTCCAGTCAAACTATCGTTACGTGAACTGGTGGTCGACAGCCCAGAGCCTCGTTATTATTCTTTCTGGGATCCTGCAACTGTATTTCTTGAAGCGTCTCTTCAATGTTCCAACAACTACAGACACAAAGAAGCCAAGATGCTAAGCTAAGCTGACTACAGCACCCTGGCTCTTTTCTTCTGAGGCAGAAGCTTAGTCGAATCAGCTTTGTAACACTCTGGGACAAAAATCAATTTATCTCATAAATGTTTTAGTCTGCTGCACACATCTAAAAAGGCAAAATGGCAATAAAAAATAACAATGAAAAGTTCTGAAGTATGTATGAAATGTATGTATCAAAATACTGTTTATCATATAGCAGTCCCTTAGCTTTCACTGAGTCTGCTTAGAGGTTAACAGAACATCTTAGATGGGAGAAGAGTTGAAAAAGACAGGCCAAAATCAAGTTTGCTTACATGTAAAAGCAGGAGTTGGTAATGTTTCATTTTTAAAGACTTCACCTTTGGAAATTAAGCAGTATATTCATTAAAGAAACAGTGTGGTTTTGCAATACAGGTCTTTAGTCCCATCCAGTCAAGTAAGTAAAGGTTCATAGAAAATACTGTTTTATAAAATCACAGTGATGAAAAAAACATTCCAGCCTAGGATCATCCCATCCAAGAAAAAAAAGTGAGAAAACAGCTTGTAAAAAAGAAGATAATATAATAAAATTATACTCATAAAACTCTACACTTAATAACAGGAATACATAATATATATAATATAAAAATAATTCTTACCATTTATTCCATACTTATCATTTCCCAGGCACTATACTAGACACTTTACAATCATGATTGCTTTTTTTTGTTTGTTTGTTTGAGACAAAGTCTTGCTCTGTTGCTCAGGCTGGAGTGCAATGGCATGATCTTGGCTCACTGCAACCTCTGGTTACTGCCATTCTCCTGCCTCAGCCTCCCAAGTAGCTAGGACTACAGGCATGCGTCACCACACCTGGCTAATTTTTTTGTATTTTCACTAGAGACGAGGTTTCACCATGTTGGCCTGGCTGGTCTCGAACTCCTCAAGTGATCCACCTGCCTTGGCCTCCCAAAGTGCTTGGATTACAAGCGTAAGCCACCGCACCCAGCCTACAATCATGATTTCTAATTCCAAAAATTAGAATTTCTAATTCTCAGGTAGATGGCCAAAGCTGTTTTTTAAATTTTGTGTCTTTTTAAACAGAAGAAAATGAACCTTATTAAAGCTGAATGATGGCCAGGCATGGTGGCTCACGCCTGTAATCCAAGCACTTTGGAGGCCAAGGAGGGTGGATTACCTGAGATCGGGAGTTCAAGACCAGCCTGAACAACAACACGGTGAAACCCCATCTTTAAAAAAAAATTAATTAAAAAAAAAAAGCTGAATGACTCATTCAAGGCCATAAAGCTGGTAGGTGGCAGAACTGGGATTTGAACCCATTTTTCTTCCATACCACACGGCACTTAGTGTATAGAAAAGCAGCTGAACAAATTGCTCTTATTTTAGCCAAATTTCATTTGTAAAACCCCACAGGTGGCCTTCTGTTCTGATATGACAATGTCTATCTTTCATATTAATGAAAAAGAAAATCCACGTGTTCTTATCATGAGTTTAGAAAACAAAGTGTTATCACAGATAACAATAAGCTATTCTTGTTCCTAGTTCCAAAGATTTTTAACCTATTTCTCAGAACAAGAAGCCCTCTGATTTGAATATGAAACAGAGTATTCTATTTTGTCACAAACACAAAGATCTGAAACCCCATTTTTGAGCCATCTCTGTATATAGTATGATTCCAGCCTGCATTTGTCAGTGATAGAGAATACAGTAAACTAAGAAGTCCCTGAAGAGGTCAGAGTGATGACAAAATTCAACATGATGACAGAGTCTACACAAACACAGGACACAAAGCTCGGCCCTCCCACACAGCCGTCTGTCCTTGCAATGAGTTCGTTTTAAGTCAGTGTCTCTTCATGCCGCACATATTCCCCAATGTCTGCTTGATGAAACACCACAATCGCCATGGGGTCTACTTTTCTGCAGTCTTGTGTAGATTTTGCTGCCACCCCAAAACCCTGGGATTCAAAAGAAGACACACTAATTCAC
Source organism: Aotus nancymaae (assembly GCF_030222135.1). NCBI lineage: Eukaryota > Metazoa > Chordata > Mammalia > Primates > Aotidae > Aotus > Aotus nancymaae. The sequence goes on along the minus strand of NW_026988443.1, from coordinate 24,060,351 downwards.
TGAAGTCATTCAATATGCCCATACTGAGGGCTAGAAATAACAAAGATGGAAAAAATACAGTTCTGGTCTTTCTGGAATTCAAAAGGTGCTGAGAATTTAGTCTCTCAAGCACACAGATTAGAAACATATCTTTCTTGAATAAAAGAGCACTTGATTTTTGTAACAGCTAACCATCTTTACTCACCAAAGGGACGTCTGCCATGGAGTATACCACCACGCCCTGGTACTGAGAAGTATTTTCGGTGATTCGACCCAGACCAGATTTCAACACATGGTTCCCATAAAGGAAGGATTGCTCTGCACCAGGCTTTATCCACACTTTATACTATAAGAAAGAGAAATAAAATCCAAGAGACACAAAAACGTTACTATTTCTATCCCTGCAGACAAGCTAGCTGCTGGATCTGTCGATAATTTTCTGAAATAATTTTAAGGGAAACAGACACGTTTCCCTCAAACTGTCCATCTCCTGAACAGAAAAGCAGGAAGTTGCCTCGCACAGTGGCTCAGGCTTGTAATCCCAGCACTTTGGGAGGCTGAGGCAGGTGGATCACTTGAGGCCAGAAGTTCGAGACCAGCCTAGCCAACATGGCAAAACCGTCTCTACTAAAAACACAAAAAAATCAGCCAGGCGTGGTGGCGCACACCTGTAATCCCAGTTACACAGCGGGCTGAGGCACGAGTATTCGCTGGAATCCGGAAGGCGGAGGCTGCAGTGAGCCGAAATGAGTGAGAAATGCAAAAAATGCAAAGAAATACAGATTAATAAGATGCCGCTGCACTCCAGCCTGGGCGACATTGCGAATTGTGTCAGAAAGAAGAAAAGAAAGAAAAAGAAGAAATTAAAAGAAATGCAAAAAGTTTTCAACTCTACAAGGATCATCTTCCATGGCCAGGTTAACAGCTTTTTCTGGATCCCGCTGTCCTCACTGCAGCCACTTATTTGCTTTCTGATCTCAAGCTGGGTCTGCATAGGCTTTTCTATTTTGCTGGAGAAAACAACTACTACACAGCCACACAGCACTTCCATGGCATAGCCTTGACCATGCCCAAGCTGCAAGGCTTCTGCACATCTCCACGTGCCGACACTCCCCCAAGCACATTGACAGTGACTCTGTGAGAGAAGCTGCCTGATAATCTGCCTCATCCTTAACTTCGTCGCCCGTGGCGGAATGGAAACCACCTCACAAACCTTGGCATAAGGTGCAAGGTAATCCAGGGCTGTGACGTGCAACCGAAACTTGTGGGTCTTAGTGAATTTTCCGAAGCAGGTCCCCAGAGACACCAGCTTGTCCCCAGAGATATTGGCGGCCAGCTTCATAATCTTCTCACTAAAGGGGGAGCAAGGTTGCGGATGAAGGAGACTGGTGGGACCCAGGACTCCCTCCCCCGGGTCCATGCTGCTTGCCCCGCCTCACCTCACATAGTACACCCGGTCGTTGTGCAGCCGGAAACAGTAGGTGCCGTCGGGCCGGTCCACCAGCAGCTGAAGATTCTCCCCGATGCTGAGGGCAAAAGGAGGACTGGAGGCCGCGCCCGAACGGCACCGCGTCCTCACTCCACCATTAGTCACCCCCTCCCCCCCACACACACACCCTCGTCCGCCCCGCGCGCTCCTACTATTTCGCGATCTTCTCAAACATGACACGGGTCTCCTCTTCAGTCAAAGGCCGCATTTTCCCACTGGGTTAGAACACCAGATCCTCGTGCCTTGGTAACCGGAAACGGAACTCGCTGCCCCACAGCTCCCAGGCAACCCCAAAGTCTGCCTCTCTAGCCCCGTACCAAGCCTTCCTCTCGCTAGTGCCCAATAGCCTGGACGACCGCCAGGGAAATCAAGCCGGCCGGATGAGAAAACATAGAGACCGGAAATGTGCCTGTTTCTTCCGGTCCTAAATTGAGTTTGCGCCCTCGGTGGTCAGGAGGGGAAGTGACGTTGCTACTGGGAAAATGGCAGCGACAGCGATTTGCTCGTCGTCAGCCACGGCCACGGCGGCGGCACTCGGCGAGGTGGAGGATGAAGGGCTCCTGGCGTCGCTGTTTCGGGACCGCTTCCCGGAGGCCCAGTGGCGCGAGCGGCCCGATGTGGGCCGCTATCTCCGGGAGTTGAGCGGTTCGGGGCTGGAGCGGCTGCGACGCGAGCCCGAGCGCCTAGCGGAGGAGCGGGCTCAGCTGCTGCAGCAGACGCGCGACTTGGCCTTCGCCAACTACAAGACCTTCATCCGTGGCGCCGAGTGCACCGAACGCATCCACCGCCTCTTTGGAGACGTGGAAGCGTCGCTCGGCCGCCTGCTCGACCGCTTGCCCAGCTTCCAGCAGAGCTGCAGGTGCGACGCGCCTGGCGCTAAAGGGGCTTTTAACTGTAAAAGCTGACGGTTAAGATGATAGAAATAGCTAACACAAAGCGTTTACCACGTCCAGGCTCTCTGCTGAGCGCCTTATTAATCCATTTAAACCTCACAACAGCCTTCAAGGTAGGTACTGCTGTTCTCCCCCTCCACTTTTTTTTTTTTTTTTGAAATAGTCTCGCCCTGTCGCCAGGCTGGAGTGCAGTGGCGCGATCTCAGGTCACTGCAGCCTCAGCCTCCCGGCTTCAAGCGATTCTCCTGCCTCTGTCTCCTGAGTAGCTGGGACCACAGCCGCATGCCGCCATGCCCAGCTAATTTTTTTGTGTTTTTAGTAGAGACGGGGTTTCACCATGTTGGCCAGGATGGTCTCGAACTCCTGACCTCGTGATCCACCTACCTCAGCTCCCAAAGTGCTGGGATTACAGGTGTGAGCCACCGCGGCCGGCCCTGTTATTTCCATTTTACATATGAGCTAGTCAAGACAGAGATTAGTGACATCTAAGGACACTACTGGGGGGTTCGAATTCAGAACTGGATACCCAGGAGCACATCCCTCCCTTGAAGGGCTGTTGTGAGCACTTAAGAAAAAGGATTCATGTGGGGCCGGGCGCGGTGGCTCACGCCTGTAATCCCAGCACTTTGGGAGGCCGAGGCGGGTGGATCACGAGGTCAAGAGATTGAGACCAACCTGGTCGACATGGTGAAACCCCGTCTCTACTAAAAATACAAAAAATTAGCTGGGCATGGTGGCACGTGCCTGTAATCCCAGCTACTCAGGAGGCTGAGGCAGGAGAATTGCCTGAACCCAGGAGGCGGAGGTTGCGGTGAGCCGAGATCGTGCCATTGCACTCCAGCCTGGGTAAAAAGAGCGAAACTCCGTCTCAAAAAAAAAGAAAAAAGAAAAAGGATTCATGCAAAGCTATTATTACTACGTCTGACGTAGTTGACATTGTAGGTGTGAGCTGAATATATCTGCACATTCATGTACTTATTTTATACGAAAGCTTGGGATGGAGGTCATCTGCTTTAAAACTTCCATTGACAGGAAGCTGACAAGGAAATCCTCCCAATTGAGGGCATCAAATATCAGAGTCTCTCCTTTTGGATGGCTGGATGTGATGGCTCAGCCTGTAATCCCAGCATTTTGGGAACCAGAGGCTTGAACCCAGGAGTTCGAGAGCAGCCTGGCCAACATGGCAAAACCCTGTCTCTACAAAGGAAAAAAAATAGCTGGGCATGGTGGCATGCGCCTGTAGTCCCAGCTACTCAGGAGGCTGAGGTGGGAGGATCACTTGGGCCTGGGAGATTGAGGCTGCAGTGAGCCGTGATTGCGCCACTGCACTCCAGTCTGGGAGGTTGAGGCAGCTGTGGGGCTGTGATTGTGCCACTGCATTCCAGACTGGGTGACAGAGTAAAACTCTGTGTCAAAAAAAGCCAGGCACGGTGGCTCACATCTGTAATCCCAGCACTTTGGGAGGCTTAGGCAGGTGGATCACGAGGTCAAGAGATTGAGACCATCCTGGCTAACATACTGAAACCCTGTCTCTACTAAAAATACAAAAATTGGCTGGGCATGGTGGTACATGCCGTACGTAGTCCCAGCTATTCAGGAGGCTGAGGCAGGAGAATCGTTGAACTTGGGAGGCAGAGGTTGCAGTGAGCTGAGATTGTGCCACTGGACTCCAGCCTGACGACAGAGCGAGACTGTCTCCAAAAAAAAAAGTCCTTTTTGAGTCATATTCTGTCTTCATAGATCCTGTCCATTATCCATAGTTCTGCTTTCCAGCCTTTCATAATTAAAGTTTAATTTTTCTTTTTCTTTTCTTTTTTTTTTTTTTTTTTGATGGAGTTTCACTCTTGTTGCCCAGGCTAGAGTGCAATGGCTCTGTCTAAGCTCACTGCAACCTCTGCCTCCCAGGTTCAAGTGATTCTCCTGCCTCAGCCTCTCAAGTAGCTGGGACTACAGGCGCACGCCACCATGCCCAGCTAATTTTGTATTTTTAGTAGAGACGGGGTTTCTCCATGTTGGTTAAGCTGGTCTCAAACTATCGACCTCAGATGATCTGCCCACCTCGGCCTCCTGAAGTGCTGGAATTACAGGCATGAGTCACCGTGCCTGGCCTAAAGTTTAATTTTTCTGTTGAGCCTTTGGATATTTGACAGCAGCTTTTGTACCCTTCCATGCTCCAGAATAGATACGTAACTTGATAAAGCAGGTCTCTGCAAATAGAGAGAAATGTTGAAAGTAGACTGTGACAGGAACTATGGTTGAACATTAGCATAGGAGAAGGTGAAGACCTGAGGGAATATGGGGAAAGGTTTTGGATTCTAGGCTACTTAGTGCTTCATTATGAAAATAATGATAGTTGTTGTTGTTAAATATTTAACTCTGTCTCTCATTTACAATTTTTACTCTGACATATTGGCTCTGTGTCAGGTTCTGTGTTAAATGCTTCACACACATCATTTCATTTAGTTCTTCTTTTTTTTTTTTTTGAGACGGAGTTTCGCTCTTGTTACCCAGGCTGGAGTGCAATGGCGCAATCTCGGCTCACCGCAACCTCCGCCTCCTGGGTTCAGGCAATTCTCCTGCCTCAGCCTCCTGAGTAGCTGGGATTACAGGCACGCACCACCATGCCCAGCTAATTTTTTGTATTAGTAGAGACGGGGTTTCACCATGTTGACCAGGATGGTCTCGATCTCTTGACCTCGTGATCCACCTGCCTCGGTCTCCCAAAGTGCTGGGATTACAGGTTTGAGCCACTGCACCCGGCCTTCATTTAGTTCTTACACCCTTAGGAGGAGGGTCCTGTATAATTTTATTTATTTATTTATTTTTGGAGACAGAGTCTTGCTCTGTCACCTAGGCTGGAGTGCAGTAGTGTGATCTCAGCTCACTGCAGCCTCCGCCTCCTGGGTTCAAACGATTCTCCTGCCTCAGCCTACCAAGTAGCTGGGACTATAGGCACATGCCACCACACCTGGCTAATTTTTTGTATTTTTAGTAAAGATGGAGTTTCACTTGAACTCTTGGCCTCAAGTGATCCGCCTGCCTTGGGCTCCAAAAAAGTGCTAGGATTATAGGAGTGAGCAGCTGCGTCTGGCCCTATATACTGTTTTACCAATGAGGAAGTAGGTTCAGAGAGGCCAAATACCTTGTCACAGCCAGCAAGTGGCATATCTGGATTTAGATCTGTTAGATTTATTAGTAGTATGTTTTGGAACAAGTTGCTTAACCTCTCTGGGATTAAAAATTTCCTCAAGTGTAATAGTACTTACCTTATAGGTGGGGTGTGAGGAATAAATCAGGTAGATCATCCAGCCCAATGTTCATAGCAGGTGCTTGGTAACTGTAGCTAAGGTTTGGGTACAGAGCAGTGAAGGACCAACATTCTTCAAATTTTTACTAGGAACTTTGTGAAGGAAGCCGAAGAGATCAGCTCCAACCGCCGGATGAATAGCTTGACCCTAAACCGGCACACAGAAATCCTGGAAATACTAGAGATTCCTCAGCTCATGGACACCTGTGTCCGGAACAGTTATTATGAAGAGGCCCTGGAGCTCGCAGCCTATGTACGCCGACTGGAGAGGAAATACTCTTCCATCCCTGTCATCCAGGTAGCCAACTTGCCCAAAGAGGACTCAAAGTAATGTAATCATTTATTTTGTGGTCAGGACTGAAGCTTTAGGTAGAAACCCTTGAATGTTTCACATCAGTTTCTGCCAGCCAGGCATGCCTGAACATAAAACATGGATCCATGCATTCATTCATTCAAAATACTTTTTAATCATGTGCCAAGCACTGCTCTATATGCTGGGGATACAGTGTGGCCTTGGCTCTCATGAAGCTTACATGAAGTCTGGTAATTGACAAAGAAACAAATAAATAATACCATTTGAGATAATGTTAAGTGACTCAAAAAAACAACAGAGAATGGGTAGAGGGAGTCTAGGGTAGGTTTCTTTAGGTAGGGTGATCAAGAAAGACTTTTCTGGGGAGGTAACATTTAAGCTGAGACCTAAATAAGAAGAATGAGCCAGCCCACAAAGATCTGGGGAGAGAGCAACCAGAAAGTGTGAAGAACAAAGTAGAGAGGGCCGAAGTGGGCAGAGTTGAAGTGTTTAGGGGATACAGAGGCAGCCAGGGTGAGTCGACTGTAGCAGTGGGAGAGCATTAGGAAGCAGGTGAAACTGGAGAATCAGGTAGGCTGTATAAGTCCCAGTGAGTGCTTGGAATTTTCTTGATTGCAGTAGGTAGTCACTGGAGGGTTTTAAGCCTTTTTTTTTCTGAGGCAGAGTTTCACTCTGTTGCCCAGGCTGGGGTGCAGTAGTGCAATCTCAGTTCACTGCAACCTTCATCTCCTGGGTTCAAGTGATTCTCCTGCCTCCACCTCCAGAGTAGCTGGGATTACGGGCATGCGCCACCACACCTAGCTAATTTTTGTATTTTTAGTAGAGACGAGTTTTCACCATGTTGGCCAGACTGGTCTTGAACTCCTGACCTCAAGTGATCTGCCTGCCCAAAGTGCTGGGATTATAGGCATAAGCGACTGCGCCTGGCCGGGTTTTAAGCTTTTTAAGTAAGAGAGTTATCCAACCAGATCTTTGTCGGTGAACCTACAGGCATCAGCTTTAGGAAATTACTTCATATTTTAGGAAAGCCATGGTAATGTTGGTTTGCAGTCTTAAGGGTCAGGGGAATGGGCTCTGCAGCGCATCCTTCCCAGCGCAGTGTGACTCTCTCTGTGTATTGTCAGGGCATCGTGAACGAAGTGCGCCAGTCCATGCAACTGATGCTGAGCCAGCTGATCCAGCAACTGAGGACCAATATCCAGCTCCCCGCCTGCCTCCGTGTCATTGGCTACCTGTGGCGCATGGACGTCTTCACTGAGGCCGAGCTGAGGGTGAAGTTTCTTCAGGCCCGGGATGCTTGGCTCCGGTCCATCCTGACTGCCATTCCTAATGATGATCCCTATTTCCATATCACAAAAACCATCGAGGCCTGCCGTGTCCATCTCTTTGATATCATCACCCAGTACCGTGCCATCTTCTCAGACGAGGACCCACTGCTGCCCCCTGTCATGGGTGAGCACACTGTGAATGAGAGTGCCATCTTCCACGGCTGGGTGCTACAGAAAGTCTCACAGTTCCTGCAGGTGCTGGAGACCGACCTTTACCGGGGCATAGGCAGCCGCCTGGACTCTCTGCTGGGCCAGTGCATGTACTTTGGGCTGTCCTTCAGCCGGGTGGGAGCTGATTTCCGGGGCCAGTTAGCTCCTGTTTTCCAGCGGGTGGCCATCCGCACTTTCCAGAAAGCAATTCAACAAACAGTGGAGAAATTCCAGGATGAAATGAACTCCTACACTCTAATCTCAGCTCCAGCCATCCTGGGCAGCAGTAACATGCCTACTGCTGTGCCAGCCACTCAGCCAGGGACACTGCAGCCACCGATGGTGCTCCTAGATTTCCCCCCACTCGCCTGCTTCCTCAACAATATTCTGGTCGCCTTCAATGATCTGCGCCTCTGCTGCCCTGTAGCCCTGGCGCAGGATGTGACTGGGGCCTTGGAAGATGCCCTTGCCAAGGTGAGCACGTTCTGTTGGTTTTCTGCTACCCTAGGCCGTCTTTGGTAAGGGGTGGCCAGATTTTTGTAATAACTAAGTCTGGTGCCTGCTGACATGGAGAGGTCTAGTGTGGTTTTAGAGGTTCTTCTGGTTGAGAAGCTCTGGCCAGTTGCCCTTCATGGGACCTAGGACAGTCCATGAAGTGGCTCACCTGTAGTAACAATTCAGTAATGCATGTATTACCTTTCTAGTGCTGTGTAATAAATTCCCACAAACTTAGTAGCTTCCAGCAACACATTTATTACCTCCCGGTTTTGGTGGGTCAGGAGTCCAGGCACAGTGCAACTGGGTCCTCTCTGCTCAGGGTTTTACAGGGTTGCCATCAAGGTGTTGGCTGGCCTATGGTCTCATCTGGGGTTGGGGCTCCATTTCAAACTTGTTCAAGTTAGCAGGGGTCTGTTGCTTGCAATTATAGAACTGAAGCCTCAGCTCCTAGAGGCTGTCCACTCCATAGGCAACTGACAACATGGTTGTTTGCTTCCTCAAGGCCGGCAGGAGAGCTTCTCTCTTGCTTGAGTCTCTTCTTTTAGGTACCTCCTTTTAAAAGATTCATTGGATTAAGTCAGGTGATTAGGGACTTTAATTATATCTGCAAAACTCTTCACCTTTGGCATATTCTTTTTTTATTTTTATTTAAAAATATGTTTTATTTTCCGGGCGCTGTGGCTCATGTCTGTAATCCCAGCTGTTAGGGAGGCAGAGGCGAGAGGATAGCTTGAGCCCAGGAGTTCGAGACCTGCCTGGGCAACATAGCGAAACGTCGTTCAAAAAAAAAAAAAGTTTTAATTAATTAATTAATTTATTTATCGAGACGGAGTCTCACTCTGTTGCCCAGGCTGAAATGCAGTGGCACGATCTTAGCACATTGTACACTTTGCCTCCCAGGTTTAAGTGATTATCCTGCCTCAGCCTCCCGAGTAGCTGGGATTACAGGCATGTGCCACCACGTCTGGCTGATTTTGTATTTTTAGTAAAGGCGGGGTTTCTCCAAGTTGGTCAAGCTGGTTTCAAACTCCCTACCTCAGGTGATCCACCCGCCTCAGCCTCCCAAAGTGCAGGGATTACAGGCATGAGCCACCTTGCCCGGCCAAAATTTTTTATTTTATAGAGAGATAGTGTCTTTCTATATTGCCTAGGCTGGTCTTAAACTCCTGGACTCAAGTGATCCTCCTGCTTTAGCCCCTCATACTGGGATTACGGGTGTGAGTCACTTGAACCCAGAAGGTCCAGCACTAGAGTCTGTGTTCTTACCCTCTTGCTGTGCCATATGTCTGTAACATCAGCTAGGCTGCTCTGTTGGTTTTGGTGCCGAGACTGGCTCAGCTCTGGAGACCCCAGTGCAGTCGGTGCTGAAGGAATTAAGAAACAGACACAGAGTTAGAAAGTAAGCCAGGTGCTGTGGCTCACGCCTGTAATCCCAGCACTTTGGGAGGCCGAGGCTGGTGGATCACCTGAGGTTGGAAGTTTGAGACCAGCCTGACCAACATGGAGAAACCCTGTCTCTTAAAAAAAAAAAAAAAAAAAAAAAGTAAAAGGTGGGTTCAGAGTGCGCAGCATCAGGGGTCTCACAGCATTTCCAGCCGAGAGCCCAGAGCAGACTCTGACCCCCGTATTTATTTCTTACATTCCAGTGACAAGTTTTACAAGCGGATGCTCTGTGTTCTTTCATTGGTTAAAGGTAAACTAACGAGGGAGCTAGTGAATGTTTACTATAGGTTAAAGATAAACTAGAAAGCATACTTTACGAGGGAACAAAGGAAGGAGTCACATATCCTGTGTTCAAAACAAAAGACTAATTCATCTGGTGTGAGACATACTCATATTGGTTCCTGTTTTATAACACTTTGCAGTTTTCTGCTTTGGGGGGCGGGCTAGGCTTTCCTTGCTGCTGCCCTCAGCAAACAATATGATATGTCACACATGTCAGAATTTACTCTCAACATTTGGAACCTCACTTTCCTAGCTGTTTTCTTACAGTTTTCCAGTGGTTCCAGCTTTCTGGGGCCTCAGGGGCCTTAGTAGAAACCTTGTATAGTTTTGCTTCATTTTCCCATGCTCCAGCACAGTTACATGCTCATGGTGGATCCTCCATGGAAGTCAAGAACCATGTATTGGGCCAGGTGCAGTGGCTCATGCCTGTAATGCCAACACTTTGAGAGGCTGAGGCAGAAGGATCTATGAAGACAGGAGCTCTAGATCAGCCTGGGCAACAAAGCAATACCCTATCTCTAGAAAAAATTGTAAAACTTAGCCAGGCATGATGGTGCACCCCTGTAGTCCCAGGTACTTGGGAGGCTACGGTGGGAGTATCAAATTGCTTGAGCCCAAGAATTTGAAGCTACAATGAGCCTTGATTGTGCCACTGCACTCCAGCATAGGTGACAGAGCAAAATCCTGTCTCTAAAAACAAAAACAAAACCATGTATTTTCTGTAATTCCATGATACTTCTCCATTGGAACTGGAAACTACACTTGTAATGTAACAAGTTGGGTCTGAACTTTACATCAGTGAAGTGACAGAATTGTGGAAATTGACCATAATTGTGAGTCTAAATGAGATAGTAATATAATGTACTGTGTTAAATTACTTCGTTCAGGAAAACTTGAGAGCTACACCTTTTTTTTTTTTTGCCTAGTTTCATGCACTGCCAGTGGTGATAGCCTGTCCCAGTGATTGACAGTGCCCTTGTCTCTTAGGTAACTAAAATAATCCTGGCCTTTCATCGCGCTGAAGAGGCTGCCTTCAGCAGTGGGGAGCAAGAGCTCTTCGTCCAGTTCTGCACTGTCTTCCTGGAAGACCTCGTTCCATATTTAAATCGCTGTCTCCAGGTCCTTTTTCCACCAGCTCAGATAGCACAGACTTTAGGTAAGAAAAAGGAGGATTTTGTAAACTGCCTTACTGATGTGTATTTGAGATACTAAATAATTCACCCAGTTGTGTAAGTCAGTGTTTTTTAGTAAATGTGTTCAATTTTAGAACATTTCCATCACTCCAGAAAGATCCTTCATGCACATTGGTGTCATTCTTCGACAGCATCCTTAGCCCCTGGCAGCCTACTTTCTGTTGCTATAGATTTGCCTTTTCTGGACATTTCATAGAAATGGAATCATACATTATGTGGCTGTATCTGGCTAAGTGGAAGAAGCCAGTCACAAAATAACCACATATGTATGATTCCATTTCTGTGAAATGTCCAGAGAAAGGGTTTTGTTTTGTTTTTAGAAAGTGTTTTTAAAGTCTTTTTTCCAATTCACTTTCACGTCCTCGTCCCCTTGTGATGGGAGAGGGGCTTGGTTGAGGCACAGCTTCCCAAAGGGCAGTGGGTCAGTACATCACACCTGCAAAGCCTGGCTGCCCTCCACTTTTCCGTTTGTGCTCCCTGAGGTTCCTGCTGCCCCGTGCCCTGCGTTGCTGCGCTTCTGCTTCAGTATAGCTTCCCGTTCCCTATGACGAAGGTGGTTTTTGCTGTATTGAACTATAGCCGGCCGCAGTGGCAAACGCCCGTAATCCCAGCACTTTGGGAGGCTGAGGCGAGTGGATCACCTGAGGTTGGGAGTTTGAGACCAGCCTGGATAACATAGTGAAACCTTGTCTCTACTAAAAATACAAACATGGCCAGGCGCGGTGGCTCACGCCTATAATCCCAGCACTTTGGGAGGCCGAGGTGGGTGGATCACGAGGTCAAGAGATCGAGACCATCCTGGTCAACAAAGTGAAACCCCGTCTCTACTAAAAATACAAAAATTAGCTGGGCATGGTGGCACGCGCGTGTAGTCCCAGCTACTCGGGAGGCTGAGGCAGGAGAATTGCTTGAACCCAGGAGGCGGAGGTTGCGGTGAGCCGAGATCGCGCCATTGCACTCCATCCATTTGGGTAACAACAGCAAAACTCCATCTCAAAAAAAAATAAAAAATACAAACATTAGCTGGGCTGGTGGCAGGTGCCTGTAATCCCAGCTACCATGGAAGCAGGAGAATCGCTTGAACCCGGGAGGCAGAGGTTGACATACTAAATAATTCACCCATTTGTGTTAAGTCAGTGGGCTGAGATCTCACCACTTCACTCTAGCCTGGGTGCCTAGAGTGAGACACTCAAAAAAAAAAAAAGAAATATAGTAATTGCTTCTGTTTCTTGTGTGGTTCTTTCCCTTTTTCTTTTAATTTCTATGTTGAATTTTATCAATAACTTTTTTCCGTTTTGCTTTCCCTGTGGTCCGGATCAGGCATTCCTCCCACTCAACTCTGCAAGTACGGAAACATCGGGCATGTGAACATCGGCGCCATTCAGGAGCCCCTCGCCTTTATCCTGCCAAAGAGAGAGACGCTCTTCGCCCTGGATGACCAGGCGCTGGGGCCCGAGCTCACAGCTCCAACACCAGAGCCTCCCGCCGAGGAGCCACGCCTGGAGCCCGCGGGCCCAGCCTGTCCGGAGGGAGGGCGAGCGGAAGCGGAGGCGGAACTGCCCAGTGTGGAGCCCTAGCCAGCGTCCCTTGCCTCCAGAACGCGGTGAGTACGGTGCCCGGCGGGGGGCGGTCAGTGCTGCCTCGCCCAGGAAGGCCCAGGGCGGGATCGGGAGGCACGAAGGCGCTCCGGGAGGAGAGCGGAAGGGGCGGTGCTCAGGCCCGGTCTGGGCGTAAAGACAGGGATCCTGTCGCCAAGCCTTTCTGTGCGCGCTCTGACGGCACTTCCCGGCGTGCCCCGCGCTGCAGCCGGAAGGGGCGGGCCGGGTTCCTGCTGCTGGGGTCGCCATGTCCCGCCTGTGGGGCGCGCTGCTGCTTCGGCGGCTGTGGGTCCCCGTGGCCTGGGGAAGGGCAGCAGCCGGTGGTGCCCGAGCTCGCGGCTCCACGGCCGCCCCTGACGGCATCGAGGGCCCGGCGGTCCGGCGCTCCTATTGGCGCCACCTGAGGCGCCTGGTGCGGGGGCCGCCTGAACCGCCGTTCCTGCACGTGTGCCAGGTCGGGGACCCGGTGCTGCGCGGCGTGGCGGCCCCGGTGGAGCGGGAGCAGCTGGGAGGGCCCGAGCTGCAGCGGCTGGCGCAGCAGCTGGTGCAGGTGATGCGGCGGCAGCACTGCGTGGGCCTGAGCGCCCCGCAGCTGGGGGTGCCGCGGCAGGTGCTGGCGCTGGAGCTCACCCAGGCGCTGTGTCAGAAGACCCCGCCGCGCCAGCGCGCGCTTCGCCAGATGGAGCCCTTCCCCCTGCGCGTGTTCGTGAACCCCAGCCTGCGAGTGCTGGACAGCCGCCTGGTCACCTTCCCCGAGGGCTGCGAGAGCGTCGCCGGCTTCCTGGCCTGCGTGCCCCGCTTCCAGGCGGTGGAAATTTCAGGTGCGGGCGGTGGGGCCGGGGCGACAGGAGCAGCGCGGGCGTCTCTTCGCCTGGCTCCGGCGAGAGCGCAGAAGTGGTTGCGGTTCATCCGCTGGGCCTCCCGCAGGAAAGAATTGGGACGCGGGAGCGGACGGGCCTCAGGACGGATAGAAGCTCCTGTGGGACAGATCCGGCTCAGATAGGATGTGGGGGCGAGGAGGGGACCCTTAATTCCCCTGTAACTTGACCTCGGGCCTCTGCTTTCTGCTCTCTTACTCTCTGACGCAAATACTCTTCAGCCCCAGTTATATCTGCCACGGTGGAGTTGGAGAAGTGGGGGTTAGCACCCCAGCTTGACCCAGCCCAGTGGGGTAAGCCATTCTCCCCGTGGTACCACTGGATGTCTTGCGGAATACGGGCTCTGCTGGGGTCCGGGTGATTGTTCCTGGTTCAGGAGAGTCAGAAAAACTGGGGTCTCAAGCTGCAGAACCTCTATTAGGAGTTGAGAGCCCACAGATACCTCAGAAGCCGGAGGCGGGGGGCAGTTTCAGAAGGGTCGCACCATAGGAAGACGATTTCTCATCTCAACTCTACAGTGAATTTGATAACCTAATTACCATAATTGGGAACCAGGTTGAACACTTGGTATTGGTCCGAGTTGAGGGATCTTTTCCAGTTAGGAGAGGATATGTTGTCTATATTTGCCTTCTGCTGTTGCCTCTTGTCCACGGGAACAGCCAGGGCTCGGGGCAGGGGTAAGGAGGTTGAGGATGATGCTGTTCACCTGTTCCCACTCACGAGGGCTGTAACTTCCTTTGCAGGGCTGAACCCCAATGGAGAACAGGTGGTGTGGCAGGCAAGCGGGTGGGCAGCCCGCATCATCCAGCATGAGATGGATCACCTGCAGGGCTGCCTGTTCATTGACAAAATGGACAGTAGGACATTCACAAACATCTGTTGGATGGAAGTGAATGACTAAAGCTTTTTACGGGGCTGAGGATTCCTGAGACCAAGATGCAAACACTGCCACTTTGAGCTGGGCACATCTTACTTGGCATCAACTTGGATGGCTTGGCCATGACAGGAAAGGGGACTGCCAAGGCACGCCAGACTGAGCTGGAGGAAGATGTCAGAAATGTTTACCCTGAAATCAGCTATGGACGAAGTGTTGCCTACAACTTGAGAAAAATCACCCCCAAAGGAGTGGACGTTTCCTGACAATTCTGTTTGGAGATAGGTGGGGTAACTGCCTATGTCTGCAGTAGACATGAGTTCCTTGGACCTGTATAATCTCCCAAAGCCAAGGTTTGGTAATAATGTAATCTCCAAATATCTGAAAGCTGTCTTTGAAAATGCAGGTAAGCGTGACTGGCCACTTGTGGTGAGTTCTTATTTTTACAGAGGGCTTGTGGCTTTGGTTGACCTTGGATGCCAGTTTGCTTGTAGAAATAAAACTGGGCAGGATAGTCACTGCTCAAGGAAGTGTTTAATGACAGCACGAGTGTAAATAAGTGCCCACACATTTTAACAGTCTTGGTTAGGATTTTGCTGCTGAGATCTCTAGAGCAGCTGGTTTTTGGCTTATTCTTGGGGTAGACGCCATGGATCAGGGCTGGGGGCAGGGGTAACAATTGAGAAGTGGAGTGAGCCCTTTCCTGTTAACAATTGGGACAGACACAAAAAGCAGAACTAGTACTTCTGGTCATACACTTATTTTGGAAAAGTGAATTAACATCACATCAACCAATGTAGGTTTAAGAAAATGTTGCCAGCACAATGGTTCACACCTGTCATTCCAACACTTTGGGAAGCCAAGGTGGGCAGATCACAAGGTCAGGAGTTCCAGACCAGCCTAGCCAACATGGTGAAACCTGGTCTTTACTGAAAATACAAGGCCGGGCGTGGTGGCTCACACCTGTAATCCAAGCACTTTGGAAGACAAGGTGGGCAGATCACCTGAGGTCAGGAGTTCAAGACCAGCCTGACCAACATGGTGAAACCCCGTCATAAAAAAAAAGAAAATACAAAAAATTATCTGGACATGGTGGCATGCCCCTGTAATCCCAACTACTCAGGAGGCTTGAGGTAGGAGAATTGCTTGAACCCGGGTTGGTGGAAGTTGCAGTGAGCTGAGATTGTGCCACAGCACTCCAGCCTGGGCAACACAGCAAGACTCCATCTCAAAAAAAAAAAAAAGTGTCAGCTTTGTCAAGAGGTTAAGGAATTTCAGTTTTATTCTTTTTCTTTCTTCTTTTCTTCCCTTTTTTTTTTTTTTTTTGAGACGGAGTCTCGCTCTTGTCACCCAGACTGAAGTGCAGTGGCGTGATCTTGGCTCACTGCAACTTTTGCCTCCTGGGTTCAAGTGATTCTCCTGCCTCAGCCTCCTGAGTATCTGGGACTACAGGTGCACGCCACCACGCCCAGCTAATTTTTGTGGGGTTTTTTTTTTTTTTTGGAGAGGGAGTCTCACTCTGTTGCCTGGGCTGGAGTGCAGTGGCACAATCTTGACTCACTGCAACCTCTGCTGCCCAGGTTCAAGCAGTTCTGCCTCAGCTCCCCCAGTAGCTGGGATTACAGGCGCCTGCCACCATGCTCCGCTGTTTTTTCTATTTTTAATAGAGGTGAGGTTTCACTATCTTGGTCAGGCTAGTCTTGAACCTCCTGACCTTGTGATCCACCCGCCTCGGCTTCCCAAAGTGCTGGGATTACAGGCGTGAGCCACCGCACCTGGCATAATTTTTGTATTTTTAGTAGATACAGGGTTTCACCATGTTGGCCAGGGTGGTCTTGATCTCTTGACCTCGTGATCCACCCGCCTCAGCCTCCCAAAGTGCTGGGATTGTAGGAGTGAGCCACCGTGCCCAGACTATTTTTGAGACAGAGTCTCACTCTGTTGCCCAGGCTGGCTCATTGCAACCTCAGCCTTCCAGGTTCAGGCGGTTCCTTTGCCTCAGCCTCCCAAGTAGCTGGGACTACAGGGGTGTGCCACCACACCCGGCTAATTGTTTTTGTATTTTTAGTAGAGATGGGGCTTCACCATATTGGCCAGTCTGGTCTCAAACTCCTGACCTTGTGATCTGCCCGCCTGGGACTCTCAAAGTTCTAGGATTACAGGTGTGAGCCAATGCACTCAGCCTCTTTTATTATTATTATTATTTTTGAGACGGAGTCTTGCTCTGTCACCAGGCCAGAGTGCAGTGGCACAATCTTGGCTCACTGCAACCTCTGCCTCCTGGGTGCAAGCGATTCTTCTGCCTCAGCCTCCCGAGTAGCTGGGACCACAGGTGCGTGCCACCATGCCCAGCTAAATTTTTTTTTGTATTTTTAGTAGAGAAGGGGTTTCACTGTGTTGGCCAGGATGGTCTCGATCTCTTGACCTTGTGATCCACCCGCCTCGGCCTCCCAAAGTGCTGGGATTACAGGTGTGTGCCACCGCACCCAGTCCTTTTATTATTTTTCAAGATGGAGACAGGGTCTAACTGTGTTGCCCAGGCTGGTCTCAAATTCCTGGTCTCAGGCAGTCCTCCTGCCTTAGCCTCCCAAAGTGCTGGGGTCACAGTTGTGAGCCACAGTACCCAGCCAAACTCCGGTTTTAGATAAATTGTTTCACCTCATTTTTATGCTGAATTTTGTTAAGTAGGTACTCTTGCTAAACAGAGTCCTTGGCTGGGAGCGGTGGCTCACGCCTGTAATCCCAGCACTTTGGGAGGCTGAGGTGAGTGGATCACGAGGTCAAGAGTTCAAGACCAGCCTAGCCAACATGGTGAAACCCTGTGTTTACTAAAAATACAAAATTAGCCAGGCATGGTGGTGCGCACCTGTAATCCCAGCTACTCAGGAGGCTGAGGCAGGAGAATTGTTTGAACCTGGGATGCAGAGTATGCAGTGAGCTGAGATTGCATCACTGCACTCCAGCCTGGGCGACAGTGAGACTCTGGCTCAAAAAAAAAAAAAAATCAAACTATAGAAGTAATAGAAAGTCCAGTAAGCGATTGAGAGAAAAAATGTTACCAGTGGCAGTTAATTAAATGAACCCAGGAAAGATCCATCCTCCCTTGTGGCTTTCTCTGAGGCCCCATGAGGCCAAGCAGAAGCAAACTGGCTCCTAGTCCAACCAGACTTTAAAAAGCAATCCTGGTTGGGTGCAGTGGCTCATACCTATAATCCCAGCATTTTGGGATGCTGAGGCGGGAAGATCACCTGAGGTCAAGCAAGACTAGACTGGTCAACATGGTGAAATGCCGTTTCTACTAAAAATATAAAAATTAGCTGGGCGTGTATGGGCGTGGTGGCTCACGCCTGTAATCTCAGCACTTTCAGAGGTTGAGGTGGGCAGATCACAAGATCAGGAGCTCAAGACAAGCACCTGACCAACATGGTGAAATTAACTGGGCGTGGTGGCACACACCTGTAATCTCAGCTACTCAGGAGGCTGAGGCAGGAGAATGACTTGAACCTGGGAGGTGGAGGTTGCGGTGAGCCGAGATCGCACCAGTGCTCTCCAGCCTGGGAGACAGTGAGACTGTCTCAAAAAATAAATAAATAAATAAAGGAATCCCAACCAGGTACTGCTGCAAGGTGCAAAGTCAGAGATGCAGCCACTGGGGAGATTGATAGAAAGCTCATTGATACTGAAAACATGGGTCTTTAGGAAAATTAGAATTCAATGAGCCACCTTTTATTTGGGCAATGTTCAGAAGCTCTTGCAGGGAGGTATGGCAACATTTCGATTCCTCTTATTTGATGCTTTTTCTTTTGAGAGACAGAGTCTTGCTCTGTCGCCAGGCTGGAGTGCAGTGGCACAATCTTGGCTCACTACAGCCTCTGCCTCCCGGGTTCAAGCAATTCGTCCACCTCAGCCTCCCGAGTATCTGGGATTTACAGATATGTGCCACCATGCCTGGCTAGTTTTTGTATTTTTAGTAGAGATGGGGTTTCACCATGTTGGCCAGGATGGTCTTGATCTCTTGACCTCATGATCCACCCACCTCGGCCTCCTAAAGTGCTGGGATTACAGGCCTGAGGCACCGCACCCTGCCATTCGATGCTTCTTAGTCTTCTGAGGTTAACGCCTTTGTGGTGGACATCAGTAGCAGCAGATCGTTGCATTTTTCAATAAAAAAAATCTCTTCCACTTCAGGCAGAAGGTACTCATAACAACTGCATATATGTGTCAGCATTGTGAGCTAATCAAAGTTTTAGAAATCAGCTTCCACAGTGAAGGCCAATGTAGACAGAAGGTTTAGAACAGAATCCCCAGGTAGAAAAGTGAATTTCAGAGCATTCCAGGGAGGCAACTCCTCTGCACATGTGGGCCTGTCTAACGTTGATGGCAGTTTGTGTGCTGGCAGCCAGAGTCTGAGGCCACTGTCAGTCCAAGGTTCAGCATCAGTGGTTCCTGTCGCTGGTCGTGGAGAGAGACAAGTGGAAAGGCAGGTGTCTGCACGCTCTAACTAGAGCACAGATGGATAGACCATAGCCGCACTAACTTTTCTTAACCCCTAGAACTTGTCAAGGTGTTTAAGCAGTAGGAATGAGGAAACAGCCTGATTCAAGTAAGTGTAGTAACTGAAAGTAAAAACTTGTAAGCTCACTAAAGTGAAGCTAAACAGACAGTTCACATCCTGGTAACTGAGGGCACATAACCAAGAACTTAGATGAGTACCCCCAGCCACGAAGATCCCAGATCCAGCAGCTGCTTAAGTGTTACCTGCAGGTCAGGCTGCTGTTGCTTCAGGTGACATGGTTCAGGGACGGAGGGGGTGACCCACCAGCACTGGAGCCAAGCCTTGCAGCTGCTGATCCAAAGTTAGCTCACTTCAGCAGAGGCTCCGAACCAGAGCAAAGAAACATCCCAGTGCAAGACCAGTGTGAGCCAAGATTTGGCCATGTAATCAGTTCTGGCCTAACCAGGTTTGAAAAGGAGAGGAACAGTACTGGGTTTTGGAGAGGGAAGACTGGAACAGACCCTTTCACAGGCTACAAGGCTCATTTACTAGGCACAGTCTTTATATGTGAACGTGCCTTGCCTTTGGTCTGTTCGTATGCGTGGGATAAACATGGGACAGTCTCTGCAGCTTCACTGCCTGCCAGGGCTGCCAGCGCTGGACCCTTGGTGTCTGTCAGGGGTCACAGACTGAATTGGCCACAGGGGCTATCATCTGGGCAGGCAACACCACAGATGAGTGGGGATGGGTGACCCCTTCTGCACAGAGAAGCCCCTACTCAGTGGCAGCTGACAGGCTGCCCCATGAGGACTCAGGCCCAACATTACCTAATTTAATCTTCTAGCAGTCAGAATTCTGAATTTTTATGTCAATTCTCCACTTTTAAATGTTTGCGGCAGACCAAACCAAACACAGCTGCAGAACGTGTCTGGCACACAGGGCTCTCAGTTTGCAGTCTTTCATCTGCAGGCTGAAAAACGGCAAGAGCTATCCGGGTCCCACAGTCACCCCCAGCCAAATTTGTGAGGCCTTAAGGAGGAGGAGGCCTTACACACCTGACTGGACAACAGGCCTGAGAACTGCAGCATTCCTGCTCCCTACTCTGCTTTAGAGGAGACAGCAGAGAGAAAACCAGAGGTCTTTAACTGGAAGCAAGAGTTGCCCTTCAAAGAGTCCCAGGTAAGAGTCAAAGATGAGATCACTCTGGTGGCTCAAGAAGGGAAAAGGATTTATTAGACTATTTCCACGATAGGGACCCAGGGCAGTGGCTGGGTTCAGTGTTCTCACCCTCAGAGGAAGAAAAGGCAGTGGTGAACACCCGCCTGACTGCCTTCCCCTGATACAAATGACACCATCTCCTCCTCCCTCAAGGAAGACACAGCCGTGGATGTGAACCTAGGAGGGTGGGAATGGCTTCTCACTCTCTGTCTTTGAGGCAGAGCTTGGGCTGGGGCTGCAGGGGCATCCGCCAGTCTGCTCTCAAGGAGCAAAACTTGGGTGTAAAAGGAGCGGTGCTGGAGCCTGACCGGACGTCTAGAGGTCTGGGCAACCCCGCAGCATGGCTGCTTCCACTCCTTGATGCTTCCCGGTGATTTTATCTTTATTTATAAACAAGACAAAAATCCAAGCAGCATTAATTTAGGGGAACAAAAGACGATGGGAGAAAAAAAGGGGGGTAGAAGGAGCTGGTGAGCATCCAGGAGAGGAGGAAGTAGGAAGAGCCAGTGTCCACCATGTGCCCCGGGGTGGCAGAGTGTCTCTGCAGCGGCAAAGCCCTTCTTTCCAGCTCCCTGGCGGGTGGCCAGACAGTGGGAACTCCATAGTGACTTTGGGACATGCCCTGGAGTCCTGTCTGGCTGCTGACATGGGGAGTGCCTGGATTTGCCCCAATCAATCAACCTCCCACCTTCACCATCGCCCAAGTGAAGCAGCTTTTAACTCTCCTGGCCAAAGTCCTCTGAGAATTTCTTCACTTTCAGGAGGTCGTCTGCATTCACCGTGGGCCGGGTGGTAGCCAGAGACCGCAGCATGTCCGACTGCAAAGGCAAGAGCATGCAACTGAGCAGGCTCCAGGCTCTAGGTCCCCAACTTCCCTGCTTCACACCATGCAGGTGAGGGTGGGAAGAGGCCTGCCTCTGAGGCCATCCCAGCAGCCAAGCTCCCTCCAGAGGCCCGCTTGAGTGTGCCTATGGCAGGGACCCTTTTTGCTCTCAAGGCAACTCAGATCATTCATTTTCAGATGGGCCTCCTCCTCATCTGAGAATCTAAGTTCCATCATCTCATAACTAACTGCGCTTAGGAGCTTGGTTTTTTCTCTTTTTGAGACGATCTCAGACAGGCTGGAGTGTAAGGCGCGATCTTAGCTCACTGCAACCTCTGCCTCCTGGGTTCAAGCAGTTCTCCTACATCAGCCTCCCGACTAGCTGGGATTACAGGCACATGCCACCCGGCTAAGTTTTATATTTTTAGTAGAAATAGGGTTTCACCATATTGGCCAGGCTGGTCTTGAACTCCTGACCTTGTGATGCCCCCACCTCAGCTTCCCAAAGTGCTGGGATTACAGGCATAAGCCACCGTGCCCAGCCTGGAGACTATTTTTATTCTGGACCCAAGACCCCAATTTTCTGGGCTGTGTGCAACACACTCTCCCAGATGGTCACTTACCATGCAAACTACAGGCTCTAAGAGTTTGTCCCCAGGAACGTCCATCCAAGTCATCTCCATGGCCCCCGGGTCCCCTGGTGAGCATGGGGTCAGGAGGTCATCGATCATCACGCTGGGATTGGTGCGGGAGGGGCCGCAGACCTGAAACCAAACAGATCTGACTGGCTGGAGCAGCTGCCCCTCAGTGTCAGAGGGGTTGAACCTCTCCAGTCTTTAAGGAGGTCTCAAAGAGAAGGCCCTCTGGGTCCCCAGCATCTGAGAAGGGGCATCTGCAGAACTTGGGCTGGGTGGTCCCAGTGACTCATGATTTGCATGCAGTTCCAGCAACCTGAAACCCCAATGCCTGGATGTCTTCCCCGTTAACACTGTCACGTCTCGCCAGGAACGCAGGGACATCATTAAAAGTGATGGCCGGGCGCGGTGGCTCAAGCCTGTAATCCCAGCACTTTGGGAGGCCGAGGCGGGTGGATCACGAGGTCGAGAGATCGAGACCATCCTGGTCAACATTGTGAAACCCCGTCTCTACTAATACAAAAAATTAGCTGGGCACGGTGGCGCGTGCCTGTAATCCCAGCTACTCAGGAGGCTGAGGCAGGAGAATTGCCTGAACCCAGGAGGCGGAGGTTGCGGTGAGCCGAGATCGCGCCATTGCACTCCAGCCTGGGTAACAAGAGCGAGACTCCGTCTCAAAAAAAAAAAAAAAAAAAAAAAAAAAAAAGTGATATGGTTTGGTGATGCCCCCACATGCATCTCAACTTGGATTGTATCTCCTAGAATTCCCACATACGGGAGGGACCCAGGAGGAGGTAATTCAATCAAAGGGGCTGGTCTTTCCTGTGCTATTCTTGTGATAGTAAGTCTCAAGAGATCTGATGAGTTTATCAGGGGTTTCTGCTTTTGCTGCTTCCTTATTTTCTCTTGCTACCACCATGTAAAAAGTGCCTTTTGATTCTGAGGCCTCCCCAGCCATGTGGAACTGTAAGTCCAATTAAACCTTTTTCTTCCCAGCCTCAGGTATGTCTTTATCAGCAACATGAAAATGGACTAATATAAAGTGGTTTTCCAACTGCAGTCTGCTGTCTCGACAAAACATTACCCCCAGTGTCCACAAGGCTCATTCCCTCACCCTTTACCTCTTGTCTCAAGCATCACCCCAGCACCACCTGCCCTTCCTGCCACGCTCCAGACACCTCTCTCCTGACACTGCCCCCTCCCCATTCCCTTCTGAGAAACTCAGACTGTGCTGATCACTGACTGTGTTGTCTCCCTGCCAAGAACAGAGGGTCCTGGAGGGCGGAGTTTTTGTCTATTGGTGGCTCATGTCTTCCCACAGTTAGGACAGTGCCAGTCCTAACTGGCATGGGAGGACCCACAGCAAACACTCAACAGAGATCTGCTGAACAAATGGATGCATCTTGCAGGTCATATTATATCCAACACTTTTCTAAACACTGACTTGGTGTCTGCCCGGCACAAGAGCACAGTGCTGATGGAGGAGGCTACAGCAAGGTTAAGACAGGAAAGAGGCTCTGTCCTCTTTCACACACCCTGAGATGGCCACACTCCAGAAGGTCTGCAGGGAGGGGACAGTGGGTGCAGCCCCCATGGCACTTGCCCTCAACTCTCTAGGAGGCCTGAGAGACTGGGTGGAGCTCGACAAAAAGCCCAACATGCTGGTCTTGCTATGACATTTTCTCAGCAGGCTGCAGACTCACCTTTTTGAAGTGTGTGGCTGACTGCACCTTCCTCACAGGCTGCATGAGGGAGTCCCGCACGATGATGCTGATGTCCGCGCCCGAGTAGCCTTCGGTCTTCCGGGCCAGCTCGTGGATGTTTGCATCCGTGAGGTTGTGGGGGGTGCTCCCCAGATGCAACCGGAACATCTGGGCACGGGCAGCTTCCTCTGGCAAGGGGATGTAAATTCGCTTCTCAAACCTAAAGAGCCCAGCACACGGCAGGAGTTGAGAGCGGATGATGGAATGGTATTCACGGAAGGGGAGGCATGGCGCGAAGATTTGAGTGAAACGAACGCACTTCATGGGCCAGTGATGCTGGTGGCACATCTCACAACAAGCTGGCCTCACAAAGGGCTCTGCTTGGCAGGCAGACGGGAAGAGGGGCCAGGCTGCACCCAGGCTGCCAGCAGCAGACAGACCGTGATGGTGGTGGTGAAGAGGGGAATTAAGTAATAACAGCAGTAGTCTGTAATTGCTGCATAATAAAGTTTACTGTGTTGTGTTCAATGTAAAACCTAACTTACGTATTCTCCCCACATTCTCAGCAAAGTTCCCAGGCATCTCAAGACTCCTGTTTTTCTTGCTGACCAGCTGCAAGGTCACAGGGCAAGGTAACACCCAAAGAATGTACAATGTGTTTCTTAAAATGCTATTTTTCAAATGTAACGCACATCACAAAACGTTACAAATTAACCATTCTTTGTTCTGGTTTCTGTAAACCTGTTAGCTGCTATGTCATCCTGGATGTATAAAAAGTGGCCCATTTTCTCAGTTTTTGGATGCCGGTCCACTGAGCTGGTGCACCTAA
Source organism: Aotus nancymaae (assembly GCF_030222135.1). NCBI lineage: Eukaryota > Metazoa > Chordata > Mammalia > Primates > Aotidae > Aotus > Aotus nancymaae. The sequence goes on along the minus strand of NW_026988443.1, from coordinate 24,036,423 downwards.
ATAAAATCCTCCTGTTTCACCCATTGGTCTCTCTGGTCTCCTGATACCTGCAACAGTGGGAGGAAGCCTCCAGCCCTGGCAGCTCCTAGGGAAGACTCACCTCCTCCTGATGGCTGAATCCAACACCCATGGGATGTTCGTGGCTCCGAGAACCAGAGTCCCGTCGTTGTTATTTCCCACCCCTGTGGAGAAAGGGAGACAAAGATGCAGACTCTGGACACCTGCATGGGTCAGTCAAAACCTGGGGACACACCCTAGGGGCTTTGCGTGTCAGCATTGAAGGCATCCCTGCGCCATTCACCACTGGCGGGGTCCCAAGTGAGATTAAACCATGTCCTGGTCTGGCTTTGCCAGGCGAGGAGGCCTATGGCACTGCCTGCCACGGAAGGGGTGGAGTGGCCAGCATGGCAGAGGCCTCAGGTGCCTCGGGAATGGAAGTCCACCTGTGGCCTGAGAAGCTGGAGCTGGAAATGCCTCTCCCCAGCTGAGGACAAGAAAATCCAGCCGCAGCTCAGAACAAAGCCCAGGGTTGGCTTTAGGTGCAACAAGAACCAAGAGGGCCCAGCGCCTGGCACATACCCTGCATCTGGACCAAGAACTCCGTTTTGATCCTCCGGGCAGCCTCACTCTCATTTTCATTTCGGGATCCACAGAGGGAATCCACCTCATCGATGAAGATGATGGAGGGCTTGTGCTGCCTGGCCAGCTCAAACAGGTTCTTGACCAGCCTGTGAAGGTAAGAAAGGGGATGAGGATGGGATGCTCCTGTCCCTGCCTGTCTGGGCTCCCGGCACTTCCCTTTCCTCACCCTTCCCACAGGGAAGTGCAGGCCATGGTCGGGCCAGAATTGCAGAAACATGGTGACAAGCCCTCGGGCAGCACTGCGCCAGGAGGAGCACACCTTGGCGCCACCCCCAAACACGGAGCCTCAATCCTGGGAGCCCCATGTGCTGGCTCTGCACTCAGGACCCCCTTCCTCCAAGCCCGTCTCATCACATGCAAAACAGGAGTCAGTGTGGGGAACAGTGACCCCTACATGCTGCCCCAACAGGGACGGCAATACAGACCCCCAAAATATCCTCGCTTCCTCTCCCCTCCCTTCTGGAGCACTTCACTTCTCTCAGGTCCCTTCTGCCTTCACCTGTCTTTGTTGGGACAGTGTCCCAGCCAATAAGCTAGTGACACACTGCTCCTGGGTACCCTCCCTGAAGAGCAAACCGTTCCTCTGGCAGTTGAGTCCACGGGGCTGGGCCGTTGGGCCACTAGCAGTGCCAGGGTTGCCGCAGAGCATGGCCTGGTGGCCGACTTACTTCTCACTCTCCCCGAGCCACTTGGACATCAGATCTGAGGAGGACACGGAGAAGAAGGTGGAGTTGTTGGCCTCTGTTGCCACGGCTTTGGCCAGGTAGGATTTCCCCGTGCCAGGTGGTCCAAACAGCAGAATCCCCCGCCAAGGGGTGCGCTTGCCTGCAACAGAGAATCCACAGAAGTGAGGCCTCCTGACTGGGGGAAGGAACAGGAAAAGCAGAGGGTCTCGAGTCCTGTACATACAGTAAGAGAGCGGGTGTTCTGTGAAACGATGGATTCTGGGTACGAACAAGTGATGGGAGCTACGCTCCCTGCTGTGCCCTGTGCTGTGACCCCATGACCTTGCACAGTGACACTGGCTGACACTGCTTCCTGATCCTGCCCACTCTGTGAGGTGACTGTCATTGCAAAGCTCCATAACGCAGCCACAGCAGTGTTATGGACATCAACGAGGAGCCAGGCCTGACGCTCTGCAGGCCATGGGAGTGGAGCTGCCCCCTCGGAGTGCCAGCCCCATGCTGGCTCCTGCAGAAGCCTGGAATTTTTACAGTGGGGCTTGAAATGGCTCAATTCTCACCTGTGAACAAGTGTGGGAATTTGATTGGCAAAATGACAGCTTCTTTGAGGGCCTCCTTGGCCCCCTCCAGCCCGGCCACGTCATTCCACCGTATGTTGGGCTTCTCCATCACAACAGCACCTGCGAGAGGGAGGCCGACCAGGGCCCAGCCAAGGGGCATCAGCCAACCTGGCAACAGACCCACCCCCATCCCCTGCCGTTGTCACAGGGCTGAAAGCCACTTACCCATCAGCTGTTCTTGCAGTTTCTTTTTCTCTGGATTATCCCCTTCACTGTCACTATCACTGCTGGGAGAGGAGATGGAAAGTCACAAGCTGGCCCTTTAGCCTGGAGCACCAAGGCACTCCCAGCGAGCCCAGGCTCCGCTGCCCACACGCTGGTATAGGAACGAAGCCATCCTGGCTTAACAGTGCTGTGTGACCCGCAAGCAGGTACCTCGGGGACATCTGAGCTGATGCTCTCAGCAGCTCACCTCAGGATCCCCCAGCAAACACTCCTGTAACTCGCCTTGTTTCTTCAGAGGGAATGGGAATCGGGATGTTGGCCCTCTCTTGAAGGCCGTAAGGGAAATGTGCTTTGGCTCGACTTAAAGAGCAGCCCAGGCCGGGCGCAGTGGCTCACACCTGTAATCCCAGCACTCTGGGAGGCCAAGGCGGGAGGACTGCTTAAGCCCAAGAGTTTGAAACCAGCCTGGGAAACAGCGAGATCCTGTCTCTTCAAAAAACACAAAGTTAGGCAGGTGTGGTGGTGCACACCTATGGTCCCAGCTACTTGGGAGGCAGAGGTGGCAGTGAACCAAGATCGCACCACTGCACTCCAGCCTGGGCAACAGGGTAAAGCCCTATCTCAAACAAACAAACAAAAAGCAGCCGGTCAAGCAGTGTAGCTGCCAGAAGCTTTTTGTAGAGACTCAGGGACAGCATGTGGCCCCGACTCCAAAGCGGCCACTGCCGAAGGACAGAGAAGGCAAAACCGAAATGGGAATGAACCAGTCAGTGGGAGAACGCAGCCACTGCTGTCACCCCAGGGCCACTTCCTCTCCGGATGGAATTTGTCATCCTCAAAACTTTAATCCTTCCTGGAGATCCCTGGCCTCCACCCTGCCTTGCCAGGCCTTTCCCTCTGGGGATGGGAACGTGGTGTGGACCCTCCATCCAGGAGGCCTTGCCTCTGGTGAGGCAGCTGACACCACCTGCCCTTCTCCTGCCTGGGGGACCCCCTCACCGCCCCTCCCACATCTCCAAGACACCACTAGCATTTGTGTTCAGATGACTGGGATCACTGTGGTGGGTGAACCCCGGACCTGAGGTGAGAGGCTGTGGAGAAGAGGACCCTGGCTGGGGAATCAGGGCCACCTGCCCTGCATGGGGGTCCAGGCTCCATTCTGTGTCAGCTCTGAGACCTCGGCAGGGCTCCAAACCCGAGCCAGCACCCCACCTGTCGGAGGCAGGTGACACTCTTGAGTCACAGTAGCTGGCACTGCACACTCGTGTGCCAAGCTCCAAGGGCACTACCCACATCATCTCACTGCTCCCTACTGGGCAATGCTAAGAGGGGAGTCCCACGACTTTCCCCCTTCCAAGAATTGGAGATAGGAGGCACATGGGGTCCAGGCATTAGGCTGGGAGGTGACAGAGCTAGGGTCTCCCCCCCGAGACGCTCTGCCATCTGCACCAAGCTCCCCACGTCCGCATGGCTTTTGAGTCAGATCCAATGAGACAGTGGACACAGAAGTGCTCTGGCCCATGCTCCCTGAAAGCGGCTGCTGGCACTGTCATCACTGCACTATGAGGACCATTTCCACAGGGAAGTTCGAGGCAGTGTGAGCGCCACAGAAGACAGGGACCCATAAGGAGGGCGCAGGCGCCTGGGTGGACGCTGTGCACACTCACCCCTTGCCCTCACTCTGATTCTCTTTGACTGGCTTCTTGCCGTGCTTCTCTTTATTTCGCAAATAATCCTTCAGCTTCTCGGCCCGGTCTAGGTACTGCACGCACTTGGCTCGAATGCTCTCCTTGGCCTTGTCGCTGTGGGCCTCATCTGTGAAGGGGAACGCAGAGGGGCCCCTGTGAGCCTCGTGTGCCGCCCTCCCTTTGGAGCCGCAGCCTGGGGACCCTGCGCGACTCACACTTGATGGCGTGGAGGAAGTACTCCACCGCATGCTGGTACAGCCGCAGCGCCTCCTCGTAGTTCTTGGCTTTGTCCTCTTCTGTGGCTTTCGTCACCAGATCAATGGCTTTCTGGAAAGGCAAAGCAAAAGGTTCAGTGCTTTCTTGGAGACATGGAAAGTTCCTGGGGTCACAGGCATGGGGATATGACATGATGAGGGACGCCGCTGGGCCTATGGATTTATTGCTTGCGGGCCGTCTTCAATATGTGGGCATCGGCTACAAAAGCCTTCAAAGGAGGCTTTAAAACCCAGGCAGCTGTCTTCACAATAAGCTCAGACGGTTAAAAGCCATGCTCTGGATTTCAGCAAGTGGAAACCTGACCTAATATCTCAGGTCAGGGCTCAAAGGGCAAGTTCACGGGACTTTCTATTCTGCTGCCTCAAGGGTAAGAGAAACACCCAAGCTGAGAGCCTGGCAGAAAGACACACAGGAGCAAGTGACTGCTGGTTGGTTTAGCAAGAAGGCCAGAAACTGCACTCGGCCTTAGGCCCAGAGAAGAGCCAGCCAGAAGGAAAGTCCTGCCCACACCTGGAGTTTCCACGGGATACACTGAAAGACCTCTCCTCCTCCTCCTGCTCCAGGCAGCTTGCTTTTCCGGGGCTGCAGAGAGCAGATGGTTTCCTTCGCTGTCTAAAGTGACGCCCTGGGAAGGGACGCTTACACACAAGGCTCCGCACATCAGCAGCTCCAGTAAGAAAAGTACTTGCTTGCTCCCTCCTGACAACAGAAGGGAACTGTGTCCCTCTGGAACCTTCTAAGAGGTCTGTGAGAGTCAGTGTCTTTGGGAATCTCATAAATCCCATAGGCCAGTGCCCTAGGCTGAACTCAAAGCACCTACATGGTTTCATGATTTTTATTTTATCTTTTTTGAGACAGAGTCTCTCTCTGTCACCCAGGCTAGAGTGCAGTGGTGCAATCTCAGCTCACTGCAACCTCCACCTCCCTGGTTCAAGTGATTCTCCTGCCTCAGCCTCCCCAGTAGCTGGGATTACAGGCATGTGCCACCATGCTCGGCTAATTTTTGTATTTTTTTTTTTCCTTTTTTTTTGAGACAGAGTCCTGCTCTGTCACCCAGGCTGGAGTACAGTGTCACGATCTAAGCTCACTGCAGCCTCCACCTCCCAGGTTCAAGCGATTATCTTGCCTCAGCCTCCTGAGTAGCTGGGACTACAGGCATGCACCACCACACCTGGCCAATTTTTTATATTTTCAGTGGAGACGGGGTTTCACCATGTTAGTCAGGATGGTCTTGATCTCCTGACCTTGTGATCCGCCCGCCTCAGCCTCCCAAAGTGCTGGGATTACAGGCATAAGCCACCGTGCCCAGCCAACTAAGCACCTATATGGTTTGAAAACCTGGTTTTAAAGACCTCAGCTTCATCAACCCCTGCAGGAAGCATGACCAGAATTCTCCTCAGATCCGGCACCAGTTACCAGGCAGACAATCCCACCGCAAACCCACAGTTCCAGGCACAGCAAACAATAAACCTCCTGACCGGCTCTTGGCAGGGCCAGGGCATTTGTTCAGCCCTCTCTCATCTGCAAGGAAGTCTCCGAAAGAAACACACACAGACAGCTCAACAAAATAGACAGGCGGGGGGAAGCTGGGCCAGGCTGATGTAAAATGAACTTAGCGGATAGAAGAGATAAGAGGGGTGAGTGCTGGCCACTGCTTTCAAGCCTCTGCTCCCTCTATTACCTACAAAGAATGGCCAGGAGCTCAAACCTTCTTGGAAATGAGCTTAGGCACAGGCTACCCTTGTCTGCCCTCTTCTCCCTGTGATGCTTCTCCAGATGAGACAGGAAGGCAGCACTCCTCTCCCTGGTGGCTTCCCTTCTCCAGAACAAACACCCCTAGTTCCTCAGACTTTTTCATTCTCTGTAGCTTCATGCTTGGGTCTGTCCTTAGAACAATACTCAAGGTGTTCTGTGTCCCACAAGGAGCAGCACGGACCCATCCCCTACCTCCTTCTGGAAACTAGTAATACACCTAAGAGAGAGCTGGGGCTGGCTGGGCGTGGTGGCTCATGCCTGTAATCCTAACCTTTTGGGAGGCCAAGGCAGACGGATCACGAGGTCAAGAAATGAAGACCATCCTGGCCAACATTGTGAAACCCTGTCTTTACTAAAAATACAAAAATTAGCTGGGCGTGGTGGCGCACCCCTGTAGTCCCAGCTACTCAGGAGGCAGAGGCAGGAGAATTGCTTGAACCCAAGAGGCAGAGGCTGTCGTGAGCCAAGATCGTGCCACTGCACTCCAGCCTGGCAACAGAGTGGGGCTCCATCTCAAAAAAAAAAAAAAAAGAGTGCGCTGGGGCTGGGCACAGTGGCTCATGTCTTTAATCCCAGCCTTTTGGGGTCAGGAATTCAAGACCAGCCTGACCAATATGGTGAAACCCTGTCTCTACTAAACATACAAAAATTAGCTGGGCACAGTGGTGGGTGCCTGTAATCCCAGCTACTCAAGAGGCTGAGGCAGGGTAATCGCTTGAACCCAGGAGGTGGAGGTTGCAGTGAGTCAAGATCGTGCCACTGCACTCCAGCCTGGGTGACAGAGACTCCATCTCAAAAAAAGAGTGTGCTTGACTTTTCTGGCAACCACATGCAGTTTTCACACACAAGTGGTCCGAGTTTGAATGGAGAGAAATCGTTTTGCAGAACAGGAGGGTAAGGTGACTAACTGCCAGCGCTGCCACTTCTCTAGTAACGAGTATGACAAAAAATGAGGATGAAAGAAAAGGGTGCTAACAGGGCTGGCGAACGCTTTCTGTAAAGGAGCAGATGGTAAATAATTTAGGTTTTGCTGGCCAATTTCTGTAGCAACGACTTGACTCTACCCTGGTGGCACAAAAGCAGCTGTAGACAGTATATAATAAACGAACAGGGATGTGTTCCAATAAAACTTTATTTATAGACCCTGAAATGTGAATTTCATAGGATTTTCATATGTCATGAAATTTTTTTTCAAGCCATTTAAAAAAATGTAAAAACCTATGACATTATGTTAAGTCATAATGAAAGAAGCCAGCCACAAAGGACCACATACTGTATGACTCCATTTATATAAAGTGCCCAGAATAGGCGAACCCACAGAGAAACAAAGTAGATGAGTGGTTGCCCAGGGCTGGGAGAGACAGAGGAATTTGGGGGTGAGGAGTTTCTTTTGGGGGTGATGAAAATGTTGTAAAAAGTGATTGTGGTGATGGTCACACAACTATGAATATACTAAAAGCACTAAATTACACACTTTAAATGGGTGAGTTGCGCCAGGCACAGTGGCTCACAGCTGTAATCCCAGCACTTTGGGAGGCTGAGGTGGGCAGATCACTTGAAGTTAGGAGTTCAAAACCAGCCTGGTCAACATGGTGAAACCCCATCTCTACTAAAAATACAAAAAAAAAAAAAAAAAAAAAGTTGGGTATGGTGGCAGGTGCCTGTAATCCCAGCTACTTGGGAGGCAGAAGCAGGAGAAACGCTTGAACCCGGGAGGCGGAGGTTGCAGTGAGCTGAGACTGAGCCACTGCACTCCAGCCTGGGTGACAGAATGAGACTGTCTCAATAAATAATCAATTAATTTAAAAAAAAAAAAAGTTAGTTACATGGTATGCAAGCTATACCTCAATAAAGCTGTGTTTAAAACTGTGAAAAACATTCTTGGTTCACAGGCCATAAAAAACCTGCCTAGGCAGACGAGATCTGCGGCTTCTGCTGGTGGATGGTGGGGTCTGGCTATGGACTCCATCTAATTCCTAGCCTGGTACCCCAACTCATTCCATGTCTGCTCCTCCACCTCCAGGTCTCTGAATGCTACCTGTCCTCTGATGCCCCTTCTTCCATGAAGTCTTGCCTAACTCTCCTAGGCACTTTGTTGGCTGTCACTTAATGGACACCTACTATGTGCCAGACATGCGTTAAGAATGCTTTACCAGAATTATTCAATTTAAAGCCATCATCACAACAACCTAGAGGGCATTACCCCATTTTACAGACGTGGAAACTGGAGACCCGAAGATCAAAAAAAACTAGCTCAAGGTCACTTGCTGGTGAGTGGCAGAGCTGAGATTCAAACTCTGGGCTGAGGCCTGAGCAAGTTGATCTTTTCTGGCCCCGCAGGGCTGACAGCACCTACAGGGCGGGTCAGTCGTTGGCCCAGGTGGCGCCACCCCAGCACCACCCTGCAGGATCTGAGTGAATGAAGGGTCGCTGGCAGAGAAGAGAAAGTCAGACATTGGGGAAGGGGCCAGGCCTTGTTCGACTCGGGGCCGAGGGGCTTCCAGGACCCGGGACAGGAGAGGAGGGAGCGGGCATCGCTGAGCGCACAGCCGGACCCCGGGCCGAGCTTCCCAAGGGTGCCTGTGGGGCCCAGGTGAGGCTGATCCTCACGGCGATACCAGGGCGCCGGCTACACGAAGAGGCCCTGGGGCTGGGCCAGTCGGGCAGGGGTGGGGGGCTTGCGGGTGGAGACGCCACCCGGCTTCGAGCGCGTGGAAACAGACACAGGCGGAAGCGGCGAGGGGGCGGCCGGGGCGGGGTCTTGAGGCCGGGGCTAGGAGGCGCCCACCTGACCACCCGCCCGCCGCCCGGCTCCGCGGCCAGCAGGCCCCGCCGCCTTCGGCCTCCGCAGTCGGGCCGGGCCGCACCAGGTACCTGGAGGGTTGTCGTTGTCATTTCATCTCCTGGGTCCGCCCCACACCCGCGGCGCTGCTTGCGGCCTCGGTCCGGCCCCGGGTAGCCGAAGTGCTGAGTCCGGCGCGGGGAGCCCGGCGGTGGGCTCAAAGCGCGGAGCGTGGGTAGGGCGGTCGCTCGCAGCGGGAGCCGAGTCCGAGGGCGAGCGAGGAGCGCGGCCCAGAGCGGTCAGGCCCGAGCCAGGCGTCTGCCCCCTAGCGGCTACAGCCCGCACTGCAGGCACCGCTCCCTCCCGCGGCTGGGCGGCCCCGGCGAAGGCAGGAGGCGGGACGAGAGGCGGGGTGGACAGGGGGCGAGGGCCTGCGGAGACAGGGTGGGACTAGGGAGAGACGGACAGCGGGCGGGGGCGGGGGCGGGGGCGGGGGCGGGGGCGGGGTGGGTGGGACAAAGCCTGGGCGGGGCCTGGAGGGACGTACGTTCTTAGGGCGGGGCAAGGGGCGGAGCGGGGTGGAATCCGGAAATCCTGACCCTGCTTGGAGTAACATCGCCCATGGGGCAGTTTTATTGGCACAATAAACCGAACTTATCAGAGCTTTGGTTTCTCCATGTTTAATAGTGCACAATCATAATTAGCACCTGCCTTGTCTGGCTTTTGTGGGGAATAAATGAGCTAACTAATGTAAACAGTGTGTGCCCCACACTGGGGGCTCAAATCCCTGGTGGGATGCCGGAGACTTTGAAGCCAGTTTTGTTTTGCTTTTTATTTATATTTATTTATTGAGACAGAGTCTTGCTCTGTCGCACTGGCTGGAGTGCAGTGGCGCGATCGGCTCACTGCAACCTCCGCCTCCCAGGTTCAAGCGATTCTCCTGCCTGGAATTACAGGGGTGCACACCTATTGTGTGCAGCTTTGTGTGCTAGTTTCTAGGGATACAATGATCAAAACAGTTCTAGGGCTGGGTGTGGTGGTTTACGCCTGTAATTCCAGCACTTTGGGAGGAGGCCGAGACAGGATTGCTTGAGCCCAGGATCAAGACCAGCTTGGGCAACATAGCGAGACCTCTTCGCTAAATTAAAACAAAACAAAACAAAAACGCACCAGAGACAAGTGATTCAATTTGTCCACAAGTCTATCCTGTGAGAGAAAAAAAATGGAGAGCAAAAATATCCAAGTTGAGGCTGGGTACGGGGGCTCATGCCTGTAATCCCAACACTTTGGGAAGCGGAGGCAGGCAGATTGCTTGGACCCAAGAGCGCGAGAATAGCTTGGGCAACAGGTGAAACCTATCGCTACAAAAATTAACTTATCTGGGTATGGTGGCGCACACCTGTAGTCCCAGCTACTTTGCAAGCTGAGGTGGGAGAATTGCTGGAGTCTGGGAGGTCGAGGCTGCAGTGAACCGTGATCCCGCCACTGTACTCCAGCCTGGGCAATAAAGCAAGACCCCGTCTCCAAAGCTGGGAAAAAATACTGGCACACCTGAATCTCTTTCCACAAAATGCTAATTAAATACAAAGGAGAGGCTGGGCGTGGTGTCCCACGCCTATTATCCCAGCACTTTGGGAGGCCGAGGCTAGCGGATCTCCAGAGGTTAGGAGTTCAAGACCAGCCTGGCCAACATGGTGAAACCCCCATCTCTTCTAAAAATACAAAAAAAAAAAAAAAATGCTAGACATGGTGGCGGGCGCCTGTAATCCCAGCTACTTGGGAGGCTGAGGCAGGAGAATCGCCTGAACCTGGGAGGCGGGTGTTGCAGGTAGCTGAGACCATTGCACTCCAGCCTGGGGCACAAGAGCAGAACTCCATCTCTAAATAAATAAATAAATAAATAAATACGGCTGGGCGCAGTGGCTCACGCCTGTAATCCCAGCACTTTGGGAGGCCGAGGCGGGCAGATTGCGAGGTCAGGAGATTGAGACCATCCTGGCTAACATGGTGAAACCCTGTCTCTACTGAAAATACAAAAAATTAGTCAGGTGCGGTGGCGCGTGCCCGTAGTCTCAGCTACCCGGGAGGCTGAGGCAGGAGAATCACTTGAACCCAGGAGGCGGAGGCGGAGGCTGCAGTGAGCCGAGATCGCGCCACTGCACTCCAGCCTGGGCAAGAGTCAATAAACAAAAAATTAAAAAATAAATACAAAGGAGAAAACAAGTAAGACACTAGCTTGACTAGGCCACCAAAAGGAACACCCGCAGTGGTGGGATGTGTGGCCCTCGTGTGTCTCCCGACATGATACCCTGAGAAGAGCATGGCATCATGGCATTCCTGCCAAGAGCCTACATGACACAAACTAGTTGGGAGGGGACACTGGACACAGCCAACTTGAGGGCTGTGCTGCAGAATGAAAGCCCGTGCTGAGACTCAGGCATACGCGAATACGGTGAGGCAGAGGAACATTCCAGACTGAAGAACTGATGAGACACGACGATGAAAAGCAAGAGAGTGGTACTGCCCAGGATCCTGGGCCAGAGAGGAAAGCAGGGCGTGGCCAGGATGGCTGGCATCATTTGAATGGGGTCTATGGAGTGAGTGGTGGTGTGCCAATGTTGAATTCCTGATTAGGAGGGCTGTATGGTGGCAATCAGGGACTGTCCTTATGTTTCGGAGGTCCGCACTAGAGAATTTAAGGGTGCTAGAGAATCATATCAGAAAAAGACAAGGTAATGAAATAAATGTGGCAAAATGTTAACAACCGGGAGATTTGGGTGAAGTTCTTTGTACTATTTTTGAAACTTTCCAGTAAGTTCAAAACTATTTCAGCATTTTAAAAATTGGAAAAAAAAAAAAAAAAACTCATGACTAAAGCAATATTTTTTATTTACAGTATAAAGGTTACAAAGGTATATATGTATTTATATATATAATGCCCTTAAGTTACAAATTTTCATTGTAATGTACAATGCTATATGTTGATGTGCAACTCAAGGGGAAGTGTTGTCTATGCATCTATATTTATAGAGTATACATAAAGCTTTTTTAAAATTAAGAACACAAATACTGCCGTTTTATGCCTTGGGTTTTTGATTTGGTATCCAGAAGATCTGAGACTTAAATTTCAAACAAGACTTAAAAAGAAGTCCTGTTTAAATACAGGGTTCTAAAAAAGAAGGAAAAACCCCAGAACATCACATACTTAAAAGCATTATTCTAGTTTTCTATGTCTTTATACTTAAAAATGAAAGCAGTGTGGGAAAGAATCCATATACATGGGTATAATCAGAGTTTGCACAGATTAGCCAAAATAGGCCGTCAATAGGTAGTGGTTTTCTATATTATCTTCCAAAAGACCTCAGGTTTGGTACCAAAAAGGACACAGATTTTTTGGGGCACCAAGGTCTTCTAATGATGCACTCATCCAATGGATTGTAAACATAATACTGGAGTCCTATAGTGGAGGGCAGAATCTGAAACTTGTTCCTACGACAAGGGCAGATTCGCTACAAAGTGAGATGAATATCATCAAGAATGATGGCTGTGCCAAACCTGAAACTTAGTTTACATCATCATTTCCTCTCCCCCCCTCAATTCTATTAATCCACAGAATAGAGGTGAAAAGACACAACTGATACCCACTTTAACAGGACCCAGAATAAAAAAGTACAAAAAAACCCAAAACCAAAACCAAAAACCAGGACCCAGATAGAAGGAAAGCATTTCTTCCAACCTAGGAGGAACACGCATTTATAATACTATGTGCTGGTTTTAATAATATACAGTCATTAGCACCTGATTGTCAAGGGGTGGGTTAAAAGTAAAGATCAAGACCCTGAAGGCATGACCTAATTTTTGTGCACAACTCCAGGACAGTTGAAAACCAAGGGGAGGGCACCCATGTGATTCAGTTCCCTGTGCCATTCCAGTCACTGATAGCTCAGGTACTTTCTGGGCATGACTGACGATGTTGCCTGAAAAGCTAACCCTAGAGATAAATGGAAGGCAAGATGGATAGAAAGGGACTGTTACTGTGTGAAAATTACAGAAAACATTCAGTCAACTCTTTATTTTCTTTAGGTGCCCTTTTCACTGAGTCCAAATGTCAGCGTGTCCTGGAATAAGTGAAATTTTGTTTATTTTTATTTTTTTAAATGCTAAAAAACTTTTTATTTAATTTTTTGGATGGAGTCGGGGCCCCGCTGTGTTGCCCAGGCTGGTCTAGAATTCTTGGGCTAAAGTGATCCTCTCACCTTGGGCTGATTTTGTTAATTTTTAAATATTTTCATTTTGATCTCTCATTAATGGACTCTGTCTACCATGTATATAAAGACTTTCAGCAAATGAAATGCTTAAATACTTTAAGTGTGAAAATGAATACAACAAAATTTAGAAATAAGGAATTGATAAAATATGCATTTAGTTTGCTGTTATAGTAAAAGAAGCATTTTAAAAAGACTTTCTCACTGACCTACTTTGGGCAATAAAACTTAATTTTTGTTGTTATGATTTACCTTATAAAGGATACTGTATACTGTTCTCTGTTCTCTTTCCCAAACTAAAGTCTAATTTTCCATTAAAAAAAAATCACGCATGAGGAAAAGACTGGCCTACTTAAATGTGCTTGGAGTCCTTTCATATTGGCATAGATCAAAACCTGAGTATCCCTTCAAACATTTTCCAGTTTGCCAGATCCAGATAAACAGACTTGAACATACACTTTGGTAAAAATATCAAGTGGTGAATTACTTAACTGCTGAATGACAAACAGATGGCATGGTGTGACTGAGAAATAATCCGTGCTACTTGAGGGCAGAAACTTTCTTTTAGACCCTTCAGAATACCTGGTGTAGAATTATACATTAATACATGTTTGTTAGGTGAAAGGACACATGAATACATCATTAATTAGCTTTCCAGTTTCAAAGTTTGTGTCAATAGCATGGATGTAAGATTATTGCAAAACTGAGAAAGGTACTTAGAGGACTCAGAAATTATAAGTCTTTTATTTATTTATTTATTTTTGAGATGAAGTCTCGCTAGAGGACTCAGAAATTATAAATCTTTTATTTATTTATTTATTTATGAGATGAAGTCTCACTCTGTTGCCCAGGCTGGAGTGCAATGGCACAATCTTGGCTCACTGGACCCTCTGCCTCCTGGGTTCAAGCGATTCTCCCACCTCAGCCTCCCGAGTGGCTGGGACTACAAGTGCCTGCCACCATGCCCGGCTAACTTGCTACATTTTTAGTAGAGATGGGGTTTCACGATGTTGGCCAGGCTGGTCTCAAACTCCTGACCTCAGGTAATCTGCCCACCTCAGCCTCCCAAAGTGCTGGGATTACAGGCGTGAGCCACCACACTCAGCCAGAAATTATAACTCTAACCAGGATTCTCAAACCTACAATACAATGAAGTATCATTTCTCTCTTACAGGTTTTTGGTTTTAACCAATCTATTTTTAAAGGGGCAATTCAAAGATTATGGCTTATATGGTAGATTTCTGTTGACTATAATCAAATGTTCACTGTATAACAAGCGATAATTTGCAAAAGGCATATTTATGCATTACATTAAATGTGGATCCTCTTCTAAAACTAGAATAAGCTTCAGTTCAGTCACCCAATATGGGAAGAATAGAGGTGGCAAGAAATTAAGCTCAAGTTTATGTTTTGAAACAAAAGAAATCTTGTTAAAAAGATTCTTCTGAGTTATTATATAACAACCATTCTTCTAGCTGTCAGTTTAGCTAGTCAGAAAGATACAAAAAAACTAAAACCAAAACCAAAACCAGATATGCTCTATGTGCCTATTTATTGTACCTTACCCTTAACCTGAAATTCCATCCTTTAAGAGAATGAATGTCACTTATCTGCCAGAAGTTTGTTTTTTTAGAGAAAGGGTTTCAAATCAGCCACTTAAGTAGTCTATTACTAGTGTAAAATAAATTCCACTTAGCATCACAGCATAGGAATAACCATATTGCTCAAAAATACACAACCCTGATATATAGCATAATTATTTTAGAGCTATCATCACACATTTATCTAGTGTCTATGTATCCAGCACAGTGAAAGATTTAGCTTAAAGGGTAGAGGGGGGCAGATTGCTACAATTGGTTTTTAAAGACAGTATGTGGAAAGTCAGAATAATTTTAGATTACCAAGCAATTAGAATAAGGGCACACAGAGGGAACAGTAGGATTTGGCAGATTCCTCTACTTTCATCTTCAGTGGGGTTAAAAAAAAAAAGCCACAATTACAACTGAAATTTAACTGAAAGTGATTTCCAAACTCAAAGTCGAATATAATACCACTTGGTACTTAATGTCATACCTGATAGAGATACATAAAAAGAATGAATATGAATACAGTCAAATTCAACTTAAATTTTAAGCAGAATCCCACATTTAAGTAAGTCTCTTTCATTACATAGATATTTGATCTGATCAGAACAATTTGCTTTGAGACCGAAAAGATCTGGCATTTGACTTATTAGGGATTGGAAAAAGAAGACCTTTGGCTTTCTAAGCAGCCATTTCATTCATGGCATCAACAGCCGATGGCAGCCACGTGGAAATGTATGCTGGGTATTTGGATACTTTAAATATGTACAAGCAATAGCTTATAACCAGTGAAAATAATAAGAACATAATTCAGCATAAGTGTCCAAGATAAGATACAAAAAAAGCAGAAAAAGTGCTTGAATCTACAGGTCTTCCCTGAAAGTTTAAAAAATGTTTAACTCTTAAGCAGGTAGGGCTTTTAATAGAATTTGCATAGCAGCATACAAGATAATTTGCATTAAAATATATGAACAGAGATTCTTCCATGGCTTTGAAAACAAACAAATATATCCACATGCATATAAGTTAAGCAAGAAGACCTGGAGTTTCTCACAAAATTTTAAAAAATCTATTATAACCTTTTCTCACACTTTTGTCCATCAAAACCATTTACAGTTAATCCTGTTTCTAGGACAAACACAGCCTTGTCCAGATTCCACACAGCTTAAATTTTTTTTTAAGCATAATTTCTGGGGCCAGGTGCAGTGGCTCACATCTATAATCCCAGCACTTTGGGAGGCTGAGGCAGAAGTATTGCTTGAGCTCAAGAATTCAAGACCAGTCTGGGAAATATGGCGAAACCCTGTCTCTAAAACAAAACAAAACCAAAACAAAAAACACAAAAATTAGCCAGGTGTGGTGGCACACACCTGTGGTCCCAGCTAGTCAGGAGGCTGAGGTGAAAGGTTCATTTGAGCCCAGAAGGTTGAGGCTGCAGTCAGCTATGATCATACCACTGCACTCTAGCCTGGGTGACAGAGTGAGAACCTGTTTCAAAAAAAGAAAGAAAGAAAAAAAGAAACAAATTCTGTTTATTGGCTAAGTGCATTCAGTCAGCTAGAAAAAGCTTTGTTACCATTCAACTTAGGAGGATAAATTAGGAAAATAATCAGTAATGTTAGGTTATTGGTTGTTTAGAAAGATTTTTTACTTATAAAAATATAATAAATAATCCAATCTCTCCTGCCATGCAATCATTTTCAGCATAGAAGATAAAAACAGGCACTATCAGACCTTCTTTGGCCTAAAAAGTGCTAAAACATGGCTTTAAAATAGGTGGATGACATTTAAAGTAGTATTTTTGATTGCCTATATATGTTCCAGTATTTAACCTGAAACTCTTGTCTACTAGGAAAGTGAGTTTACAGTTACAACTATCTAATAAATACTGTATGAACATACATATGAAAACATATGAAGTATTTCTTCATATAAAACATTAGATACTAATTTCCAGGTCATATTTCATTTGATGACTTCAGGAAAGGACTTACCTTTTTCAGAAAATGAAAAACTGAGCGTTTTTCTTTTGTTCCTTTCCTTTTCTTTTTATGAAGAGAAAGGAGAGAAGTTTTAGGAGAAGAGGCGGGAGATGTTTCATATACCAATTGGCTGCTCCTAGGCATCTGTGTGGAATGTGGAGAAGCTGTCTAAGCCCCAGGTTTGGGGGGCACAGGAAGCAGTCCCTCTGAATGGGGAGTGGACATGATTCTGCAGTTTCCTTTCCATTCTACACACTGGAACCCACAACATCCTCAACAATTTGCTTAATTCAAAATGAAAAAGAAATGAAAAGTGAGCTGGTTCTATAAAAAAGGTAGAATATTGAAAATGCCCATTTTTCGTTATCATTTGAAAATAATTTGCCATACTTTGGCATCTAAATATAAATACATATTTATCATGGTGTCTCATTCATTAGAAAGCACTTCATTTGTGGACTGAAAATCCCAGAAACACATTTGGTTGAAGAATAACCTTCGTCATCATGATTGGAGAGCTGTTAAGTGTGTAAGACAAGCAGCATAAGGGCTCTGGTTCTTGGGGCTGCTAGTGGACAAAGGAAACCGCCCATACTTTCATTTCACACTAAGACTCAAAAGTCGTTATTAAGAACCCTACAGACCTCAGTGCTACACACGTCAGTTTAACCTTGACCAAAATGAGTGAAATGAACACATGCCTTGCATTTCCTGCTCATATTTAAATCACACCTATTTTACATCTTCATATAACCAATGAGCAGGGTGGCTCAGAAGCTCCCCTGCAAATCTTAGTGGCTTAGCCTTTCACATTAACACAGAAAACCTCAACCACGTGGCTTTGCTGCTGAAGTCTGTAAACACATCATTCAACATCTCATATTAATAATGCTCTCACTGCATAGAGGCTTCCAAGATTGCTTACCTGAGGATATTAATGTAGTAAAATTCTGATTCCAGAAATCATTGCTACACCTTCCAGACATTTTTATTCCCTCCCTGAAATGAAAATTTATCTTGGACCAGGCGCAGTGGCTCACGCCTATAATCCCAGCACTTTGGGAGGCCAAGGCAGGTGGATTCCTTGAGGTTGGGAGTACAAGACCACCCTGGCCAACATGGTGAAACTCTGCCTCTACTAAAAATACAAAAATTAGCTGAGTGTGGTGGCAGGTGCCTGTAATCCCAGCTATTTGGGAGGCTGAGGCAGGAGAATCACTTGAACTCAGGAGGTGGACGTTGCAGTGAGTGAAGATCATGCCACTGCACTCCAGCCTGGGCGACAGAGTGAGACTCTATCTCAAAAAAAAAATAACATCCAAGTAATACTACCTGTTCTTTGAGACCCAGGGACTGCGCTAATCTTGACATTTTATATTGATATTATACCATTTTAAATGTTTGCAGATATATACCTCCTTCAAAATTAGGAAAAACAAGCTGAGTGTGATTTTCTAATACTACAAATCAGCAATCTTATTGCTACTGTGTCCTAATGATGACATCTGGCAATGCTTAACCAAAAGCAGGTAGCTGTTCCATGGTCTCATCACCCTGCCCACTGTAGGGAGTGCTGTGAAGCCAACACTAAATCTTGAATGAGCAGTTGCTTGTCTATGCCACTGCTGCCACAAAGGGCCAGGCCACGGCCAGGATGCTACATGGGCAGCCCAAAACAACTCGACATGATGTTTGTGCGGAAGAGCTGGCTTCACCCACAAAGTCTACTCCTCAAGCAGGCTGGCTCTTTTAGGATTTATCTTGCTCAAAGAGATCTGCCTACTGGAAGAGATGCCATTAAGGAAACCCACCTTGAAGACTATTCCTCTAAACTAGGATAGGTGATCTCCTTGAAATGGCAGTGATTTCCAGTTATTCAAATAGTGACTAATAAAGCTCCACTAACCCTAACCAAAGGCACATTTGGTAAGCAATAAAAAAAAATGGCTTAACCTAGGAAGAGGAATTTTCTTTTAAAATAAATCTTATAATATCCCCTGGCTCCTACCAAAAATAAAACTGGAAAAACCTAAACCAAGCAAAACTTTTCTTTCAAAGCAGTGGCTTCCAACTTGCTTTTCAACTCAGTCACCACTAGAAAGGAAGTGGAAGGCAAGACAAATCAAATTTTGCAAGTTCTAAGTCCCAGAGATAGCACTTAGAGTGGCAAAGCTTGGGATAAGGTGGGAAGTGACTGCCAGGCTGGGATAGAGGGAGAACCAGGGCTAATGGAAGAACGCTTTGGTGATACAACTCAAGGATTTCCTATGGTGGAAGGAGCTAGTGAGTACAGTAAATTCCAAGACATACAACCTATCTGGAATGCTCACGAAGCAACAGGCTGCTGCAAGCTAGCACCTGGGAAGGGACAACTGTTCTGAACAACAGATCAAGGCTAAGCACAACACAAATCCTACAGGAAGAAGAAAAACAAAACAATGCTAGGGTATTTGATAATGTCTAAAAGGAAAACAATGAGCCATTATTTTTAGCAGGAGAAATAAACCTAATTACTCATAAACCGTATTATGAAACAAGATAATAAATCAACAGCTTCATTTTGGAGCTTTTTAGAGTCCTAGAATATCTGGCCAAGGTAGATTGTGAAAGATAGACTCTTCTTTAAACACGGTTATGGTTCAGCAGTGATTTGCAGGTCCTTGGGAAGGCACTGTGCTGAAGGAGAGAGCAAAG
This sequence comes from Aotus nancymaae, assembly GCF_030222135.1. Classification (NCBI taxonomy): domain Eukaryota; kingdom Metazoa; phylum Chordata; class Mammalia; order Primates; family Aotidae; genus Aotus; species Aotus nancymaae. The sequence continues at coordinate 24,017,288 of NW_026988443.1, read as the reverse complement.
AGTTTTCTTTTGTGCTTTTTTTTTCGAGGTGGAAATATTTCTTGTGACAGTCAAGGTCCTTTTCTGATTTTTTGTTGCTCATACAAGCAGTCCCATACGAGTGACTTTGGCCGATAGGAACGTGTGCAACACAAATACAATCGGCTTTGGACAAGAGTGCAGGTCCATGGTCTGTGGAGAAAGGATGTAAGTATCACTACCATATACAGACAACTTAATAAACAAAAATGCATATAAATTTACTTTTAACTTAGGTAAAGAATGTGCCAGAGCTATGGAAACTCTTGGGAACTTAAAGCCACAGGCAAAAGTGCACTATGGAGAAAGGTGATTCCATGTCATAATACTGGTATGAGGTTTCACCTCCCCAATTAGGAGACAACTGGTGATGTAATGGGTTCCCCCATGCCTGGTAGGGAGAACTAAAAAGTAGAGAATTTAAAATTGAAGGCCAGGAGCGGTGGCTCACGCCTGTAATCCCAGCACTTTGGGAGGCTAAGGTGGGCAGATCACCTGAGGTTGGAAGTTCGAGATCAGCCTGACCGACATAGAGAAACCCCATCTCTACCAAAAACACAAAATTAGCCAGGCATGGTGGTGCTTGTCTGTAATCCCAGCTATTTGGGAGGCTGAGCCAGGAGACTCACTTGAACCAATTTTAAATTTAAAATTTCATGGTTCTAAATGGAATGTCAGTCCATGATTTTGTACATAAGGGGTAAGAAGTAATGAGAAGAAAAGAGAGAACATCTATCAGATACACATGTGTTTCAGAAACACTCTTACCAGTTCTCCCTCGGGACCACCAAAATCCAAGTATAGATTTCGGATGCCATCATCAGCAGACATTTTCAGCTTTTCAAAGGGGTAGCGGTACAGTATGCTGCTGGAGCCTCCATTTTCCCTGGAGATGGTGAACCCATTTTCATAGTGAATGGTAAGTCTCACCTCTTGGCCATTTAACATGCAGCCTATTGAGGAAAAGCAAGAAACATTAGTTGTAAAGTTGCTATGTCAGTTATCAAGTGAAAAGGGATTCTTCTGACTTCAAAATAGAAAAAATATTATTTTCTTGAGAATGTGTGATGCCTAACCTATATGGAACCTTCTAAAGTGAGTTTTGTTTTGGTCACTGAGATGGGGCATAAATGACCATAACATTCCTTGACATCTGATTCAGTTTAATTCCCACTGAACGCTTGTGCTGGCAAGTGTGTGTAGGCTGTGCAGGGCACTGGAGAAGTAAGAGACACAGTACCTGCTCTCAAGGACTTTGTAAACGCATTGGCATAAACAGAAAATCCCCAACTGTGTAAGGCAGAATGTACAGAACATAAGCAAACAATAAACTGAATGAGGCCAAAGTCAAGGAAAGATGTGGCTTCACATAAGCCCTAAAGAATTGGTAAAACTGGCAGGGCGCGGTGGCTCACGCCTATAATCCCAGCACTTTGGGAGGCCGAGGCGGGTGGATCACGAGGTCAGGAGATCGAGACCATCCTGGTCAACAAGGTGAAACCCCGTCTCTACTAAAAATACAAAAATTAGCTGGACATGGTGGCGCGTGCCTGTAGTCCCAGCTACTCGGGGGGCTGAGGCAGGAGAATTGCTTGAACCCAGGAGGTGGAGGTTGCGGTGAGCCGAGATCGCGCCACTGCACTCCAGCCTGGATAACAAGAGAGAAACTCCATCACAAAAAAAAAAAAAAAGAATTGGTAAAACTGGGCCAGGTGCAGTGGCTCACACCTGTAATCCCAGCAGTTTGGGAGGCCGAGGTGAGTGGATCACTTGAGGTCAGGAGTTTGAGACCAGCCTGCCAACATGCCGAAACCCTGTCTCTTCTAAAAATACAAAAATTAGCTGGGCATGGTGGCACATGCCTGTAATCCCAGCTACTTGGGAGGGTGAGGCAGGATAATAGCTTGAACCCGGGAGGCAGAGGTTGCAGTGAGCTGAAATCGCGCCGCTGCACTCCAGCCTGGGTGACAAGAGTGAGACTGTCTCGGGAAAAAAAAAAAAAAGAATTGGTAAAACTGGACAGTCAGGGAGGAAGAGGCAGAAGGACTGAACTGGGCAAGAAGGAACAACCAAAGGAACAAAGGCAGAGAGGCCTTTCAGGGGCTGTGACATGGTTTGGTTGACATTTGGGATGAAGATAATGTTCATCAAAGTTAAAGGCTTGACTCAGCAAAAGACACGGTCAATCCTATCAAAGACACAATTCAAAGGATACATCTGAATTGAGAGAACAAAAACAATTTTGGTCATCAAGACTGGTAAATGCCCCAGGTGTGGTGGCTCATGCCTATAATCCCAGCCCTCTGGGAGGCTAAGGCAGGAGGATCACTTGAGGCCAGGCGATGGAGACCAGCCTGGGTAACATGGCAAGATCTCATTTCTACTAAAAATAAAAAATGTATCCAGGCATGGTGGCATGTGCCTATAGTCCCAGCTACTTGAGAGGCTGGGGTGGGAGGATCAATTGCATCCAGGAGTTCAAGGCTGCAGTGAGCTATGATCATGCCACTGCCCTCTAGCCTGGGTGACAGAGCAATCTCTAAAAAAAATTTAAAAAGAGAAATTTAGAGATATTTTTGTTTTTTTGAGACTTAGTCTCCCTCTGTCACCCAGGCTGGAGTGCAGTGGCATGATCTTGGCTCATTGCAACCTCAATCTCCCAGGCTGAAGTGATTCTCCTGCCTCAGCCTGCCGAGTAGCTGGGATTACATACACACATCATCACAGCCTGCTAATATTTTTGCATTTTTAGTAGAGACAGGGTTTCACCATGTTGGCCAGGTTGGTCTTTAACTCCTGACTGCAAGTGATCCACCCACCTTGGCCTCCCAAAGTGTGGGGATTACAGGTGTGAGCCATGACACCCGGCCTTGTTTTTTGAGACAGAGTCTTGCTCTGTCGCCCAGAATGGAGTGCAGTGGCACAATCTCGATTGATTCCTGCCTCTCAGGTTCAAGCAATTCTCGTGCCTCAGCCTCCCAAGTAGCTGGGATAACAGATGGACAACACCACACCCAGCTAATTTCTTGTATTTTTTAGTAGAGACGGAGTTTCCACATATTGCCCAAGCTGGTCTCAAACTCCTGAGCTCAGGCAATGCACCTGCCTTAGCCTCCCAAAGTGCTGGGATTACAGGTGTGAGCCATTGCACCTGATCTGAGAGATTTTTTTTTTTTTGAGATAGAGACTCACTCTGTCGCCCAGGCTGTGGAGTGCAGTGGTGCAATCTCGGCTCACTGCAACCTCCACTTCCTGGGTTTAAACCATTCTTATGCCTCAGCCTCCTGAGTAGCTGGGATTACAGATGTTTGCCACCATGCCTGGCTAATTTTTGTGTATTAAGTAGAGACAGAGATTTCACCATGTTGGCCAGGCTGGTCTGGAACTCCTGACCTCAAGTGATCCACCCACCTCGGGCTCCCAAAGTGCTTGACCCCTGAGATTTCTTTGTCTGTTTTGGATTGTTTCCCCTGGAGAACCAGAAAAGGAAACCGCCGGGCACGGTGGCTCACGTCTGTAATCCCAGCACTTTGGGAGGCTGAGGTGGGCGAATCACCTGAGGTTGAGAGTTCAAGACCAGCCTGACCAACATGGAGAAACCCTGCCTCTACTAAAAATACAAAATTATCTGGGCGTGGTGACACATGCCTGTAATCCCAGCTACTCGGGAGGCTGAGACGGGAGAATTGCCTGAACCCTGGAGGAGAAGGTTGCAGTGAGCCGAGATCATGCCACTGCACTCCAGACTGGGCAACAAGAGCAAAACTCTGTCTTAAAAAAAAAAAAAACAGAAAAGGAAACCAAATGTGATTGTGTGAGTGAGTGTGTGTGTGTGTGTGTGTGTGTGTGTAGAGCAGGCACCTGTGAGACGTGACTTTTTTTTTTAAGTATAAATTCCCCTTCTAGTAAGAGGAGTGGCCCTTTTTTGATGGGATAACATCTGGGGCTTATTAGCAAAGATCTGAGCTGACACAGGTGGCTTATTATGTCTTGGTTCACTTAGAAACCTTTTGGATGGCTATATATCCACTATCCACTCCAATTTATAAATAAGTCAGTAAAAAATTCAATATGTTGATTTTGTTTTGGGAGGCCGAGGTGGGTGGATCACCTGAGGTCGGGAGTTCGAGACCAACCTGACCAACATGGAGAAATCCTGTCTCTCCTAAAAAAAAAAAAAAAAAAAAAAAATACAAAATTAGCCAGACATGGTGGTGCATGCCTGTAATCTCAGCTACTCGGGAGGCTAAGACAGGAGAATTACTTAAACCTGGAAGGCAGAAGTTGCGGTGAGCCAAGATCGCACCATTGTACTCCAGCCTGGGCAACAAGAGCAAAACTCCATCTCAAAAAAAAAAATTCAAACAACTGGTTGGGCACAGTGGCTCATGCCTGTCATTCCAGCACTTTGGGAAGCTGAGGTGGAGGATCACTTGAGGCCAGGAGTTTAAGTCCAGACAACATAGTGGGATTTTATCTCTACCAAAATTACAAAAATTAGCCAGGCATGGTGGCATGCACCTGTAGTCCCAGTTACTTGGTAAGCTTCGGTGGGAGGATCTCTTCAGCCTGGAAGGTCAAGGATGCAGTGAACCATGTTCGTGCCACTGCACTCCAGCCTGGGCAACAGAGTGAGACTGTGTCTCTAAAAAATAACATAAAATTAAAAAATTCAAACAACATAAAAGTGGCCTATAACTGCAGCTGGATTTAGGGATGGAGAAAAAGCCAGGGATGTTTATGGCCCAAATTACTAAGCAGTAAAAGGCATTGCCCACTTCAACAGCTAAGAGAGAGCTGTACCTCTCCCTCCATCGTTTCCTCTCTTGCATTTGTCCCTCTTCCAGGCTAAGGCTAATCCCCTCACCTGTGCTTTGGATTGCATCTACCCTCACCTTCCTAGAAACTGTACAGGAACTGATTACTCTTTCTACCTCTTGTGTTTTCAATATGTCCCTCTGAATCAGATCCCTCCCATTCACTTTTTTAAATGCTCAAGTCTCTCTCATTATTAAAAGAAATGCCACTGGGCCAGGCACAGTGGCTCATGCCTGTAATCTCAGCACTTTGGGAGGCTGAGATGTACAGATCACCCGAGGTCAGGAGTTCGAGACCAGCCTGGCCAAAATGTCGAAGACCCGTCTTCTACTAAAAATACAAAAATTAGCTAAGTGTGGTGGCATGCACCTGTAATCCCAGCTACTCAGGAAGCTGAAGCAGGAGAATCGCTTGAACCCGGGAGGCGGAGGTTGCAGTGAGCTGACATCGCGCCACTGCATTCCACAGCCTGGGTGACAGAGCGAAACTCCGTCTCAAAAAAAAAAAAAAATCAGCTGGGCATGGTGGCGTATGCCTGCAGTCCCAGCTACCCAGGAGGCTGAGGCAGGAGAATCGCTGGAACCTGGGAATTGGAGGTTGCAGTGAGCCATGATCATATCACTGCACTCCAGCCTGGTGAGAAAGCGAGACTCAGTCTCAAAAAAAGAAATGCCACTACTCAACTCTGTTACCTTACCTCCAAGGACCACTCACCTTTCTACTCCTCTTCATAACTTCTTTAAAAGCTATTTACTCAGTTTGCCCATAATTCACTTCATGTCCGCTCCTCAGCCCTCTGCAATCTGCCACTGCCATCAAATCGTTATACATCGCTCCCCAAGGGCATCAATTATCTCCATAATGCTAAATCCAATCTCCTTTTTTGGCCTTTGGTACTTGTACTACTAATTGTTGGCTGTCTATCAGCTTCTATTTCTCTATTTTTCTTTATAGGCAAACCCCAATTTTATTCAGATTTCTACTGTGTTCTAATGTGTTTCAGGGAAGGGTACTCCCAACTTATGGATAGACAGCTTCTGGGCCAAGCAGAGCATGGGTTTCCCCTGGTGATTGTTCTGGTTCAGAGTGGACATATGAGCCAAACTGGCTCAATCAGGTTAAAAAAGATCTATGACTGGAAAGAGAAGACACCTCTCTGTCACTCTTGCTCTCTCTCTTTTATGTAAGATATTTATTTCATATTTATTGTAGTCTTAGTGGCCATGTCCTATTAATTTCAGCATAAACCATCCCAACTGATACAATCACTCCTACTGACTTTTCCTCCCATTGAAACACTCTTCCTTTGGCTTCCATGGCCCTTGCCATCCCCACCAATCCCGGTTTCCTTTTACTGCTCTAGCTACTACTTCTCAAATTGCTAAGTTAGGGATGGGGGGATCGGTTTTTTTCACACCAGGATGTTGTTAAGTGTAAAACTTACATTAGAGCTGGCTTTCTAAGAGGCTCCCTAATAGTAATTTAATAAAGCTAGGAGGACAAATGGCTCAATAAATAATAAATTAAAAAATCAATGTTGGCTGGGTGTGGTGACTCACGCCTGTAATCTCAGCACTTAGGGAGGCTAAGATGGGTGGATGACGACGTCAGGAATTCAACATCAGCCTGGCCAAGATGCTGAAACCCCGTTTCTACTAAAAATACAAAAATTAGCTGGGCATGGTGGCACATGCCTGTAATCCCAGCTACTCAGGAGGCTAAGGCAGGAGAATCGCTTGAACCTGGGAGGCGGAGGTTGCGGTGAGCCAAGATGATGCCACTGAACTCCAATCTGAGTGACAGGACTCCATCTCAAAAAAAAAAAAAAAAAAAAAAAATTGGCATTATAATAAGGTGAACACTGGTAAATACAACCAGTGTTGTATTTATCCATTTTGTGTAGGTAGTACAAGCAGTGTACACGTTACTCACTTTGTGTCTATTTATTTATTTATTTTTGAGACAGGGTCTCACTCTGTCACCCAGGCTGGAGTGCAGTACGGCAGCCTGAACCTTCAGGGCTTAAGCAATCCTCCTACTTCAGCCACCTGAGTAGCTGGGACTATAGGCATGCGTCACCATGCCTGGCTATTTTTTAAAATTTTTGGTAGAGACGAGGTCTCCCTGTGTTGCCCAGGCTTATTTTATTATTTATTTATATATTTTTTTAGAGACATGGTCTCATTCTGTTGCCTAAGCTGGAGTGCAATGGTGTGATCATAGTTCACTGCAGTCTCAAACTCCTGGGCTCAAGTGATTATCTTGCCTCAGTCTCCCAAATAGCTAGGACTACAGGTGTATGCCACCATGCCCAGCTCATTTTTTTTTTTTTTTTAATAAAGATGGTGTTTTGCTGTGTTACCCAGGCTAGTCTCGAACTCTGGTGTTAAGTAATCCTTCTGCCTTGGCCTCCTAAAGTGCTGAGATTACAGGCATAAGTCGCAGTGCTTGGTCAACTTTGTATTTCTTTAAATGAGAACTGCTGGTGGTTATCAGTGTGTCACGAAGAACAAAGAACCGAATGACAGAGTTGTATGCTACAGATCCTGTTTCTGGGCCTCTGGGGGGCTCTGTTTCTAGCAAGGCCCCTGGCCAATCTCTCCAGGAGTCATAGGATTATGTGTGTCACTCAGAGCAACCCAGAAGGGAGTAGGTCTTTCATGTTAGACCTGGCCTGACTACCCAGGACTGTCTCAGAGAAAGGCTGGGGCATCCTTCCCAGTGAAAGAACATAGGAAAAATCAGCCCATCAGGTATAAGCAACAGGCTCATCATGCCCAGGGTCACAAAGAACATGACACTGTGTTCCTCTCTGATTGCTATTTGGTCAAAGGCATCAAGTAGGTCTTACTTATTTTTCTTTTATTACAAAGCACAGCACTTGGTAAATACTAAAACACTCACCAAATATTTATTAACTTAATAAATTAGACTGATATTGTATGTCCTTCAGAAGTTTAACCTGGTCATAAAAATGAGTCATTAAGAAAAATTCAGGGGCTTAAGGCTCTGGTTTTGGAGTCCAAAAAGGCCCCAATTCAAGTCCTAACCATACTAACACCAGTTCCCTTATCTTGAAAATACAGGTGACAACATCTGCCCCAGAGAGTTGTATGTGAAGATTAGGCGATGCCTGTATTTCATTTATGCCTTATGACAGCCCTGATACATCCCTATTATTATTTTGGTTTCTGTCCTTCCTACTTTAAAGATAAGAGCTATGCTTACCTTATTTTATTACAGCTAGTAAAAGCACAGAGTATACACAGAGAAATATTTGCCAAATAGATGGGTAAAAAGAACTCAAGAATTTCTAAGAAATGGTGAAAAATATGGCCACAGAAACTGTTTCCTCATATATTTTAACAATATAAATCCTTTTAAATGCTTGTTTTTCTTCTCTTCTCCCAGATTTTCTTCATTTTTATTAATCTAATTCCTTTATTTACTGCTTCTTAGTCTTCATATTACCAAAGCTACAGGTATATAAAGTACCGTCATAAAGTTCTTGTATGATTTAAAAACTTTAATGGCTTAAATAATTGGTATGATGAAAATAAGTCTTTAAAAAGTATGCTATATGGCTGGGCAAGTTGGCTCACGCCTGTAATCCCAGCACTTTGAAAGTCCAAGGCAGGAGGATGATGAGGTCAGGAGTTCCAGATCAGCCTGGCCAACATAGTGAAACCCTGTCTCTACTAAAAATACAAAACTTAGCTGGGCATGGTGGTATATGCCTGTAGTCCCAGCTACTCAGGAGGCTGAGGCAGGAGAATTGTTTGAACCAGGGAGGTGGAGGTTGTAGTGAGCCGAGATCACACCACTGCACTCCAGCCTGGACAACAGAGCAAGATTCTGTTTCAAAAAAAAAAAAAAGTATACTATACAATTTTTAAAATACTTTCAAACCCTATGACAACTGGAAAATGGCTTTATGTACTTGAGGAAGTGAGCTGCACTCTATGCCTGTTTATCTTGAAGTTCATATTCGCAAGAAGGAAAAAGTCCTTCTGTACCAGAGGGATCACTGATTAGTTCTACTGTAACTATACCCTAATCAAGGTTTAAAACGAAATGAACATTAGGAAGATTGTGTATTGTATTTACTCGTCACATTTAGTAGGTATTCACTGAAATTTTTCTAGATGAGCAAACTGTAACCAAAATGTACAGAGCAAGGAACAGCTTAACTGATTTCTTTGTGCCAACTATAATTTCAATAGACAATTCTGAATTTCCCAACAATTTTTTTTTTTTGAGACAGGGTCTTGTTCTGTTGCCCAGGCTGGAGTGCAGTGATGTGATCACAGCTCACTGAATCCTTGACCTCCCAGGCTCAAGCAATCCTACCACCTCAGCCTCCTGAGTAGTTGGGATTACAGGCATGCTCCACCAGGCCTGGGTAATTTTTGTATTTTTTTTGTAGAGATGAGGTTTCGCCATGTTGCCCAGGCTGAGCTCAAGTGATCTACATGCCTCAGCCTCCCAAAATGCTTGTATTATAGGTGTGAACCACAAGGTAATATTTTTATATAAATATGTAATATTGGCCGGGCGCGGTGGCTCACGCCTGTAATCCCAGCACTTTGGGAGGCCGAGGCGGGTGGATCACGAGGTCAAGAGATCGAGACCATCCCGGTCAACATGGTGAAACCCTGTCTCTACTAAAAATACAAAAAATTAGCTGGGCATGGTGGCGTGTGCCTGTAATCCCAGCTACTCAGGAGGCTGAGGCAGGAGAATTGCCTGAACCCAGGAGGTGGAGGTTAGCAGTGAGCCGAGATCGCGCCATTGCACTCCAGCCTGGGTAACGAGAGCGAAACTCAGTCTCAAAATAAATAAATAAATAAATAAATAAAAAATAAATATGTAATATTTATATATATCTTAGGGGTACATGCGATATTTTGTTACATGTGTAAAATGTGTAATGATTAAGTCAAGGTATTTAGGGTATCTATCACCTTGACTATTTAACAATTCTATGTGTTGGGAACATTTTAAGTCCTTTCTTCTATTTGAATTATACAATGTATTATTGTTAACTACAGTCGCCATACTCTACTCTTGAACATTATAACTTATTCCTTCTTTCTAACTGTATGTTTATACCCATTACCCAACTCTTCTTCATAGCCCCTCACAACAAACCCATCCCAACAGTTAGTATTTATCTTCTACTCTCTACATCCATGTGATCAACTTTTTTAGCTCCCATATGAGTGAGAACATGCTATATTTGTCTTTCTATGCCTGGCTTATTTCATTTAACATAATGACCTCCAGTTTTATCCATGTTGCTACAAAAGACATGACTGCATTATTATTTTGAGATGGAGTTTTGCTCTTGCTGCCCAGGCTGAAGTGCAGTGGGGTGATCTCAGCTCACCATAAGCTCCACCTCCCGGGTTCAAATGATTCTCCTGCTTCAACCCCCCAAGTAGCTGGGATTACAGGCATGTGCTACCACGTCCCGCTAATTTTGTATTTTTAGTAGAGATGGGGCTTCTCCATGTTGGTCACGCTGGTCTCAAACTCCTGACCTCAGGTGATCCACCCTCCTCAGCCTTCCAAAGTGCTGGGATAACAGGCGTGAGCGTCACATGGCCTGACTGCATTACTTTTTACGGCCAAATAGTATCCCATTGTGTAAATATACCATATTTTCTTAATCCATTTGTCTGCTGATGGACACTTAGGTTGATTCTATATCTTTGTTATTATGAATAGTGCTGTAATAAACATGGGTGTACAGGTATCTTTCTGATATGCTAATTTCTCTTCTTGTGGACAGATAGTAGTAGGATTGCTAGATCATAAGGTAGTTTTTTAGTTTTTTGAGAAATAGTCATACTGTTTTCTGTGATGGCTATACTGATTTAGAGTCCCACCAACAGTGTATAAGAGTTCTCTTTTCTCTGCATCCTCACCAACATCTGTTATTTTTTGTCTTTTTAATAATAGCTATTCTAACAGTTACCAAGGTGATATTAAAGTACAACTATATGGTTTTAAAAGGAAGTTGATGTAAAAAAATACAGCTATTCCGGCCAGGCACAGTGGCTCACGAGGTCAGGAGTTGGAGACCAGCCTGGCCAATATGGTGAAACCTCGTCTCTACTAAAAATACAAAAAAACTAGCCAGGCGTGGTGGCGTGTGCCTGTAGTCCCAGTTATTCGATGAGGCTGAGGCAGAAGAATTGCGTGAACCTAGAAGGCAGAGGTTGCAGTGAACCAAGATTGCACCAGTGCACTCTAGCCTAGGCAATAGAGGGAGACTCCGTCTCAAAAACAAAAAACCAAAAAAAAACAGCTGTTCCAATGCAAGACACCCCCCGCAAAAAAAATACAGCTGTGAATAAGAACAAAAAAGTTTAAAATTTCCATAAAACGTTTTTTTTTGTCTATTTAAAAATATAAAGAACCAGCTGGTCCTCACTCTTCCTTTCCTCTAGCCATCATATTTAAACAACTATGAGCCTGGGAAGCTTTTACCTGCAAAATGAAATTTAGCTGCTAGACTCCAAAAAAAAAAAAATGAACTAAAAAATGCTGAAAATCCAAGCTGCGTTCTTCATTTTGGAAAGCATATCCCCTTGAATTCTTGAGGATGATACAGTGACCCTAGATGCCAGCAAAGGGCATGAGTGTGCTGGCCTAACCCCTCGGCTGCCCACAGGAACACAGAGCATCCCAGTGTGATTCTGGTATAAGCCACCACACCCCAATTCCAACACTGTATTTTTTTCAAACTTTGTTTACTCTTTTTTTTCCAAGAGAGATGAGGTATCACCATGTTGCCCAGGCTGGTCTTGAACTCCTGGACTCAAGTGATCTGCCCACCTTAGCCTCTCAAAGTGCTGGAATTACAAGCATGAACTACTTTGCCTGGCCCAATACTGATTTTTAATTTCTTTCTTTCTTTCTTTTTTTTTTTTTTTTTGAGACAGAATCTCCCACTATTGCCCAGGCTGGAGTGCAGTGGTGTGATCATAGCTCACTGTAGCCTCTGCCTCCCAGGTTTAAGCAATTCTCGTGCCTCAGCCTCCCGAGTAGCTGGGACTTCAGGCATGTGCCACCATGGTCAACTAATTTTTGTATTTTTAGTAGAGACGGGGTTTCACCATGTTGGACAGGCTGGTCTCAAACTCCTGACCTCAGGTGATCTGCCCACTTCAGCCTCCCAAAGTGCTAGGATTACAGGCATGAGCCACCATGCCCGGCTGCCTGTATTGTTAAATAAAGGTTTTTATTTTGTGCAAAGCCAAAAAGAATTTTAAAAAAAGAAAAAAGTTTGCAAACACACACACATATATATACACACACATATATATACACATATACATATATAAACAATACCCCAAATTCATGACAACTAGCCACAAGAGGGCGCCTCCACAATGGAAAGAAACCACCAACCTTATTTCCTTTAGGTGCTTATTTGAATAAGCGTTGGACACACAATTTCAAACTTTTGTAGAGAAACTTCTATTTCAAATCATTTATTTTTCCATAGCCATAAGCTTGCTAGATACTCATATTTTAAGGGCTATCCATGGCTTAGATTCATTCTTCTTAACTGGAGAGTCCATGTATCTAGTACTTGGTAAATGAGTCCTTACATTACTTTTAAGAGACAAGTTTTCACTATGTTGCCCAGGCTGGAGTACAGTGGTTATTCACAGGCTTGATCATTGTGTGCTACAGCCCTGGACTGCGCTCAAGCAATCTTCCCACCTTAGCCTCTGGAGCAGCTGAGACTACAGTGTGTACCACCATGTCTGGCTAATTTTTTTTCATTTAATTAAATTAATTAATTTATTTTGAGACAGGGTCTCACTCCCATCACCAAGGCTGGAGTGCCGTGGCACTATCACAGCTCACTGCAGCCTTGACTTCCTGTGCTCAGGTGATCCTCCTACCTCAACTTCCTGAGCTGGTGTCAGATGTATGTCACCACTCCCAGCTACTTTTTTGTATTTTAAGTAGAAATGAGGTTTCACCATGTTACCATGGCTGGTCTCAAACTCCTGGGCTCAAGCAATGCGCCAGCTTCAGCCTTCCAAAGTGCTGGGATTACAGGCATGAGCCACTGTACCTAGCTTCATTTTTCATTTTAGAGATAGGGTCCTCAATTTATTGCTCAAGCTGGTCTTAAAACTCCTGTCCTCAAGCAATCCACCTGCCTCAGCCTCCTGAATAGCTGGGATTATAGGTGTGAGTCACCTTGCCTAGCTAGTCCTTACGATATGCTATTAAATACAGATTAAATGAGAACTGGCACAATGGCTTGTGCCTAGGAGGCTAAGACCAAGAATAGCTTGAGGCCAGGAGTTAAAGACCAGCCTGGGCAACATAGTAAGACCTCATCTCTAAAAAAAATAAACTGAAGGCCGGGGAACAATGGCTCACGCCTGTAATTCCAGCACTTTGGGAGGCCTAGGTGGACAGATAACCTGAGGTCAGGAGTTCAAGACCAGCCTGGCCAACATGGTGAAATCCCGTCTCTACTAAAAATACAAAACTTAGCAGGGTGTGATGGCAGGTGCCTGTAATCCCAACTACTCAGGAGCCTGAGACGGGAGAATTGCTTGAACCTGGGAAGCGGAGGTTGCAGTAGGCCGAGATCATGTCACTGCACTCCAGCATAGGGGATAGAGCAAGACTGTCTTGAAAAAAATAAATAAATAAACTGAAAAGGCCAGGTGCCATCACCTGTAATCCCAGCACTTTGGCAAACTGAGGCAGGAGGATCTCTTGAGGCCAAGAGAGTTTGAGACCAGGCTGGGCTACGAAGTGAGACCCCATCTCTCCAAAAAAATTTTTTTAAATTTTGGGTGCTGTGGTGAGCACCTGTAGTCCTAGCTACTAGGAAGGCTTAGGAGGGAGGATCACTTAAACACAGGAGAGTTTAAGGCTGCAGTGAGCTCAGATCACGTCACTGCACTCCAGCCTGCGTGACAAAGCTAGACTCTATCGAAAGAAACGAAAGGAAAGGAAGGGAAAGGAAAGGAAGGGAAAGGAGGGAAGGGGGAAGGGGGAAGTGGGGAAAGGAGGGAAGGGAGAAGGGAAGGAAGAAAGAAAGAAATGCTGGGCAGCTACTCCAGAGGCTGAAACTGGATCTCTTGATCCCTAGAAGCTCAAGGCTGCAATAAGCTATGATGGATCATGCCACTGCACTCCAGCATGGGTGATAGAGATCTCCACTCTTAAGAAAAAACAGATGAACTGTAAAAATGCCATGTTCTACATATGGTATTATAAATGTGCTTCAAGTCATGTATCAGGCTTTAAAAAACTGCTAATAAAATAAGAGAAACCAGGTTTCTTTCTGTCATCATCACTTTTAGTTGCCACATTTTAACACATTTTAAACTCTGGCACAAATGATAATAGTTTAAAACAGATTATGGTACAGTCATGCATCACCTAATGACAAGAATATGTTCTGAGAAATGTGTAATGCATCATTAGATGATTTTGTGATTGTATGAACATCATAGAGTGTACTTACATAAGCCTAGTTCGCACAGCCCACTACACACCTAGGCTATACGGTATTGCCTATTGCTCTTAGGCTACAAACTTATACAGCATGTTACTGTGCTGAATACTATAGGCAACTGTAACACAATGGTAAGCATTTGTGTATCTTTTTTATGAGATTGAGAATTGAGATGACACCACTGCACTCCAGCCTGGGCAACCAGCCCTGGTTGCCCAGGCTGGAGTGCAGTGGTGTCATCTCAATTCACTCAGTCTCTTGAGCAGCTGGGACTATAGGCGCACACCACTATGCCTGGCTAATTTTTTTTTTTTTGTATTTTTAGTAAAGATGAGGGTTTCACCATGTTGACCAGGCTGCATTTGTGTATCTTAACATATGTACACTTAGAAAAGCTATAGTAAAAATATTGGAATTATGATCTGATGGGATTGCTGTTGTATATGCAATTCATCACTGAAATGTCATTATGCAGTGCATGACTATATAACAGCTCCATTTAATTACTATTAGAAATAAAAAGTAAGCATCTCTACCTAGAGAAACTTCCTTGATCAGCTCAGCAGCAGCATGGCAACCTTGAACAAGTATCCTGGTCCAGGATGATAGATCCCGATGTGTCTCCACCCTGAAGAGATGCATCTCAATGCCCTGTCGAGAGCCTGTCCTGGTAGCAAACGTAAGGTCAGATCCAAGGGATGGGGATCGACATCCAGAGCCAGAATGAACCAACCTAGGACCACAAACAGAGCAGAAATCAAAAGTAACTATGGCATTATCAGAGAAAAATGTCAGGGATTTGTGCTCATTGATAAGCAGAAACTTATAAAAGCCATCAGCAGTTTTTGTATATATACATTTCAAAGTAAGATTATAGTCTATGAAATAGAAACCATTCTGTTTTCCTATAAAATGACCCCTGGTATCACAGTAAGACAAAATACTAGTATTGAACTCCTGGGCTCAAATGATCCTCCTGCCTCAGCCTCCCAAGGTGTTGGAATTACAGGCGTGAGCCACCGGAATCTGGCCAAAATACTTAGCTAGGTGAACTGTGGTCCTAATTTTCCATGAGCTCCTCTATGTTCCCCAGAGGTTATGTGTATCAAGAAGTTATTATTTTGATTAGGAAATAAGTAAATTAACAGTAATAACTTCAGAGGAAAAATATGCTTCTGTGAGGAAAAATATGCTTCTCTAAGAAAAAATGGATCGCTAACTGCATTTCAAATATTTCAGCCAAAGAGCTTAAAATGTAGGTATTTTTTCTTTAATCAGGCTGACTATATATGGCTTGTAAAAATGTACGTATTTTTAACAACAATCTCTTGTCCAATCACCAAAGAACTTCTAATGGCAGAAGGCAGTGAATATCTCTTCTGGGGAAATGCAGAGTGGTTTCAGTTAGTAAAGATGCACAGTGAACATAAAGTCAGGTTTTATCTAAAAATTCATGCTGCTTTTTTGCATTTGTCTCTAGAATTCTTTGACCTATGAAGAAATGTTACGTGAAAAAAAAATTCCAGAATAAAACTGTCTTTGTTCACAAATGACATGACTCTACATTTTTAAAATCCCCCAAAATAGACAAATAAAACATCTGCCTGATGCATGCAGTGGCTCACACCAGTAATCCCAGTACTTTCAGAGGCTGAGGCAGAAGGATCACTTGAGCCCAGGATTTTGAGACCAACCTGGGCAACATAGGGAGACCTTATTTTTACAAAAAAAAAAAAAAAAAAAGCTCAGGATGGTGGTGTGCACTTGTGGTCCCAGCTACTTGGGAGGCTGAGGTAGAAGGTTGCTTGAGCCCAGGAGGTCGAGGCTGCTGTGAGTCATGATTATGCCACTGTACTCCAGCCTTGGCAACAGTGAGACCCTGTAAACAACTCCTAAAACTAATAAGCAATTATAGCAAGGTTCCAGGATATAAGGTTAATATACAAAAGTCAGTTGCTTTGAACAATTGAAATCTTAAATTAAAAAGATAACACCATTCTTCCTTCAGGTCCAAATAAAAAAAAGCCACATAATACCGTTTACATCAGTTATCATAAAATGAAATGCTTAAGCATAAATCCAACAAAATATGTATAGAATCGCTATGAAAAAAACTTCAAAACTTTCCTGAAAGAAAGCAGATGATCTAAAAAACAGATATTTTATGCTTATGGGTAGGAAGACTCAATATTAAGATGTCAATTCTCCTTTACGTGATCTATAGATTCAATGCCATCCCATTAAAATCCCAGTAAGTTATTTTGTAGATAGTGACAAACTGATTCCAAAGTTTGTATGGAAACTCAAAAGACTCACATAGTCAACATAATACTAAAGAAGAACAAAAGTTGAAAATACATCTGTGTACTGGCACCTCTAAACTTTACAGAAATCAAGCCAGGTGTGGTGGCTCATGCCTGTAATCCCAGCACTTTGGGAGGCTGAGGTGGGCAGATCACAAGGTCAAGAGATCGAGACCATCCTGGTAAACAAGGTGAAACCCTGTCTCTACTAAAAATACAAAAATTAGTTGGGCGTGATGGTGCACACCTGTAGTCCCAGCTACTTGGGAGGCTGAGGCAGGAGAATTGCTTGAACCCGGGAGGCGGAAGTTGAGGTGAGCCGAGATCGCACCATTGCACTCCAGCCGGGCAATAAGAGCGAAACTCTGTCTCAAAAAAAAAAGAAAAAGAAAAAAGAAAACTACAGAAATCAAAACAGTGTGGAATTGGCAACAGAACAAATAAACTGATCAATGGAACAGAATAGACAGCCCAGAAATAAACCCACACAAATACAGTCAATTGATCTTTGACAAAGACACAAAGGTGATTCAGGCCATGTGTGGTGGCTCATGCCTATAATCCCAGCACTTTGGGAGGCCAAGGTGGACACATCACTTGAGGTCAGGAGTTCAAGATCAGTCTGGCCTACATGGTGAAACCCTGTCTCTACTAAAATACAAAAATTAGCTAAGGGTGGTAGTGGGCGCCTGTAATCCCAGCGACTCGGAAGGCTGAGGCAGGAGAATTGCTGGAACCCAGGAGGCAGAGGTTTCAGTGAGCCGAGATCTTGCCACTACACTCCAGTCTGGGTGACAGAGTGAGACTCCCGCTTTCAAAAAATAAAAAAAATAAAAAAAGAAACAAAAGTGATTCAATGGAGAAAGAATGGTCGTTTCAACAAATGCTGCTAGAAATAAGTAGACATCCATATGCCATAAAAAAAAGCAGACCATAAATAAATAAATAAATAAATAAATAAATAAATAAATAAATAAATAAAAGGCTGGGCGCGGTACTCACATCTGTAATCCCAGCACTTTGGTGAGGCCAAGACAGGCAGATCATGAGGTCAGGAGATCGAGACCATCCTGGCCATCATGGACCCTGTCTCTTTTTTATTTTTTTTAAAAAAAGCAGATCTTATATACTTGTCACAAAAATTAAATCAGAATGGATCCTTCACCTAAGTGTAAAACATGATACTAAAATTTCTACAACATAGGAACAACTCTTAAATGATCTAAAAGGATATAACACCAAAAGCACAATCCCTGAAGAAAAAAATTGGTAAGTTGGACTTCATTAAAATTAAAAACTTCTGATCTGCAAAAAATACCATTAAGAGAATGAAAAAATAAGCTGCAGACAAAAAAAGTTTGCAAAACACGTATCTGATAGAAGACTGGTATCCAAAATATACAAAAAACTCTTAAAACTAAACGATAACAACCCAGTTAAAAAATACGCAAAGGACCCATTTCTTGGTATATATCTAAAAGATCTTGAAGATATTTGCACACCTATGTTCACTGCAGCGTTATCCACAATAGCAAAGAGATGGAGGCAACCTAAATGTCCCACATGGCAGACAGTTCACTGAGAAGACAATTTGATATAAACATACAATGGATCACATTATTCAGCCTAAAAAAGGAAATCCTGACATAATCTACCACACTTAGCCAGTCACAAAAAGATAAATACTACATAAGTCTACTTACATGAGATACCCAAGGTAATCATACTCATAACAACAAAAGGTAGAATGTGGTTACCAGGGGTTGAGGGAGAGATAGAAATGGAGGGAGAGTTGTTGTTCAATAGATATAAAGTTTCTGTTTTGCAAGATAAAGTTCTGGAGATTTGCTACACAACAATGTGCATATTGTAAACACTAATCTACTGTACACTTAAAAATAATTAGATGGTAAATTTTGTAAGTTTTTTTAAATAAAAATTTATCTTCTCTGTCATTCATGTTATGAGTTTTTTAACACACACACACACACACACACACACACACACACACACACAATGTTTGGAATTAGTAAAACTGAAACAAAAAATAGGCAAATGATCTGAACAGAAACCTCACCGAGAAGATGTCCAGACCACAAATAAGAATACAAAAAGATGCTCAACATCATATGCCATTAGGGAATTTTATTTCATTTATTTATTTATTTTGGGACATGGTCTTGCTCTGTCCCCAGGCTAAAGTGCAGTGGCACAATCTTGGCTCACTGCAACCTCCACCGCCTGAGTTCAAGCAATTCTCCTGCCTCAGCGTCCCAAGTAGCTGGGATTACAGGTACGTGCCACCATGCTGGCTAATTTTTGTAGTTTTAGTAGAGACAGGGTTTCACCATGTTGGCCAGGATGGTCTCTAATTTGCGACCTCAGGTGATTCAAAGTGCTGAGATTACAGGTGTGAGCCACCATGCCTGGAGGGAATTTTAAACAAAAACAATGAGATACCACTATACACCTATTACCATGGTTAACATTTAAAATACAGATAACACCAAACGCAGATGCCACCATTCCTGGTGGCAGTAAAATGGTATGGCCATTTTGGAAGACAGTTTGGTGGTTTCTTACAAAACTAAACACCTTCTTACCATATGATCTAGCAATTGTGTTCCTTGGTATTTACCCAAATGAGCTGAAAACTTACATCTACACAAAAAACCTGCACACAAATGGGTGCAACTAGCAAAATGTCCTTTACTGAATGAAGAGTGTAGGATGAACAGGTTTGTAGGGGAAGTGCAAGATTTGTTTTTACAGCTATTGAGTTTAAGATAGCTATTATAAGTCTCTGTCATGTCTAGTTGCCTACTCAATATCCAATCTTGCATTCTTCCTTAAAAACAGAAGACTGCTTTTATCCTGAATAACAGTATGCACAGATAAAAGACTATTTCCCACATTCCTTGCAGAGATGTCCCTTGAGTTGTACACTGACGTTACTGGGTAGGATTTCCAGAAAAGCCCCACAGAAGGGGAATAAGGCAGCAGGTATGTATCATTTTTGTCCTTCTCCCCAGTTTCCTCCTGTCTGCAATTTTGGATATGATGGCTGCAGCTTCCAGTAGCCATCGTGAGTCATGAGGCAACCTTGAAGGGTAGAAGCTGCTTTGCCAAATACACCAGACTTCTGTTACATAAGAAAGAAACAAACTTCTATTTTGTTTTATTATTTCTAGTTACTTCTACTAGCAGCTTAATGTGATTCCTAATGGTTATAAATATGCAAATAATGTTAAATAAATCTGTGATTCAAGAGCAGTATGTAGGGCTGGAGATATAAATTTGGGAGTTGCCAGGGTCCAGGAGGTATTTGAAGCTCTGGTACAACATGCAATCACCAGGGGACAGGGTAGTTGATACAAAGAGGTCTGAGCCCTGGGCACTCCAATGTGTAGAGGCCAGGAAGACAAAAAAGAATCAACCAAGGGGAATGAGAGTGTAGCCAGGGAGGTAAGAGGAAAACTGGCAGAGAACCAAATAATGCCGGGGGGAAAAAGCACAAAAATAGAGTTGCAAATAATGGATAAGCACAGACTGAAAAAAAAAAAAAAGAGTCACGGAAACATTTTTTCAACTGTTTTCAGTAATTATATTGTTGGTGACAGTGTTATAGTAATAACAGTAGTACTATTCTTATACAATAGTGTATGTAATGTGGGGAAAGCAAATGAGTAATTATGTAATATTTAAATTTGATCATCTCTGGTGCCCCTGAGATATGGAATAGGTTGTGAGAAAAGGAAAATCAGATGTAAAATGGAAGAGGTTCAGTTAAAACAGCGTGTTCTTAAATTTAAACTGGAAGTAACTGAACACACACACACACATACACACACACACACACACACACACACCCCACTTCCCACCTCTGTCCATCAATAAACAATGACCAACCCCAATAGCAACAAGTGTCCTTAGTGCCCAGATTGAAATCACCCCCTCCTGTAAAAAGATGGTGAGGCTTCTTAGAAAATGACTCTAGGAAAGAAAATATATAAGACTGGAATATTGGCTGGGTGCGGTGGCTCACGCCTGTAATCCCAGCACTTTGGGAGGCTGCGGCAGGCAGGTCACAAGGTCAGGAGTTCGAGACCAGCCTGGCCAACATGGTGAAACCACATTTCTATTAAAAATACAAAAATTACCTGGGCACAGTGGCGGGTGCCTGTAATCCCATCTACTCGGGCGGCTGAGGCAGAAGAATTGCTAGAACCTGAGAGGTGGAGGTTGCAGTGACTCAATATCATGCCACTGCACTCCAGCCTGGGTGACAGAGCAAGACTCCATCTCAGGGAATAAAAAAGAAATAAAGACAAATATTCTGTCATACCAGATAGCATGGTAACTGTCATATACTTTTATATAAAAACTCCCTCAAAAAGACTCAAGAGTCCACCTGAAGAGGCTCTTACTGGCCAAAGATGGGTCACAGTTTGAGCGTCAATAAGGATAAACTACAATGGATATTAAATCCACACATTCACAATAACATTTTTTTTTCTGAGACAGAGTCTTGCTCTGTCACCAGGCTGGAGCGCAGTGGCACGATCTCGGCTCACTGCAACCTCCACCTCCTGGGTTCAAGAAATTCCCCTGCTTCAGTCTCTCAAGTAGCTGGGACTACAGGTGCACGCCACCATCCCTGGCTAATTTTTTGAATTTTAGTAGACGGGGTTTCACCATGTCGGCCAGGATGGTCTCGATCTCCTGATCTCGTGGTTCACCCGCCTTGACCTCCCAAAGTGCTGAGACTACAGGCAGGAGTCATTGTGCCCAACCCTGCAATAACATTTTAAAAAATTATTTAGGTGGGCAGATCACTTCGGGTCAGGAGTCCGAGAGCAGCCTGGCCAACTGGTAAAACCCCATCTCTAGTAAAAATACAAAAATTAGCCAGGCACCACTGCACTCCAGCCTGGGTGACACAGCAAGAGTCTTCTAAAAAAATCTATTAAGGTAATATGCTATATAAATAGAATAAAAGATAAAAGCCATAAAATCATTGTCATAGACATAGAAAAAGCACTTAACAAACCTAAACCCTTCATGATAAAAATATTCAACAAATGTGGAATAGAAGGGAACTTCCTCAACCTTATAAAAGGCATCTATGAAAAACAGACAGCTACATCATATTTAATAGTAAAAGACAGAATGCTTTCCCCTTAAGATCATGAACAAGAGAAGCATGTCCACTTATGTCACTTCTATTCAACATTGTACTAGAGATGCTAGCCATGACAATTAGGCAAGAAAATGAAATAAAAGCCATCCAGAATGCAAAGGAAGTAAAGCTATCTCTGTTTGCAGAAAATGTATTTTTTTTTCCTTTGAGGCAGTCTCGCTCTGTCACTTAGGCTGGAGTGCAGTAGAACAATCTCAGTTCACTGAAACCTCTGCCTTCCAGATTCAAGTGATTCTCCTGCCTCAGCCTCCCAAGTAGCTGGGATTATAGGTGCCTGCGACCACGCTCAGCTAATTTTTTTGTACTTTTAGTAGAGAAGGGGTTTCACCATGTTGAGGATGCTAGTCTCGAACTCCTGACCTCAAGTGATCCACCTGCCTCAGCCTCCCAAAGTGCTGGGATTACAGGCATGAGCCAGTGTGCCCAGCCAGCAAATATTGATCTTGAAATCCTTAAGGAATCCACTAAAAACCTATTAGAATTGATATATGAGTTCAGCAAGGTTATAAGATACAAGATATAAAAATCGATGCTTTGATTGAATACATTTGCAATGAATAATCCAAAAAGGAAATTAAGAAGACAATTTTATTTACAATAACGCCAAATAAAAAAAAAGGAACAAATTTTACAAAAGAAGTACAAAACTTGTATTCTGAAAACTACAGTACACTGCTGGAAGAAATTAAAGACCTAAAAAAGTAAAAAGACATCCTGTGGGCTAGGTGCAGTGCCTCACACCTGTAATCCCAGCACTTTGGGAAGCCAAAGCTGGCAGATTCCTTGAATCCAGGAGTTTGAGACCACCCTGGATCACATGGTAAAACCCCGTCTCTATAAAAAAAACCAGAAAAATTAGCCAAACATGGTAGTACATGCCTGTAGTCCCAGCTACTTGGGAGACTGAGGCAGGAGGATCATATGAGCTCAGAAGGCGGAGGCTGCAGTGAGCCACACCATTGCACTCCAGCCTGAGGAACCTATCAAGACCGTCTCTGAAAAAAGACATCTTACATCATGAATTGGAAGACTTAATGTTATTAAGATGGCAATTCTCCTTGAATTGATCCACAGATTCAACACAATCCCTATCACAATTTCAGCTGTCTTTCTTTCCCAAGAAACTGACAAATGACTCATAATCACCAAAAGAATCTTGAAAAAGAACAAAGCAGAGAATTCATATTTTTGATTTAAAAACTTTCTACCAAGCTATAGAATTGAGAGTTCAGAAATAAACCCTTACATTTAAGATCAATTAATTTTTGACAAGAGTGCCAAGAGAGTTCAATGGGGAAAAAATGAATGAATGAATTTATGTATGTATGCATGTATTTATTTGAGACAAGGTCTCACTATGTTTCCCAGGCTGTCTTCAAATTCCTGGGCTCAAGTGATCCTCCTGTCTCAGCCTCCTAGGTAGCTAAGATTACAGGGACATACCACGCCACTGGCTAAAATAGTCCTTTCAGCAAATGGGGGCTGTGACAACTGAATATTTGCATGCAAAAGAAAGTTTGACCCTTACTTCACACCATATACAAAAATTAACTCCAAACAGATAAAAGTCCGAAATATAACAGCTAAAACTATAAAACTTGAGGAAGAAAACAGTTTTCAAATGACACAATCAAGAAAGTAAAAACAAACCAGAGGATGAGAGAAAATATTTACAAATCATATATTTAATAAGGTACTTGCCTACAGAATATATAAAGAACTTTTACTTAAGACTAATATTTAAAAAAAAAAGAACTTTTACAACTAGACATTAAAAAGACAACTCAGTTATAAGGCAAATAACTCAAATAGCTATTTTTCCAAAAAGCAAATGGTCAACAAGCACAGGAAAAGATACTCAAAATCACTACTCACTGGGGAAACAGAACTCAAAACCACAAGTGTTATCATTTCAAACCCACTGGGATGGCTATAATACAAAACAGGCTGAGCACGGTCACGCACGCCTGTAATCCCAGCACTTAGGGAGGCCGAGGTGGCTGGATCAGTTAAGGTCAGGAGTTCCAGCCCAGCCTGTCCAACATAGTGAAACTCTGTCTCTACTAAAAATATAAAATTAGCAAGGTGTAGTGGTGGGTGCCTGTAGTCCCAGCTACTTGGAAGACTGAGGCAGGAGGATCACTTGAACCCAGGAGGCGGAGATTGCAAGGTTGCAGTGAGCTGAGATTGTGTCACTATTCTCCAACCTAAGGGACAGAGTAAGACTCTGTCTCAAAAAAAAAAAACTAACCAACCAACCAACCAAACAAAAAACCCACATAGATATTAGCAAGTGTGGGTAAGTATCTGGAGAAAATGGAATACACTGTTATTGAGAATATAAATGGAGGGGAGGGGAGAGAAAAAAAAAAGAGAGAATATAAATGGAAAAGTGTTAAACACAGAGTTGCGTATGACCCAGCAATTGTATACCTAGGTATATACCCAAAAGAAATAAAAATACATGTTCACACAAAAAAACTGTGTATGTTGCCGGGCATGGTGGCTCATGCCTGTAATTCCAGCACTTCGAAAGGCTGAGGTGGTAGCATCACTTGTGCTCAGGAGTTTGAGAACCGTCTGGGCAACATAATGAGACCCCGTCTCTACAAGAAATAAAAAATTAGCCAGGCATGGTGATGTGCCCCTGTAGTCCTAGCTACTTGGGAGGTTAGGGTGGGAGGATCACTTGAGTCCAGGAGTTAAAGGCTGCAATGAGTGTGATCGCACCACCACACACTAGTCTGGGTGACAGAGGGAGACCCAGTCTCAAAAAAAAAAAAAGACAGAAATAACCCACAAGTCTATCAACTGATGAATGTGGTACATACATATACAATGGAATATCATTCAGCCATAAAAAAAATAAAGTTGTGATACATGCTACAATATGGATGAACCTTCATAACATCATGCTAAGTGAAAGAAGCCAGACATAAATGGTTATATAGTGCATGATTCCATTTATAAAAAATGTCCAGAATATAAGTGAATAATGTTGATTTACAAAAAAAGTCCAGAATAAGCAAATCTAGAGAGACTACTGTCTCTAGATTAATGTTTGCCAGGGGCTAGGGAAAAGGGCAAAAGAGAATTTTTTGGGGTTGTGATTAAAGTGTCAATATTGACGATGATGGCTGTAGAATTCTAAGAACATACTAAAAACCATTAAATCTTGTATTTAAATAAACTGTAATGATAAGTGAGTTATACCCCAATAAAATCACCAAAAAAATTGGGCCAGGCACGGTGGCTCACCCCTGTAATACCAGCACTTTGGGAGGCTGAGGCAGGTGGGTCACCTGAGGTCAGGAGTTTGAGACCAGCCTGGTCAACATAGTGAAAGCCCATCTCTACTAAAAATACAAAAATGAGCCAGGGTGGCTCACGCCTATAATCCCAGCTACTTGGGAGGCTGAGGCAGAAGAATCGCTTGAACCTGGGAGGTGGAGGTTGCAATAAGTTGAGATTGCACCACTGCCCTCCAGCCTGGGCAACAGAGTGGGACTCCCTCTCAAGAAAACAAAACAAAACCAAAAAAAAAAAACCCAGGCCGGACGCAGTGGCTCACATCTATAATCCCAGCACTTTGGGAGGCCGAGGCGGGTGGATCATGAGGTCAAGAGATAGACACCATCCTGGTCAACATGGTGAAACCCTGTCTCTACTAAAAAATACAAAAATTAGCTGGGCATGGTGGCGCACACTGGTAGTCCCAGCTACTCTGGAGGCTGAGGCAGGAGAATTGCTTGAACCCAGGAGGCGGAGGTTGCGGTGAGCTGAGATCGTGCCATTGCTCTCCAGCCTGGGTAACAAGAGCGAAACTCCGTCTCAAAAAAAAAAAAAAAAAAAAAAAAGGAAAAAAAGACCCTACAGAAAACAGTGTAGTATATATATTGGAAAACCATAAGAAAAGTAATTTTCCTTAAGGTCATTAAACTATTCAATATTTTGCTTCATAGTTTAATCTATTCAGTTTTTATATTTTCTTTTTTTTTTTCATTTTGAGACAGGGTTTCGCTCTGTCCTCCAGGCTGGAGTATACTGGCACAGTGTTGGCTCACAGCAACCTCCATCTACCCAGCTCAAGCAATCCTCCCATCTCAGCCTCCCGAGTAGCTGGCACTACAGGCGTGTACCACCACACCCAGATCATTTTTATATTTTGTGTAGAGATGTGGTCTCATTATGTTGCCCAGGCTGATTTTGAACTCCTGGGCTTAAGCGATCCTCCCACCTCAGCCTCCCAAGTAGTTGGCACAACAGACACATCCCACTGAGTTTGGCTCACTTTTGCATTTTGTGTAGAGACAAGGTCTCATTATGTTGCCAAGGCTGTTCTTGAACCCCTGGGCTGAAGTGATCCACGTGCCTCAATGAGCCTCCTAAAGTGCAGGGATTACAGGCATGAGTCACCACTCCTGGCCTCACTTCTTATATTTTCCCTATTTTAAAGAAGTATTGGCCAGGCGCAGTGGCTCACACCTGTAATCCTAGCACTTTGGGAGGCCAAGGTGGGTGGATCACCTGAGGTCGGGAGTTCGAGACCAGCCTGATCAACGTGGGGAAACCTCATCTCTACTGCAAATACAAAATTAGCCAGGCATGGTGGCACATGCCTGTAATCCCAGCTGCTCGGGAGGCTGAAGCAGGAGAATCGCTTGAACCCAGGAGGCAAAGGTTGCAGTGAGTCGAGATCATGCCACTGCACTCCAGCCTGGGCAACAAGAGTGAAACTCTCTCTTAAAAAATGTAGGTCAGTATAACAGAAAAAAATGCTATCTCATTTATAAAGATTTAAAAAAAATTGGTGAGGAATGTATATCAAAGACAAATAAAATCTCTTTAATGTCTAGCTTAAAAATAGCTGAATTTTGACAGCTGATTCAGCATTTTATTGTAGTATGCAGTTATAGCCTCACATAGATATGTAGTTGGAAAAGGGAAGATTATTTGAATAGCCCATTCAGATCATATAGATAGCCTTCCATCCACAGAACCAAAACTCAACAAGTGGTTTCATAAAGATTAATTGCAATGTGGAATCTGAAATCTTGTCAATAGTTTCCATATCATGTCGCATTAAAAATCAACTGGTTTCCCTTGCAATTTCAATGAATCTTTTTTATGCATACATGATTTTGGAACACCATATATCATTTGGAAACGTATTTGATCCCTGAGTTACACAGATTTTCCATGTGTTAAAAATGATTCTCTACAAAAGATGAAAAAAATCGCATTTGATATTAACACTAATCTCACCAGAAAAGCAAGTACTGGGAAGCTTTCAAGTTCACGGTAGCAGATATGAGTTTTCCAGCATACTAATTTTTGCTTGAAAGCTACTGTTTGTCAATCAGTCATTCTTTCAATTAAAAAATGATGTATCCATGAAGAAGCATGGAATTCAGCTGAGAATTCACATGTGTGCTTTTCCTTGAGACAACAGCCATTCTTCAGTATGTAGTAGAAGTGCTCCATGAGCACTTCCCATTTCGTCACACAGAATGTCAAAAAGATGAATACTCAAGGGTCAAGATTAAATAAAATTAATAATTTTTACTATTTCAGCAGAGACGTAAGTTAAACTGGCATTTTTTTCCCCTCTGTAAATCCATGTGGGGACAGATACAATTACTCCCAACACAGTTTGGTGCCAACTGCCTTGATTCATGCGAAGGTGCCAGCAATTTTACCCACCCTCAGTGCAAATGTCAATAATATGGGAAAAAAGCAAATGACATTTTAGTATTACTATGAAAATAGCTTTGGACTCACAGGGCCCCTGAAAAAGGGATTCCCAGAGGTCCATGAAGTATACTTTGAGAACTGCTTTACTGAGCTGATTCCCATTAAACCAACATGCAAATTAAACATTAGGTACCTCAGAAAGAGTTAAATACATTTCAAAATTACTCCACATATGATCCAAGTAAGACAAAGTGTTGGGGAAAGCAACAGATATTCTATCATATTCAGTTTGATTGCTAATCTCAAAACAGACATTAAAAAATATAAAATCTGAGAGAATTTTTTCCTACAGATTTGATTATGAAATATTTGGCAAAGGGAATCTAATGCAAACCAGATGCTGGACTCTTGCTGAGCAGCGGTTGGTTGGGAACACTGCTAAAAGGCCCCCATTTTGTGGAGAGACCAGATGAGCTCATGCAAAGGCGTTTTGGCAGCTTTTTTTTTTTTTTTTTTTTTTGCCCTACAAGTCCCATAAGCATAACACTACTCAATATTCCACATTCTAAAGTCAGCATGCTTTTTTTTTTTTGAAATCTTTTTTTCTTCCAAAGAAAGCTTATAGGAAAAGACAACAAAATCCATATTCTGAAAAATCCAGAGCACCTATAAAACCTGTGCCTTTCTACCTGTGTCATGTGTCTAGCTTTAATCTGAAGAAACGTGTGAAATAAAAATCCTCTTCATTTATCACTTTCATGCTTTACTTAACTCCTCATTGGCCTGAACTATTAAAACCCGTGCTTTGGGCCGGGCATGGTGGCTCACGCCTGTAATCCCAGCACTTTGCGAGGCTGAGGCAGGTGGATCATGAGGTCAGGAGTTCAAGACCAGCCTGGCCAATGAGGTGAAACCCCGTCTCTACTAAAAATACAAAAATTAACTGGGTGTAGTGGCGCACACCTGTAGTCCTAGCTGCTCAGGAGGCTGAGGCAGGAGAATCACTTGAACTCAGGAGGCAGAGGTTGCAGTGAGCTGAGATTGTGTCACTGCAGCCTGGGAGACAAAGCGAGACTCTGTCTCAAAAAAAAAACCACCATACTTTGGTTTCGAAGAATCTGTAAATGTCCAATCCAATATAAATAGCAGCTAATAGTTAATTAACATTACTCTAAGGATGTTATTTGATTTTGAACTACAATCAACTTTTAATTTTTCAGGGTTTTTTTTTTTTTTTTTTTAGATAATCAAGGTCCTTTATTTCTTTTATTTTTTTATTTTTTGAGATGGAGTTTCGCTCTTGTAACCCAGGCTGGAGTGCAATGGCGTGATCTTGGCTCACCGCAACCTCTGCCTCCTGGGTTCAGGCAATTCTCCTGCCTCAGCCTCCTGAGTAGCTGGGATTACAGGCACGCGCCACCATGCCCAGCTAATTTTTTGTATTAGTAGAGACGGGGTTTCACCATGTTGACCAGGATGGTCTTGATCTCTTGACCTCGTGATCCACCCACCTCGGCCTCCCAAAGTGCTGGGATTACAGGCTTGAGCCACCGCGCCCGGCTAGGTCCTTTATTTCTTTCCTTACCTATATGTTTATGCAATCCTTTTTTATTCTGTCTCATCCACTCATAAGAACATGGTCCAAAGTATTAAAAATAGAATTAGGAAAATTAAACATTCAGCCCTTTCTCATTACTCATTTAAATCTCAAACACTCTCTCTCCTCTACATTAAAAACACTTTCTGGCCTTGCCTCCCTCTATAGGATACTTCCTGGTCTGGTTTCATCCTCTGGTCTCTCTCAGGGCTACCCTTTACCCCGCTCTGTTTGGTAGAGGATGATTAAGCCCCACTTAATTCTATTGGGCAGTGACTTCAACCAGTTCTACCTAGCCAACACGGCCACATGGAAAAACTAAACCTTTCATCTGTCATTTTTTATCCTAATCCACCAGTACTTCCTGAACAAGGAGTAAAGAATCCCTGTTGTTACATTAATTAAACTTACTAAGAAACAACATGAAGTGGGATGGTGGCTCACACCTGTAACCTCAGAACTTTGGGAGGCTGAGGCATGAGAATTGTTTGAGCCCAGAAGTTTGAGACCAGACTGGGCAACACAGCAAGACTCCATCTCTAAAAAAATTAGACTGGCATAGTGGCTCATGCCTATGGTCCTAGCTACTGAAGGGGCTGAGGTGGGAGGATGGTTTGAGCCCAGGGGTTTAAGGTTACAGTGAGCTATGATCCTGCCTCTGCACACTCTAGACTGGACAACAGAGTGAGAGTTTGTCAGAAAGAAAAACAGAGAAGGAAGGAGGGAGAGAGGAGGGGAGAAAAGAAAGGAAAAGGAAAGGGAAAAGGAAGGAAAGGGAAAGGGAAGGGGAAGACAAAAGAAAGGAGGAAGGAAGACAGTCAACCTAGGAAGCTCTATAAGACCCACCCATTTAATTAATAATGAGGTCAATTTGCATGAATGAGCATGTTTGAATTCTTCACATTTAATATGAAACTTTGACTATCTGTAAAAATTGGTGGCAGATCAAGAACTGTTCCTTTTTCTTTTCTTTCAATTTTTTTGAGACCAGAGGTCTCACTATGTTGCCCAGGCTGGTCTTGAACTTCTGGACCTAAGTGACCCTTCCAACCTCCCAAGAAGCTGGGATTATAGGCACGTGCCATGGCACCCAGCTAAGTGCTCTTCTTTTAACAATGACCAAATTAAACTAATTATTATACTTTTACAAATAATTTTTCTTGGACATAATTTTCATTTAATAATAAATATTATAAATATTATAATTAAAGCAGCTAACTGTTGAGCAGTTACAATGTGTCAGGCACCATTCTAGGAAGTTTACTAGTATTAACTCATTTAATACTCACACTCACCCAGGGTACACTTAAAAATGCACCCTAAAATCTGTGGCACAGAAAGGTTCAGTAGCATGTTACCACTTACTTAGAATAAAACTCAGTTTATTATGAATCAGTCTTGTTGGGTTTAATTATTTTATTGAAATAATTGAATTGTTAAAATATAATTCACACACCATACAATTTACCCCTTGAAGTACAATGGTCTTCAGTATATTCAGAATTTCCAACCATCACCACATTCAATTTTAGCAGACTGTCATCATCCCAAAAAGAAATTCTATACCCATTAGCAGTCATTCCCTACTGCCCCCTCCCCCTGGCAACCACTAATCTACTTTCTGTCTATCCTGGACTTGCCTATTCTCAACTTTTCATATAAATGGAACAATACAGTATGTAGTTGTTTCTGTCTGGCTGCTTTCACTTAGCACAATGTTTTCAACATTCATCTACATTTTAGTATGTATCAGAACATTATTATTTTTTTGTTTTTGGAGACAGAGTCTTGCTCTGTCACCAGGCTGCAGTGGAGTGGTATGATCTCGGCTAACTGCAACCTCTACCTTCTAGGTTCAAGAGATTCTCCTGCCTCAGCCTCCTGAGTAGCTGGGACTACAGGTGTGTGCCACCACACCCAGCTAATTTTTGTGTATTTTTAATAGAGATGAGGTTTCACCATGTTGGCCAGGATGGTCTCGAACTTCTGACCTTGTGATCTGCCTGCCTCGGCCTCTCAAAGTGCTGGGATTACAAGCATGAGCCGCTGGGCCCGGCCCATTATTGTTTTTAACTGCAGAATAATATTCCACTGTGTGGATATGTCACATTTTGTTTATCCATTCATCAGCTTATGGACACTTGGGTTGTTTCCACTTTCTGGCTATTGTGAATAATGCTGTTTTGAACAGTCATATATAAGTTTTGATGTGGACATAAGTTTTCATTACTCTTGGGCACAACTTAGAAATGGAACTGTGGGTCATAGGGTGACTATGTTTAGCTTTTGAGAAACTGCCAGACTGCCTTACACAGAAAGTATATATTTTACATTCTCACCAGCAATGTATAAAGATTCTATTTTCTGCCGGGCACGGTGGCTCATGCCTGTAATCCCAGCACTTTGGGAAGCCGAGGCGGGTGGATCACGAGGTCAAGAGATTGAGACCATCCTGGTCAACACGGTGAAACCCTGTCTCTACTAAAAATACAAAAAATTCGCTGGGCACGGTGGTGCGTGCCTGTAATCCCAGCTACTCAGGAGGCTGAGGCAGGAGAATTGCCTGAACCCGGGAGGCGGAGGTTGCGGTGAGCCGAGATCACGCCATTGCACTCCAGCCTGGGTAACAAGAGCGAAATTCCGTCTCAAAAAAAAAAAAAAAAAAATTCCATTTTCTCCACATCGTTGTTCGTACTTTTTATTTCATCTGTCTTTTTAATTATAACCATCCCAGTGGTTGGGAAATAGTATCTCATTGTGGTTTTGATTTGCATTTCCCTGATGCTATGTTAAGGATGCTGAACATCTTTTCATGTTCTTACTGGCCATTCGTATATCTTCTTTGGACAAATATCTATTCATATCATTTCCCCCCCCTTTTTTTTTTGAGACAGAGTCTTGCTCCATTGCCCAGGCTGGAGTGCAGCGGTGAGGTATTGTTTCACTGCACACTGCAACCTCTGCCTCCTGGGTTCAAGCGATTCTC
The DNA here is from genome assembly GCF_030222135.1 of Aotus nancymaae. Taxonomy (NCBI): domain Eukaryota; kingdom Metazoa; phylum Chordata; class Mammalia; order Primates; family Aotidae; genus Aotus; species Aotus nancymaae. The sequence continues at coordinate 23,985,167 of NW_026988443.1, read as the reverse complement.
CTGCCTCAGCCTCCTGAGTAGCTGGGATTACACGCCATGCCACCACACCTAGCTAATTTTTATATTATAGAAACGGGTTTTCACCATGTTGGCCAGGCTGTCTCGAACCCCTGACCTCAGGTGACCCACCCACCTTGGCCTCCCAAAGTGCTGAGATTACAGGCATGAGCCACCATGCCCAGCCCCATTTTTCATTACTGACTTGTAAGAATTCTTTTTTTTTTTTGAGATGGAGTCTCACTCTGTCACCCAGGCTGGAATGCAGTGGCACAATCTCAGCTCACAGCAACCTCTGGCTCCCATATCCAAGCAATCCTCCTGCCTCAGCCTATAAGTAGCTCGGATTACAGGTGCATGACACCACACTGGCTAATTTTTGTATTTTTGGTAGAGATAGGGTTTCAACATGTTGGCCAGGCTGGTCTTAAACTCCTGACCTCAGGTGATCAGCCCACCTCAGCCTCCCAAAGTGCTGGGATTACAGATTTGAGCCACCATGCCCGGTCAAGAAATCTTTATATATTCTAGATATAAGTTCCATCAGATATATGATTTTCAAACACTTTCTCCCATTCTGTGAGTTATTTTTTCACTTTCTTGATGGTGACATTTGAAGCACAAAAGCTTTTAAGTTTCTTCAAGTCCAATTTATCTATTTTTTCTCTTGTTTCAAGACGGAGTCTTGCTCTGTTGGCAGGCTGGAGTGCAGTGGCACAATCACTGCTTACTGCAACCTCTACCTCCTGGGTTCAAGCAATTCTTCCACTTCAGCCTCCCGGGTAGCTGGGACCACAGGCACGTGCCACCACGTCAAGCTAATTTTTGTATTTTTAGTAGAGAAGGGGTTTCACCATGTTGGCCAGGATGGTCTCGATCTCTTGACCTCGTGATCCACCCACCTTGGCTTCCAAAAGTGCTGGATTACAGGCGTGAGCCACCATGCCCGGCCTTTTTCTCTTGTTAACTGTGCTTTTGATACCATATCTGAGAAGGCTTTGCCTAACTCAAAGTCATAAAGATCTACTCCTATATTTTATTCTACGGGTTTTATAGTTTTAGCTCTTAAATCTTGTCTATACCTTTTCCCTACTTGCAAATTAATACCACTGATAGTACACATACCCCCCATCTTCTTTAGTATCAAAGTGCTTTGGTGGTTCACGCCTAATCTACTCTATAGCCAAGAAATGATTTGCTCATGGCATTTTAATTTGTAGTATTGAACAAAAGCTCGTCTATGGGATGTGGTAAATTTCTGCTTCATGCTTCCAGTTGCACACATTTTAAATAAGAATAAAGGCTGGGCACAGTGGCTCATGCCTGTAATCCCAGCACTTTTGGAGGCCAAGGCAGGCAGATCATGAGGTCAAGAGATTGAGACCATCCTGGCCAACATGGTGTAAACCCTGACTCTACTAAAAATACAAAAAATTAGCTGGGCGTGGTAGTGCGCCTGTAGTCCTAGCTGCTAGGGAGGCTGAAGCAAGAGAATCACTTGCACCCAGGAGGCAGAGGTTGCCATGAGCCAAGATCACACCACTGCACTACAGCCTGGCGACATTGTGAGACTCTGTCTCAAAAAAAAAAAAAAAAAAAAGAATAAAGCTACCCTCCTTGCATTCTATGATCAGAACCAAAGTGTAAGCTGCTTCTTCAAAATTTAAAGGTAAGAGAGCTCCACAGTCATATTCCTAAACTCTAAATCTTTGGAAAATATAAATTTAATTGCTCTAATTATAATTACTAAGACATGGTCATGTGTTTTTGTAGGATTACTGTCAAGTTCCTAATGTAACCATGACAGAGGAAACTGTAACTTAAGTAAAGAATTTAATTCAACTAAGATTTATTGAGCAAAGCATTGTGGGAGTGCTGAGAGGACTAAGTCATAGTTCTGGACTTAAAGGAGTTATAATTTAGTGGGGATTTTAAAAACCAGATATAGGAAATTTACAACAAAGAATAGTGTATATATATACATAGATATATATATATATATATATTTTTTTTTTGAGACGGAGTTTCGCTCTTGTTACCCAGGCTGGAGTGCAATGGCGCAATCTCAGCTCACCGCAACCTCCGCCTCCTGGGTTCAGGCAATTCTCCTGCCTCAGGCTCCTGAGTAGCTGGGATTACAGGCACACGCCACCATGCCCAGCTAATTTTTTGTATTTTTAGTAGAGACGGGGTTTCACCGTGTTGACCAGGATGGTCTCGATCTCTTGACCTCGTGATCCACCTGCCTCGGCTTCCCAAAGTGCTGGGATTACAGGCGTGAGCCACCATGCCCGGCCCTATATTTTATTTTTTTAAAAAAGAAACTGATAGTTAAATTCAGTATTTCTGTAGAACTAATGTGTCCTAAAGGAATTAATGAAGGCACACCTCCCTAATACTGAGGCTCAGCAAATCCTTTATCTCATTCTGTAATCTTGGAGCTCCAGCTCTAAATTACAGAGATACTACTGGAAGGCTATGTGAAAATTATATTTTTTATAAAAGGAATAATATATGTAAGGGAAGAATAATATATGTGACAAGTTAAAGGCAATCTTTTAAAGTGAAAGGTTTCCTGTAATGCAAAGAATACTCTGCCTTACATGAATCTTTGTCTCCTCAAAGCAGGAAATCCACACTGTTCCCACTGGGATATAGTTTCATCATTTAGCTCTTTTGACTACCAAATCCTTTTCCATGATGCTGTTCTTTAAATGTGTAGTTTTTGAGTTATATCAACACCTGATTCTTTTTTAAGTCTAAAAAAATTTGAATTTGAATATATTTTCTAGTTTCCAAGTTATTATCCCTTAAGACATCTTGGCTCCCAAGTCTAAATTTCTCTGTTCTTTTTTCTTTTCAACCCTCTACATCTGGAATGCTAGAAACACCCTGTGGCTTCGGTCAAATCAATGTTTATTTCATAGAATCAAAATAATGTATTTTTACATTAGAAAGAGAAGTGGAAGAATATTTTGGCTGAGTTGTGTGGTTTATCCACAGTACCACATTCTGGTTTAAATGATTTCATCACTCAGTCAAAAGGCTGCCACAATTTCAGTGGTTTTCTAGTCACAGTCAATAAAATAAAGAAAAAAAACCTCTATAAGCTTCATGACTAAGCAAGTCTTGAAAAGAACAGTTAGGAAATTCCTTTGACAAGATGAAAGGTACACACAAAAATATTCATGACAAAAACAATTTATTCTGAGCTAGGACCTGCAAAATGATCAATAAGGTTGTATAATAAAAAATTACTGTCTGCATCAACTATATCAGTTACTTAAATGCTCTTTTAGGCATCTAGGATAACAGAATTCACTTTAAAATTCTTTTGTAGATTTAGAGTAGGATAAATATTTTATTTCCTTATCTTTAGTCTTACTTACCTTGTGGCAACAAGTGGGTAGCTGTGACATGGTGATGCCCAGGCATCTCTTGTCCATGGCATACAGTCATAGAGCAGCAAATCCTTCTCAGTCACAGCCATGAGGACAGGTCTCCATTGCTGTCTTCCACCATCTAGTTTTGCCTGTTACAATGGAAACATTCAGAAATCAGGGCTTAGCATAATGATATGTCTTTGTAAAAGTTCCTTCAGTGATGGCCTAACACAATGGATCTCCATTTTGTTTCCCCAACCTGACAGACTTGACATACAGGAAACATCTTACTAGGTTTACAATGGTACGGACTCTCCGGTGGGAGATGTGAAGTGGTGTGTGTATTATAGATATTATCTAGTGATACAACATAGGTTTTCCCCATTCCATAATAACTAAATATTGTCAATTCTTTTTTTTTTCCTTTTCTTTTTTCAGACAGGATCTCACTCAGCTTCCCAAAGTGCTGGGATTACAGGAATCAGCCACACACCTGGCCAATATTGCCAATTCCAATTAAATATGTTCTAAATAATAGGTTTCAGAAAGTCTGATGTGTAATATCTTCTAAACATAGGACAGAAACTCCTACTACCAAATAAGTCTGTATAATCTAAATACCAATGTTTTTGATCAAGACTTACAATAAGAAATACAGGTTACATTGCAACCCAATATACACATACATAGTTGAATAAAGTATTTTCCAAACAACACAACTCTCTTATTTTGTGCAATGTAATCTGTTAACGTCTTTTTTTTTTTTTTTTTTTTTTGAGATGGAGCCTTGCTCTTTTGCCAGGCTGGAGTGCAGTGGTATGATCTTCACTCACTGCAACCTCTGCCTCCTGGGTTCAAGTGATTCTCCTGCCTCAGTCTCCCGAGTAGCTGGGACTACAGGCTTGTGCCACCATGCCCAGCTAATTTTTGTATTTTTAGTAGACATGGGGTTTCACCATGTTGGCCAGGATGGTCTCTATCTCCTGATCTCGTGATCCGCCTGCCTGGGCTTCCCAAAGTGCTGGGATTATAGGCGTGAGCAATCGAGCCCAACCTATCATATTTTTTAAAACGCTGATCACAATTCACTATGTTGTATTTTAGAAAACACTTTTATTTTTTCTTTTTCAAAAAACTTTTATTAACCCAGAACTTAGCAGCTTAAAAAAACAAATTATTTTCAAAGAGTTCTCCACTGTATTTTAGAAGTTTATGTTTCAGCTTAGAAGGTACCATTGCATTTACTCACATAACGCTCGGTTATCTCTGAAAAGGCTTTAAACTGCAGGGAAACAACTACTATTATCCATATTGTCAAGGATCCAAGGCCAAACGCCCAAGACAATATTCAGGAAAAGCCCTGTCATCACCAAAACTTTTCCCTCCTCAGGAGACCTTTGAGCAAGGACTGTTTAACAACACTGTATTTTAACACTGATCCTTCAGCTCAGCATCACTGAAAGCTTCAAGGAAAATTCAAGTTAACAAATCATTGTCTCTTATAGCATTGCCTTCAGAACCCTTTTCACGTGTTTTCTTTAAAGACTTCTGAAGGTAATTTGGACATGAGAGAGAACCTTACATCTATAATCTGAAAGTGGCCTGAGTGGTTTGGTTCTGTGCTATAACATCTATCACTGGGACTCTTTTCTCCTAGGCAGAGCCATGAGCTAGATTCCAATAGTGGGAAATGAATTCTAGCCAGTGAAGGGACCAGTGGTCTACCACGTGCTGAAAAGAACAAAAAACAAAACCTAACTCTGAGAATTCAAGCAAAATATTGTAGAAATAATTATGCATTTCTTATCAGTGAACCCTAGTTTTCTAAGACTCTATATTAGTCTACGGTTAACTCTGTAATGTCTGGAAGGATGGTATCAGCTCTAAAGGGGTTCTCTTAGAATCATACATTTTTGGATCACAGATACCCCAAAGGGATTTCTAGCTTATCTTCATTACTACATCTTTCTCCCCAAAATTATTAGATAGCATTTCAGTAGGTTATATAATATAAAACTCTGTCTTCCCAAACGGTTAAAATAAACTGATTTTTTTTTTTTTTTTTTTTTTTTTGAGATGGGGTCTTGCTCGATTGTCGGCCAGGCTGGAGTGCAGTGGTGCAATCTTGGCTCACTGCAACCTCCACCTCCCGGTTTCAAGCGATTCTCCTGCCTCAGCCTCCTGAGTAGCTGGGATTACAAGCACGAGCCACCACATCCGGCTAATTTTTCTATTTTTAGTAGATTCAGGGTTTCACCACGTTGGTCAGGCTAATCGCGAACTCCTGACATTGTGAACTGCCCGTCTCAGCCTCTCAAAGTTCTGGGACAACATGCATGAGCCACCATGCCTGGTAATAAAGTGATTAAAAATAAATTTTTTTCCTGGGTGGGTGCAGTGGCTCACACCTGTAATCCTGACATTTTGGGAAGTCCAGGTGGACAGATCACTTGAGCCTGGGCAACATGGTAAAACCCCATCTCTACAAAAAAATACAAATATCAGCCAGGCACGATGGTATGTATCTGTGGTCCCAGCGACTCAGGGGGCTGAGGTGGGAGGATCGCTTGAGTCCAGGAGTTGGAGGTTGCAGTGAGCTGAGATTGTACCACTGTATTCCAGCCTGGGCAACACAGGGAGACCCTGTTACAAAAAATAAAATAAAATAAAATAAAACAAACAAATAAATAATTTTTCCCCTTAAGTTACAAGAAAGAGATTCTGAAGGCTAGACCAGAGTATATGCATTTGGAAAACCTAAATTAAATGTATTTCTTCCCAAAGAAGGTATTTTGAGCCCTAAAGGAAAAATGCCAATGCCATTAGAAGCAATGTCCAATTTCAAGAAAGAGAACTTTTTGGCTGGGTGCAGTGGCTCACGCCTATAATCCCAGCACTTTGGGAGGCCAAGGTGGGTGGATCGCCTGAGGTCAGGAGTTTGAGACTAGCCTGACCAACATAGTGAAACCCAGTCTCTACTAAAAATACAAAAAATTAGCTGGGATTGGTGGCGGGTGCCTGTAATCCCAGCTACTTGGGAGGCTGAGGCAGGAGAATCACTTGAAACTGGGAGGCAGAGTTTGCAGTAAGCCAAGATGGCACCAGTGCACTCCAGCCTGGGCAACAAGAGCAAGGCTCCATTCCCCACCCCACCGCCAAAAAGAGAAAATAAGAGAACTTTGTGTTTAACAAGTTTTTACAAGCGTTTACTCTTTTTTTTTGGTTTGTTTCCTGAGACGGAGTTTCGCTCTTGGGGCCCAGGATGAAGTGCAATGGCGCGATCTCAGCTCACAGCAACCTCTGCCTCCCAGCTTTTCAAGCGATTCTCCTGCCTTATTCTCCCAAGCAGCTGGGATCACAGGCATGCGCCACTACGCCCAGCTAATTTTGTATTTTCAGTAGAGACGAGGTTTCTCCATGTTGTTAAGGCTGGTCTTGAACTCCCGACCTCAGGTGGTCTGCCTGCCTCGGCCTCCCAAAGTGCTGGAATTACAGGTGTGAGCCACCGCAGATGGCCAAAAGTGTTTACTCTTTTAGCTTTTTCAAGTCCTTAGCTTTTAGAGAGCATCTTTTCCCTCTTCTATTTACCAATGGAAAAAGAAAAAAAATGAAACCTCAATTTAATCATCCTGATTGCCTATTTGCCTTAACTTTTTTTTTTTTTTTTTTTTTTTTTTGAGACGGAGTTTCGCTCTTGTTACCCAGGCTAGAGTGCAATGGCGCGATCTCGGCTCACTGCAACCTCCGCCTCCTGGGTTCAGGCAATTCTCCTGCCTCAGCCTCCTGAGTAGCTGGGATTACAGGCACGTGCCACCATGCCCAGCTAATTTTTTGTATTTTTAGTAGAGATAGGGTTTTGCCATGTTGGCCAGGCTGGTCTTGAACTCCTGACCAGGTGATCCACCCACCTCAGCCTCCCAAAGTGCTGGGATTACAGGCGTGAGCCACCACTACGCCTGGCCTTGCCTTAAATTTTAAGGATACTGTTTGCTTTCAGTGAAGTCAAATGCTGTCTGCTATATATAGTATGTGTTTTTAAAAATAAATAAATAAAATTTTTTTTGAGATGGAATCTCGCTCCGTCACCAGGCTGGAGTGCAGAGGCACGATCTCGGCTCACTGCCACCTCCGACTCCCTGGTTCAAGCAACTCTCCCACTTCAGCCTTCCAAGTAGCCGGGATAACAGGCACAAGCCACCACGCCCAGCTATTTTTTGTATTTTCAGTAGAGACGGTGTTGCACCATGCGGGCCAGGATGGTCTCAATCTCCTCACCTCGTGATCTGCCCACCTTGGCCTCCCAAAGTGCTGGGATTACAGGCGTGAGTCACCTCTCCCAGCTGTATGTGTTTTTTGGTTATGGTATTAGCACAAGCAGCCTTGGGGATCCCATTATTGAGTTTCTGGCCAGAGACAAAAGGGATACGAATGTTAGGGCTTGGTTTGCCTGTGTTTGAATATCCACACATACATAAACCTGGCCAAACTACAGCTTTCTCCAAATTTTATTTCTAATAAACAGAGGTGGATAGCACTAAAGATGAAAAAATACTAAAAGTTATTATTCATTCCACTAATCCCTTAATCCCTTTTTGACAGGCAATGAACTTCTGTTCCTTTATTATTACAATAAAATAATGGAGAGCAAAAAATAAATAACTAATTACACTAATCCTGAATGAATGTATATGATTCTAACTTGAGTCTTTATGCACTTTGAGAGCTAACAAGGATAAAGTAGTAACTATTAAAATAAACCTTTTCTTGGTTTTTCATTCATTCATTCATTTGTTCATTCAATTATTTATTTATTTATTTATTTATTTATTTATTTATTTATTTATTTGAGACAGCGTCTTACTCTGTTCCACAGGCTAAAGAGCAGTAGCATGAGCCAGGCGAGGTGGCTCACGCCTGTAATCCCACCACTTTGGGAGGCTGAGGTGGGTGAATCACAAGGTCAGGAGTTCAAGACCAGACTGGCTAACATAGTGAAAACCCGTCTCTACTAAAAAATACAAAAGTTAGCTAGGCATGGTGGCTCGTGCCTGTAATCCCAGCTACTTGAGAGGCTAAGGTAGGGGAACTGCTTGAACCCGGGAGGCGGAGGTTGCAGTGAGCCAAGATCATGCCACTGCACTCCAGCCTGGGCTACAGAGCAAGATTCCATCTCAAAAAACAAACAAACAAAAAAAGAGCAGTAGCATGAACACTCACTGCAGGCTCATGGCTGTAGCCTCAATCTCCTGGGATCAAGTGATTCTCCCACCTCAGTCTCCCAAACATCAGGGACCACAGGTGCCCACCATCACCTCTACCTAAGTTTTAAATTTTTGTAGAGATGGGATCTCACCCCATTCAATGTGGTTTGGGGTTTAAAAAAAAAAGATGGGGTCTCACTTTGTTACCCAGGCTTGTTTTCAATTCCTGGGCTCAAGTATTCCTCCCAAAAGCTGGGATTACAGGCGTGAGCTACTGTACCCCGTACCCAGCCTTTGGCTTTTCTTTTTTTTAAGCCCCAGCTAAGCCGAGGGCTCTCGCTCTTCTGGTCTCCTGGGTCTGCCCCACCTGAAGATATGAGTGGCGAGTTGGCTCCAAGTAAAAGCACAGAGCATGTATCCAATTTGCCTGTTCCCTGACAATTAATAACTTATATTGGATATTTTCCAAGCGTGGCAAAGTTGTAAAGATTACTATAATGAAATATAAAGATACCAGGAAGAGTAAAGAGGTTGCATTTATTTTATTTTTGGATAAAAGACTTTGCACAAAACAGTATCAGGGCAATAAACAAGTTACTTGGTAAAGCGATAAAAGCAAGGATCACTATTGACAACAGAAGAGTAGCTGAGTTCACCCAAAGGCAGGACTACTTTCATGAATCTAAGTGTTATGTTTGTGAGAAAAATGAACAACTAAGTTATGCCTGTCTGAAAAATATGCTCGGAGAACGTGAGCCTCCAAAGAAGAAAGAACAAAAGAAAGTTCCTGAACCAGTAGAAGAAACTGAAGTAGAAGCAAGTAAAAATTAAAGGGAGAATTCTGCTTTTGACAGCCTTAATCAGGCCATAGCATTCCAGTGAGCCAAAACTGAGTAAGAAAAAAATAAAATCCATTTCAGGAGGTCCCTCAACATCAGATAATTCAAGATGTCTAAGGATAAAGAAAAGCACATATTTCAGTGATGAGGAAGAACTTAAGTGATTAAAATTATATTTATTATGTAAATATCACTAAAATGAAAAAGCCTTGGCATACAAAGTTAAAAAAAACTACTCAAATACTTTAAAAAATTAATTTAATAGATAATACATGTCCTTCATTTGGTGGACTCAAAAAAATTTCCTTTTAAGAATATACCGAGTACTCGCTTCGGCAGCACATATACTAAAATTGGAACGATACAGAGAAGATTAGCATGGCCCTGTGCAAAGATGACATGCAAATTTGTGAAGTGTTCCATATTAAAAAAAAAGAATATACCGGGCCGGGCGTGGTGGCTCATGCCTGTAATCTCAGCACTTTGGGTAGACGAGGAGGTAAATCACTTGAGGTAAATCACAACAGTTCAAGACCAGCCTGACCAACATGATGAAACCCTGTCTCTTCTAAAAATACAAGATTAGCCAGGCATGGTGGCACACGCTTGTAATCCCAGCTACTTGGGAGGCTGAGGCATGAGACTTGCTTGAACCCAGGAGGCAGAGGTTGCAGTAAGCCAAGATTGTGCCATTGCACTCTAGCCTGGGCAACAAGAGTGAAACTCTGTCTCAAAAAAAAAAAAAAAGAATATACCCAGGCTAGGCACAGTGGCTCAAGCCTGTATCCCAGAACTTTGAGAGGCTAAGGCAGGAAGAGCTCTTAAGCCCAGGAGTTCAAGACCAGCCTGGGCAACACAGTGAGACCATATCTCTACAAAAATAATTTAAAAATCTTAAAATATTGGCCAGGCACGGTGGCTCATGCCTGTAATCCCAGCACTTTGGGAAGCCAGGGTGGGTGAATCACGAAGTCAGGAGCTCAAGACCAGCCTGGCCAACATGGTAAAACCCTGTCTCTACTAAAAATAGAAAAAATTAGTTGGGTGTGGTGGTGGGTGTCTATAATTCCAGATACTTGGGAGGCTGAAGCAGGAGAATTGCTTGAACCTGAAAGGCAAAGGTTGCAGTGAACTGAGATTGTGCCACTGAATTCCTGTCCAGGTGACAGTGTGAGATTCCATCTCAAAAAAAAAAAAAAAAAAAAAAAAAAAAAAAAAAATTAAAACATTTATTTTAAAAATAATTTTAAAATAAAATGGTGTGATGGTGCGTGCCTGTAGTCTTAGCGATTCAGGAGGCTGAAGTGGGAATACTGCTTGAGCCCAGGAGGTTGAGACTGCAGTGAGCCATGATTATACCACTGCATTCCAGCCCAAGTGAAAGAATGAGACCCTGTCTCAAAAAAAAAAAAAAAGAAAAAAAAAATGTAAAGAGTAGAATGATGGTCCCAGAGGCTGGGGTAAGGGATAGATGGGGAAAGTGGAGATTTTGGTCAAATTGTACAAAGTTTCAATTAAACAGGATGAATAAATTCTGGTAATCTTTTGCATAGTGTGGTGACTATAGTTAATGATAATATATTGGCTGGGCTAGTAGCTCATACCTGTAATCCCAGCACTTTGGAAGGCTGAGGTGTGCAGATCACCTGAGGTCAGGAATTTGACGCCAGCCTGGCCAACATGGTGAAACCCAATCTCTACTAAAAATACAAAAATTAGCTGAGCATGGTGACATGTGCCTGTAATCCCAGCTACCTGGGAAGCTGAGGCAGGAGAATTGCTTGAACTTGGGAGGCCGAGGTTGAAATGAGCCGAAACTGCACCACTACACTCCAGCCTGGGCAACAGAGTGAGACTTCATCTCAAAAAAAAAACTATATTTCAAAATACATTAAAGGCCGGGCACGGTAGCTCATGCCTGTAATCCCAGCACTTTGGAAGGCTGAGGTGGGCGGACCACCTGAGGTGAGGAATTTGACACCAGCCTGGCCAACATGGTGAAACCCCATCTCTACTAAAAATCCAAAAATTAGCTGGGCGTGGTGGCGTGTGCCTGTAATCCCAGCTACTCGGGAGGCTGAGGCAGGAAAGTCTCTTGAACTCGAGGCAGAGGTTGAAATGAGCTGAGACTGCACCACTACACTCCAGCTGGGTGACAAAGTGAGACCTCATCTCAAAAAAAAAAAAAAAAAATGTGTATTTCAAAATACATTAAAGGCCAGTCAGGAGTTCGAGACCAGCCAGGCCAACATGGTGAAACACTGTCTCTATAAAACATACGAAAATTAGCGGGGCATGGTGGTGGACGCCTGTAATCTCAGCTTAAGAGGCTGAGGCAGGACCACTGCTTGAACCCAGAGGAGCAGGGTGGGGCAGAGGCTGCAGTGGGCCAAGATTATACCACTTCACTCCAGCCTGGACAAAAGAGCAAAACTCTGTCTGGAAAAAAAAAAAAAAAAAGAAAAGAAAAAAAGCAGCACTTTGAATTAGTGCAGTGGTAGAAATTTTTTTTTTTTTTTTTGAGATGGAGTCTTGTTCTGTTGCCCAGGCTAGAGTGCAGTGGCGCAATCTCTACTCCCCGCAACCTCTGCTTCCCAGGTTTAAGCAATTCTCTGCCTCAGCCTACCGAGTAGCTGGGATTAGAGGTGCCCGCCACCACACTTCGCTTATTTTTGTATTTTTAGTAGAGACGGGGTTTCAGGGTCTTGCTATGTTGCCCAGGCTGGTCTCGAACTCCTGGACTCACATGATCTTCCTGGCTCAGTCTCTCAAAATGCTGGGAGGCATGAAACACCACAACTGGCTACTTGGACAATATTTTATAACTAGGGACTTGTTTGCTTGTTTTTTGTGTGTATGCATGTACACAAGAAAAAAATTACTGAGTATTGGGCTGGGCATAGTGGTTCATGCTTATAACTCCAGTACTTTGGGAGGCCGAGGCAGGCGGATCTCTTGAGGTCAGGAGTTTAAGACCAGCTTGTCCAACATGGTAAAACCCCCATCTCTAATAAAAATACAAAAATTAGCCAGGTGTGGTGGCGTGTGACTTTAATCCCAGCTACTCGGGAGGCTGAGGCAGGAGAATTGCTTGAACCCGGGAGGCAGAAGTTGCAGTGAGCTGAGATTGCACCACTGCACTCTAGCCTAGGCGACAGAGCAAGACTCAATCTCCAAAAAAAAAAAGGAATCCCCTATCCTCTGAACTCTCACCATCCAAACTTAGGAACTGATGTGAACTTTTGGATAAATCCCTTACTAACTGAAGTTTTACTATTTACTGTTAGAAACTCAGAAAGTTAAGAACCAAATATATGCAAATAATGTTGATATCCTTATCCGATCTACCTGGACACAGGAGCCAAAGAACTTGGATAGTGCATGTGTGAAAGGACACAGGTGCATGCTACCGGACACAGGTGCATGCTACCACACCCAGCTACTTCTTTAAAATTTTTTGTAGAGATGGGGTTTCACCATGTTGCCCAGGTTGGTCTCAAACTCCTGGCCTCAAGCAATCCTCTCACCTTAGCATCCCAAAGCGTTGGTTTTACAGGTATGACCCACCATACTCTGCCTCATATTTTCTTTTTATGTGCATAAAGAAACTTTCAAGGCAGGGCGTGGTGGCTCAAGCCTGTAATCCCAGCACTTTGGGAGGCCAAGGTGGGTGGATCACAAGGCCAAGAGATTGAGACCATCCTTTGCCAACATGATGAAACCCCATCTCTACTAAAAATACAAAAAATTAGCTGGTCACAGTGGTACATGCCTGTAATCCCAGCTACTCAGGAGGCTGAGGCAGGAGAATTGCCTGAACCCAGTGGGCGGAGGTTGCGGTGAGCCGAAACTCGGTCTCAAAAAAAAAAAAAAAAAAAACCACAAAAATTAGCTGGGTGTGGTGGCATATGCCTGTAGTCCCAGCTACTCTGGAGGCTGAGGCAGGAGAATCACTTGAACCCAGGAGGTGGAGTTTGCAGTGAGCCGGAGTTTGCAGTGAGCCGAAATCACGCCACTGCATTCCAGACTGGAGACAGAGCAAGACTCTGTCTCAAAAAAAAAAAGAAAAGGAAAAGAAAAAAGAAACTCTCAAAAGATTAAATAGAAAGTAATAAGAGTTGTTACCTTTCCAGGGCAAAGGGTATCCCAGGTGGATGGGTAACAGGAATGAGGGCAAGACTTTTCACAACCATTAACTTTTTGTCTGATTTTTCAACCATATGAATGTGTTACCTTTTTAAAATCATGAGGATTAAAAAAAAAAAAAAATGAGGATTTTGAACAATGCCAAAATCATAGAACAATTACTATTCAATTCAGTTTTTCGACTGCATACAAAATATAGAAACAATGATAAACACAACTAAAATGTTAAAATTTTCAGTCATAAGAACTTAATGACTTTCATTCATTTATTCTATTAGTTACTCTAATTATACTTCATAGAAGTGATCACTGTATTAATATTACATTCTCATTTATTATAATTTTATTTGAAATGTTCATAAAAAGTTGAGAGGTAGCAAAAAAACAAAAAAAAAATTACTCTTGCTGGTGACCAAAATTGGCCCCTCAATTACCACAATTACTTGGTACCAAACAAGACATCAGGCACCACCACAGACCAACCGAATCAGAACTTTGTTGGGCACAATATCCTCTCCAAATAAATGACATCAACCTCAACTTAAAAAAAAAAAATCAGAACTGTGTTGCGGTAGAAGGCGGGAACCAATGGGAAACTATATTTAAAAAAAGAAATTAAAAATGAAAGAACAAAATCCTTCCTATGCTGATTCTGCTGTATTTGGGAGCAGTTATTTAGTCCACTCCCTTCCCCTTTGCACACACTTTTCCTCTCCTTTTGTCAAACCTGGGATCTAAAATAACTTGGGTTTTCTTTTTTTTTTTTAGACGGAGTCTTGCTCTGTCGCTAGGCTGGAATGCAGTGGCGCAATCTTGGCTCACTGCAATCTCTGCCTCCTGGGTTCAAGCAATTCTCCTGCCTCAGCCTCCCGAGTAGCTGGGACTACAGGCGCATGCCACCATGCCCAGCTAATTTTTTTGTATTTTTTAGTAGAGATGGGGTTTCACCATGTTGGCCAGTATGGTCTCGATCTCTCGACCTTGTGATCCGCCTGCCTCCGCCTCCCAAAGTGCTGGGATTACACACACGAGCCACTGCACCCGGCCAACTTGGGTTTTCAAGTTCTTCTTTTCCTTTCACTCAACATCTACTCGGGCTTTCTTGTTTCTCTTTTTTTCACTTTTCAGTTATGGAAGACAACTGTACCTCTGTCTAATGGCTTGTAAAATATTTTGTATATTTTATACTTTTCCCAGAGAAGGGGAATTAACCACAGCCTGCTGTCCCTAGAAGCTCTTCCAGTAGACTATAACAAGGGTTGAGAAACTATGACCCTGGGGCCACATCCAGTCAACCACCAGTTTACCTGTTTTTGTAAATAAAGTTTTACTGAAACACAGCCACACCCATTCATTTTCCTATTGCCAATGACTACTGTCTTGCTATAACAGCAGAGTCAAGTAGTTGTGATGCTATCTTGTCCTTTACAGAAAAAGTTAGCAGACCCTGATCTAAAATCATGAAAATTATCCTCTGTCACTAAGGATAGAGATGGTAATAAGAACTTCTTTTTAGTTACTATATGACAATGATTACCATGTCAGCTACTTCTGGTTGAGTTGATAATTAGCAACAAATAGTCAAAAGGTAGAAACAGAAAAAGGGAGATGAAACAAAAGACTGCAAAACAAAAGATCTCCAAGCTAGATATCCAGGACCTAACTGCATGATAAATATTACAAATACACAAAATGAGGAACCATCCTGGCTCTGAACAGGAACCAGATGAGACTCTGCCCTGCCTTGCAGCCTACCTGTTCTGCCAGCCAGGCAATATGCTTGACCTCTTTACTGCCTCCTGCTGCACTGGTTGCCCCAAGCATGGCGTTGAGTTCAGCCAATACCTGTGGGAGGAGAGCCATTATGTTGGTGTGGATAGCTACGAACCAGGAGTGTGCTGTGGCTGTATCTTTGCAGCGTAGGATCAACGTATTCCTGCTATCAGGAGAATGTAGCTCTATCAATCTGTGTGGAAAAAGAAAAAACAAAAAGTGAGCTAGGACACAAGTCACCAAACCTGCCAGGTTTAAACTACATAACTGCAAATCTATATTAATTTTGCATTCTTCAAATAAATTTGTATATTCAAATAAAGATACTTTCTTGGCCAGGCACGGTGGCTCACGCCTGTAATCCCAGCACTTTGGGAGGCTAAGGCAGGCGAATTGCCTGAGGTCAGGAGTTTGAGACCAGCCTGGCTAATGTGGTGAAACCCCATCTCTACTAAAAATATAAAAAAATTAGCTGGGCATGGTGGCGTGCACGTGTAATCCCAGAGATCGCGCCACTGCACTCTAGCCTGGGCAACAGAGCGAGACTCCGTCTCAAAAAAAAAAAATTCAGAAAGACCAACTTGGGCTAGTTACTGAACCTGAGAAAAAATTTTAAAAAGAAAGACCAACTGCTGGATCTGTTGTTTCAGTGTTAATGTAATAAGCTACGATTAGGGATATAGTAGGTTACTTTGCCTTAATTTCTATGTCTAAGAAATGAAAAGCATGCTTGCCGAACCACACAGGCACACTGTAAAGAAGGAACTGATATTCTTTTAAACATTGAGGAAATTCTAGTATAAAGTAGTGACAGGTTAAAAATACCTACTGCCAAATGATACACTGAAATTTACATTATGTGAAATAAATAAACAGAAAATTAGCACCCAGGCAGGGTGGCTCACACCTGTAATCCCAGCACTTTGGGAAGCCGAGTTAGGCGGATCACCTGAAGACAGGAGTTTGAGACCAGTCTGGCCAACATGGCGAAACCCCATCTCAACTAAAAATACAAAAATTAGCTGGGCGTGGGATTACATGCCTGTAATCCCAGCTACTCAGGAGGCTGAGGCAGGAGAATCACTTGAACCCAGAGGTGGAGGTTGCAGTGAGCCAAGATAACACCACTGCACTCCAGCTTGGATGACAGAGCAAGACTCTGTCTAAAAAAAGAAAAAAAAAAAAGATAAAGAAAATAACAGAAGATTATTACTCTTTATGAAAATTTGAAACTGTGCTTGGATAATTTTATATGATTTATCATTCAATAAGTTATGGTAGAAAAATAGTTAAGAGCTCAACACTATACTGTTCTGCATTAGTTAATGCTCACCAAGAACTATCTATATTTCCAAAGTAACCTTTAGAAAATAGCTAAAGTATTTTAAATATACATTAAACAAATTCTTTATAAAGCAATCTACTGAATATTGTTTTGTGTTTTAATCAAAGTTATTGTGAAGATGAATTTTAAAAGTCAAATAAATAAATGACTAACATATATACTCTGCTGTGAGCACATATCTTTTACAATGAAAAAAAAAACCAGCCATTAGGAGGTTTTTCATGGTAGGCTACAAATTGACTAACTGCCAGTGAGTTTTCTTTACATTATTTTCTGAAGACAGTTTTTGCTGCCTTAAAGCATTATCATCAGATTCTATGCCACTTGTCAAAAAGATAAGCAATTTACATGTACACTAGCATTTCTGCTTTGAAGCTCTTTTGTCACAGTTTCTAAACCCTTTATAATTCCAAATACTCAAATAAAAAAACCAAACCAAAACAAACAAAAATTCTAAATACTCTATCATATTTTGTATTGCAAATAATCATTTTCATTTGAATTCTAGTTGGTCTATCCTTTCTTAAATAAACATCTATTGAGCACCTACTATATGCCAAATATTGTGTTATTGGTATTAGCGATAGAGTGATGAAAGAAAAACAGATCATCTAGCTACTTCCAGGCCTACCTACCAGTCTATCCATCTTTTATATGCTGTCAAAATCCTACAGTAACAGCAAAATAGGACAAAAGTTCTAGAAAATATGAGGCATAAAATAAGAGTTGTAAATAGCCAAAATGCTTAAGAAAAGTCCATATTTGAAAACTTGTATTACTCAGAGGAAAATCTTTAGATACCAAAAAGATTTGCTTTACCAAAAGCAAATCTTTTAAGCTATTTGCTTTTGATTTAGATACAGTTCTGATGAGGTCTTCATTTGATTTCCTATCCTATAGCTAAATATAGTGAGAGGTAGCTTCGTTCCAGAATTTAGAGGGCCTTTAATAGCAGGTTAAGTCTGGATATTAATTGGTAACTTTTTTTTTTTTTTTAAAAGAGACAGGGTTTCACCATATTGGTCAGGCTGGTCTCGAACTCTGAACCTCAGGTGATCTGCCCGCCTCAGCCTCCCAAAGTGCTGGGATTACAGATGTGAGCCACCGTGCCCAGCAACTTTTTTTTTTTTTGAGATGGTGTCTCACTCTGTCACCCAGGCTAGAGTGCAGTGGCACAATCTTGGCTCACTGCAACCTCAGCCAGCTGACCAAGTGAGACCCCACCTCAATAAATAAATAAGTAAGTAAGTAACAATAAAATTTTATGGTAGGATGTGAGATGAATTACAATAAAGAGAAAAATGGCCTGGTGAGATTTAATTGAACCCAAGAAGAATGAGAAACTACACAGAAGTCATCAGTAGGGACACAGATTGACAGATTACTGGGCAGGAATTCTTCTATCCTAAGAGCCCATTGCAGCCTCGACCACACAGGACTTGAGTGATCCTCCCACCTCAGCCTCCCAGTTAGCTGGGACTACAAGTATACACCACCACACCTAACTACTTTTTTTTTTTGAGACAGAATCTTGCTCTGTCACTCAGGCTGAAGTGCAGTGGTGTGATCTCAACTTAGTGCAACCTCTGCCTCCTGAGTTCAAGTGATTCTTCTGCCTCAGCCTCCCGAGTAGCTGAGACTACAGGCGCGTACCACCACACCTGGCTAATTTTTATATTTTTAGTAGAGACAGGGTTTCACCATATTGGTCAGGCTGGTCTCAAACTGCTGACCTTGTGATCTGCCCACCTCGGCCTCCCAAAGTGCTGGGATTACAGGTGTGAACCACCGCACCCAGCTCCCAACTACTTTTTTTAAAAAAAATGTTGTGTAGAGATGAGGTTTCACTGTGTTTCCAGGCTGATCTTGAACTCCTGGGCTCAAGTGACCCTCCTGCCTTGGCCTCCTGAAGTGCTAGGATTACAGGCATGAGCCACCGTGCTTAGCTCCTTTGTACATTTGGGATACCAGTCCTTTATTGGATATGTACTTTGTAAAGATTGCTTTCCCAATGTGTGGCTTGTCTTTTCATTCTCTTAAGTGTCTTTTGCAGAGCTTAAGTTTTAAATTTTAAAGATGTTCAGCTTGTCAATTTTTCTTTATGGATTGTGCTTTTGGGGTTGTATGTAAGAAGTCACCATGAAATGTAAAGGGGATTGTTTTGTTTGGTTCCAATGCAAAGGAGAATTTCTTTTTTTTAAGTATAATATTACAAATCCAAAGAGAACAGGAGAGGAGTGACTACAACAAAAGTTTGGAAGCTAGTAAACAGATAGAGGAGTTAAATGACTTAAGAAAAAGTCGACTTAAGAAAAGTGGAGAGTTAACATCCCATCCAATCCATGTTGGAGAATCCCTAGAGACCAGAAAGTAGTGGTACCAGTTACCTCAGGAAGTGACAGTAAAGTATGCAGCTTTACTCTGCATGGTATAAAGAGGCTGGCCGAAACCTTGTCAGCATTCCCCACACCCAGTGGCCAGTGACTGCCCCACCTTCATTCTAGCAAAAGATTCAGAATCACTCTCATTCCACCAAACTGGGTTGTGGGGGTAATGATGTTCTTAGTTCAGATCATATATCAGGCTATTTTCTAGAGGGACTATTTATTTCCATCTAGTTGCTTTGGCACCGTAAGCAGTATAACATCTTTTAAGCATATGCTAGATGTTCAGCCGCAAAACCTTGACCAGAAATTTCCTTTACTCCTCCTACTGACCTACTTAGCACTAAAGATAGGAATCAGTTCATCCTTTTCGAGGCACAGAATGTTCACCTTCTGAAAGTCTTTACACATCATACAATTCCTAGGACAATCTCTCAGACATTTCTCCCTTGACACAGTCTATGTTCTGAAAATCCTGATGTCAGAGATCCTAGTTATTAATAACTAGAAGAATGGAAAATAAATCTGTTATAAAATCAAACTAAGCCTTGTTAAACACAAGTAGATACTAGGACCACTGGGCTGAAAAAAGATGAGAATAGACAGTAAGTTATTTCCCACTGACAGTTCATCCGTTTTTTAATGAAAAGAAAAATCCTGTGATTTTTCTAGAAAAGGGATTGTGAAATGGGAAAATCAAATTAGAAGAAACAGAAAACAAACTCCAAAATAAGACTGATGAGTCTAGGATCCAAACCTAGAAGATCTTTGAAGAAACCATTAAAACTGACAAAGGGAACAAAGTAATTCGTAAAGCCTACTGCTATTTTAAAAGAAAATTCCAACGAAAACTTTGCTAATAAAAATATGGAGGCAGTCTGCCAGTAATCATTTGGCCCCACAAAGGAGAAGAGGAGACAGTTATAATGTGTAAAGTTTTGGCCTCTTGTCAAACCCCTGAGGATTTCCTCAGAAATGCAATTAACATTTTGATCAGATGAATCAAATCAACGTTTAGGTACGCAGGATTCTGTAAGTCCAGCTTACTTTATTTCTCCGGTTTAGCAAAGTCTTTGATATAACTTATGTGTTAAACTTAGGAATAATCATATAATTTTACACATTATAAAGCCAAGATTTACCTTGTACATGGAAAATAGCCAATGTGAAGATGACTGAGGCACTGTGAACCAATGCAAAGAACATGAATTTACATTTCTGAAAAGGAGTGTTTAAGAACACCTTTTTCTTCCTAAAGTTCACACTGCCCACAACACTGATTACTAAGGAAGGGGCTCATGTTCTCTCCCTGGACTTCATCATTATTTATTGTTTGCTTTCCAGAATGAAATGCTTATGATTAACAGATTCGGCCAGGAGCAGTGGCTCACGCCTGTAATCCCACCACTTTGGGAGGTTGAGACGGGCAGATCACGAGGTCAAGAGATTGAGACCATCCTAGCCAACTTGGTGAAACCCTGTCTCCATTAAAACTGCAAAAAATTTAGCTGGGCATGCTGGTGCCTGCCTGTTGTCCCAGATACTCGGGAGGCTGAGGCAGGAGAATCACTTGAACCTGGGGTGGGGGGTGAAGGTTGCAGTGAGCCGAGATCTCGCCACTGCACTCCAGCCTGGCGACAGAGCAAGACTCCATCTCAAATAAATAAACAAATAAATAAAAAAATAAATAAATAATAATTACCAGATGCATCAAGTGAGGTCTTGAAAACTCAAGGTAGAGGAAGTTAAGTAAACTTCCTCTTCCCCTGTACTTAGCTCTTTCTGATCATTAAAACTTTTTCTCAGCTCTATGGAACCAACTCAAAGTAGTAAAGCAGAAAAAAAGGATATTTCCCTCTAATATCAAACACATTTCTGGTTTGGAAAGTGAAGGCTTTAGTTAAGAATGAAGGATAAGCCACAAAAAGATTCCACCACACACCCACCAGAAAGGCAAATATTAAAGAGACTGACAGGCTGGGAGCAGTGGCTCACACCTGTAATCCCAGCACTTTAGGAGGCCGAGGTGGGTGGATCACAAAATCAGGAGATTGAGACCATCCTGGCTAACATGGTGAAACCCCACCTCTATGAAAAATACAAAAAATTAGCCAGCCATGGTGGCACATGCCTGTAGTCCCAGCTACTCAGGAAGCTGAGGCAGAAGAATCGCTTTAACTTGGGAGGCAGAGGTTGCAGTGAGCCGAGATCGCACCACTGAACTCCAGCTTGGTGACAGAACAAAACTTCATCTCAAAAAAAAGACTGACACCATCAATGTTGGTGAGAATGTGGAGCAATGAAAACTCTCATATATTGGTGGAAACATAAAATGGCATAATTACTTTGGAAGAAAGAAGAAAGTCTGATGGTTTCTTTATTTTTTTAGTTTTAGTAGAGACGGGGTTTCACTATGTTGGCCAGGCTGGTCTCAAACTCCTGACCTCAGGTGATCCACCCGCCTCAACATCCCAAAGTGCTAGGATTACAGACAAGAGCCACTGAGCCCAGCCTGGCAGTTTTTTTTTTGAGATGGAGTTTCGCTCTTGTTACCCAGGCTGGAGTGCAATGGCGCGATCTCAGCTCACCGCAACCTCCGCCTCCTGGGTTCGGGCAATTCTCCTGCCTCAGCCTCCTGAGTAGCTGGGATTACAGGTATGTGCCACCATGCCTGGCTAATTTTTTGTTATTTTTCATAGGGACAGGATCTCAAACTCCTGGCCTCAAGTGATCTGCCCACCTTGGTCCCCTAAAGTGCTGGGATTACAGGCATGAGCCACTGCTCCTGGCCCCGGATTATTTTATAGATATTATTTATTCTCAAAGTAGTTCTAAAGTGTAGAGTTGAGCAGACATTATTATATCCATTCTACAGACAGAGAAAACAGGGGGAGAGAGAAATTAAGGAACTTATTTAATATCACAAGAACATTAACAATGCCTATAATAACTTGAGATTCTACAATTATTGTCTTATTTAATCCTCCTATAATCTTATTTTATACAAGGGAAATGCAAGGCTTGTGGAAAACAAAAAGCTTGACCAAAACTATGAAGCCTATCTTCCTAACTTCTATCTTCTCTCATAGCTGAGGTCCAGTTAGCCAATGGTTTTGTACATTTTTTCTGCCAAGACACATAGATGTTCACATTCCCACGAGTATAGCTGAAGTTATGCATATTTTTTGCCAACTCCTTGTAATCTTACTGCTTTTCTTTATGTGTAAAAAGGCAAGCAAATGCAAGTAAAAGTGGTATCATCATAGGAATAACCTTGAATTTCTTCCAATTTATATTTTACAAAAAGCAAATCATTTGCAAATTTTGTTATCCTTTTTCTTTTCTTTGAGATAGAGTTTTGCTCTGTTGCCCAGGCTGGAGTGCAGTGGCACAATCTCAGCTCACTGCAACCTCCGCCTCCAGGGTTCAAGCGATTCTCCTATCTCAGCCTCCTGAGTAGCTGGGATTACAGGTGTGCCCCACCACACCCGGATAATTTTTGTATTTTTAGTAGAGACGGGGTTTCACCACGTTGGCCAGATGGTCTCAAACTCCTGATGTCAAATGATCTGCTGCCTTGGCCTCCCAAAGTGCTGGGATTACAAGTGTGAGCCACTGTGCCCAGCCAAATTTTGATATCTTAAGTAAAATTAGAAACAAGTTATTTTGCAGCATTAAGACTGAGAATCTCAGAACTAGCATGGATCTTCTAAGACCTTTCCTTATATAGTATGCTATGGTCAAGTAGACTGACCATTTACTAAAAAGGAAGGTATAACAGTAGAACTCTTGTAGCCCCAAACTGCCTTCTCCATTTGGTTCTGAAGATCTATTTCACATGTGACCATCATCAAATGTCTTTTTTGTTTGAGACGGAGTTCTGCTCTTGTTGCCTAGGCTGGAGGGCAATGGCGTGACCTTGGCTCACTGCAAACTCTGCCCCCCGGGGTTCAAGTTATTCTCATGCCTCAGCCTTCTGAGTAGCTGAGATTACAGGCATGCTTCACCATGTCTGGCTATTTTTTTTTTGTATTTTTAGTAGAGACGGGGTTTCACCATGTTGGTCAGGCTGGTCTCAAACTCCTGACCTCAGGTGATCCGCCTGCCTTAGCCTCCCAAAGTCCTGGGATTACAGGCGTGAGCCAATGCGCCTGACCTAAATGTCTTTAGCATATAAATATGTCAAAGAGGATTCAGCCCCCAAGTTTTAACAAAGACCAAGGTTATTGGACTTCAATCCTTAGTGGATGATGAAATAGCACAACTTTTAGCAATACAGCCAAGTCACATCATCTTCTTCCTTCCTTATTTCCCCACTCCCACAACTCCAGGTTTCTATAGAAACTTTATAATGTTTTGCCTTTTCTTCAGTACCCAGCTACATGAGCAGCACTATAGGTACCTATTCTCAGAAATGATTTATGGCTGGGCGTGGTGGCTCACGCCTGTAATCCCAACACTTAAGAGTGGATTGCTTGAACCCAGGAGTTTGAGACCACTCTTGGCAATGTGGCAAAACCCCGTCTCTACAAAAAATACAAAAATTAGCTGGGCACAGTGGCATGTACCTTTGTTCCAGGTACTTGGAAGACTGAGGCAGGAGAATTAGTTGAGCCCGGGAGGCAGAGGTTGCAGTGAGCTCAGACCATGCCACTGTACTCTACTAGCCTGGGAGACAGAAGTAAAACCCTGTCTCAAACAAACAAACAAAAAGAAATGATTTATAATAAAATCGACTCTGTAGTTTTCTCAGCCTGACAGCTAGTTGACAAATGTAGTTGCAATTTGCTCTTTATCACACTGTTTCTCTATTGTATCTAATTCTCTATGTCCCTAACTTAAAAGAAAAAAAAATCCCACGATTAACAGACCAAGGACTCTATATAAATCTATCTCTCTTTTCCCCCTTTTTTTTTTGCGGAGATAGTCTTGTTATGCTGCCCAGGCTAGTCTTAAACTTCTGGCCTCCATCAATCCTCTTGCCTCAGACTTCCAAAGTGTTGGGATGATAGGTGTGAGCCACCACCATGTCTGGCTCAAATGTGTCTCATTTGTTTATTTATTTATTTTCTTTTTATTTATTATTATTATTTTTTGTGTGTGATGTAGTCTCGCTCTGTTGCCCAGGCTGAAGCGCAGTAGCACCATCTTGGGTCACAGCAACCTCTGCCTCCCAGGTTCAAGTGATTCTCCTGCCTCAGCCTCCCAAGTAGCTAGGATTACAGGTGCCTGCTACCACACCTGGGTAATTTTTGTATTTTTAGTGGAGACAGGGTTTCACCATGTTAGACAGGCTGGCCTCACACTCTTGACCTCAAGTGATTCACCCGTCTTAGCCTCCTAAAGTGCTAGGATTACAGGCCCGAGCCCCTCACCCAGCGCAAATTAAATTCTTACTTCATGAAAAGAATATAAAATTTCTTTAAAGATCAAGCTATGATGCACTTAGATGATTCAACATACACACAACCTTTCAGAAATAAATCTATATGTAGCCCAAATAAATCTCTACAATGTCTTGAACTTTTAAAAGAAAGCCAACAATACAAATATATCACAATATAATTTTGAAAATGTGTTTACATAATAGTCAGTTAAGACTTTTCTTATTTTAGGCTGGGCATGGAGGCTCACGCTTGTAATCCCAGCACTTTGGGAGGCTGAGGCAGGTGGATCACCTGAGGTCAAGAGTTCAAGACCAGTCTGACCAACATGCAGAAACCCCGTCTCTACTAAAAATACAAAAATACAAAAAAAAAAAAAAAAAATTAGCCAAGCATGGTGGCATATGCCTGTAATTCCAGCTACTCAGGAGGCTGAGTCAGAAGAATCGCTTGAACCTGGGAGGCGGAGGTTGTGGTGAGCAGAGATCGCGCCACTGCACTCCAGCCTGGGCACAAGCAAGAGCAAAACTCTATCTCAAAAAAAAAAAAAAAAATTAAGCTAAGTATTTCTATTTCCATACTATTTCTATTTCTATACTTAGTATTTCCATACTAACCTAAGTATTTCTATTTCTACACTATTTCTATTTCTATATTTAGTATTTCCATACTAACCTAAGTATTTCTATTTCCATTTAACTCAATCGACTTTTATTAGCTACCTACCAAGTGTCAGGAATTAGACTAGCCAGTAAAGATACAAGGGGAAATGAGGCATGGATCCTATCCCTCAAAGAATGCTCAGCCTTGTAGGAGAGATAGCTATCTCTACCCTAACATTCAGTCTACCAGTGCCACTTCACTGAGTTAATGAAGACAAAGTAATTCGTTACAGAACGCATATGATTAGAGAACTAGGGGGAACATCAGAAATTATCCATTCTAATTTTCTCATTTTGCAAATGAGGAAACTGAGGTCAAGGGACGCTAACTTGCCAGAGTCACACTGCTGGTTGATTCAGCCAGAACAATAATGCAGATCTCTAACTCTATACTACCTACAGTATAAGGAATTTCCATCTAAGGAGATATTTTTAAATTACTCTTTAGCAGTACTTTGTTTCAATTACAAAGTAATTCATATTCATAGTGAAAAAATAACATTATAGAAATATATAAAAGAAAGAGAAGATGCCACCTCTTTCTTTCTCCCCTTTAATCTTATTTCATGCCTTAGGGATAACCCACTAAGTTTCTTGTGTGTCTGCCCAAAATTTTTTCTACACATATACATGTACATATATGTGGAATAATTTAAAATATGGAACCCCAAAAATGCATCTCTAACCTCAGACTGATGTTTTCCTCTGTATAATTTAGTTAACAGAGTCATATAATATTGAACATGTCCTTAAGCTTGTAAAGCTGTAGGTATGATGTTCTTGTTAGGTACAGCTCACCTGTTTTCCAGATCCGGCATGCTTAGGTTTCTAGCAGCAAAACACATTTTGAGAGGGATGATCTTTCTGTCCTTGGTACTGTTCTGGTGTTTTGGTGAACCAGAGTCCTCACTGCCACTAAAGTTTGGTGACTGGGGAGCTGCACCTTCCCACGGCAGATCTGATACTAATGATGGCTTCTTGATGTATGGCGTTACTTCTCGGATGAACTTGACTATGAACAACAAAATCAAAGAAGGAGGTTAGTAATTTTGCTTCCTATAATAAATGATAAGTAATGTATTCACATACATGCTATATCTATAACAAAGTAGAGGAAATGGCTGGGTGTGGGTGGCATGGATGGCTCATGCCTGTAATGCCAGCACTTTGGGAGGTACTGGTGGGTGAATCACTTGAGGTCAGGAGTTCAAGATCAGCCTTGTCAACATGGTAAATCCCTGTCTCTACCAAAAACACAAAAAATTAGCTGGGCATGGTGGCACGCACCTGTAGTCCCAGATACTCAGGAGGCTGAGGCAAGAGAATCACTTGAACTCAGGAGGCAGAGGTTGCAGTGAGCTGAGATCGTGCCACTGCACTCCAGCCTGGGAGACAGAGCGAGACTCTGCCTCAATAACAAACAAACAAACAAACAAACACAAAGTTGGGGGGGCGGAAAGTAAGTTAAAGAGCCATGAATCCCCTGGAGATAGATTCAGTACCTTCCTTTTTTTTTCTTTTTTGCTTTTTTTGTATAACCCATGATACAAAGAAAGATTCAGTACCTTCTAAGATAGAGCCATCTAGGCTCTAGATGACTCAACCTTTAGAAATTTCTTGATACTTCTACCCATCGGTTCTCTGTCTTCTGAAGCCATACAGAACAAACTTAATCTCTCTCCTACATGAGAACTCTATAATTATCTGAAGATAGATTTTTCTCTTCTCTCTCCTCCCCATACTAAGCTAAGTATTTCTATTTCCATTCAACTCAAGGCAACTTTTATTAGCTATCTACCAAGTGTCGGGAAATAGGCTAGCCAGTAAAGATACAAGGGCAGATGAGGTATGGATACCATCCCTCAAGGAATGCCCAGCTTTGTAGGGGAGACAGCTACGTAAACAGGTCATTACAGTTCTTAAAATCAAGCGCAAAAATAAAGTATATTCAAGATAAGGTATGATCTGATAAGCACAAAGCCAACTCAACTGATCCCCTTTGCTTGTTTAAAATACTCTTTTCCATTAATTTAGCCCCAAATGAAAATCAAGGTTTCAGCAGATAAAAAGCTTTTTTAAGTTCAGTTTTAAAACTCATAAAATACTTCCTTTACTTCAGTCATGACTACAATTACTGTCACTTGAGGCATGGTGTTCTTGTTTCAAAAACTAGACAAACTGGCTGGGCACAGTGGTGCACACAGTTTCTCCTGTGAATAGGTAATACATGCACATAAAACAAAACTCAAGCGTTAAAATTTTATAATAAAAATCCCAATTTCTAGCTACTCTGTCTCTATTCCTGGAGGTAACCATTCAAAGAGATATCTGATATGCTAAGCATGTATAAAAATAAACACATATACGTGCATGTCTATCTGATCATGCATATGGTAGTATATTATGCTTATCATGCTGCACCTTGGTTTTTTTTATTTAATAAGGTTGATGATAGTCTTTTATAGCCTAATAGTTGATAGCTCATTCTACAGCATGGTGAGATTCCTTTGGAATAAAGAAGACCTGGTTCAAATCCTAACTGTGCTCACTACTCAAAGCTATGTGACTGTACTTAACTGCTCTGAGGTCCTCATCTATAAAATGGAAGTAACACTAAGCAAATAAAAATTTCAGGCACATACTAAACATTCAATGAATACAGTAGGTATCTTTCTTTTTTCTTCCCTAAATTAGAAAGTTAGAGAAGAGCTGAAAAATTTTAATGGTGGTCGGGCATGGTGACTTATGTCTGTAATCTCAGCACTTTGGGAGGCCGAGACGAGCGGATCACGAGGTCAAGAGATGGAGATCATCCTGGCCCACATGGTGAAACCCCGTCTCTACTAAAAATACAAAAATTAGCTGGGCTTGGTGGTGCACACCTGTAGTCCCAGGTACTTAGGAGCCTGAGGTAGGAGAATTGCTTGAACCCAGGAGGCGGGGTTGCATTGAGTTGAGATCACACCACTGCACTCCACCCTGGCAACAGAGCGAGACTCCGTCTCAAAAAAAAAAATTTTTAATGGTAATCAGTAGAAGAGTTAAAGTTATTTTCTTATATATTATTTTAAAAGAGCTGCTGAAATTAAACATAATAATAGAAAATGTAACAATTCCAATGCTAGCATTTAGATGTAGTATATCTCTGTGCTTTTTGTGCATAGTTAAAATACATGTGCTTCTGGGCAGAGAGAGTAAAAGCCAGCTGCCTTGGATCACCAAGGAGGTTTTTTCACCCTAGAAAAATCGCAGGAGTGCAGTCAGTATACCTCTTGAGCAACTGACTCAGGCCTTTCAATACATACTTCAGCTTCGTAATTTGAAGAACTTTGGCAGAAATTCCTAAGGTTTCCAGATACTGCAAATGGCAGAGGCATACTTTTTGAACATTTAAGGCAGTACACTATTGGGCTACCAACTGGAGGAAATTAAAGACATTCTAAATGACTACTCTTGAATATTATAGTGGTTAGAAAAGAACCCTTAATGATCTACTCAGAAGTTCATTCAATCACACAGTAGCATCACTGAACTGATTACTACATACATCCTAAAACAAAAACAGACATACATATACAATTTATGTATTACCTTGTTAAAAGAGTAATGAGTATTATCTGAGTTGACAGCAATGTAGTCCATACCCCCATCTAATTAGCCATCCATAATAGCTAAAGAGCTGTGGATAGACATCTGTTTCTAATCTACCTGAGGTTTGGGAATGGTAAAAAGTTAACAGTCTTCTGTTTCAGTACTGTGTTAAGGCCTTAACCTGGACATTTAGCTGGATAAGCAGTCTTTACACCCCCACATGGCGCTTTCAGTTCAACTCAGAACCCACAATGTATTTCAGAATTATTTCGTTTTTCCTAATAGTTGAAGATAATCCTCAAAATATTTAATCAAACAGATGTTTACAAACTGTTTTGAGTGTTTAGATGCTGAAGCTAATTTTCTTTCTGCCATTCATGTATTCCTTTTACTAAATGTGAAGCAGGGTTTCCTCCCACCCCAAAAGCATTACTGTGATCCCTTCACTTCTTTAGAGTGACAAAACACATACATGCACTGTACACATGTACCTGTAAAGATGTCTGAAAGGATCTTAATCAAAATATCAGTAGTGCTTATATATAGGTGTAGGATTGCATTTTTTTCTTTATGTCATTCTATATATTTAAATTTTTTGTAAGTCCATAGTATTTAATTTAACAAGTTATTTAAGAAATGAAGAAAATTTATTCTGAAACCTTGTTCAAACTCTATCTTAATTTTATTTTTGAGACAGGGTCTCACTCTGTCCTCCAAGTTAGAGTGCAGTGGCACAATCATAGCTCACTGTAACCACAAATTCTTGGGCTTGAGTGATCCTGCCTCAGCCTCCTGAGTAGCTGCAACTACAGACACACACCACCACATCTAGCTAATTTTTAAATTTTTTGTAGAGTCAAGGTTTCACTATGTTGCCCAAGCTGGTCTCAAACTCCTGGCCTTAAGCAAGCCTCCCACCTTAGCCTCCCAAAGCATTAGGATTACAAGCATGAGCCACCACACCCAGCCTCTTGCTCAAACTTTAAACATGAAAGATATGTAAAATGAAATCTCATTGTGCTTTCAAAAACTATAATGCACTGGATGGGATCCAAAATCTAACTGATTCTTACTGAATTCTAAGCTCTAATGCATAAGGTTACAAAGAGTTCCAGTTTGGGGCATGAGGCAGCATCTGGTTTTAAACTGAATGATATTAAGTGGCTTTTTTTTTTTTTGACAAGGTCTGGCTCTATCACCCAGGCTGAAGTGAAGTGGTGTGATCTCAGTTCACAGCAACCTCCGCTTCCTGGGCTCAAACCATCTTCCCACCACAGCCTACTGAGTGGCTAAGACTACAGGCGCACACCACCATACCCAGCTAATTTTTGTATTTTTAGTAGAGAAGGATTTTCGCCATATTGCTCAGGGGGGTCTCTAATTGGTGAGCTCAAACGATCCAACCCCCTTGGCCTCTCAAAGTGCTGGGATTACAGGTGTGAGCCACTGCACCTGGCCTGTTGAGTGGCTTTTTTTCTTTTCTTTTCTTTTTTTTTTTTAAGCAGAGACGGGGTTTCACCATGTTGGCCAGGCTGGTCTCCAACCCCCAACCTCGAGTGATCTCCCCACCCGGGTCTCCCAAAGTGCTGGGATGACAAGCAGGAGCCACTGCGCCCAGCCTGGCTTTTTAAAGCTTATCTAGATCGCTGCCAGGTGCAGTGGCTCATGCCTGTCATCCCAGTACTTTGGGAGGCCAAGGCAGGTGGATCACTTGAGGTCAGGGGTTGGAGACCAGCCTGGCCAAGATGGCGAAACCCCATCGCTACTAAAAATACAAAAATTAACCAAGAGGGGTGGCAGGCACCTGTAATCCCAGCTACCTGGGAGGTGGAGGCAGGAGAACTGCTTGAACCCAGGAGGCAGAGGTTGCAGTGAGCCAAGATCACACCATTGTACTCCAGGCTGGACAACAAGAGCAAAACTCTGTCTCAAAAAAAAAAAAAAAAAAAACCTTATCTAAAAAGATACTTTATTTCATAGGGCAGACACAGCCTATGGCTGCAAACACACATTTCTGGATTAACAGATCAACTTCTTTTATAAACATCTTCACTCATTATGTTCTTCTTTATCTCTAACTCTTACCTTTTTCATGTTCCAACTGGTGATCTTTACTATGAGTTTAAGTGAAACTAAGTTGGTAACACAACATTATTTCCCCTGCTTCTGCAAGCAAGTTTGTTCCTGGATTATTCTCAGGGTGGAAGATCTGGCTGTGTATTTTGCATAGGAATGAATTATGTTGACATCACTATTAAAGTGTTCTCTTAGACAGATTCTCTTCAACCTCATCCCAAGCTCTTCCCTTAAGTCAGGAACCTGATAGATGACCACAAAAACATGAGGAAGGAATTGCTTTACTTTAAGTAAAAAGCCTTTTACATTCTCAACTTACAGGTGTCTTTCAGCGTAAGTCTCCTGGCCATTTGGGATTTGAGTAGACTGCAATCTAGAGTTTGGCGACATGAACCTTCAATGAGTTCAGAGTGACTCTGATTTCACTATCCCTCTTCATTTTAAAATAACATAGCATATTCACTAATTTATTGAGCTCCTACTATATACCAAGAACTGTTTTAGGCACATAGATTAGCCAATGAATAAAATATGTAAAAAATAATTATGTAATTAATAATTTAATGAAATTCTAGAGAAATGAAAACTTACATTTACATAAAAACCTGTATACTAATGTTCTTAGCAGCTCTATTCTTAAGTGCCACAACTAGAAACAACCCAAATTTCCTTTAATGGTCAATAGATAAACTACGATACAGCTATAGAATAGAACACTACTCAGAAATAAAAAGGAATGAACTATTGATAACTCAGTAACCTGGATCAATCTGAAAGGCAATTATGCCAGTCTCAAAAGTTATATGATCCCATTACTGAAAAGAAAAAACTATATGATGAAAAATTCAGTGGTATCTGGCCAGGTGCCATGGCTTATGCCTGTAATCCCAGCGGTTTGAGAGGCTAAGGCGGGCGGATCACTTGAGGTCATGAGTTTGAGACCAGCCTGGCCAACATGGTGAAACTCCATCTCTACTAAAAATACAAAATTAGCTGGGCGTGGTGGTGCATGCCTATAATCCCAGCTACTGGGGAGGTTGAGGCAGGAGAATTGCTTGAACCCGGGAAGCAGAAGTTGCAGTGAGCCAAGACTGCGCCACTGCACTCCAGCCTGGGCAACAGAGCAAGACCCTGTCTTGACCAAAAAAAAAAAAATCAGTGGTTTCTAAGGGTTAGGGGTGAGAAAGGATATAATTATAAAGGGACAGCACAACAGAGTTTTCTAAAACCATGGAACGATCCTGTATCCTGATTGTGGTTACAGTTACAAGAATTTATGCATGTGTTAAGATTCATAGAACTGTATATCTTAAGGGAAAAAGGTCAGTTTTACAGTATGATAATTACAAAATAAAATAAGTAAATTATAAATTATATTAGATGTTAAGTGTAATGGGAAAAGGAAACACAGCAAGGGGAGGGATTGAAAATGCTGCCAGGGGTATCAGTTTGAATTTTAAATATGGTAGTTAGGGTAAGCCATTAAGAACATATTAAACAAAGACTTTAGGAGATGGGGGAGTTGGCCATGCAAATATCAAGAAGCATTTCAGCCAGGTAGACAGTGTGAAAGCAGTAAGGAAGACCAGAGTCACTGGAGCTGGGTAAGTGAGGGAGACAGAGTAGACAATGGAATCACAAAAATAATGGGGCTGAGAGGCAGACTATGTAGGGCCTTTTAGGTCACGGCAAGGACTTTGGCTTTTATTCTGAAATGGGAAGCTATTGGGAGATTTTCAGAAGCAAGTGACCACTATGTTGAAAACAGAATGAAAGAAGGCCAAGGCAGAAGCGACAAAACCAGCTGGCAGGTTATCAGAGATGAGAGATGATGGGAGTTGGACCAGGAAGGAGCGGAGGTGGTGAGAAGTGGTCAGATTCTACATCAGATTACATAGGGGGGTGACAAAAAGAGGAGTCAAGGATGATTTCAAGATTTTTGTCCTGAACAACTAGGACAGAGTTGCCCCTGACAGGTTTAGAAGAAAGAGCAGGAACCTGAGGCATACATTAGACAATCAAGTCTAGCAGGCAGCTAGATGTGTAAGTTTGCAGTTCAGGAAATGGGTCTAGGCTAGAAACATAAATTTGGGAGCTATTAGCATATGGTTGCTATTTAATGCAACGAAACTGGATAAGATCACTGTATCAGTCAGGATACCAGCAGGAAATGATAGGAAGGGATTTAATAAAGGGACAACTTATGAAGATGTGTGCAGAGTGCAGGGAAACCACATGGGAAAATAGAGTGTAGTATCCCAGGGCTATTAACAGAGTGGCTGTTTCCACACTTAAGCCTGAAGGAACTAGCAAAGAAAGTGAATACCAAACTCAGAAGAAAAGAGCCCTATAGAGACTGACGTGAGAGGAGCAGTGACTTTCAGTCAATTCAGCCAGATTTCAGTGACTTGCAGATTGGGTGCCAAGGGGATAAATGCTCCAACCTCACCCTCCTCCTTTTTTCCCTCCAATGTCCTACTGGGGCTCTACATTGGCCAAACCCAACAAAAACTAAAGGCCAAGGAATTTTGCTGGTGTTGTCCATGCAGGTCAGCATCCTGGGACAGATGGCATGTACAGAAAGAGCAGACCTAGAAGGGCACATGGAAGACTTCCAGTACAAGCAAGTGAGTATGGATAAGGAAGCAGACACTCCACTATCAAAGGGCTGAGAAGAAAAGAAGGAGGGAAGCAGGAGGTCCACGAAACACAAGTGCTCCATAGAAACACTGTCTTAAAATAGTACCGAGTTCATCCAAACTGAAAAAGCCCTCCCTTGACCTAATGAACCCAGACTTGGCTCTTCCCTCTCTTCACCCTTCCTTGAAAATCAAAACAAAACAATTTCTGCTTATTGTTTCTATTTTCTCCTTTCACTCCTAAATCTCTTCTGAATAAAACAGCATTCTAAAGGGTAATCAATGTTCTCTTACCCAATCCAAAAGCCCTTTCTCCATCCTTATGCTCCACCATTCCAATATGTAAGACAATTTAGGTGTTCCCTAAATCTCTGATTTTAGCACTTCTCACTTCATCCTCTCATCCCTGTCAACTTTCTGCTGGATCTCTAGTTTGACATAGCTCTCTAGAATCAATATCTCCTATTGGCCCCAATCCCACTACCAGGGTGCTGCCCCATCCTTCAGATTCAGCATATCCAAACAGGAACTAATCTTCATTATCCTTTATCCCCTGCTCTTGTGCTCACTCTTGTAGTTATTAGGATTAGCATCATCATCTCTCTCACCATCCTGGATCTAAACCAGTACTATAGTTAGCCTAGTGGGAAGCACATTCTTCTGTATTTTTTTTAAGGTCGTCCAAGTGGTTAATTCTCATGCTTAATCAAGGTTTGGAAAATGCTTCCCTAAACCTTTGCAGACCAATCCTTGTCCCTACCCACTACATCTAATCAGGTGCCAAACCACTTCTGAAATTGTTCTCTAGCCTACCTACTCCCCTCACTTCCCACTGCCAACATGCCTTGGATAACCCAGCCACTGTAATGGCTTCTTCTTCTTTTTGTAATTGTAAAATATACACGACATAAAGTTTACTATTTTAACCATTTTTTTTCACACGTACTGTTCAGGGCATTAAGTATTCACATTGTTGTGAAATCACAACCACCAGCCATCTCCACAACTTTTTCATTTTCCCAAACTGAAACTCTATACCTATTAAACAATTACTCCCTGTTTCCCTCTCTGGAGGCCCTGGCAACTACCATTCTACTTTCTGACCCTATGAGTTTGACTACTCTAGGTACCTCACATAGGTGGACTCATATAATAGTTGTCCCTTTTTGTCTGTACTAGCCTCTTAATGGATCTCCTTGCCCAAACCCTCTTCCCTTCTCTCATTCCTTTACACAAGGTTGCCAGATTGATTGTCCTAGACCCTAACTCATACCAGGCCACTCCCGATTTCAAAGAGTCTCTAAGGTTTCCTATTGCCTAAGGAATGTAAAGTCTTCCGTATAAATTAATCTTTCCAACTGACTCTTTCCTTCTGTCCCCTCATATATCTTACTAAACTGCTTGCACAAGAAAAACCCTCAAAAGATTTCAAGCATAAGCACAGGCCACCACAATCCAATAAACTATTTGCAGAAAGGTATATTCTGACTTTTCCTGTGTCCTTATTTATATCGATTCCCTCATTTTTTCACTTCCATGTGTCCAAATCATACCCATTTTCCAAAGCACATCTCGAATTCCACTTCTACTAATCCTAATGCAAATGTAATGGGAACTTACTAAGATCTAGTACAGAAAAACCAGTAATTCTATATATCTAATGGGACTGCATCCATAACTCAAAGAACAGTTGTAGAAGTGGTAGCTAATGGGTTCAAACTCACCATAATTCCAGGATATTTGAAGAAACTTAGTACAGCAGCTGATGTGCCCCTGATATTGGTCAGACAGAAATTTCCTCATTATAGGCCTGAAAGCAGAGAAAAAAATTCCTGGTACTATGTTGTTAGCCCTGGGGACACAGCAGTTTGAAGCTGTCACATTGGTGCCAGGGTTTTTTGTTTTGTTTTCTTTTTCTGCTCCCTACTTCCTGCCTTTCTTTCTTTCCCTTCCTTTTAGTTCCCCCTGCCCCACTTTGGTCTCATTTCTAGGACTCTCACAGGTATTCTGAAGGACATTTACAGTGATTAAAGTCTCTAAAAAAAATCCTCCTTTCTCCATCTATATAGAAACTACTGAGAACAGCCCAGTGTTCTAAAAGGCAATCACACTGGCTAATGCTTGAATATGTTACTTAACTCAATGTTGTTTCTATAATATGGATATACACTGCATGGGTTTTAAAATACCACTTAACTTACGCTTAGGATAGTTCTAGGCCCAGGAAGTGAACAAGAAGGGAAGACCCCCATTCACCTATTCTATATCAAATTAAAACTGGCTAAGATGTTCCAAACTACTCATCAGAACCAAGTTGAAGGCTGGGCATGGTGGCTCATGCCTGTAATCCTACCACTTTGGGAGGCCAAGATGGGTGGATCACCTGAGGTCAGGAGTTTGAGACCAGTCTGGCCAATATGGTGAAACCCCATCTCTACTAAAAATGCAAAAAAATTAGCTGGGCATGGTGGCGTGTGCCTGTAATCCCAACTACCCAGGAGGCTGAGGCAGGAGAATCACTTGAACCCATGATGCGAGGGCTCCAGTGAACTGAGGCGCACCACTGCACTCCAGCCTGAGTGACAGAGTGAGACTCCATCTAGAAAAAAAAAAAAAAAATAGACAGGCATGGTGGCGTGTGCCTGTAATCCCAGCTACTCAGGAGACCGAGGCAGGAGAATTGCTTGAAACCAGGAGGCGGAGGCTGTAGTGAGCCAAAATCATGCCACACTCCAGCCTGGGAGAGACTCCGTCTCAAAAAACAAAACAAAACAAAACAAAATAACTAAGTTGAGGGCTCGGTGCAGTGGCTCACACCTATAATCCCAGCATTTTGGGAGGCCAAGGCAGGTGGATCATCTGAGGTGAGGAGTTTGAGACCAGCCTGGCCAACAGGGTGAAACCTCATCTCTACTAAAAATACAAAAATTAGCTGGGCGTGGTGTATCAAGTTGTGTAACACATACTGTCTTCTGCATCTCCATACTCTGGTTGTGCTCCTCTCCTTATCAGTTGTTTGAGAACAGCCATTAAAGCTAATCTTTATTGGTT
Source organism: Aotus nancymaae (assembly GCF_030222135.1). NCBI lineage: Eukaryota > Metazoa > Chordata > Mammalia > Primates > Aotidae > Aotus > Aotus nancymaae. Next base: position 23,948,696 of record NW_026988443.1, on the reverse strand, counting down.
GGCCTTATTCCTTCCTTTCAGATAATTAAACTGGAAATATTGAAAAGGAAAAGAAAATAAATACAAAATTCCTAATTACACTGTATTTTCTTCCAGACTTTTTAGTCCCATACTTAACAAAAGAACAAACATTTCTCCATGTTATACAAACTCTTCACAAGTATCATTTAAAAATAGCTATATTCCATATTGTGTGTTTACCATAATTTATTTAGGCATTCCCTAATTATTGGGCACTTAGGTTTTTGGGTTTTTTTGAGACAAGATTTCACTCTGTTGCCCAGGCTGAAGTGCAGTGGCACAACCACAGCTCACTGCAGCCTCAACCTCCCAGGTTTAAGCTATCCTCCCACCTTAGGCTCCCTAGTAGCTGGGATTACAGGTGCACGCCACCATACCAAGCTAATTTTTGCATTTTTTTGTAGAGACAGGGTTTCGCCAGGTTGCCCATGCTGCTCTTGAATTCCTGGGCTCAAGCAATCTGCCCCCTCGGCCTCCCAAAGTTCTGGGATTATAGGCTTGAGTCATCCTGCTTTTTTTTTTTTTTAAGACAGAGTCTCACCCTGCAGCCCAGGTTGGAGTACAATGGCCCGATCTCAGCTCACTGCAATCTCCGCCTCCTGGGTAGCTGGGATTACAGGTGTTTGCTACCACACCCAGCTAATTTTTTGTATCTTTAGTAAGGATAGGGTTTTAACATGTTGGCCAGGCTGGTCTCAACTCCTGACCTCGTGATCCACCTGCCTCAGCCTCCCAAAGTACTGGGATTACAAACTTAAGCCACCACGCCCAGCCCTGTTTTTTTGTTTGTTTTTTTTTAAAGAGACAGAGTCTCATTCTGTTGTCCAGGCTGGAATGCAGTGACATAATCATGGCTTGCTGCAGCCTCAAACTCCTAGGCTCAAAGGATCTTCTTGCCTCAGTCTCTTGAGTAATTAGGACTACAGGTATGCACCCCTGTACCTGGCTAAATTTTTTTATTTTTTGCAGAGACAGTGGGGTCTTGCTATGTGGCCAAGGCTGGTCTTGAACTCCTGGCCTCAACTGATCCTCCTGCCTTGGCTTCCCAAAGTGCTGTGATTACAAATATTGAGCCGCCACACCTGACTAGGGAATTTAGTTTAATTAACATTATACTGAACATCTTTTTCAGCAGAGAAATTACTGGGTCAAAGTAATATTTAAGGATCATGATAAATTTGCCAAATTGCTCCCCCCGCAAAATCTGTATCATTTTTATACTCCCACCAGCAGTATATAAGCATGTCCATGTCAGTACACTTGCCAACATGAAGTAATCTCACTTAAAATAACACTTGCTATTTAAATAGGTAAAAAACGGTATACATGCCCACCCAATCTTGATCTCCTGTCTCAACAAATGCAGGATATTATTATTTTCTTCTACTTAAAAGCAGGAAGTCCATGTCTCTTTATGCTTTTATTTTGTCTGAAGAACTGGGAGGGGTGATTTGTGATAACAGTGAAGAGTTACTGGACAGTCACCAGAACCTCATATCTCACACAAATTGAATTTAAGTTCTTGATGTACCAGCATATCTAAAGTCATACTTAATTTCCGATTATTGCCTTGTCATTTAATTCTGTGACAATAGTTACTTTCCTCTTGCTAGGCATGAGGGGGGAAAAGTCCTCAACAAGAAAACCAAGCATGCCCTCAGAAGCAGTAATATCTTCCAGATTTCTAAGACGTGACTTGGGTTTATGGTGATCTGGAATTTTCAGTTCAGCTCATTATCCATCTTTCCTTCTCTGTTTCAATCTAAGCTCTGGTCCAAATCAATAAAAGTAGGAGAAATATCCTTTTTTGAAAATCTCAAATTACTACTGGGATAACAAGGAGAATTCAAGTATAATTTTAAACCTCTGAGCTATAGTGAAGTAAGTCCAAATAAACCAAAATATAAAGCAGCTCTGAAATTTGTCCCCAGCAATTAAAATTTCTGGATTTAAAAATTAAAACCTTTTGGCCAGGTGCAGCGGCTCATGCCTGTAATCCCAGCACTTTGGGAGGCCGAGGCAGGCAGATCACGAGGTCAAAATATGGAGACCATCCTGGTCAACATGGTGAAACCCTGTCTCTACTAAAAATACAAAAATTAGCTAGACGTGGTGGCACATGCCTGTAGACCCAGCTACTCAGGAGGCTGAGGCAGAAGAATTATTTGAACCCAGGAGGAGGAGGTTGCAGTGAGCCAACATTGAGCCACTGCACTCCAGCCTGGTAACAGAGCTCGGACTCCATCTCAAAAAGAAAAAAAAATTACAGTCTTTTATAATGAATTTATACAAACTGGCAAAAAAAAGCCCCAATATTTTTTAGGCCTCAACAAAGTCTAACATGAATATCTATTACTTTTATACAAAAGTATTAGCTTTCATGCTTTTATATATACAAATGCAGAATAACAAGCAAGACTGAAATAATTTGGGGCTTTGACTATCTACTGTATAAATTCTTCTTGGTAAACTTCTTTAACTACTGATATAATATGGTAAACTAGTTCTTGGTCATTTATAAAGTATATATATATATATTTTTTTTTTTTTTTGAGACGGAGCCATTGCACTTCAGCCTCGGCAACAGAGTGAGACTCTGTCTCAAAGAAAAAAATAAAAGACTCACATACTATAAAATTAAGGGTATCAGAGGTATTGATAAGTGATTAAAGCAAGCTCTAAGTTTTATATATTTTAAAAAGTGTATATAGATCAGTATGTTAATAAAGTGCTCAAGAAAATAAGTCAATTTGCTATTAGTGGTTATATTTGTGAGTGCAATTACAGGAACTTATATTTTAGAAATTAAGCATTTCTATAATGGACTTTCTATAATAAACATGTGCTCTGTAATAAATTATTATAAAGTTAACTTTCAAATACATGCCATCAGGCCAGATGCAGTGGCTCAGGCCCGTAATCTCAGCACTTTGGGAGGCCAAGAAGGGAGGACTTCTTGAGGCCAAGAGTCCGAGACCAGCCTGGGCAACAGAGTAGGACCATGCATCTACAGTAAAATTTAAAATTAGCTAAGCATGGTAGCACATGGCTGCAGTACCAGCTACTCGGGAGGCTGAGGCAGGAGAATCCCTTCAGTCCAGGAGTTCAAAACTGAAGTGAGTTATTATTGCACCACTGCACTCCAGCCTGGGTGACAGAGCGAGACCCCATTTCTCAAAAAAATTCAGGCAGCTTCCTCCATATCAGACCCACCAACTTAAGAAAAATTAAAAATTTTTTAAATAAAAAATAAAAAATTCAGGCAGGGCCCGGTGGCTCACACCTATAATCCCAGCACTTTGGCAGGCCGAGGAGGATGGGTCACTTGAGCCCAGGAGTTCAAGACCAGCCTGGGCAACATAGCAAAATCCTATCTCCACAAAAAATACAAAAAAAAAAAAAAAAAAAAGCCAGGTGTGGTGGCACGTGCCTGTAGTCCTAGCTACCCAGAAGACTGGAGTGGGAGGATCACCTGAGCCTGGGTAGCTAAGGCTACAGTGTCTTGATTGCACCAGTGCCCTCTAGCCTGAATGACAGAGTGAGATCCTGTCACTAAATAATAAATTAATAAAGTGCCATCAAATAATGAAAAAAAATTATTAGAAAAGTAATTTCAGAAATAGATTCAATAGCAAAACAACTATGTCAGGTGAGTCACTATTCAGTAAATACTGAAAAAATAAGGGGGTATCAGTATGGAATTGCCATAGATCTGTATCTTGTACCCGACGATGAATTTGCATTAACCTACAGTTGATGCCTTCTGGATATTTTTTGTAAAATCATTAATGCACAGCAACAAGCTTTAAAATCAAATGAACCTCAGCTCCAGTCTTGATATTACCATTTATCTGTCGGGAGGTTTGAAGATTACCTCTGAGCCTCAGTTTTCTCATTTGCAAAACATACACCCTTAAAGTGCTATTGTGGGGGATTAAATGAGATAATGTGTGAAAGGTACATAGGCCTATGCTTGAGAGTTGTAGGCACTTATTATGTGTATACTTAGTGTGTATGTATACATATACTTTGTATGTACACAATAAAATATGCTTTGGCAGGAGTATAGTATAGTGGACAAAGTCAAGGATGTGAAACTGAACAGATCCAAATTTGAATTCTATTCTGCCAATTACAAACTTTGTGATTTTGGACAAATAATTTCACTTTAAAATCTCAGTTTATAATCTATAAAATTCCTTTTTTTTTTTTTTTTTGAGATGGAGTCTCACCCTGTCACCCAAGTTGGAGTGTAGTGGTGCAGTCTCAGCTCCCTGAAACCTTTGCCTATTAGATTCAAGCGATCCTCCCACCTCAACCTCCCAAGTAGCTGGGACTACAGGCATGCACCACCACGCCTGGCTAAGTTTTGTATTTTTAGTAGAGATGGCGTTTCACCATGTTGGCCAGGCTGGTCTGGAACTCCTGACCTCAGGTGACCCACACTGGTCAGCCTCCCAAAGTACTGCGATTATAGCCATGAGCCACCATGCCTGGTCATAATCTATGAAATTCTAATACTAACCCTAATACTAACTTTACCAAGTAACTGAGATGTTACAGAAGCTTAACTAATAAAAGTAAATTGTTTAACAGGGTCTGAAAAGGCATTAGGCACTGAATATAACCTACAGAGTGAAGTTATTATGTACTACACCTTTAAAGAATATCTGGACATGGTAATTAATATATCTCCAGAAAAGCTGGGCATAGACATGAGTAACATAATTCAGTTAAATGTTGTTGCTAATTGCTCTAGATTAAGGATTCTTACAACTGTTTTAATAAAAGGTCCTTGGTCAGCACCACTATGTGCTTATGAATATTTGGGATATGGTCACTCTCTCCATATACTGAAGGTTGTCACATAGACTCTGTATGTATAATCTTATCTGCTGAGGGGTTAATTCAGCTAAATTTCTTATTAAAACAAATCTGCCATAAAAGCAATTCTCCTTATAAAACAATTATATGCTTAAACAAATGGCTTCTGAATGAGCAGTTTGCTCCTGTAGTAACACAAAAATATAACCTTAGGGCCAAGCAACATGGTTCACACCTGTAATCCCAGCATTTTGGCAGGCCAAGGCAGAAGAATTGCTTGAGCCCAGAAGTTCAAGACCAGCTTGGGAAACATAGCAAGACCCTGTCTTTACAAAACAATTTAAAAATTAGCCTGGTGTGGTGGCACATGCCTGTAGTCCCAGCAACTCAGGATGCTGATGTGGGACGATGGAGTGAGCTTGAGAGTTCAAGGCTGCAGTGAGCCATGAACCCACCACCGAACTCCAGTATGATAGTGGGAGATCTTGTCTCAGAAAAAAGCAAGAAAGAAAGAGAAATGAAATCTTATCATAAGGAATCGATAATGGATTAAAATATTCTTATTAGAAAATCAGTCCTCCGAGGTGGGTGGATCACGAGGTCAAGAGATCAAGACCATCCTGGTCAACATGGTGAAACCCTGTCTCTACTAAAAATACAAAAATTAGCTGGGCATGGTGGCACATGCCTGTAGTCCCAGCTACTCGGGAGGCTGAGGCAGGAGAATTGCTTGAACCCAGGAGGCAGAGGTTGTGGTGAGCCGAGATCGCGCCATTGTACTCCAGCCTGGGTAACAAGAGCGAAAAAAAACAGTCAGTCCTTGCTTCACAAACCCAAAAAATAGGCTTTTATCTATCCCTAGCACAAATGATAGGAAACAAAGTTTTGTTTTGTTTTGGTTTGTTTTTTTACTCTTAAGGACCATAGACTGGACGTGGTGGCTCACGCCAGTAATTTCAGCACTTTGGGAGGCCAAGGCAGGTGGATCACCTGAGGTCAAGAGTTCAAGACCAGTGGGGCCAACATGGTGAAATTCCATTTCTACAAAAATAAAAAAATTAGCCAGGTATGATGGCGGATACCTGTATTCTCAGCTACTCAGGAGGCTGAGGAAGCAGAGGTTACTGTGAGCCAAGATCGCACCATTGCACTACCACCTGGGCGACAGAGTGAGACTGTCTGAAAAAAAAACAAAAAACAAAAGAACCATAGGCCGGGCATCTCATGCCTATAATCCTACCACTTTGGGAGGCTGAGACAGGCAGATCACCTGAGGTCAGGAGTTTGAGACCAGCCTGGGCAACACGGTAAAACTCCATCTTTACTAAAACTACAAAAATTAGCCAAGTGTGGAGGCAGGCATCTGTAATCCCAGCTAACTGGGAGCCTGAGGCAAGAGAATCACTTGAATCCAGGAGGTGGAGGCTACGGTGAGCCGAGATGACACCACTGCACTCCAGCCTGGGTGACAGAGCAAGACTCCGTCTCCAAAAACAAAAAAGAGCTATAATGTTCCCCCCCTTTTCAACAACTCTCTCCTATGTGCAAAGCATGTGGGATCTTTAAAATGTTTGACATACAAATCTTGTCCTCAGGTTGTTTAGTTGAGGAAGAAAAGGAAGACATGTGTCCCCTAAAATAGGCCAACTAATAAAGTAGAAATTATAATAAGGCAAAACATAATAAATGCTATAGAGGTGTAAATACAATGTTACACATAACTGGATGTAACAGCAGCAAATAACTGAAAAATACTTACATAAAAACTTACTAATGTTTTTCCACTAGACAACAAAATTTCCACTAGACAACAACTACAACAACAAAACTGTAGCAGTTCAAGTGCAAGGAAATCATTATTCGTATTTTTGTTGCTAAGTGAATATGTTCTGGACTAGCTGGATAAACCGGATGGTTTGTTTTAAATCAGCACCCTGAGTGATAAAACTATAGACGGAAATACAATATTAACCCAGCACAATAGCTGTGTTCAAAGGGTCAGCAACCACTCCATCCTGAACATCCAGTCAGAGTCACCGCTTGGGAACAAGAAAGTCCTCCAAGTTTCCATGTCTTTAAACACTTGATAATTTTCTTTTCTCTTTTTTGTATAAAAGAAATGCAATTAGTAACTGCCAGGCCTTTGTTGTTATTAGAGCTTTTCAGACCAAATAGGTAGAATTAACTGAGTTCAGGAAAAAAGACAAAGATGACTTCATGTTCTTTCCCTCTTCATTCTTATATAACATATACTAATAAATTCTAATGTAGTAAACTGAGAACTGTCAGAGTTAATAGAAATCAACTATTGCATGTTAAGTAATATTGTTTGACATTAGTCAACCCACATACTATAACCATTCTCTGATAATTTGTTTTATTAATTTTCTTAATGAAAAGATAATGAAAACAAAAGCTGGAACAATTTGAGCATCAAAATAAATAATAGTAACACAGGATTATAACCCAAAGAATAAAATAAATATCCATGAGTCCACAATAATATAAATAATTAAATAAATAAATGGGAGAGAAGGGCCAGCTCTTTCTTACAGAAAGATTCTCATTAATAAGTGTAGCAGGCATGGGATAAACAGAAAATCATCATTAAAACACTATAGTAATAATTGTTTCAGGCAAGATCCACTGATTTATGCTAAAATTAGTGGGCAAAAGTTTAAAGAACTGGGTGTTTGCATAATCTCAACATATTTTCCAAGATATTTACAAAGATAATTACAAAGGAAAAATAGGAACTTTATGTGGAGAAACATGACAGTAATCAAAGTTTTACATGACTAGTAATAAAAAATATTGATGTCATACCCCCTCGCCCAATATGATACACTGAGAATGATACACCACTTCTCTAATATCCTGCCTAAGAACGCATAATATCCATCTATTTATGATGAAGCAAGAGACAGACCCAAATAGAGGGACATTCTACAAAACCATGGACCAGTATTCTTCAAAAGTGTCAAAGTCATGAAAGACAAGACTGAAGAATTGTCACAGATTGGAGGAAACAAAAGAAACATGACAACAAAGTGTAATGTGGGATCCTCGAACAGAAAAAGGACATTAGTGGAAAAATGGGTGAAAACCATAAACAAACTGTAGTTTAATAATATCATACTAATGTTGGATGGGCACAGTGACTTATCCCTGAAATCCCAGCACTTTGAAAGGCCGAGGCAGGTGGATTACCTGAGGTCAGGAGTTCGAGACCAGCCTGGCCAAAATGGCAAAACCCCGACTCCACTAAAAATACAAAAATTAGCCAGGCATGGTAGTTCAGGCACCTGTAATCACAGCTACTCTGGAGGCTGAAGCAGGAAAATCACTTGAACCCAGGAGGCAGAGGTTGCAGTGAGCTGAGATTGCACCATTGCACTTCAGCCTGGGCAACAACAAAACTCCATATCAAAAAATAAAAAAATAAATACTAATGTTAATGTCTTACTTAAAAAAAAAAAAGTTCAAAAACTTCTTAGTTTTGACAATGGTTATGCAAGATGTTAACATTAGAAGAAATTGGAAACTCAGTATTATTTCTGTAACTTTTAAGTCTAAAATTGTTTCAAAACCAAAAAAAATTGTAAGTAATAAAAATAAAATGGTTGGGCGTGTTGGCTCACACCTGTACTCCCAGCACTTTGGGAGGCCAAAACGGGTGGATCACCTGAGGTCAGGAGTTTGAGACCAGCCTACTAAAAAAAAAAAAAAATTAGCCAGAAAAAAATAAAAATTTAAAAATTAAAAAAAAAATTAGCTGGGCATGGTGGCATGTGTCCGTAACCTCAGCTACTTGGGAAGCTGAGGCAGAGAATCACTTGATCTGGAGAAGTGGAGGTTGCAATGAGCTGAGACTGCACCACTGCACTCCAGCACCACTGCACTCCAGCACCTGGGTAACAAGAGCAAAAACTTCACCAAAAAAGAAAAGAAAGAAAAGAAAACAAAAGAAAAGAAAAAGAAAGGAAGGAAAGGGAAGGAAAGGAAAGGAGAAAAGAAAAGGGAAAAGGAAAAGAAAAGAAGGAAGGGAGAAAGGAAGGAAGGGGAAGGAAAGGAAAAGAAAAGAAAAAAGAAAAGAGAACAAATCACAGAAAATCTGGAAAATAGAGAAAACAATCACCTTTACTACCAATGAAACACGTGGATTGTTCCTTCTAGTCTTTTTGTCTATGTTTTTATCTTGCTTTTAAACAAATCTTATAATTTTTTTTTTTTTTGAGATGGAGTCTCGGAAAAAAAAAAAAGAAATAAAATTTGTTTCCTATGATCCATGTTAGAAGAAAAAAAAGAAAAGAAAAAAGAGATGGAGTCTTGCTCTGTGGCAAGTGCAGTGGCACGATCTCAGCTTACTGCAACCTCTGCCTCCTGGGTTCAAGCGTTTCTCCTACCTCAGCCTCCTGAGTAGCCGGGATTACAGGCAGACGCCACCATGCCCAACTAATTTGGGTATTTTTAGTAGAGACGGGGTTTCACCATGTTGGCCAGGCTGGTCTCGAACACCTGACCTCAGGTGATCTACCAACCTCGGCCTCCCTAAGTGGTGGAATTACAGGCGTAAGGAACCGCACCTGGCTGATAGCCTTTTAAATATTACTTGACTCTACTTTGTAAAAGGTGTATGTATCATTTGCCGGGCGCGGTGGCTCACGCCTGTAATCCCAGCACTTTGGAAGGCCGAGACGGGTGGATCACGAGGTCAAGAGATCGAGACCATCCTGGTCAACATGGTGAAACCCCGTCTCTACTAAAAATACAAAAAACGAGCTGGGCATGGTGGTGCGTGCCTGTAATCCCAGCTACTCAGGAGGCTGAGGAAGGAGAATTGCCTGAACCCAGGAGGCGGAGGTTGCGGTGAGCCGAGATCGCGCCACTGTACTCCAGCCTGGGTAACAAGAGCGAAACTCCGTCTCAAAAAAAAAAAAAAAAAAAAAAAAGGTGTATGTATCATTTAAAAGAGAAGCATTACACAATTTACAGCTGATATTTTTTATATTGTATATCAAGACAAAGCAGAAATAATAGAAAATAACTATTCCACAGAACTTGCAGCATAAGATAATTAATTTTAAATGATGTCATAAATAAATGTGATTTAAAACCAGTTTCCTTTTCTGGAATATCTAAGAAAAGATCTTTTAGAAGTTTCAAAACAATGTTGTTAATGGGAAATAATACCCAAACATTTGAATTTAAATATTGAGGATGCTGTGTAAACAAAGACTCAGAGTTTGTGCTATTTTGCAACCAGAAGCTTCAGTAGGTTTTGTTTTGCTTTGTTTTACATCAGCTCATACCTGAGTTCCATAAGTCTTCTAGTAGAGATAGGTATTATAGGTATTAACCAACATCTGAATTCAAAGCCTGGATACACCACTTCTTAGCAGTGATAATTTTTCTACACTGACATAACAAATACCTTTTTTTTTTTTTTAAATGAAGTCTTATTCTGTCACCCAGGCTGCAGTATGGTGACATAATTTGGGCTCACTGCAACCTCTGTCTCCTTGGTTCAAGCAATTCTCATGTCTCAGTCTCCCAAGGAGCTGGGATTACAGGCATTCGCCACCATGCCAGGCTAATTTTTGTATTTTAAGGAGAGAGGGGGTTTGCCATGTTGGTCAGGCTGGTCTCAAACTCCTGGCTTCAAGTGATCTGCCCACCTCAGCCTCCCAAAGTGCTGGGATTACACAGGTGTGAGCCACTGTGCCCAGTCTGACCTAACAAATTTCTTATACAGACGTTTCAAGATTCTTGGTAGAAAATTTCCAGACATTCTATTAGTTTCTTATAAGTAAAACAGAAAAAATAAAACCTATCAAACTCAGGAATGAGATAAAATTTTAAAGAAGTTTTAGAAAAAAAAACACATCACCCATCACTAGAGAATCATGTATCAAGCATTTATTGCACTGTAGAAGTGGGACACATAAACACTGAATGCAATGCCGTTAAGTGTGAACTATCAGTATTTGTTAGCACAAAATTTCCTTTTATTTTTGTATTTTTAAACCTTTGTATAAATTTTTTGAAAACAGGAAATGCCCACAAGTGTTACTATATTGTATTTATAAATGTTCTTCAAATCTGACTTTCTTACCAGAATCAAAAGGCTACATACTGTGTGAGTCCACATATGTAACAATCTGGAAAAGGCAAAACTGTAAAGACAGAAGACAAAGAAGTGATTGCTAGAGACTGAAAGTGAGAGAAAAGGACTAACTACCAGTGAGGGACAGGGGAACTTTTGGGGGTGACAGAAATATTATGTATCTTAATTGTAGTGACAGTTATAGACTGTACACACCCATCAAAACCTGGGCTGGGCACAGTGGCTTATTCCTGTAATCCCAGGACTTTGGGAAGCTGAGGCAAGAGGACCACTTGAGGCCAGGAATTTGAGACTAGCCTGGGCAATACAGGGAGACCTTGTCTCCAAAAAAAAAAATTTTTTTAGTTAGCCAACCATGTGTTGGCAGGCATTTCTAATTCCAGCTACTCAGAAGGCTGAGGCAGGAGGACTGCTTGAGCCCAAGAGTTTAAGGCTGCAGTGAGCTATGATTGTGCCACTGCACTCCAGCTTGGGTGACAGAGCAAGACCCTGTCTCAAAATAAACACATGGAGCTATACACCTAAAGAGCAGATGCTAGTGTATGTAAATTATACCTCAGTAGTCCAGGTACAGTGGCTCATCCCTGTAATCCCAGCACTTTGGGAGGCTGAGGTGGGCAGATCACAAGGTCAGGAGTTTGAGGCCAGCCTGGCAAACATGGTGAAACACTGTCTCTATTAAAAATACAAAAATAAGCCAGGCGTGGTGGTGCACACCTGTAATCCCAGCTACTTAGGAGGCTGAGGCAGGAGAATTGCTTGAATCCCGGAGGCAGAGGTGCAGTGAGCCAAGATCTCACCACTGCACTCCAGCATGGGTGGCGGAGCAAGTCTTTGTCTCAAAAAAAAAAAAAAAAAAAAAAAAAATTATACTTCAATAAATCTGACATTAAAAAATCTGACTTTCTTGCATTGGAGCATATATTTTCTAAATACTTACATAAAACCATCAGGAAGCTTAAATAAGTTATGGGTACCTTCAGCTTAAAAATGCAAAATCTGGGGCCAGGCAAAGTGACTCACTCCTGTAATCCCACCACTTTGGGAGGCTGAGGCAGGCGGACTACGAGGTTAGGAGATCAAGACCATGCGGGCCAACATGGTAAAACCCCGTCTTTACTAAAAATACAAAAATTAACTGAGTGTGGTGGCTATAATCCCAGCTACTCAGGAGGTTGAGGCAGGAGGATCGCTTGAACCAGGGAGTCAAAGGTTGCAGTGAACTGAGATCACGCCATTGCACTCCAGCCTGGCAACAGAGCAAGACTCCATCTCAAAAAAAAAAAAAAAAGCAAAATCTGAGGCCTAAAGAAATCAGAAAACTTATTCTAAGTCACAGTCAGTCTATGGCAAAGCCATGGCTAAAAACCATGGGTTGGGTACAAACTATTAAATTTAACTGAAGACATTTACAACCAAATGAGAAGGGCTTTTCAAATATACTAGAATCATATTCACTGCCTCAGAGAACTGAGTTATTTTCTTTCCCCCTCTTGCACTACTACTGACTCACAATATGGCCCTAAGCAAATTATGTAGTCTCTAGGCTTGTGTTATAATCATATGTGTAGTAATGACTGTTAATTGCCATTACATGTGCTTAGGATTCTCAGCTAAACACAAATCATCACATACTGCAATACTATTTGTTCTGCCTTTGGAGGGATTGACTTATAATTCCAGGGACATATTAGAATACTCTTTGAATTGACATCTCCAGTGATCCAGCCATTAAATTAACATCTCCCTATTCCCCAGATCTTCCATGATGGCCCTTGATGGTCCTGATCTAATTTTCCTCAGGTTGTTTAATCTTTCCTAATATCAACCAACTGTAGTTCCATGATTCATAATATTGTATTTATGGCTAAATAATGAAAAGTTCCTGAATCAGACCTGGTATCTTACAGGTACTGCAAACTCAACAAGTCCATATTAGACACTTGGATGGCTAATCCAATACCCACTCCCAATCCTCCTCTCTCTCCTATCTATCTTCACCATAAAGTTAAATACTCATTTATCCAATGCCCCTTGCAGTTACTGGTAACCATTCAACCAGTTACGGTCAACAACATGTAAGCTGAAATCTGTAAAGGGCATCTGGGAAAGCTTTCCTCAATAAAGAGAACAGACCCAACCAGTTTCTTTCCCTTTCCCCTTCCTCCTGCTTTGAATTTATGTCTCAAGGCAGCTCTGGATATGATGTCTGGAGTTGCAACCATGAGATAAACAACACAGTACAGATATGATATCATAGAGTGCTGCATCAGTCCTGGAAGAGTCTACCTGCAGACCTCTTCTAATTTGAGATTTTAAAAAATTACGTGTAGCAGGCCAGGCACGGTGGCTCATGCCTGTAATCAGCACTTTGAGAGGCCGAGGCGGGTTGATGACCTGAGGTCAGGAGTTCAAGACAAGCCAGGCCAACATAGTGAAACCCCATCTCTACTAAAAATATAAAAATTAGACGGGCATGGTGGCAGGTGCCTCTAATCCCAGCTATTCAGGAGGCTGATGAGGCAGGGGAATTGCTTGAAACCAGGGGGGCAGAGGTCACAGTGAGCCAAGACCATGTCACTCCACTCCAGCCTGGGTGATAAGAGCAAAACACCATCTCAAAAAAGAGAAGAAAAGAAAAGTGAACCATCAATGTTTTGAAAACATCAAAGAATATTGTCATTTTAGAAGCATCTACATTTAATTCCAAAATTTCATGACAAATATTCTTGTCAAGTAATATTAAGTTAATACTATAGAGCAGCTTTGGATACGTGGAAGTTTGCCCTTGCAACGGACAGCCAGTATGTGTTAATATTAGCTTTCTATAATCAGTGAGAGTGCTTATCCTGTGATTATATTTATCTTTATGCATGTTAAATCCTCCTCTCTCTCCTGGAGATTATTCTAGGAAAGAAGAAAGATTCACCACTATAATACACATACATGAATTATAGAGCTATACTCAATATAGTCTAAATTACCATACTTAGAGAAGATTAACGAAACAACTATGAATTTCAAGCGTATTGTGTTTACCACCCGCCCCCCACCAACACACACAGTGTCCTGTGCAGAAAGGAAATAGATAACAGAATGTCAGAGCTACAGGAAACCTTAGTAATAATTCAGTCCAACAAGTTCATTTTTACTTAAATTTTTTTTCAGGCAGCTCTCTGAACCAGGATAAGTTGAGACTCCTACAACATGCTTATTTATAAAGATGTTTAAACTGAAACCTATGAAAACTGAGGCCTAAAGAAATCATAAAACTTCTTCTAATTCATAGTCAGTCTATGGCAAAGCGATGGCTAAAAACCATTGTCATCTGCTCCTGAATTTATCTCCAATCTTTAAAATCGGGTCGGGTGAGGTGGCTCACGCCAGCACTTTGGGAGGCCAAGGTAGGCAGATCAGGAGGTCAAGAGATCGAGACCATCCTGGCCAACATGGTGAAAACTCATGTCTATTAAAAATACAAAAAATTAGCCAAACTAAAACTAGATAAATGGCACCAGAGTGGAATACTATTTTTCAAAAGGTTATTACTTTTTAGAAGAGATTGTATCTCTCATATGTCCATCCGTTCAGAGCTTATATCCATGATGCAAGTGGTTTAATTCCATTATTTCTTTTCTTTTTTTTCCTTTCTTTTTTTTTTTTTTTTTTGAGATAGAGTCTTGCTCTGTTACCCATGGGGCTGGAGTGCAATGGTGCAATCATGGCTCAATGCAGTTGTGACTTCCCATGTATAAGCGATCCCCCCATCTCAGCCTCCTGAGTAGCTGAAACTATAGGGCCCACCATGCTCAGCTAATTTTTTTTTTTTTTTAATTGTAGAGGTGGGATTTCATCATGTTGCCCAGACTGGTCTTGAACTCCTGATCTCAAGCAGTCCTCCCACCTTGGCCTCCTAAAGTACTGGGATTATAGATGTGAGCCACTGTGCCCAGCCTGATTTCAATTTCTTTATGTGTAAATCATAATACCTATCCTTAGGGAATTATTATGAAAATTAAGTGAATTAATTTATAAAAAAGAATTTTAAAAATTGTAAAAGCTATACAAATTTGAAGCATTACCATTATTACCTAATACAGCAGAACGTGACAAATATTTTCATGGATTTCAGAAATTAACAGGGTCCATGGTAAAGAGCAGGAGCAAGCACAGTAAGTGTTTATTAAATGAATTAACAAAATGATTAGAATCTCCTACCAAGAAGCATTATCTTATATACCTAAATGAGCTGGGTGCGGTGGCTCCTGTCTGTAATCCCTGCACTTTGAGAGACCAAGGCTTGAGGATGGCTTGAGCCCAGGAGTTCAGGACCAGTCTGATTAACATAGTAAGACCTCCTCACCCCCATCTCTACAATTTTTTTTTTTTTTTAATTAGGCAGGCACAGTGGTGCATACCTGTGGTCCTGGCTACTCAAAAGGCTGAGGTGCAAGGATCACTTGAGCCTGAGAGTTCAAGACTGCAGTGAGCTGTGATCACACCACTGTACTCCAGCCTGGGTGACAGACCAGGACCCTGTCTCAAAAACAAAAGAAAAATCTCTGAGCCTTTCTGAGTCTGATCTATTTACATAAGAGAACTGCTGTGAGGGTTAATGAGATAAAGCTCATAAAGCAAGCCAGGACTCTAAGGAAACATGCTCCTCTCAGTACCTTCTTGAATATGTAAGCCTGTCACACTAACATCACAAAGGCTAGAATAAAGCTGAAAATTCAAGTAGTAATAGCCCTACCACACACACACACAAATCTTTAAAATGCCCCAGTGCTCTAATTTAATAATTAAGTTTTTATTTTCTGTTGGTGAAGATCCTGTAAGTAGAAGAATGCTAAACAAACATTATCTCAGCAACAATACAAAGAAGCACCTGGAATGAGTAGAAGAACATACACATATGAACCATAATGGCTTATTTAATAGGAAACACCTTATTTTTCTTTCCTTTTTTCATTTTCAGAGACGATTTTTGTCACCTAGGCCGAAATGCAGTGGCACAATCCTACAGCCTCAAACTCCTACAGGCTCAAACTCCTAAGCTCAAAAGATTCTCCCTCCCCAGCCTCCCGTGTAGCTGGGACCACAGGCACGCATCACCATACCCAGCTACTTTTTAAATATTTTCAGAGAGACAGGGTCTCACTGTGTTGCCCAGGCTGGTAAGTAACCCTTATTTAAAGTTAAAATAGCCCAGAGTGGTAGCTCATACCTATAATCCCAACACTTTGGGAGCCCAAGGTGGGTGGATCACCTGAGGACAGGAGTTTGAGAACAGCCAGGCCAACATGGTGAAACCCCATCTCTACTAAAAATACAGGCACATGCCCAGTTACTTGAGAGGCTGAGGCAGGAGAATTGCCTGAGTCTGGGAGGCAGAGGTTGCAGTGAGTCGAGATTTCGCCACTGTACTCCAGCCTGGGTGACAGAGCAAGACTCTATCAAAAAATTTAATTTAATTTAATTTAATTTAAGATAAAAAACAGGCCAGGCACAGTGGTTCATGCCTGTAATCCCAGCACTTTGGGAGGCTGAGGTAGGTGGATCACCTGAAATCAGGAGTTTGACAACAGCCTGGCTAACATGGTGAAACCCCATCTCTACTAAATATACAAAACTTACCCAAGCATGGTGGCAAGCACCTGTAATCCCAGCTACTCAGGAGGCTGAGGCAGGAGAATTGCTTGAACCCAAAAGGTGGAGGTTTCAGTGAGCCCTTGCCACTGCACTTCAGCCTGGGCAACAGAACGAGACTCCGTCTCAAACATACATACATACATACAGACAGACAGACAGACATAAATGTAAAATATATGTTTATTAGAGTTGTATATGTGTTGAAGCCACAACACACTATACAAAAACTCTTAAATAAGATGGGGTGTGGTGGCTCATACCTGTAATCCTAGCACTTTGGGAGG
The DNA here is from genome assembly GCF_030222135.1 of Aotus nancymaae. NCBI lineage: Eukaryota > Metazoa > Chordata > Mammalia > Primates > Aotidae > Aotus > Aotus nancymaae. The sequence goes on along the minus strand of NW_026988443.1, from coordinate 23,931,788 downwards.
CTGAGGTGGGCGGATCACTTGAGGTCAGGAGTTCAGAACCAGCCTGGTCAACACAGTGAAACCCCATCTCTACTAAAATATCAAAAAAATTAGCCAGGCATGGTGGTGCACGCCTATAATCCCAGCTAGTGGGGAGGCTGAGGCAGGAGAATCGTTTGGACCTAGGAGGCAGAAGCTGCAGTGAGCCGAGATCACGCCACTGCACTCCAGTCTGGGTGACAGATCAAAACTCCACCTCAAAAAAATAAAAAATAAAAACCTCTAAAATAATAGTATTTATCAGCTGGGCACCATGGCTCATGCCTGTAATCCCAGCACTTTGGGAAGCTGAGGCGGGTGGATCACAAGGTCAGGAGTTCCAGACCAGCCTGGCCAGCATGGCGCAACCCCATCTCTACTAAAAATAAACAAATTAGCCGGGCATGGTGGCACACGCCTGCACTCCCAGCTACTCAGGAGGCTGAGGCAGGAGAATTGCTTCAACCAGAGAGGCAGAGGTTGCAGTGAGCTGAGATCACCCCACTGCTCTCCAGCCTGGGTGACCAAGTGAGATTCCATCTCAAAAAAAATTAATAATAATAATAGCATTTCTCATAGTACAGCCTATTAGAATAATTTTTTTAAAGTATATAAGTAAGAACATAAATAAAAGTGAGTGTGAAGATTTCATGGTAGTGGACAATTATCAACCCATTGACTAAGCATTTTCTGAACAAATCTATCATAGGCAAAATACTGGGGAATAAAACACATTCCATGTTTTCAAGAAGCCAATATATAACAGAGGACACACATATAAAATCACCTCTTCCACTACCCATTTAACATACAAAATGTACCAAAAACAGACATTAAGTGCTTTGTTTTATGTGTGTAATTTCATTTAATCTCACAATAACCTTATGAGATGGGCACATTATTACTCTTATTTTACATATGAAGAAACTGAGGTCTTAATGATTAAAAAAAAAAGACTTGCCACTGTCACTCTGCCATTAAATAGCGAAGATGTGAAGATCAAGCATGTAACCACTACTATACTAATGAATAATTACAACTCAGTATATTAAGCACTATTCTAGAAATATATACAAAGTAAAAAACTAACACAAAGCAGTGTTGAACTTTGAAGTGGGGGCAGTAGGGTGGAGTCAGTCAGAAAAGGTTTCACATAGGACACCTTGATCATTAAAAGACAAGTAAAAGAGTCCAAGGCAGATAACCTAGAAATGAGCCTGCCTGGCTGGTGTTACAGCACAGAGGCAAAGACTTAGAGGCAAGAGGAAAAAGAAACATTCAGAGAAATGAAAGTAGCTAGGAAAGGCTAGAGTGTAGGGTTCAAGGTGACAGATCATTGGTGAGCTACTGTTGAAAGGTTGTTGATAGTCAGTTAAGGGTTATAAGATGTCATGAAAGGCAGTCTTGGCTGTTAGGAATTATTCCTCCTTAAAGAGCTACCAAGATAAGTACACAAAGGAAAAGAAGTACCCTAAAAACTATAAAAGATTTTTTCCTTCAAAGCAGAGCTTAAGATCACCACCAAAACATAGACAGCAAACTTCAGAGGATAATGAGTAAATATCTATTTTTGAAAAACTTTAAGAAAGGACACAACATAGATCTCACACATATATCAAACACATCGCAACCTTGAAACCAGGACATTAGTATAAGGCGTTTGCTAAGGGGGTGCCACTCTCAAGTAATAACACATACTCTAGTAAAGGTGTTTTCTGTGCATTCCAAAGACAGGTGCTCAGATTATCCCAAATTTATTCCTAGCCTTAATCTACAAATCCACGTAAAACAAACTAACAAACAATAGAAGGCACATAGAAAATCTTCTTCACTTCCACCTGTTTTTCTTTTCTTTTCTTTTTTTTTTTTTTTTTTTCCTTGAGATGGGGTCTCATTCTGTTGCCCAGCCTGGACTCAAACCTCAAACTCCCGGGTTCAAATGATCCTCCCACCTCAGCCTCCTGAGCCAAGTAGCTGTCACCATGCCTGACTTTGTTTCCTTTTTTTAACTTCAACTTTATGTTGAAGAGTAACTAAAGAATGATTAAATGGCATTAGGATATGTATATGTGAAATGGTTAATAAAACAACCTTAAATACATATACTCAAAAGTACTGGGCATGAACTTAAAAATACAGAAGTTGTTTCTCTTCAAAGTGTCCCAGAATATTACCTTAGGCTTTGGTCCAATTAATAGAAGATTTTTTTTTCATTGCTTTAAGGCAAGTTTATATTTATTGGGTTTTTAAAAATTAGCCCATTTAAAATTTGCCTTTTTTAATTAAAAGAAATTGGGTACTTTTGGGAGGCAAAGGTGGAGGGAGCATTTCAGGCTAGGAGTTCAAAACCACCCTGGGCCACAAAGCAAGACCCTGTCTCTACAAAATAATTTTCTTTTTGGGACAGAGTCTCACTCTGTGGCCCCGGCTGGATTACAATGGCCCAGTCTCAGCTCACTGCAACCTCCCCCTCCCAGGTTCAAGCGATTCTCCTGATTCACCTTCCTAGTAGCTGAGATTATAAACGAACGACCGTGCCCGGCTAATTTTTGTATTTTTAGTAGGGATGGGGTTTCACCATGTTGGCCAGGCTAGTCTGGAACTCCTGACCTCAGGTGATCCACCCACCTTAGCCTCCAAAAGTGCTGAGATTACAGGTGTGAGCCACCACTCCCGCCTACAAAATATATTTCTTAAAAATCAGCCAGGTGGCCAGGTGCAGTGGCTCACACCTGTAATCCCAGCACTTTGGGAGACCGAGGCAGGCAGATGGCAAGGTCAGGAGTTTGAGATCAGCCTGGCCAATATGCTGAAACCCCATCTCTACTAAAAATACAAAAGTTAGCTGGGTGTGGTGGCGGGCACCTGTAGTCCCAGCTACTTGGGAGGCTGAGACAGGAGAATTGCTTGAACCTGAGAGGCAGAGGTTGCAGTGAGCCAAGATCACACCTTCGCACTCCAACCTGGGTGACAGAGCGAGGCTGCATCTAAAAAAAAAAAAAAAAGTCAGCCAGGTGTGGTGGCACATGCCTGTAGTTCCAGCTACTTGGGAGGCTAGTGGGAGGATCCCTAGAGTCCAGGAATTGGAAGCTGCATTGAGCTATGATCACATCACTGCACTCCAGCCTGGGCAACAGAGCAAGAACTTGTCTCTAAAATCATAATACAGCCAGGCGCAGTGGTTCACGCCTGTAATCCCAACACTTTAGGAGGCTCAGGTGGGTGAATTGCCTAAGCTCAGGGGTTCGATATCAGCCTGGGCAACATGGAGAAACCCCGTCTCTACTAAAAAAAATTAGCCAGACATGGCAGCTTGCACCTGTAATCCCAGCTACTCAGGGAACTGAGACAGAAGAATCACTTGAACCCAGGAGGCGGAGGTTGCAGTGAGCCAAGATCATCCCACTGCACTCCAGCCTGGGCGACAGAGTGACACTCCATCTCAAATAATAATAATAATACTTTTTTTATATTTCTCTACTAAAAATACAAAATTAGCTGGGCATGGTGGCATGCACCTGTAATCCAGCTACTTGGGAGGCTGAGGCAGGAGAATCACTTGAACCTACGAGGCAGAGGTTGCAGTGAGCCAAGATCATGCCACTGCATTCCAGCCTGGGTGACAAGAGCGAAACTCCACCTCAAAAAATAAAAATAAAACTTTAAAAAATAAAATAAAAACATAATCTTTTTAAAAAAGAAAAACTGGACACTGTAAACAGTTTTATTTTATTTTTTATTTTGTGTGATTGCTTGGGGGCAGGAGGAAAGGACTGTAAACATTTTAATATTACAGTAGTACAAAACACAGTGGATGAGAAGGCTCTGTGAAACCTCCCTAAATAATCACTGTGAGCAATGTGAAAACACAGGACGCTCTCCTATAGCTACTTCCATTATAAATATATCACATATATACATTCATAGTATAGTAATATATTATCTTATCCTACAAAATAAAGGAAATTGTATAATCAGAAAAAAGTCTGGGGAAAGGGAGAATCTTTAATTTTAAAAAGCATTATTTGGTGATAAAAAGTTATTTTAAAAAATTAAATAACAAAAATCAAAATGTCAAACTTACCAAAATGAAGAAATTACAAGAATGGGGATCTCTAAAATTGTGTCATGTGTAAGCTATCTTGCTAAACTTTCAGCATTTTGAACGGGAGCTTTGTGAGTACACTACAAGATCCGTATAGTTTAAACATCTTTGGGTGGGGTACTCACTCCATTATGTAAGAAAAAGATAACTTTGTACTATATCTTTCCTAAATTAGAGATAAGTAGTTTAAACTCAGCATGAAGAACTAAGGAGCAAAATTTCCTAAGTCTGATGTCAAACTTCCAAAATACAGAGAGAAGCAATGACATGTTATAACACTTCTGGAGCGAATTAAACACACCAAGCTTATAGTAAAAGGCACATATATACAGATAATAATGGAATTGGTAGAAGCAGCAAAACAGCAATGATGGTTCAGACTAATTTCAATAATATCTTCCCAAACAACCAGGGAAAGAGAACCTAAAAGTTGATTGATTTAAAACAGTCAAAAATTCATCTAGTTTCTGTATCACTTCTTTGTTCATACAACTAACAAATATTTGAGTAAGGCAGTGTGCTAGATACAGAAGGAAATATGTGTATTTGTGGTTCTTGTACTCCAGATGCTTTTTATCTAATAAAATAAGTAAGGTTTGTCTAAATATTTGTTATATTCTTCACTGTTTTAAAGATCTTTTCTTTTTTAATTCTGTGCCTCTGGCAAATATAGAATATGTCTCTGAACCTCTTCTACAGTAGAAATGGAAAAATTGGAGGCTGGGCGCGGTGGCTCACGCCTGTAATCCCAGCACTTTGGGAGGCCGAGGCGGGTGGATCACGAGGTCAAGAGATCGAGATCATCCTGGTCAACATGGTGAAACCCCGTCTCTACTAAAAATACAAAAAATTAGCTGGGCATGGTGGCGCATGCCTGTAATCCCAGCTACTCAGGAGGCTGAGGCAGAAGAATTGCCTGAACCCAGGAGGCGGAGGTTGCAGTGAGCCAAGATTGCGCCATTGCACTCCAGCCTGGGTAACAAGAGCGAAACTCCATCTTAAAAAAAAAAAAAGAAATGGATAAATTGTGAAAAATCCACAATATAACAATGAGAATGAATAAACTACAGGTATACACAGCAAATGGTTTAAGCTCATAAAAGTATACTAAGGAAAAGAAGCCAAACACAAAAGAGTATTACATATTATATATTTTTTTCCTTTTTTTTTTGAGATGGGAATCTCATTGTGTGGCCCAGGCTGGAGTACAATGGTACAATCTCGGCTCACTGCAACCTCTGCCTCTCAGGTTCAAGTGATTCTCCCACCTCAGCCTCCTGAGTAGCTGAGATTACAGGCGTGCACCACCACGCCTGGCTAATATTTGTATTTTTAGTGGAGACGGGGTTTCACCATGTTGGCCAGGCTGTTCTCGAACTCCTGACCTCAGGTGATCTGCCCGCCTCAGCCTCCCAAAGTGCTGGGGATTACAGGCGTAAGCCACCTCGCCTGGCCTATTTTTTTCATTTTTACATAAAGTTCAAAAACAGGGAAAACTAAGCTATGGTATTAGAGGCTACACTTGGATGGGAGGTTAAGTGCCTGAAAAGATGCATGAGGAGGATTTTAGGTTTTGATAATGTTTCTAGATCTGAGCACTGCTAATAAAAGTATGCTTAGCCTGTGGAAATTCATCCAGCTGTACATTTTTATGATTTGTGCACTTTTCTGAAGGTATGTAACAATTCAAAAATTATTTTTTAAATATACATTTAAACTGAATCTCAACAATGACCATCTTCTTATTTTCTTATCTACTTTATAATTGGTCAACATGAAATGTTAGGTAAAATCAAATTTTGATTTTGAAAAATCTATACTTTGGCTGGGTGCAGTGGCTCACGCCTGTAATCCCAGTACTTTGGGAGGCCAAGGTGAGCAGATCACCTGAGGTCAGGAATTTGAGACCATTCTGGCCAACATATAGTGAAACCCCATTTCTACTAAAAAAAAAAAATACAAAAATTAGTTGGGCGTGGTGGCTCATGCCTGTAGTCCCAGCTCCTTTGGAAGATGAGGCAGGACAACTGCTTGAACCTGGGAGGTGGAGGTTGCAGTGAGCCTATATCGAGCCACTGCACTTCAGCCTGGGTGACATAGCAGGACTTCATTTCTCAAAGAAAAAAAAAATCTTTACTTTAAAGCCTCTAAGAATTCCTTTCATATTTTGAAAGAATAAAAATTCAGGGCGAGGCGCAGTAGCTCATGCCTGTAATCCCAGCACTTTGGGAGGCGAGGCGGGTGGATCACCTGAGGTCAGGAGTTCAAGTCCAGCCTGGCCAAAATGGTGAAGCCCCATCTCTACTAAAAATTAACAAAATTAGTTGGGCATGGTGGCGGGCATCTGTAGTCCTAGCTACTCAGGAGGCTGAGGCAGAAGAATCGCTTGACTCTGGGAGGCGGAGGTTGCAGTGAGCAGAGATCAACAAGAGCAAAACTCCGTCTCAAGAAAAAGAATAAAAATGCAGCAAATTCCTTATTAACAAAGGCTTACAGAAGATACTTTCTTGTAGGGAAATTAGAGACTAATTACCCACATCTTGATCTAATAGTATATTTACTGGAGAGAAGAGTAATGATGATCACTAAACAAAAAGCTAAAAGGTGGAAGCAGGTAGGGAACAGTGGCTCATGCCTGTAATTCCAGCTACTTGGGAGGCTGAGGCGGGAGGATCATTTGGGCCTAGAAGTTTGAGACCATCTAGGCAACACAGTGAGAACCCTCTCTCTACTAAAAAAAAATTTGTTTAATTAGCCAGGTGTGGTGGCACACACCTGTAATACTAGTTTCTTGGGAGGCTAAAGTAGGAGGATCTCCTGAGCCCAGGAATTAGAGGATGCTGTGAGCTATGATTGCACCACTGCATTCCAGCCTGGGTGACAGAGTGAGACCCGGTCTTTAACAACAACAACAAGAAGGTGGGAGCAAAGAGTTCCTACGTTCCCATCACTTCCTAACAAGCACATAGCTGAGTATAGGATCTCAATGGAAAGGATTTCATGAACATACAATGGGTTATTTTTAATAATACATTGGTTGCATTTAAATATTTTTAAGAAGCATTATTAGAAACTTCTGTTTTATATGAGGAAAAGTTATCTATCCCAACTTTTCCTCTTTCAAATCTATCTAAAGTTACCAGAACCTTAGAATTTTTTGTTTGGGATCACTAGGGGACCATATGTGTGAACTATGAAAGAAGCAGGTTGGAAATGCCTAATGTAGGAAAGAGGAAATGGGAAAGAAAATTATCACCCAAATAAAAGAAAAAGCCATTATGTCACATCCACCAAACAAGATGCCAGAACACAAATCTAAGGATCAGTGGATACGAGTGGGAAGGAAAGAAGTTAAAACTAAAGACCTTTATTCTTGTCTTACAAGGGGCCACAAAAGAGGTATTTGTTAAAATATGAATTCTATCAAAACACTCTTTCTCAGGATGGAATTGAGGGCAACTGTACAGAAAGTACACAGTATTTCCTCCCTTAAAGTCTAGGGAAATAAAATGGTTCATGTGTATGAGGACTCCTGTTTACTAAGGAGTTCCACTCTATATACATAGCCAATTTGAAATACAATGTTAGGGAAACAGAAACAAACAAAGATCATCAGTATAAAAATACTATGGTCATACACGATGCACACAGCAGTAACATCACTGAAACTCTTGAATAGTCTTCATTTTCACTTCTACAAGGGCATTTACCAGCAGTTAAACTAGCAATTTCATTTAAGTAGAAAAGTAATTTGATGCCAAGAAAGACATGGTAAACTGTAGAGTGGAAAAATACTCGTGTAGGCCACAGACTGTGGAATAGGGATGGATTACTGAAGGGGCCAATGGGGTATATTTCCATACACTGGCAGATCAACTTAAAATATCTTGCTTCAATTTAAGACTGAATGTTCTTAATATGTTTTAGTTTTCCCAGAGCTTAAATTCTAAAGTCAATTCATTTAGGTTGTGGAAATTAACTTGAGGTTTTTTCTTTCCACAGAGCAAAATTAATGAATCATCTGTCCTTGTGAAAAATTTGTGATTCTGAAAGAATTTAAAATTCATGTTAGGAAAGGCCTGAGGTGCTACATTTAAAAGGGATTGTGGCAAAGTCTGACTTCTTAATAACTACTGTCTCAACATGTTTTTCTTTTGAGAAGCAACAACTGCAGCTTCCATAGGCTTGCAAGAAGCACCAGAAACCTCCCATTAGGCACCAGAGGCTTTGGGTTGTGTGCCATCAGGTCTTATCCATATATGGAATATTATTGCTCCTCAAAAGAAATGCTGTTGAGTGTACAGCAATGCTGTTCACTTCTGCTTCCTCATACTCCAAGTGAAGAAAAGGAGTCCTCACTAATCTCTAGCTGATCAGACAATATTAAGAGGAAGTTCTCAATAAATAATAGATTCCAGCCAGGTGCAGTGGTTCACACCTGTAATTCTAGCACTTTGGGAGGCCGAGGCAGGTGGATTGCTTGAGGTCAGGAATTCGAGACCAGCCTGGCCAACATGGTGAAACCCCATCTCTACTAAAATACAAAAATTAGCCAGGCGTGGTGTCGGGTACCTGTAATCCCAGCTCCTCAGGAGGCTGAGGCAGGAAAATCGTTTAAACCCGGGAGGCAGAGGTGGCAATGAGCCAGGATTGCGCCACTACACTCCAGCTGGGGCGACAGAGCAAGACTCCGTTTTTAAACTAATAATAATAATAATAATAATAAATGGATTCCCACTGCAATAAAAAAGGGAAGGGGAGGGTTTATGGAAACGGTTTTTTTTTTTTTTTTTGAGATGGAGTTTCGCTCTTGTTACCCAGGCTGGAGTGCAATGGCGTGATCTCCACTCACCGCAACCTCCGCCTCCTGGGCTCAAGCAATTCTCCTGCCTCAGCCTCCTGAGTAGCTGGGACTACAGGCATGCGCCACCATGCCCAGATAATTTTTTTTTGTATTTTTAGTAGAGACAAGGTTTCACCATGTTGACCAGGATGGTCTCGATCTTTTGACCTTGTGATCCACCCGCCTCGGCCTCCCAAAGTGCTGGGATTACAAGCATGAGCCACCGCGCCTGGCCCGGAAACTGTTTTAAATGGAAAAGAAAACGCAAAAATTCAAAGGTTAATACTATTTTTTTTTTTTTGAGACGGAGTTTCGCTCGTTACCCATGCTGGAGTGCAATGGCGCGATCTCGGCTCACTGCAACCTCCGCCTCCTGGGTTCAGGCAATTCTCCTGCCTCAGCCTCCTGAGTAGCTGGGATTACAGGCATGCGCCACCATGCCCAGCTAGTTTTTTGTATTAGTAGAGACGGGGTTTCACCATGTTGACCAGGATGGTCTCGATCTCTTGACCTCGTGATCCACCCGCCTCGGCCTCCCAAGGTTAATACTATTTTTTAAAATTCCAGAACTAGGCCCAGTCTGTAATCCCAGCACTCTGGGAGGCTGAGGCAGTAGGATCACTTGGGGCCGGAAAGTCAAGACCGGCCTGGGCAACAGAGCAAGATCCTGTCTCCACAAAAATTTTTTTTTTTTTTTTTTTTTTTTTTTTTTTTTTTTGAGGCGGAGTTTCGCTCGTTACCCAGGCTGGAGTGCAATGGCGCGATCTCGGCTCACCGCAACTTCCGCCTCCTGGGTTCAGGCAATTCTCTTGCCTCAGCCTCCCGAGTAGCTGGGATTACAGGCACGCGCCACCGTGCCCAGCTAATTTTTTGTATTAGTAGAGATGGGGTTTCACCATGTTGACCAGGATGGTCTTGATCTCTTGACCTCGTGATCCACCCGCCTCGGCCTCCCAAAGTGCTAGGATTACAGGCTTGAGCCACCGCGCCCCGCCTAAAAAAAATTTTTAAATTAAATTTAAAAATTTAAAAATAAGGCATGGTGACATGTACCTGTAGTTCCAGCTACTCCAGAGGCTAAGGCAGGAGAATTGCTTAAGCCCAGGAGGTCAAAGCTAGCTACAGTAAGCTAGAATCGTTCCAGCACACTCCAGCCCGAAAGACAGACTGAGACCCTGTTTCTAAAAAAAAAAAAATGGTCAGGCGCGGTGGCTCACGCCTGTAATCCCAGCACTTTGGGAGGCCAAGGCGGGCAATTCACAGGGCCTAGAGATCAAGACCTGGCCAACATGGTGAAACCCCATCTCTACTAAAATTATAAAACTTAGCTAGGCATGGTGGCATGCAGCTGTAGTCCCAGCTACTTGGGAGGCCGAGGCAGGAGAATCGCTTGAACCCAGGAGGTGGAGGTTGCAGTGAGCCAAGATCGGTTGCAGTGAGTCAAGCCACTTGACATCTGATTTTGGGAGAGTGTCTCACATCTTTAACCTTAGAACTTTGGGAGGCCAAAGTAGGAGGATCAATTAAGGCCAGGATTTCAAGATGAACCTGGGAAACATGGCAAAACTCTGTATATACAAAAAATATAAAAAATTACCAGATGTGCCCGGGGGTGTTGGGTCATGCCTGCAATCCCAGTATTTTGGGAGGCTGAGGCAGTTGGATCACTTGAGGCCCGCAGTTTGAGACCAGTCTGGCCAACATGGTGAAACCCCATCTCTACTGAAAATACAAAACTTAGCCAGGCGTGGTGGCACATGCCTGTAATCCCAGCTACTCAGGAGGCTGAGGCACAAGAATCACTTGAACCCAGGAGACGGTGGCTGCAGTGCGCCAAGATGATGCCACTGCACTCCAGCCTGGGTGACAGAGCAAGACTCTGTCTCGAAAAAAAAAAAAAATTACCAGATATGGTAGTATGTGTCTGTAGTCCCAGCTACTCAGGAGGCTAAGGTGGGAGGATCACCTGAGTCTGGGAGATAGAAACTGCAGTAAGCTGTAATCACACCACTGTATTCTAGCCTAGATAACAGAGTGAGACCCTGTCTCAAAAAAAAAAAAAAAATTCTAACAGTGCATGAAATTCACAGCCTACATTTAGTATGAATAGTACCTATCATACTACCTTCCATTATAAACTAGAAATGTATGTTTGTTCAAAGTAATGCCCACTATCTAGGGAGATGTAAGGAGTTATTCCCTGCTTTCTTTTTTTTTTTTTTGAGATGGAGTCTCATTCTGTTGCCCAGGCTGGAGTGCCCCATGGTATAATCTTGGCTCACTGCAACCTCCACCTCCTGGGTTCAAGCAATTCTCCTATATCTGCTTCCTGAGTAGCTGAGACTACAGGTGCCCACCACCATACCTGGCTAATGTTTATATTTTTAGTAGAGACGGGGTTTCACCATATTGGTCAGGCTGGTCTCAAATTCCTGACCTCAGGTGATCTGCCCATCCCGGCCTCCCAAAGTGGAGGGTACAGGCGTGAGCCACCGTTCCCTGCCTCCCTCTTTATAAGCCTTGAGATGAAAGTTAGGAAGCACATAAACACTGAGAAAGCCTCCAACTCAGAGAACAGAGGAGACAGGGCCAGAGACTAGCCCCTTCATTAAACAGTAAGTGACTGCAAGGACATTTGCCTCAGTCATGGTTAAATTGAAGGGATAACTGGAAGGCTGGGGACAAAAAAGTATAGCTAAACATCACAGACACTCAGGTAATAGCTGAAATTATAGGTGCAGATAACCTAAACATCAGGTGTAAACAAGGGGAATGAGTCAGGGCTCTACCAGCTTGTGTTGATTCACTGGTGTGCTCCTAAACTAAGTAGCATTCCTTTCTCAAACATGCAGACTGATATCCTGAAGCAATTTTCCATCCAGGTATGAAGCATGGAAGAAGAAAATTAACAATTTTTGAGGCATTCAAAAAAAGAATACTATTGAATTCTCATGTTTTAACCAAACTCAAAATTATTACCCTCCAAATAAGGAATCTAAAATATTCAAACTTTTTTCTGACAATCTGAAAATAATTTCTTAAATGTTTTTGGTTTTCTGGTTTGCTCGGGGCTTTTTGCTTTGTTTTTTGAGGAGTGCTGTTGACAATAAGTATAATCTAGCAAAATTAACATTCCTTTCGGCTGTACACTGTATTCAAACCTGGTTAATACTCAGTGATTAAGCAACAGTTACCCACTCCCAATTTTAAACATACATCCCTTTTATAAAGAATTTTAGATTTTTTCAAATGGATAAAATTAATACCTTACACAAAGCAGTATTCAAGGATTTTATGTCCCTGCCTCCCTAATCTCTTTTCTTTTTGTTGAGATGGAGTCTTGCTTTGTTGCTAGGCTGGAGTGCAGTGGCACAATCTCAGCTCATGCAACCTCTGCCTCCTGGGTTCAAGTGATTCTCCTGCCTCAGCCTCCCGAGTAGCTGGTACTACAGGTGCCCGACACCACGTCTGGCTAATGTTTTGTATTTTAGTAGAGATGGGGTTTCACCATGTTGGCCAGGATGGTTTCGATCTGACCCTGTGATCTGCCCGACTTGGCCTCCCAAAGTGCTGGGATTACAGGCCCTAATCCTTTCTATTTTGCCATTTTTTTTTCCCATTCAGCACCACATCAACATATAAATAAGTTAGCCTGCTGCTTTAAGTAAAGATCTACATTTTACAAGTTATAAGATGTCAACTTTTTGGCTTAGTGCATTCTCTCCCATTTATCAGTGTTAATGACGAGCCATTCTAGTCCTGTGACATTAATACTTTTTTTTTTTTAAGAAATGGGGTTTCATCATGTTGGTAAGACTGGTCTCAAACTCCTGACCTCATGATCTGCCCACCTCAGCCTCCCAAAGTGCTGGGATTACGGGCGTGAGCCACCATGCCCGGCCCATTAATAATATTTCAATGCTAACATTGTACAAGATGCTTAAAAAAAAAAAAAGAAGGCATTAAAAATAAATAAATAAATAAAATAAAATAGCCGGGTGCAGTTGCTCACGCCTGTAATCCCAGCACTTTGGGTGGCCGAGGTGGGTGGATCATGAGGTCAAGAGATTGAGACCATCCTGGCCAATATAGTGAAACACTATCTCTACTAAAAATACAAAAATTATCCGGGCATGGTGGCAGGTGCCTGTAATCCCAGCTACTTGGGAGGCTGAGGCAGGAGAATCGCTTGAACCAGGGAGGTGGAGGTTGCAGTGAACTGAGATCACCACTGCACTCCATCCCCCTACCAAAAAAAAAAAAAATTTACATTGTAAAGGACAACACAGATCAATATCAAAACATCTCTGGTGAAGCATGGTTTTCAGAAATTCACTTTAGTCTTTTTGTTGTTGTTTTTAACAGAATTTATACTTGCCCAGAGCCAGTTTAATTTTTTCAATTATTTTTACTTTATGTTAATAAAAAAAAAATTTATTCTAGAATGTAATTAATAATCTTTGAAGAGACTAATACAGAATATTCATCTTTAGTACTGAAAAATATTATATATACTGCTAGCGGTTTTCTAAAATGTTGCCATCCCTTATTGCAATGAAAACAGAGTTAACAATGTAAATACTTTTACTGGCCAACAATTACAGGAAAATAAGGAGGTAAATCCAAGACACTTAGTGTTCAGTAAAACAGATTTTGTTTCATTTGGGCATACATTTACTTGTAAAGATGAGTATACTTTGGAGAATGCTACTTTGTTAAAATTGGCATTTTCTACTGGGTGTGGTGGCTCACACCTGTAATCCCAGTGCTCATGAGGCTAAGGTGGGCAGATCATTTGAGGTCAGGAGGTTGAGATGAGCCTGGCCAACATGGTGAAACTCTGTCTCCACTAAAAATGCAAAAATTGGCCAGCTGTGGTGTGGTAGTGCATACCTGTAATCCCAGCTGCTCAAGAGGCTGAGGCAGGAGAATCACTTGAACCCAGGAGGCAGAGGTTACAGTGAACCAAGACTGCACCATTGCACGCCAGCCTGGGCATCAGAGTGAAACTCTGCTTAAAAAAAAAGAAAAAGAAAAAGAAAAGCTGGTATTTTCCAAAAGTAAAATAACATAGTAATATATCAAAAATAAAAGCAGTAACAAAAAATGTTTGGCTAGACTAGAAAAGAAAAATTTTTATATAAAGCTGTTTGCAGATAATGAATAAAATTATTACAAGAATATTTCAGAAGTCAGTTGTATTATTACTAATAAAGTATTTAAATTATTATTATTATTGTTTTTTGAGACGGACTTTCGCTCTTGTTGCCCAGGCTGGAGTGCAATGGCGTGATCTTGGCTCACCGCAACCTCCACCTCCCAGATTCAAGTGATTCTCCTGCCTCAGCCTCTGAGTAGCTGGGATTACAGGCATGTACCACCATACCCAGGTATTTTTGTATTTTTAGTAGAGACAGGGTTTCTCCATGTTGGTCAGGCTAGTCTCAAACTCCCAACCTCAGGTGATCTGCTCGCCTCAGCCTCCAAAAGTGCTGGGATAACAGGCATGACCCACCACGCCTGGCCTTAAATTATTTTTAAAAAGGGGTACAGAGCCTTGAAAATCAGCTATTTCATTAAATCTGTTTGCTGAAATTTGAACATCACTGATTGTTCCACTCTTTGCTCTCTAGACATGCCCTTCCCCTCTAAACATACCCTCCCCATCCTTCCCACCTCCTATACCTATTCCATGTCCCACCCTTCTCTCATCTGACCCAAAATACATTCCTACTACTTGCTCATTTATTCCAATTTCTCTCAGCATTTGTCTACCACTTGTAATGTATGAAATACTTTGGATTCACTTATGTGCAATTTATTAGTATTTACAAACCCATTTTGGGTACTTCTTAAAAGTAAAATCTTCGGGGTTCATATATTCTATTTCCCTCAGAGTGTCTAACAGAGTGTAGTTATTCAATTAACTACATACAGCTTTGGATCCAGCATGGAAAAAAAATGAGGAAAAGACTGGGAGACATTAACCGGATAACCTCCAGACCGATGCAACAACACAGAATCCAGAGCACAATTTTCCTGAATATTAAGCCAATCATCACAATAAATCCTGTTAGTCTGTAGACTCGCTAGATTCTTAACCCAAACTGATCCACCAGAGAGGCAGTCTATTATAATGGTTAATATCAAAGGCTGTGTAGTTTGATAAATCTGAGTAACTAATCTTGCCTCTATCACGTACAAATGGTATGGCCTTGCACTGATTGTTTAATCTTCCAGGACTCAATTTCTTTATATTTTAAATGGGGATGATGCACCTGACTCACAGGGCTGTTAAAAGAATAAGTTGTGATAATAAACATAAAGAGTTTAGCAGAGTACCTCTTAACAAATGTCATTATTA
Organism: Aotus nancymaae; assembly: GCF_030222135.1. NCBI lineage: Eukaryota > Metazoa > Chordata > Mammalia > Primates > Aotidae > Aotus > Aotus nancymaae. The sequence continues at coordinate 23,916,458 of NW_026988443.1, read as the reverse complement.
TTTATTTCTATTCCTTTCATTTTTAAAAATTTACAACTTAGCTATAATTTTTTTTTTTTTTTTGAGACAGGGTCTTGCTCCATTGCCCAGGCTGGAGTATAGTGGCACAAACACAGCTCACTGCAGCCTCAATCTCCCAAGCTCAAGTGATCCTTCCACTTCAGCCTCTCTAGTAGCTGGACCACAGGTGCTCACCACCACACCTGGCTAATTTTTTACATGTTTTGTAGGGCCAGGGTCTTGCCATGTTACACAAGCTGTTACTGAATTATTGGGCTCAAGTGATATCACCTGGACCTCCCAAAGTGCTGGAATTACAGGTGTGAGCCAACATGGCCTGGCCAAAAATATTTTAAGCTCTATAGCCTGTTATAGTGAACGTAAGTTAGCCTAGCAACTGCCCCACTCCAGATTATGAGTCTGGTAAGGCTACCAACCTCAATACACCAGGGATGGGCACGTGACACAGGTCTAGATTGCAGTCTCCATCATTTTGGTAATAGTGATAAGTCCAAGGAACTGGCAAAGCAGAACTATTGAAGTCCTACCTCCAAACTGATAATGTGAGTAGTAAAAGAACCTTCCAGTTTTTCTTATAGGGGTTAGTTATTAAGTTAAGGCAATATATTCCTAGAACTACAGGCACCATGTTAGCTGACTATACAGAATTAGACCCTCTACAGCAGGAGATGTTGCAGCCAAGATAATTTCAGCCTTTGGATCCCACTGCACCTAAACCTAGATCCACCCCCAGTCTCAGGAGTTACATAAGGCAATACATTCCACTTCTGCTTAAATTAGTTGGTTTTGGGTTTCTGGAACCAAAATAATTCTTACTAAAAAAAATTGCAAGCCAGGAACAGCAGTTCACGCCTGTAATCACAACTACTCCAGAGGTTAAGGCAAGAGGATCACCTGGGCCCAAGAGTTCAAGGCTGCAATAAGCAATGATCATGCTATTGTACTCCAACCTGGGCAACAAAGTGAAACTGTCTCCAAAAAAATAATAATAACAATAAATACTTTTTTTAAATTAAAAATAAATTATGTATGTCTACTTTGATAGACAAAGATTTTTCTCCATCTCTCTGACTTCAAGAGCTGTCCCTGAGCTCTACATACTTTTGTTGTTCTACCTATAAAATATTATCTTAATGCACACTTACAAAGTTGCCTGAAATCCACAGAAATGTGATGTTCCAAATACCACTAAAACGGCTGGATGCAGTGGCATCCACAAGGAAAGGACAGGTCATCTCATCCCAAGAGGGGCAGATGTGCAGCATGCATATTGTACCCCATCCTCAGGCACACTCACTGCAGATATCACTAATTAAGCACAGCACTTGTTCCTGCTCAACCCAGAAACGGCCTTGAATCTTTCCCACATGGCACTCTGAGCAGCCACCACCAATCTATCAGACTAAGCATGCAAGAGGCTTATTTCACAAATAATGCTGAGGCAATCAGTTAACTATTTGGAAAAATAAATAAAGTTAAACCACTACTGCATACCATATGCCAAAATAAATTCTACATAGATTAAGAAGTTAAATGTAAGAATTAAAACCATAAAAGGACTGGAACAAAGCTGTCGCAAGAGACATTCTCAGAGAGAAACAGAGAAGCTCTGCAGTGAGGAGAAATAGGGGAGAATAAGAGCAATTGTCCTCAGCACTGCCTTGGGTTCCTGACATTTCTGAGGCCCAGCTCTTCCTGAAGTCCTGACATCTGTCTGGATCTTTATAACACCTCAATCCTTTTTCCTTTTTTTTTTTTTTGAGACAGAATCTTGCTCTGTTGCCCAGGCTGGAATGCAGAGGCACCATCTCGGCTCACTGTAACCTCTGCCTCCTGGGTTCTTACAATTCTCCTGCCTCAGCCTCCTGAGTAGCTGGGAGTACAGGTGCAAGCTGTTGCACCCGGCTAATTTTTGCATTTTGTATTTTAGTAAAGACGGGGTTTCACTGTGTTGCCCAGGCTGGTCTTGAACTCCTGAACTCAGGCAATCTGCTCGCCTTGGCCTCCCAAAGTGCTGGGATTACAGGCATGAGCCACCGCGCCCAGCCAACACCTCCATCCTTTTATTTCAACTAGTTTAAATGGGTTTCTGTGTTTTGAAACCCAAGGAGCCTTGAAAAAGGCATTTTCTTTCTTTTTTTTTTTTTTTTTTTTTTTTTTTGAGACGGAGTTTCGCTCTTGTTACCCAGGCTGGAGTGCAATGGCGCGATCTCGGCTCACCGCAACCTCCGCCTCCTGGGTTCAGGCAATTCTCCTGCCTCAGCCTCCTGAGTAGCTGGGATTACAGGCACGCGCCACCGTGCCCAGCTAATTTTTTGTATTAGTAGAGACGGGGTTTCACCATGTTGACCAGGATGGTCTCGATCTCTTGACCTCGTGATCCACCCGCCTCGGTCTCCCAAAGTGCTGGGATTACAGGCTTGAGCCACCGCGCCCGGCCCAGAAAAAGGCATTTTCTTTCTTTTTAAAAATTTTTATTAGTTGAGAAATTCATTTTACTGTAAATAAATAAGTATAGGCCAGACATGGTGGCTCACACCTGTAATCCCAGCCCTTTGTGAGGCTGAGTCAGGCAGATCACCTGAGGTCAGGAGATCAAGACCAGCCTGGCCAACATGGAGAAACCCCATCTCTACTAAAAATTACAAAAATTAGCTGGGCATGGTGGCACATACCTGCAATCTTAGCTACTTGGGAGGCTGAGACAGGAGAATTGCTTGAACCCAGGAGGTGGAGATTGCAGTGAGCTGAGATGGTGCCTCTGCACTCCAGCCTGAGCAACAGAGTGAGACTCCATCTCAAAGAAACAAAAAACAAAAAACAAAAAAACAACAGAAAACAACAACAACAACAACAACAAAACGATACTGAGTCTCTTTCAATGAAAAATTAAAGCTTCCAATTTTTCTAAGTGTGAAGTGTAACTTTTTTTTTTTCATATTTAATATAGAGATGGGGGCCGGGCACGGTGGCTCACGCCTATAATCCCAGCACTTTGGGATGCTGAGGCGGGTGGATCACGAGGTCAAGAGATCGAGACCATTCTGGTCAACAAGGTAAAACCCCATCTCTACTAAAAAATACAAAAATTAGCTGGGCATGGTGGCGCACACCTGTAGTCCCAGCTACTCTGGAAGTTGAGGCAGGAGAATTGCTTGAACCCGGGAGGCGGAAGTTGCGGTGAGCCGAGATCGCGCCATTGCACTCCAGCCTGGGTAACAAGAGCGAAACTCCGTCTCAAAAAAAAAAAAAAAAAAAATGGAGATGGGGTCACACTAGGTTGACCAGGATGATCTTAAACTCTTGGCCTCAAGCGATCCTCCCGCCTCTGCCTTCTGAAGTGCTGAGATTACAGGCATGACTCACCACACCTGCCTAGGTGTAACATTTTATATGCATGAGAGATTAAATTCAAAAATACACTGATCAACTTTCTCATCTATTTCATTGAGTTGACTTTCCATGAAACATTCAAAATAATTTACAAATTTTAAAACAAGAGGGTCAGAAGACAGCAAAAAGAAAAATGTTGCAGAAAAGTCAAAGCAATAAAAAATTTTCATTTTACATATTCTCAAATAATTGTAGCATTCTAACAATGTCTTGGGGACCAAATATAAAGCCACGTTTGAATTTTATAATTCTTTTATCATTGCTAAAACACAAACCTAATGATACCCTAATCGCTAGCACTTTGTTCATATATAAAAGTATTTCATGAGTTTTGTTTTTACACTAAAATCAAATACAAATTTTATTAAGGAATCAGTGCATTTTCCTCAGAAAGACACTTAAATAAAGTAACCAAATCAACTGTATTTCTCCAGGCACAAAATATTAAACCTAACTGACCACACCATCATTTCTCCAAAGGAATTCAAAAGCTCCTTTCTCTAATATAGAAAAAAGGCCCTTTAAAGGAAGAATATGCTCTCATTCCATGTGACTGGATATAGTGTAATGTTTATAAACTAAAATTCTTCTCAAATCCCAGAGACAGCAAACAGAGTTACATGACTTAAGTGCTTTACAGCAAAGTTGAATAGTATGAGAGTAACACTCTCCAAATTATTCCCCTTTTCCACTAGTAACCATTCTTCTACTGTCCCTGGATAGAAATCTCAGGGCTAATTCACTATATCCAATCAGCCACTGTATCCTATAATTTCTTTCTTTGAAACAGTGTCTCTCAATTTTTCCACCCCAGTGTTTCTGAGGGATCAAATCCTGTGCCAGTAACAAAAACTCACTGCAAAAGATTCTCTGGAAATACCAAATTTTTGGGTGCAAGGGCAGTTGGAAGGAGAGGAAACTTCTCAGTGGACTCTATGTCCCCTGACAAGCATCAGCTGCTTTAAAGCACTTCTTGAATTGAATCCTCTGCTCTATTCCCACGGCCACTATACCACTGGTTCCAAAGGTGATCACCTCTGGCTTGGATTACTTTTCACTACAACAGCTGCAGTTTTTCCCACCTTTGGTCTTTCCTCTTTGCATTGCATCCAGTGCTTCCACTGCTGCCAACCCAAAATTCTGTTCCCATCACATCACTTTCTGGATCAAAAATGAATTACATCAGTTTCCCACCTCTTCTATCTCTTCAACCTCTTACTCTTTCTGTTGGTTGGCCTTTTCTCTTGCTATACAAACATGTCCCAATTATTTTCTGATTTAAAACAAAACAAAATAAAAAACCACCAATAAAGTAAAACCTTTCTTGGACATTTTATTCGACTCTAGGTACTGCCCTTGCCTTTTTTTTTTTTTTTTTTGAGACAGGGTCTTGCTCTGCTGTCCAGGCTGGAGTACATGGCAAAATCATGGCTTGTAGCCTTGACCTCCTGGGCTCAAGCAATCCTCCCACCTCAGCCTCCTGAGTAGCTGCAACTACAGGTGCATGCCACCACACCCAACTAATTTTTGCATTTTCTGTAGAGATGGGGTCTTGCCATGTTGCCCAAGCTGGTCTCAAACTCCTGGCCTCAAGTGATCCTCCCACCTTGGCCTCCCAAAGTCCTCAGATTACAGATGTAAGTCACTATGCCCAGCTGCCTCTGCCTCTTTTATTTTGCTGAGAAGCTTTTTTAGTCTGCGGCCAGCCACGGTGGCTCACGCCTGTAATCCCAGCACTTTGGGAGGCTGAGGCAGGTAGATCACCTGAGGTCAGGAGTTCGAGACCAGCGTGATCAACATGGAGAAACCCTGTCTCTACTAAAAATACAAAAAAATTAGCTGGGCATGGGGCACATGCCTGTAATCCCACCATAGTCTACTTACTGCCTTCTGCTCCTGTCACTTTGCTAAAACTGCTCTTATGAGGACTCCAATGGTCTTGTACTCTAATGACCAAACTCAATGGACTTTTTAGCTCTCAACTTTCTTGGATTCTCTAATACCTTAAGATGCCAATCACTCCCATCTCCTTGAAATTCTTGTCTATCTGACCACCACTACACACTTTTCTCCAGATTGTCCTCTTAAGTCCTGGACCATTCCTTTCCAGATTCTTCTTCCTTCACCTGGCTTTAAATATAGGGGTTCTGCAGGATTCCATCCTAGTTCTACTTCTCAATTTGCACTCTTCTCTCTTGATGACTTCATCCACACTCATGCGTCAATTACTACTTCTACCCTGACATCTGGTAAATCTTCATCTCAGCTGACATTTCTGTTGGTTACAGACCTGTACTTCCAGCCAGCTACTGACCTTTTTCCACCGAGATGTCACACAGGTAATTCAAATTAAACATGTCCCACACTAAACTTACCTTCACTCAGAAAACTAGTTTGTCCTCTGTTCATTTTGGTTTCAGTTATCCAGCTTCCCAAGCTAGAAATCCAGAAGTTACCTCCATTTCTTTCTCTTCAGACCTCAAACATTCAGACCTGTTGTTTCTTTCTCACTATTTCTCCACTTCACACTGCCCTATCCAGTCTCACTATCCTTATAGTGTTGCAATTAGCCTCCTAACTGCTTTTCCTTACTTGATGTCTGGAGGTCCTATATTCCATCTGCCACTCTCAACTTTCTAAAACATTTTCCCTCATTTATTTATTTATTTATTTATTTATTTATTTATTTATTTATTTATTGAGACGGAGTTTCGCTCTTGTTACCCAGGCTGGAGTGCAATGGCGCGATCTCGGCTCACCACAACCTCCGCCTCCTGGGTTCAGGCAATTCTCCTGCCTCAGCCTCCTGAGTAGCTGGGATTACAGGCACGCACCACCATGCCCAGCTCATTTTTTGTATTTTTAGTAGAGACGGGGTTTCACCATGTTGACCAGGATGGTCTCGATCTCTTGACCTCGTGATCCACCCGCCTTGGCCTCCCAAAGTGCTGGGATTAGAGGCGTGAGCCACCGCGCCTGGCCCCATTTTTCCTCATTTAAAGCACTTTGGCAGCACCCTGTGGCCTAAAACTTTTTCAGAGCACGTGTACATCAGTAAAAATTTGAGTATATATCCTCAATCTATGAATATTAATGCATATATACTATAAACCATATGTAAAATACAGAAACCAATGAAGACTGAGATACAGAAAAACAAAGATAAAAACATAATCCAGATGAAGTCATTCTATCTAAATGTCATATAGTAGCTACTATATGACTCAAAGTACAATACATTCTTAAGGTGAAGTTCATTATTGATGATAATGTGTATATATCCATATTTCAAATAGTCTTTTTGACAATTCATTTTTTAAGCTGACTCCTTGACAGATTATAATTACCTTGACAAAGAGCTCCCATCAGGAGGAGAAATATCAGTTCTAACTTTTTTTTAATGTTTGCAGTGTTAGAATTTTCTTCAGTTTACTATTTCTTTTTTTTATTTGAGATGGAGTTTCGCTCTTGTTACCCAGGCTGGAGCGCAATGGCGCGATCTCGGCTCACTGCAACCTCCGCCTCCTGGGTTCAGGCAATTCTCCTGCCTCAGCCTCCTGAGTAGCTGGGATTACAGGCATGCGCCACCATGCCCAGCTAATTTTTTGTGTTAGTAGAGACGGGGTTTCACCATGTTGACCAGGATGGTCTCGATCTCTTGACCTCATGATCCACCCGCCTCGGCCTCCCAAAGTGCTGGGATTACAGGCTTGAGCCACCGCGCCCCGCCCAGTTTACTATTTCTTTGTGCAAATCTCTAAGCCACTTGTTCATTTTGTGAAAATTAATGTAACTAAAAAAAAATACAAATCCACTCAATCAGGCTCAAGTAAACTGCAACAAGTTGCATTCTGGTAACAGCAGCCAAACTAGTAAGGTCACCACTGTCAATTCCTCAGCTTTGTGAAGCTTCTGTTGTGTCACTTTGCTGAAATTGCTCTTATGAAGGCTCCAACGATCATAAGACATCAGCTTCTATATCAAGTGTGTAATGGCACCATCTTATAAGACTGAGCAAGAGAACGAGTGTTATCTATATATTAAATATCAATAAAGCTCTATTCCTTTATTTTCAAGTTGAAAAAGTAAATATAAACCTCATTTAGAGACAATTGCTTAGCACCACATACAAGGCTCTCGAAGACCTGGCCTCTGTCCACCTTTCCAGCCTGCTCTCCTGACACACACTTCCTGTACCTTACCACACTTTACTTCTCTCAAAAAACCAGCTACTTATCACTTTCTTACCTTCAACATGCTGTCCTTTGCACTCCTACCTCCAACACCCTGTGTTCTCACCTCTATTAAAGCCTCTATCACAACCTGCAATAACTGTTTCCTTACTAGCCTAAAAGGGCAGAGATTACTCCCAACTTGGAACTGCCAGCATCTACCACAACACTTTGTTTGCAGTAGGTACTTAATAAATGTTGACAGAATGAAAATGGTCCAAATTCCTTTGGCTGGCTTTCAATAACTTGCATAATCTGCCTTCAATCTATCTGCCCAATTTTATTTTCCTCCCTCGAGTCCATACCAATTAGCCATTCCCCTCACTTCGTATCATATGTCATGCTCATTTTGGCTTTTGCTCAGGCTGTATCCTCAACTTGAACTGACTTTAGTCTACAGAGCAGTAGCCTGTCCTTCAAGCCTGAGATCAAATCTCCTTTCCCTAGGAAGTCATGCTCAATTATTTCATCCCCCAATTAACCATTCCCTTTAGTGAACTCTTGAAGAGAGAGTTTTACACACTTTAGCAATTATTTTCTATGGGGTAGTTTTCTTTTTCTTTTTCTTTTGAAGACAGGGTCTTGCTCTGTCACCCAGGCTGGAGTGCAGTGATGTGATCTGCAACCTCTGTCTCCCAGGTTCAAGTGATTCTCTTGCCTCAGCCTCCCGAGCAGCTGGGTTTAAAGGCACACACTTCCAAGCCTGACTAATTTTTGTATTTTTAGTAGAAACAGGGTTTCATGTTGGCCGGGCTGGTCTTGAACCCCTGACCTCATGATCCACCCACCTCAGCCTCCCAAAGTGCTGGGATTACAGACATGAGCCACCACATCTGGCCTATGGTGTACTTTTCTTTCCCTAGTTTCTAATTATTTGATGCCAAGGATCATCTTCATTTTACTTAGCACACTGATCTCTCACAGCACACTGCAACATAACAAGACACAGGAGATGCTAAAGATCTGATTGATTAGCTGTAGGTAGCCCAGTCCAGGAGAGGAAGCACTGGACTGGGTTTTAGTCCAAGTTCTACCACTAATTTGTCAGGTGACTTTAGTCATGTCACTTAAACTCTGGTTGTTCATTCCTCATCTATAAGATCAAACATTACTTGGGCCGGGCACAGTGGCTCACACCTGTAATCCCAGCACTTTGGGAGGCCAAGGTGGGTGGATCACGAGGTCAGGAGTTCAAGACAAGCCTGGCCAAGATGGTGAAACCCCATCTCTACTAAAATACAAAAATAAGCCAGGCATGGTGGTGGGCACCTGTGTCCCAGGTACTCGGGAGGCTGAGGCAGAGAACTGCCTGAACCCAGGAGGCGGAGGCTGCAGTGAGCCACGATCACACCACTGCACTCCAGCCTCAGAGACAGTAAGACTCTGCCTCAAAAAAAAAAAAAAAATCAGACATTACCACCTTTAAAAAATCCAGGTAAGATAGTTTTCTAGCCTAAATTAAAAATTTAAAAATTTCCCTAAAAAATCAAGAGAAATTCTTGAGACCTTCAGTAACTCATTTAACTTTGGTAAAACTCAATTTTAATCATTTATACAACAAATATAAACAGCCTACCTCAGAGGACTGTATAAAGATCCAATGAGAAAATACAGATATAGACAGGCCAGGAGCATTGGCTTGTGCCTGTAATCCTAACACTTTGAGAGGTTATGACGGGAGGATTGCTTGAGCCCAGGAGCTCTAGACCAGCCTGGGCAACATAATGAAGCCTATCTCTACAAAAAACAAAAAATAAAAATAAAAACATTAGTCGGTATGGTGGTGCACACCTGTAGTCCCACTACTTAGGAGGCTGAGGTGGAAGGATCACTTGAGCCCAAGAGGTTGAGGCTGTAGTGAACTGTGATCATACCACTGCACTCCAGCCTGGGCGACAGAGAGAGGCCCTGTCTCAAATAAAATAAAATGTGTAATTTAAAAATCCTTATTAGCTGGGCACGGTGGCTCATGCCTGTAATCCCAGCACTTTGGGAGGCCGAGGTGGATGGATCACGAGGTCAGGAGGTTGAGACCAGCCTGGCCAATATGGTGAAACCCCGTCTCTACTAAAAATACAAAAATTAGCCAGGCATGGTGGTGCACACCTTTAGTCCCAGCTACTTGGGAGGCTGAGGCAGGAGAATTGCTTGAACTTGGGAGGCAGAGGTTGCAGTGAGCCGAGATCATGTCACTGCACTCCAGCCTGGGTCACAGAGCAAGACTCCATCTCAAATAAATAAATAAAAATCCTTATTAAAATGTAAAGCATTATATTATTTATTGGAAGATGCAAGCAAACAGCATTATTTGTTGTCCAGTTAGTTATCACAGTGTGGTAACCTAGCCAGGAACACTGATTGGATCCTCAAATAGTCAGCTGAGAAGAGCAAAACACTGTTCGATAGCCACAGGCTATACCTCACCCCTTAAGAAAAAAACACAACCGGGCATGGGGGCTCACACCTGTAATCCCAGCACTTTGGGAGGCTGAGTTGGGTAGATCACCTGAGGTTGGGAGTTCAAGACCAGCCTAACCAACATGGAGAAACACCATCTCCACTAAAAATACAAAATTAGCCATGTGTGGTGGTGGGCACCTATAATCCCAGCTACTTGGGAGGCTGAAGCAAAAGAATTTCTTGAACTTGGGAGATGGAGGTTGTAGCGAGCTGAGATTGTGCCACTGCACTCTAGCCTGTGTGACAGAGCAAGACTCCATCTCAAAAAAAAAAAAAAAAAAAAAGAGACAGATTAGGCCAGGTACAGTGGTTCACACCTGTAATCCCAGCACCTTTGGGAGGCTGAGGCGGATCACGAGGTTAGGAGTTCAAGACCAGTCTGGCCAACATGTGAAACCCTATCTCTACTAAAAATACAAAAATTAGCCAGGCATGGTGACGCATGCCCAGCTACTTGGGAGGCTGAGGCAAGAGAATTGCTTGAACCCAGGAGGCGGAGGTTGCAGTCAGCAGAGATCGTGCCACTGCACTCCAGCCTGGGCAACAGAGCAAGACTTCATCTCAAAAAAAAAGAGAAAGAGAGACAGAGATTAATTAATATACATGCAGTTTCAAAGAAAATGTAACTTGTTTTCCCTGGGAGATTCTCAACATGTCAAATACATAATGAAGCAAGTGGCAATGTGGGAATCCAAACAAACTTCTTCAATTTAGCAGCCTAATAATGTCTGCAGTATTTGTTGCATGTCCCCTAACATATACAAAAAGAGCCATATTATATGTAACACTCAAATCAAACCATTCTAGACACAAAAATTATTTTCAGCCAGGCACAGTGGCTCACTTCTGTAATCCCAGCACTTTGGGAGGCTGAGGCAGGTGGATCATGAGGTCAGGAGTTTGAGACCAACCTGGTCAACATAGTGAAATCCCATCTTTATACAAAATACAAAAATTACCCAGGCATGGTGCCACGCACCTGTAGTCCCAGTGACTTGGGAAGCTGAAGTAGGAGAGTAACCTGAGCTTGGGAAGCTCAAGGCAGCAGTGAGCCATAATGGCGCTGCTGCACCCCAGCCTGGGAGACAGAGTAAGAACCTGTCTCAATTAATCAATAATTATCTTCAATTCTGAAGTTAAATTTCATGCCAGTCTACTTTCTCCACCAAATTAACCATTTCCTTCCAGCAGATTCAATAAAAATACTTTTAGAGTCAGTTCAATAAAAGATGATTTTTCAATAATAGTCCAGTGAGAATTGCTTCAAAATCTTTTCTTAAACACTAAACCTTACACTGGAAACTTGACACTATCTTCCCTAATCTCCTTTGGAACACTTTTCTTTTTTTTTTTTGAGACGGAGTCTCACACTACCACCCAGGCTGGAGTATAATGGTGTGATCTTGGCTCACTGCAACCTCTACCTCCTGGGTTCAAATGATTCTCCTGCCTCAGCCTCCCAAGTAGCTGAGATTACAAGTGTCCACCACCAAGCCCAGCTAATTTTTTGTATCTTTAGTAGAGACAGGGTTTCACCATGTTGACCAGGCTGGTCTTGAACTCGTTATCTTGTGATTCACCCACCTCGGCCTCCCAAAGTGCTGCGATTATAGGCGTGAGCCACTGTGCCCAGCCTGGAACACTTTTCAATGTGTGGTCAAATTCATGTTCATGCGGTCAATTTCATAGATTTAAAAATATAAGTTCTAGGAATTCTCTGGATAGACCATATTTCTAGAACAACGGACACAGTACATTCAACATACAATATCTGATATGTGAGTAGAGTTATCCCTTTCTGCTTACAATCTGCATTATTTATTTATTTATTTATTTTGTTTACTTAGAGAAAGGGCCCTGCTCTGTCACCCAAGCTGGAGTGCAGTGGAGTGATCATGACTTACTGTTGCCTCGAGGTTCAAGTGATCCTCTAGCCTCAGCCTCTTGAGTAGCTGAGACCACAGGCACGCAGCACCACATCTAGCTAATCTTTTAATTTTGTAGAGATAGGGTCTCACTATGTTGCCCAGGCTGGTCTTGAACCTTTGAGCTCCAGCAATCCTCTCGCCTGGGCCTCCTAAAGTCCCGGAATTACAGCATAAACCATAGCATCTGGCCTACAATCTGCATTATTAATATAAATGTCATTTAATCTGCATGTCTGAATATCAATGCTAAATTTGGCTAGCCAAAACTATAAACACACACTTAATGGCAAGTTTTAAGGTTCTGAGTAGTAAGTATAAAGGAAGAGGAAAAACCAGAAATAAGAAACAAAATGCAAAATTTAAGAATAGGCCAAGAGGTGAACAAAGCCATGATTGCACTGAAATAAAATAATATTGGTGAGGCACCGTGGCTTATGCCTGTAATCGAAGCACTTTGGGAGGCCAAGACGGGCGGATCATGAGGTCAGGAGTTTGAGACCAGCCTGGCCAACATAGTGAAACCCCGTCTCTACTAAAAAGACAAAAAATTAGCTGGGTGTGGTGGCACATGCCTGTGATCCCAGCTACTCGGGAGGCTGAGGCAGGAGAATTGCTTGAACCTGGGAGGTGGAGACTGCAGTGAGCCCAGATTGCACCACTGCACTCCAGCTGAGTGAGCAACAGAGCAAGACTCCATCTCTTATTTATTTATTTGCAACATTTCACTCTGTTCACCCAGGCTGGAGTGCAGTGGTACAATCATGGCTCCCTGCAGCCTCAAATATTGGGCTCATGTGATCCTCCCACCTCAGTCTCTCAAGTAGCTAGGACTACAAGTGCGCCATTACACCCAGCTAGTTGTTGTATTTCTTTCAATTTTTTATATAGACGGGGTCTCATTATGTTCCCAGGCTTGTCTCGAACTCTTAGGCTAATGTGATCCTCCCACTTTGACCTCCCAAAGTGCTGGATTACAGGCATGAGCCACCACACTTGGCTTTTTTTTTTTTTTAAGCTAGTCAAGTGAAACAGTGAAAGTAAAGAAGAAACAAAGAACTTATAACTAGTTGTCATCAACTAGTTGTAAATACCACTGCACTTGGACCAGCACAAACCCATTCTTAACTTATTCACCTAAAATAATTCTTATTGTGTATTACTTTTCAGGTAAAATGGAGCCCTTGATTTTATTTAATGACTTGCCATCCTGGTATTTTGACAGTGTCTTTGTTAACTCGTAGCATACCTTCATGACCTGGTCCTACCTTCCTCATTCAGACTTGCGCTGTTCATTGCTGTCTTCCCAGTCCCTGAAAAGGTACCCAACATGTGAATTGTAAAATGAATTAAAACTTTGAGGGAGGTGTTATTACCATCCTGGCTTTACAGATGAGGAAACTAGGGTTTAGCAAGATTAAGTAACTTGCCTAGGGGTTACAAACCACTAGCCAGAAACAAACCCACATCTGACCACAAAGTCCTTGCTTCTACTCTACGCTTACTGACCAGAATAACTTTTTTTTTTCTTTTTTTGAGATGGAGTTTCTCTTCTGTTGCCCAGGCTGGAGTGCAATAGTGCAATGGCGTGATCTCATCTCACCGCAACCTCCTCCTCCCAGGTTCAAGTGATTCTCCTGTTTCAGCCTCCCAAGTAGGTAGGATTACAGGCACTTGCCACCACGCCTGGCTAATTTTTTGTATTTTTAGTAGAGAGAGGGTTTCTCCATGTTGGTCAGGCTGGTCTCAAACTCCTGACCTCAGGTGATCTGCCCATCTCGGGCTCCCAACGTGCTGGGATTACAGGTGTGAGCCACCATTTGCAGTCAGAATAACTTTTTAATGTTTTGCACTTATTTGTCTTTACTGGTGGCAGCTCTCTCTTCTTAAGGGAAAGCTCAATTTAAGCTTCATCAACCTGAGCATCTTCAACCTTTGATTCCCATGATGGACTTATAGAGAAACTCTATCTCCTTTGGGTTGTGCCCTCTCCAAATTCTATTAAAACAGCACTTTTAGCCCTTTGCTACACTTACTTACTTCTCCTCCTTTTCCCCCCATCTCAACTCTAAACTTCCTGAGGGCAGGAATCCGGTATCTTCAAGTGCCTCTGGCACAAGGTGTTAAGTAAATATTTGATGAATGAGTGAATAATTCCTGCAAATCCCTGAGATAAAAAGGAAACTTTTAGCTCAATTCCCTAACCACAGGCAACCAAAGACTATAGCTTTCCCTGGTGTGGGGTTGGCAAGAACATGCCTGAAATTCCCTGCCCACACCACAAAAAAGCATCGTTGTGCAATGATATGGCAGTTTTTCAAGTTTTGAGACATCTAATGGAAGGACAATCCAGTACAGCTTGAAAACTTTAAAGACTAAACTTACATATATTGCTTAAAAGTGGCCTACCCGGATAGGACACCAGCTCTCAATTTTAAATAATGTTTGACTTGTTCAACTAAATCATTGTTTTCAGTGGTTTTTACGTATTTTGAGTAATTTTATTTTTACACCCAGTGGCTTGAAAATGCAACGTCATAAATTTACTATATTGACTTCCTCACAACTTATAAGGACAAAAACTGCTTGTCTTATACAAAGTGGGAAAATAAAGTAGAACCTGCGTTAGGTAAAAAGGCATTCAATAAATATGTTATGCTGTCATCTTTCTAAAAGCATACGTGGCCTATTTAGTCTAACAAATACTGAGAAGCATTTACTACAAGGTTTTTATTTTGCTGGTCTGAATACTAGGTTCAAACTATACTTACACAAAAAGTGGGTTTTTTTGTTTGTTTTTGAGATGTAGTCTTGCTCTGTCACCCAGGCTGGAGTGCAGTGGTGCTATCTCAGCTCACTGCAACCTCCGCCTTCCGGGTTCAAACAATTCTCCTGTCTCGGCCTCCCTAGTAGCTGGGATTATAGGCGTGCACCACCACCCACAGCTAATTTTTGTATTTTTAGTAGAGATGAGGTTTCACTGTGTTCTCCCAACCTCAGGTGATCCACCCGCCTCGGCCTCCCAAAGTGCTGGGATTATAGGCATGAGCCACCTCGCCTGGCCAAAAAGTGTTGTTTTTTAAAAATATGCTATAAAGGGTTCAACTGAGGACTACATAAATAGTACTAAATTCAATATTCTGGATATAAGAATTTATAACCAAATGCTTAGCTAGACCAATTTCAAGGTACACATTTAAAGTAACAATTTTTTTTAGATACACCCAAACCACAATCTATAATTTTACTCCTTCTATTAACACTAAATTTCCGAGCAGTGTCTAGCCCCACCTAGACATCCAATATAAACAAGGTTTACAAATAGGATATTATAAAGGTGGGACACGAATTTCACAACTGGTGTACATGAAATCATTTCTGATAAACCAGTATTTTTCCAAATATTCACAAGCTGATTTATAAGAAACTGAAAATTATTCTGCCAAGTTGGACTTTTGGCCTCTCGGTTTGATGATTGGTCCTTCCTCACCAGCAGCCCCTAGCCCTTCCCTTCTGTTCTTCCTCTGCCAGGAATACTCTCCTGACTCATCCCTGCCTGCCTATGTCCATCACTTCCTTGGAGAACTGGCTCAAGATTCAGCTCAGGGAAAAAGTCCTCCCTGCCTAATTCCATCTCCACTAACTACTTTCTAACTTTGCATTCCCTTGGGACTTAAATATAGTTTGCACGACATAGTCACCAACTTCATCCCTTTCCTTCCTATAAATTGTTTTGCATTTTTCTATCATTTCTCCAACAAGAGACCAAGAAGGGACAGCATCATCTTTCATATTCTTTTCAACACAGCTAGCAATAATCACCAGTGAAAGAAAGCTGACCTCTCAAAAATTTCTAAAGAAAGCAACTGACTTTTCAATTTACTCTATCACCTCCAACATGCATGAGTCCTTAAAGGAGAGGAATTTTATTTTTGCCGTACTTCAAATTCATCATAAAAGATCCAACTTACAAATCACATATATAACTTAATGTAAAGAATAATCCTGGTTATTGAAACTTATCTTGTGATTTACCATTTCAAGTTTCTTACAAAAACCCTAATAGTCTTGAAGCAGCGTGCTTGTGAGTGGTAGGAAACTGGCAGCAGACTCTTGCAAAAGGGGCAAAACTCTAGTTGGCAGTAAATGTTCAAACACGTGATCCTCCACTGTTAAACAAGGTTCATTAACCACACAGACTTGCTGTTTCAGCTTTCTGGCTTCAATGAAGTGCTATGATCTCCTTTGGTTATTGTTGAGAGCCAATGATGGGTTAAATTCCCATGAATTAACCAGCGCTTTGGTGGTTTGCCCAAGTATACCGCTGGCATCGGTGTTGGATTTTTTTTTTTTTAATAGACCTGCCCGCCCCGAGGAGCCAGAGGTGAGTGAGTTAAGTGCTAACCCGGCACTTCTCAGCGGGCAAACGGAGGCAGACCCACTCGAGCCGTTCGCTCTCCCTCTAGTTCTTAGTGTCAGCTCATCTGGCCGAGGGGGAGCTTCATAGGCAGCTGCTTTTTGCCCAATCTCAGCCGAGTCTTCCTTAGGGGCTGCAAGCCACACTTCGGCGGCTGCCCAACTTTTCCTGCAAGAAGCATCCGTTTTTCCACACTCAAAGCTCCAGAAACCCGGGTTTGGGAAGAGACGGGAGAGAATCGGCTCGCCCCGCCGGCAGAGCAGGAACAAAGTGAGCTCCCACGAGCCCAGGCCGCCGCGGCCCGCCCACCCTCCCGCCCGGCCGGCCGGCCGGCCGGCCCCACTCACCCTCCAGCAGCACCTCCTTGCCCGCACGCTTCAGCGCCTGCACGGCCTGGTCGTGGGTGGCCTGGCGCAGGTCGGTGCCGTTCACCGACAGGATGGCGTCGCCCAGCCGCAGCGCCCGGCTCTGGTCGGCGGCCAGCCCCGGGAAGATCTTGGAGATGAGGATCGGCATCCGGTTCTCGCGGCCGCCCTTGATGCTGATGCCCAGGCCGCCCGCCTCTTGCTTCACCACCCGCACACGGCGCACGGGCGGCGACGCGCCCGCCTCACCCGCGGGGCCCCGAGGCGGCGCCGGTGGGCTCGGGGGCCCCAGGCCGCGGCTCGGGCTCCCGGGCAGCGAGTCGCCTGCGCCGCCGCCGTTCGGGAGGCCGTTGAAGGCGGCCGCCCCGGGTCCCAGAGCGGGCTCCAGCTCGGCCGCAGCGCCGTCGCCAGTCAGGCTCAGGCTCTCCCCGCTCAGCTCCGCCACCACTCGGACCCAGCGCTCCCTCAGGAGTAGCTCCACCAGCCCAGCTTTGGTGGCCCGCGTCCACACCGCCATGGCCGGCCCCGCTCCAGCCGCCGCAGTCGCCACAGCCACCCTCATTCCAGTCAGGCAGCCTCGGCGCTTCCCCCTTCCCGCCCGGAGGGGCGGGCCCGGCCCCTCCCCGGCGCGATTCATTATTCATGATGCCACGCCCACCTCCAGAGAGGCGGGGCCGGCGCAGCCGCTTCCGGGAGGTGCAGAAGTTGTCCGATCCCTCGCCTCTCGCCGGACGTGGGCAGCCCGAGTGCGGTGGGACTGCATTTCTCATCCTCCTTCCATTGGCTCTCCACGGACCCCCAGAAACTTTTGACCTCTACCATGCAATTCACGGGAGCTGCCTGGGCACGAAAAGCAAATCAGCTTGGAGAAGCACTTTGCAAGCCTGCAAGACCCGGTGGCACGTTCATTCTTGCACTTATTGGTTTGCACCCTGTGTACTGAGCACTCAGCCAGGGACTCCCGCTCCTTTTGAGGCCGTGTAGATAAGCGCAGTAGTACCAGCAACAGCTGAGTTTGCGGTCTAGTGGGGAAGGAAAATGCAGAACCAACCAACTAGGTGTGCTACTACGTGGTTAAATGACATACAGAAAACGTCCCCAGAACGGTATAAAAGGAACATTTGGTTAGGCCTGGGGTCAGCTTCACAGAGGTGACAGTGGAGGGTGAATAGCTCAAGCAGAGAGAACAGCGCAAGCAAAGGTCCAGCAGCATGATTCAAGCCTTTGTCAATGTTTTGTAATCTACTTTAATTGCCTGTAATTCCAGAGGGGACCATGTCTTCTTAAACCCTGAAGCCACAATTGGCAGGCCTCAAGGATATTTGCAGAATGATGGTGTCTTAGGATATTTGCAGATTGATTCAGAGAAACGAATCAATCGGATATATAAAGATGTATAAATTTATTATTATAAGGGACTGGTCACGAGATTATGGATGCTGAGAAGTCCCATGATCTGCCATCTGCAAATTGGAGGCCCAGGAAAGTTGGTGGTGTACTTCCAAGCCCAAAGGCCTGAGGCCCAGGGGAACCAGTAGTGTAAACCTGAGACTGAAAGTCTGGACCCTGCACGGTGGCTCACGCCTGTAATCCCAACACTTTGGGAGGCCAAGGCGGTGGATCGCCTGAGGTCAAGAGTTCCACACCAGCCTGGACAACATGGTGAAACCTGGTCTCTATTAAAAATACAAAAAATTTGCCAGGCGTGGCAGGCACCTATAATCCCAACTGCTCAGGAGGCTGAGGCAGAATAATTGCTTGAACCCAGGAGGTGGAGGTTGCAGTGAGCCAAGATCGCACCACTGCACTCCAGCCTGGGCAACAAGAATGAAACTCCGTCTCAAAAAAAAACGAAAGGGAAGAAAGTCTGAGAAGGGGGCCGATGGAGGTGGCTCGTGCCTGTAATCCCAGCACTGTGGGAGGCTGAGGCAGGTGGATCACTTGAGGTCAGGAGTTTGAGAGCAGCCTGGCCAATGTGGTGAAAACTCCATCTCTACTAAAAATACAAACATTAGCTGGGTGTGGTGGCAAGCCCTTGTAATTTCAGCTCCTAGGGAGGCTGAGGCAGGAGAATTGCTTGAACCCAGGAGATGGAGGTTGCAGTGAGCCAAGATCACGCCAGTCTACTCCAGCCTGGATGAAAAAACCAAACCCTGTCTCACAACAGAAAGTTTGAGTGCATGATAGAATATGTTAGGAAGAAAGGGGAAAAAAAAAACAGGAAGTTTGAGAAGAGGGTGATGGTGGGAGTGGGGGGGAACATGTAATCCGCATCCCAGTGCCAAGGCCCAAGAGCCAAGTGCACCAAAGTCTGAGGCCAGGAGAAGATGGATGTCCCAGCTCAGGAAGAGGGTGAATTCCCCCTTCCTCTGCCCTTTTGTTCTATTCAAGTCTTCAACTGATTGGATGCTGCCTGCTCACATTGGTGAGGGTGATCTTTAGAGTCTACCATGGAAAGACTAATCTCTTCCTGAAACACCCACACAGATATACCCAGAGGTTATGTTTTACTAGTTACCTGGGCATCCCTTAGCCCAATCAAGTTGACACAAAATAAACCATCACAGATGGTTACTGAGGAAGATGCCAGAATTCCAATGTGAACAGAGCACAGGGTCGGTGGAAATGGGAGGATATGAGTATGAAAAGCGACAACATCAGAGTTTGGACTCAACTTTGTAGATCTGACTTTCTTAGCCTGCAGGCCATGGCCTTTTGTTGGGGCAAGTGTACATGCACATTCCCAAAAACTGTATGCAAAATTTGGTCTCTAAGGTATTTTTTTGAAGCCTGTGATTCATCCAGTTGGCAGGAAGGTGCCATGACCAAAGGCCATGAGCCACTGCTGTGCACACGGCAGAGCCTGGAGTGGCTGTAATCCAGACACGAGTGATGCAACCCACCCAGAGAGCCAAAGACCAGAGACCACAGCCCAAAGTCCACAGGAAGGAGGCAGAGACAACTTAGGACTCCCAGTCTCCAGATCCAGGGCTATTTTCACTCTACAGTACCCCTCAAACTTCAAAAATAAGGTCCAAGCTGGGCACAGTGGCTCACGCCTGTAATCCCAACACTTTGGGAGGCTATGGCTGGCAGATCGTTTGAGGTCAGGAGTCTGAGACCAGCCTGACCAACATGGTGAAACCCCATCTCTACTAAAAATAAAAGTAAAAAAAAAAATTAGCCAGGTGTGGTGGTGCATGCCTGTAATTTCAGCTACTCCGGAGGCTGAGGCACCACTTGAACCTAGGAGGCAGAGGTTGCGGTGAGCCAACATCACACCACTGCACTCCAGCCTGGGTGACAGAGTAAGACTTTGTCTCAACAAAATAAAAATAAATAAAAAATAAACTAAGAGTCCAGAAAGCACACCATTAAGAAAGCAAGCTCTCAGCAGAATCATGAGGTCAAGGTGTCCTCTAACTTTTCTTCAGCAGTAGAAGCAAAAATTTCCCGTGTTTTCATGTGGGCAGGGACGGGGGCAAGCAGAGGGAATGTGTACCAATTCCTATAAAAGGGGCTGTAAACTTGCTTGCTCATGAAGTGCACATTAAGGCTCGTAAACTGTGCCCACACACCACTTGATGAATGCACGTTCATATGCAGGCAGAAACTTCTGAAGAGCCTCCTGTAACAGAAGTTAAAATAATAAATATAGAGGCTGGGAAGTGTTCAGAGCCCAGATGAAGAAAGAATTCAAAATGAGAAAAGTATCTTACCAAAAAAAAAATAAAATAAAATCATTACAGCAGAATCCTTTTTGCAATTAGTGGAGTCGGATTTTCCAAGCTGCAAATGTCAGCAAAAGCTCAACCCTCCAGCCCTCTCCTAAATCAACTGCAGAGGCCAGCTTGCTGTTCCGGCAGGTCCCAATGTGTCCAAGTGCACCTGCGGTCACAGACATTTCTGGCTTTGCTCCAGCTGAAGTGTGAGCCCCCAAAGGCCTGAGTTAGGTGAAATTTCTGCTTATTAGAGAGCATTTGGCAGCTGATTCCTTAGAGTATGAGCACTATTTTTAACACTTTTGCATTTGTAATCACCCAGGGGTTGGGCACTTGAGGACACCTTTATTAGCAAAACGGAAGTGCTGGGAATTCTCTCCAAGACTATCAAGACCTTTCCGTCAATAGAGTTGGAGTAAGTCACAGATCTGCTAGCTAATAGTGAGGGCACTTACATAAGACAGCAAGTTATATAACAAAATATTTAACCCTGGAAGTAGATAATGGAGATAGATTGGTGTTGCAATTACTTGGGAGTTTTTCCTTTAAATATATATATATATATGTAAATATATATTTTGAGATGGAGTCTCACTCTTTTGCCCAGGCTGGAGTGTGGTGGCATGATCTTGGCTCACTGCAACTTCTGCCCCGCTGGGTTCAAGCAATTCTGCTTCAGCCTCCCAAGTAGCTAGGATTATAGGTGGTCGCCACCACACCCGGCTAATTTTTGTATTTTTAGTAGAGACAGGGTTACGCCATGTTAGCTAGGCTGGTCTCGAACGCCTGACTTCAGGTGATCCACCCTTCTTGGCCTCCCAAAGTGCTAGGATTACAGGCATGAACCACCGCACCTGGCAAAAGATTATTTTTACATATTTCCATAAAAAAATCCCCCAACTATCAAGCTGTATCTGCAAGGCCTTCCATCAGAACCAAAATGAACCTTTCAACCTTCCCCTTCATCACTACTTTCAGATAAGCCAAACGCGTTCAGTCAGTATTTCCCAATGATGCCTTGCACATTGTCTGTCTAAGTCCTTCTTTCCAGACACCTCCTGCCCCCTTGGGCCAAATTCCCTAATTACCTAGCAGGATTTCATTTCAGCTTTCCTTGACTACTCAGTTCATTGGGAATTTTCCTCTAAACAATATAATTCTGTTCCTGACTGGTTTGCCCAAATAGATTATGAACTACAGGAGGGCAGGGACCACCCATCAACTTATATTTGTTCCCCACTATTCCAAAAATATTGCCTTGCAGAGAAGGAACTCATTAAACATGATTGATTGAAATTCAGTGCCTTCTGTGCTGTAGCCTTTTCAAATAATTTCTCTGAAGGTTACTGGTTCCTTGCAGAGTGAAAATTACCATCTAGGAAATCTCAGGGAGTCAGTGGAAATCTACTTACTGTGGATAATGAAATCTGAAATAAAAACAGTACACATCTGTTTCTACAGTTTCTTAAAGAGAGAGAGACAAGCTAATTCTTTGAAGAATCATGTTACTTTATCTACCTCTAAAAAAAGGAAATGGCGGCCAGGCACAGTGGCTCATACCTGTAATCCCAGCACTTTGGGAGGCTGAGGCGGGCAGATCACCTGAGGCCAGGAGTTTAAGACCAGCCTGGCCAACATAGTGAAATCCTGTCTCTACTAGAAATACAAAAATTAGCCTGATGTGGTGGTGCACACCTGTAATCTTAGCTACTCAGGAGGCTGAAGGATGAGAATCGCTTGAACCTGGGAGGCAGAAGTTGTAGTGAGCCAAGATCATGCCATTGTACTCCAGCCTGGGCAACAGAGTGAGACTTTGCCTCAAAAAATAAATTAAAAACAAGCACCCACTGCTGTTATTATTACCAGTTGACTTTCAGCAGCACCAACAATAAAAACCTTTGACAGAAACTCTTGGCTGGACACAGTGGCTCAAGCCTATAATCCCAGCACTTTGGGAGGCTGAGGCAGGAGGATCACTTGAGCCCAGTCTGGGCAATATGGTGAAACTCCATCTCTATACAAAATAAAAAAATTAACTGGTTGTGGTAGTGGGCACCTATAGTCCCAGCTACTAGGGAGGCTGAGGTGGGAGGATCACTTGAGCCAGGTCAAGGCGGGGCCTGATCACAGCCCACTGCACTCCAGCCTGGGTGACACAGTGAGACACTGTCTTGACGGAAGGAAGGGAGGGAGGGAGGGAGGGAGGAAAGAGGGAAGAGCCATAGGGAGAGGAAAGGAAGGAAGGAAGGAAAGAAGGAAAGGAGGGAGGGAGGGAGGGGGGAGGGAGGGAGGAAAGAAGGAAGGGAAAAAAAGATAGAGAGAGAGAAACTCTCCAGCTGTGAGTCTATACTTTATTTAGGAATGAGTCTGCCATAATACCATTTGATTCCATGCTTAAAGGGCAAATAGCCAAATTAATTTCAGTGACAAACAGATCTTGTATAAAGCTACATTTTGGCTGAAAGGGAGTACAGATTGCCAAGAGTCCGTCAAAGGAAAAGAATTAGTGGATCTGGGGCTGGTTCCAAGGTTTGAGTGTTGTGTAATTTTATAAGGAAGGAGGGCCTCAGGCAGAATTGCAGCCCTTAGCAAGCCTGAAGGCCACTGCCACAAAGGAGGCCTGATGCCAGAGGAACAAAAGCAGGAGCCACTCAATTACTACTAAAGAAACCAAAGAGAGAAATAAGCTCATAAAATAACCGATACAACATCCAGCTTTGAAAAATTATCCAGGCATAACTCTTCCCCACTTAGAAGACAGCGTGAATAGTACTACTTTACCTTCCAGTAGAAACATCCTGCAATATATTTTCTCTCCAGCACAGACATGTCGCAAAAGAGAGAAAGGCGCATATGTCCTTTAGCTGATGCAAGCACATTTTTAATTGATCCCACCAAGATAAATCACTAACCATCTGAAACTGGCAAAAATGGGTTAATGATTTCATACAGCATGACTATGAAAACCTACATCTGCTAACCACATTCCTAACAGGAAGCAGCTGGTGACAGTTTGTAGTGCTGTGACTTTTTAAAGGAAAATATTAGCAAGGACACACTAAACAGAAGTTTAGTTTCACTGAATCCAATTAGTTACAGAAAATCACCAGCAACTTTTTTTAATTGACAATTATGGAAATTACATAATTTGTCATGAAATTCAAATAATATCTAAAAATAAAAGTCAGCCCAGCATGGTGGCTCACACCTGTAATCCCAGCACTTTGGGAGGCCGAGGCAGGTGGATCACTTGAGGTCAGGAATTTGACCAACATGGTGAAACCCCATCTCTACTAAAAATACAAAAATTAGCTGGGTGGGGTGGTGCATACCTGTTATCCCACCTACTTGGGAGGCTGAGGCAGGGGAATCACTTCAATCTGAAAGGTGGAGGCTGCAGTAAGCTGAGATCATACCACTGCACTCCAGCCCGGTCAACAGAGTGAGATTCCATCTAAAAAAAAAAAAAAAAAGGGAAAAAAAAGACAGTTTGGGGTATTTAAAAACAAAAAAAATCAGCCAGGTGTGGTGGCGTGCATCTGTAGTTCCAGCTACTCTGGATGCTGAGGCAGGAGGATGACTTGAGCCCAGGGCTTAAGATTGCAGTGAGTCAAGATCGAGCAACTGAATTCCAACCTGGGCAACAGAGCCATATCCTGTCTCAAAAAAAAAAAAAAAAGTTCTGTTGTTGAGGCCATCCCTATAGTACTTTGTTAAGGCAGCCCTAACAAACTTATATAGACCCCAAGTCGCCTACACAACAGCCTGTTTTTTGCCTCCCTAATTTCCAGTCTCTTTTGCCCCTTACACAAATGGGCATTTTTACTGTCATTCTGTTGAATGTGTGAGTGACTCACAACTGTGTTTTCCACTGAATGAAAATTCTGAACCACAGACTGGAAGCCCCATCCCAACTGCCAACTGGTCTTACTTCTCACTACATGTTGGCTCAAGGACTCTGTATTGAAAATGACTTATCTTTTCCCCATACTTAACTGCTTAGCTTCCTTCTGTGGAAGCCACTCTATTTTCTCTCTCTGTTTTTCTGTGTGTGTGTGTGTGTGTGTGTGTGTGTGTGTGTGTGTGTCAGGGTCTTGCTCTGTTGCCCAGGCTGGAATGCAATGGTGTGGTCCCGGGTCACTGCAGCCTCAACCTCCCAGGCTCAAGCAATTCTCCCACCTCAGCCACCTGAGTAGCTAGGACCACAGGCATGTGCCACCACACCTGGCTAATTTTTAAAAAATGTTTTCGTAGAGATGGGGTTTCACTATGTTGCCCAGGCTGGTCTCAAGCTCAAGCAATCCTCCTGTCTTGGTCTCCCAAAGTGCTGTGATTACAGGCATGAGCCACTGTGCCTGACCTAATGAAGCATTGTTAGTTTACTTGCTTTTCTCCCCATCTAGGCTATGTAGTTCTTGAGGGTTGAGACCATATTTCTGTTTTTGGTGAGTTGCATATAGTAGGCACTCAATAAATGTATCACTGTTTATTAAATTCTATGACTTCCTAAAGACAATGAACTGAGTTAAGCTAAGCCTGAATATCTATGCTGTTCAATATGAAAACTATTAGCACATGTAGCTATTTAAAATGAAAAGTTCTGGCCTGGCACAGTGGTTGATGCCTGTAATTCCAGTACTTTGGGAAGCCGAGGCAGGCAGATCACCTGAGGTCAGGAGTTCGAGACCAGCCTGGCCAACATGGTGAAACCTCATCTCTACTAAAAATACAAAAATTAGCCAGGCATGGTGGTGCATGCCAGTAATCCCAGACAATCGGGAGGCTGAAGCAGGAGAATCACTTGAACCTGGGAGGCGGAGGCTGCAGTGAGAGCCAAGATGATGCCACTGCACTCCAGCCTGGGTGACAGAGTGAGACTTTGTCTTAAAAAAAAAAAAAAAAAAAGCCAGGTGCGGTGGCTCACACCTGCAATACTAGCACTTTGGGAGGCTAAGGCAGGTGGATCATGAGGTCAAGAGCTCAAGACCAGCCTGGGCAAGATGGTGAAACCCTGTCTCTACTAAAAATGCAAAAAAAAAAAAAAAAAAAAAATAGCCAGGCATGGTGGCTGGTGCCTGTAATTCCAGCTACTCGGGAGGCTGAGGCAGAGAATTGCTTGAACCCAGGAGGCAGAGGTTGCAGTGAGCCAAGATCACGCCACTGCATTCCACCCTGAGCAACAGAGTGAGACTCCATCTCAAAAAAAAAAAAAAAATTAAAAATTCTGTTTTTGGCTGAGTGCAGTGGCTCACACCTGTAATCCCAGAACTTTGGGAGACCGAGGCAGGCAGATCAGCCATTCAAGACTACCCTGACCAACATGGTGAAACCCCATCTCTCCTAAATATACAAAAGTTAGCCAGGCATAGTGGTGTACGCCTGTAATCCCAGCTACTCAGGAGGTTGAGGCAGGATAATCGCTTGAACTCAGGAGGCGAAGGTTGCAGTAAGCTGAGACCACGCCTGGGCAACAGAGCAAGACTCCATCTCAAAAAATAAAAAAGTTCTGTTCTTAGTAACACTAGCAACATTACAAGTGCTCAACAGTCACATGTGCCTAGTAACTACCTTAGTGTATAGCACAAATAGAAAACATTTCTATTTTATTTATTTTTGAGACAGAGTATCGCTCTGTTCCCCAGGCTGGAGTGCAATGGCATGATCTTGGCTCACTGCAACCTCCGCCTCCCAATTCTCCTGCCTCAGCCTCCTGAGTAGCTGGGATTACAGGTGTGCACCACCATGTTCAGCTAATTTTTGTATTTTTAGTAGAAACAGGGTTTCACCATGTTGGCCAGGCTGGCCTCAACCTCCTGACCTTGTGATCCACCCATCTCAGCCTCCCAAAATGCTGGGATTATAGGTGTGAGTCACCGTGCCCAGCCTTATTTATTTATTGTTAAGACAGGTCTGTCTACCCAGGTTGGAGTATAGTAGTTCGATCTCTGCTCACTGCAATCTCCACTCCCCAGATTCAAGCAATTCTCTCACCACAGCCTCCCAAATAGCTGAGATTACAGGCATGCACCACCACACCCAGCTAATTTTTGTATTTTTAGTAAAGATGGAGTTTCATGCTGCCTAGGTTGGTCTTGAACTCCTGAGCTCATGTGATTCATCCAGCTTGGCCTCTGCAAGTGCTAGGATTACAGGCGTGAGCCACCACACCTGGCCTACTTTTCTATCATCACAGAAAGTTTATTAGACAGTGCTGATCTACATCATAATATACCTTGAAATAGAAAAAGACAACACATTAGGAACAAAAAAAAAGGAGAAAGGATTATGAATATGTGGTTCATGCAATTGGCCAAACAGTCAAACACATAAAGTAAGCAACCTCATTAGTAAACAGAGAAATGGAAAGTAAAATTAGATAGCATTTTTCACCCATTGGAAAGGCTAAAATTAGACCGTCAATACATTGGTAAGGTATAAGGAAATACATATTTTCAAACACTGCTGATGGGAAAACAGCCAGTTTGAAGGCCAAATAAAAGTGAAAGAAAATGGACACAGTATGAGCCACACCCAGGAATTGGCCCAAGAAACACCCTGACATGAGCACTAGGAGACAATGTCCTAGACTGTACATTACTACACTCTATATGACTAACAAGAAAGACTGCCCGTATAACTCAATATTACAGCCAGATCAAGTGCTCAAACACCTTCCCTGTAGCCTACGAAATGGAAAATCCTTTGTGTATCATAAATGCTAATCATTGTGTTACAGGAAAGGGGTCCCGATCCAGACCCCCACTAGAGGGTTTTTGAATCTTATGCAAGAAACAATTAAGGGCAAGTCTGTAAAGTGAAAGCAAGTTTATTAAGTAAGTGAAGAAATAGGGCCAGGTGCAGTGGCTCACGCCTATAATCCCAGCACTTTGGGACGCCGAGGCGGGTGGATCACGAGGTCAGGAGATTAGGACCATCCTGGCTAACATGGTGAAACCCCATCTCTACTAAAAATACAAAAAATTAGCCAGGCATGGTGGTGTGCACCTGTAGTCCCAGCTACTCCAGAGGCTGAGGCAAGAGAATCGCTTGAACCTGGGAGGCGAAGGCTGCAGTGAGCTGAGATCGCACCACTGCACTCTAGCTTGGACAACAGAGCAAAACTCCATCTCAAAAAACAGAAAAAAAAAGAGAGAGAGAAAATGAAGAAATAGAAGAATGGCTATTCCATAGACAGAACAGCACCAAGGCTAGTTGCCTATATTTATGGTTCTTTTTTTTTTTTTGAGATGTAATTTCGCGTTTTTTGTTTTTTTTTTTGAGACGGAGTCTTGCTCTGTCACCAGGCTGGAGTGCAGTGGCGAAATCTCGGCTCACTGCAACCTCCGCCTCCTGGGTTCAAGTGATTCTTCTGCCTCAGCCTCCCGAGTAGCTGGGACCACCACAGGCACGTGCCACCGTGCCCGGCTATTTTTTTGTATTTTTAGTAGAGATGGGGTTTAACCATATTGGCCAGGATAGTCTCGATCTCTTGACCTCGTGATCCGCCCGCCTTGGCCTCCCAAAGTGTTGGGATTACAGGCGTGAGCCACCGCGCCCGGCCTGGAGTTTCCCTCTCGTTGCCCAGGCTGGAGTGCAATGGCGTGATCTTGGCTCACCACAACCTCCGCCTCCCAGGTTCAAGTGATTCTCCTGCCTCAGTCTCCCAAGTAGCTAGCATCACAGGCATGTGCCACATGCCCAGCTAACTTTTTATATTTTTAGTAGAGACAGGGTTTCTCCATGTTGGTCAGGCTGGTCTCGAACTCCCAACCTCAGGTGATCTGTCTGCCTTAGCCTCCCAAAGTGCTGAGATTACAGGTGTGAGCCACTGTACCCGGCCCGTTTATGGTTCTTTCTTTTTCTTTTTTTTTAGACAGAGCCTCACTCTCTCGCCCAGGTTGGAGTGCAGTGGTGTGATCTTGGCTCACTGCAACCTCTGCCCACCAGGTTCAAGCAATTCTCCTGTCTCAGCCTCCCTAATAACTGGTACTATAGGCCTGTGCTACCACACTCGGCTAATTTTTGTATTTTTTTTAGTAGAGACATAGTTTCACCACATTGGCCAGGTTGGTCTGGAACTCCTGACCTCAGGTGATCTACCCACCTTGGCCTCCCAGAGTGGTGGTAAGGCATGAGCCACCACACCTGGGCTTTTATGGTTATTTCTTGATGATATGCTAAGCAAGGAGTGGATTATTCATGCCTTCCATTTTTAGATCATATAGGGTAACTTCCTGACGTTGCCATAGCATTTGTAAGCTGTCATGGCACTGGTGGGAGTGTAGCAGTAAGGACAACCAAAGGTGATGCGTGTGGCCATCTTGGTTTTGGTGGATTTTAGCCGGCTTCTTTACTGCAACCTGTTTTATCAGCAAGGTCTTTATGACCTGTATCTTGTGTGGACCTCCAATCTCATTCTGTGACTTAGAATGCCTTAACCATCTGGGAATGCAGCCCAGTAGGTCTCAGCCTCATTTTACCTTGCTCATATTCAAGATGCATTTGCTTTGGTTCAAATGCTTCTGAAAATCATATTCATGATTGGGTTCCTGTAACTGAGACAGTGGGGGAATAAGCTGAAGAATGCTGCCATGACCTCTAACAAATCACTCTGTGACCATGGGAAAAATTTCCTCTTCCCTTATTGGTGTCCCATTTCCATGACTATAAAAATGAGACTGGCTAGATGTGGTGGCTCACACCTGTAATCCTAGCACTTTGGGAGGCCGAGGCAGGAGGATCACAAGGTCAGGAGATTGAGACCATCCTGGCCAACATGGTGAAACTCCATCTCTGCTAAAATACAAAAAATTAGCTGGGCATGGTGGTGTGAGCCTGTAATATCAGCTACTCAGGAGGCTGAGGCAGGAGAATCGCTTGAACCTGGGAGGTGGAGGTTGCAGTGAGCCATGATCACGCCACTGTACTCCAGCCTGGTTACAGAACGAGACTCTGTCTAAAAAAAACAAGAAAGAAAGAAAAAAATGAGACCAAGAGTCACTATCTTTTACAAACTCCTGCTTCATCTCCACCCAATAGGAACAACTTCATTTTTATCTACAGCATACACTGTGGTTCAACATTAAGTACCATTTAAAGAAAGGCCGATGCTCAAAAGAAAGCTTTAAAAACCTTCAAAATTTGATGGTCTGTATCTTCCAATATTCCAAGATTTTAGTTTTTCTTAGTCGAATTTGCTGTACTCTCCACAGTACGTGTGAATTATCCATTCAGAGATTAGTTTACTAACTAGTATATGAGAAAAGTGAATTTTTAAAGCATTTAAATCAGATTGGCAAAAAAGACCTTTCCTGGGCTGGTTTCAAATCAGAATTTTTCTGTAGAACCCAGGGAGCAGGGGTATGCAAAATGGCCAAAACAGAAACATAATGCCAAGAAGGAAACGTTTTAAACCTCTAGGTTACACAAATCCTCAAAGTAAAAACATCCTGAAACACATGCACTGAAGTGCTCCCCTTTCCCTTATTCAATATTGGTTTCCCTTCCCTTCCCCTCACATCCCCTCCCCTCATCTCCCCTCACCCACCCTCCCTTTGTTTCCCCTCATAGCCCCTCCCCTTACATCCTCTCCCTTCCCCTCACATCCCCTTCCTTCCTTTCCCCTCTCCTCCCCACTCTTCCTTCTCTTCCCCCATTTTCTCTAATTTGCCCTGGTCAGTTTCTGCTTCATTTGTATTCAAAGTTTTCTACTTGGGAATAATTTCAAGGCCCAAAGCACTTACTTCCTATACCATTTAAGGAAGTCCAAATCACTGGCTGGAAGAGTTGAAAAGGAATGCTTTCTACTTTCAGAACTTTTACTTCCTCATTCAGATAATCTGTGGGCCCTCTCTGTCAGAATTACATCCTCTACAACTCACAAGATTTTAGAATTTAAGTAAATCAAGTCATTAACTAGATTCCAGTTAACAAGAATTCTCTGACTTTACAGCTCTACAACTAGCTAAAAGCAAGTGAGTTAACTTTTTTTTGTTTTTTATTTTGAGATGGAGTCTTGCTCTGTCACCGAGACTGGAGTAGTGTAGTGGCATGATCTCGGCTCACTGCAACCTCCAACTCCCAGGTTCAAGCAGTTCTCCTGCCTCAGCCTCCCAAGTAGCTGGGATTACAGGCATGTGCCACTATGCCTGGCTAATTTTTATATTTTTAGTAGAGATGGGTTTCACCATGTTGGCCAGGCTGGGCTTGAACTCCTCACCTCAAGTGATCCACCCACCTCAGCCTCCCAAAGTGCTGGGATTACAGCTGTGATCCACCCCCATACCCAGCCACAAGTGAGTTAATATTTAAGGCATCTTAGCCTCCATCTGTTCACAAGCATTCAATGTAGACCAGCAACTTAAACTTGCCACTTCAACCACTTAAAACATTTCTTAGAAAGGAGAGGATCTTCAGTCTGCTATAAAGGTCCCTAATAGTCCAGTCTAATCCAGACTGGAAAACTATACCTTACAGAAAAAAAATATATTCAACAAGAGGAAAGCAGTCAGGCACAGTGGCTCATGCCTGTAATCCCAGCACTTTGGGAGGTGAGGCAGGCAGATCACGAGGTCAGAAGATCGAGACCATCCTAGCCAACATGGTAAAACACCGTCTCTACTAAAATACAAAAATAGCCAGCAGTCGTGGTGTGCACCTGTAGTACCAGCTACTCGGGAGACTGAGGCAGGAGAATTGCTTGAATACAGGAGGTGGAGGTTGCAGTGAGCCAAGATCGCACCACTGCATTCTAGCCTGGTGACACAGCAAGACTCCGTCTCAAAGAGGAAAGCTTTTTTTACACAGGAGACCTAAAAGCTTGCAGGTATTTTGTTTTGTTTTGTTTGAGTCAGGGTCTCAAAAAATCTAGGCTGGTGTGTAGTGGCGCGCTCAGGGAACACTTCAGCCTCTT
Source organism: Aotus nancymaae (assembly GCF_030222135.1). NCBI lineage: Eukaryota > Metazoa > Chordata > Mammalia > Primates > Aotidae > Aotus > Aotus nancymaae. The sequence goes on along the minus strand of NW_026988443.1, from coordinate 23,885,011 downwards.
CCTCCTGGGCTCAAGCAATCCTCCCATCTCAGCCTCCTGAGAAGCTGGGACTACAGGTGATTGAAATGATGCCTGGCTAATTTATGTTTTGTAGGGACAGAGTTTCACCATGTTGCCCAGGCTGGTCTCGAACTCCTTGGGTTCAAGTGATTTGCCAGTCTTGGCTTAAAGTGCTGGGATAACAGGAATGGGCCATGGTGCCCAGCAGGTATTTGTTTAAATTACTCCTATCACTGTAAAACCTAACAGGTGGGGCGGAGGCAAAGATACCCATTATAAACCTTTATCTGCTCTTTCTTATCAAACCTAAAATAGACTGTCCTTTGTGTAATAAATTATTGGGCTGTTTATCTCTCTTATAACCTCTCTGTTAATTCTCCCCTCACACATCTACCTTAAATCCTCATTTTCCCTTTCCAGAATGAAGGGTGGGGCTAATCATATCAAAATGTTTTTCATCAGCCCTTCATTCATGATGTCATCAGAACCCACACACTTCTCTGCCCACACTCCAGCCCTCCATCCCCAAAACAAACAAACAAAACCACACATACTGGATTTCTACGGGCATGCAACGGAATACATCCCAAGATGGGAAATAAATCTATCTGCTCAGTTAAGGTTAACTAGAGTTCTTCACTCTCTAGTTTAAAGATCACATTAAAACTGCCCAGGTGATAACACTCATGGGATTAACAATGTCAGAGCAGGTAGAAGAGAACAGAAAATACAAAATATACGGTGGGCTCTCTGGTTCCCACCTCTACTCTTAATTCCCTAACAAAATTCCTACCCAGTGCTTCCTTTTTTTTTTTTTTTTTTTTAAGAGACAGGGTCTCGGCCGGGCGCAGTGGTGCAAGCCTGAAATCCCAGTACTTTGGGAGGCCGAGGCAGGCAGATCATGAGGTCAGGAGTTCAAGACCAGCCTGACCAACACAGTGAAACCCTGAATACTACAAATATAAAAATCAGCCAGGCGTGGTAGCGCACTGCCTGTAATCCCAGCTACTCAGGAAGCCTAGGCAGGAGAATTGCTTCAACCTGGGAGGAAGAGGTTTCAGTGAGCCGAGATTGTGCCCATTGCACTCCAGCCTGTCCATCTCAAAAAAAAAAAAAAGAGAGAGACAGGGTCTCACTATGTTGTCCAGGCTGAAGTGCAATGGCTATCTGCAGGTGTGATCATAGGACACTATAGTCTCAAACTCCTGGGCTCCAGTAAGCCTCCCGGGTAGCTGGGACTACTGATGCGTGCCCAGTTTCTGTATCTTTTTTAGAGATAGGGTCTCCCTATGTTGCCCAGGTTGGTCTCTGGACTCAAGTGATGCTCCCACCTCAGCCTCCCAAAGTGCTGGGATTACAGGCATGAGCCACTGTGCCCAGCCCTTCCATACCTTTTGAAACCAGCCTGTAACAGATAAAAAGACAGTGAATGGCACTGATGACCCAAGCTGTTTTGCCTTTTACATAAAATTAACCACTGACTGCCAAAGGTCAAAGGCATCTAATTTTTAGATGGAGCACTCTCTTATAATGCTATAGTTGAAATTCTTCCTTGAACACTAAGGCTGATTATGGTTATTAGTGGTCAGGCTATGCTGAGTAAGTAATTACAGTCCCCTGCCCTCCAGAGCCATCCTGGGCAGATTTCTGCGCTGCTGCATAGGCTGGAGGCTGGCAGGCAGTGAAGGCCATCGGCCCTCTGAAGCCTTAGACACGTAATAGAGAACAGAGCCCAAGTATCTTCTGATACTGCGGCCTACAGAATGAGCAGGACCCTATGAACATTAGCTGAGTTTGTAGCTACTCACCACATTCTCCCAAATACAGACATCTCGTTTGGAGTTTCCATTCACTTTCATTCAATGAAGGGAAATGACTATCCATTATTTTGGAAGAAAACATTTGTAATGACTAGTCCTCAAGAATAACTTTGTTTTATTATCATGATTTGTGAAAAGCAACAGGGTAGACAGTTCAAGGAAGGACACAGACAGTCCCCTGTTTAGGTTCCAAATTTCTTCTTTTTGATGGGTGGTGGGAGCTGAGCAATGATGTCATCCAGAGGCCGTTCTACTGCCACGAGTGTTCTTTCATCCAAAAGATCCATGAAGAGTAGAGGCTGCAGAGGGATGATAATGATTCTATCAGGACTTAGGATCCGGTGCCAGTCTTGAACAAACTAACTGTAGTTAAACGCTGTCTAAATTAAAAGGTTAGTCTAGTTCCAGGCTCAAATGATTTAATCTCTTGACAGTTTTTCCTGCTGTAGGACTCAAAATAGTTGGAATGCATGAAAGCTTTTTATTTTATTTTTTTAGAGATGGGGGGTCTTACTATGTTGTCCAGGCTGGAGAGCAGTGGCCATTCATAGACATGATCAGCGTGCACTGACACCCTGAACTCCTGGGCAGTCATCCTGCCTCAGTCTTCTAAGTACCTGGGACAATAGGTAGGTATGCATCACTGCAACTTGCTCAAGATTGGGAGATTTTAATTGGGTTCACTCATAAAAGGTCTCAGCAGGATTTTTTAGGTTTCTCTGGACAGAAATCTACAATTCCCTTGTATCTCAGGAATCAATTTTCAACAGCTGGAGTGCAATGGCGCAATCTTGGCTCACTGCAACCTCTGCCTCCTGGGTTCAAGTGATTCTCCTGTCTCAGCCTCCCAAATAGCTGGGATTACAGGCATGTGCCACCACACCCAGCTAATTTTGTATTTTTAGTAGAGATGGGGTTTCTCCATGTTGGTCAGGCTGGTCTTGAACTCCTGACCTAAGGTGATCTGCCTGCCTCGGTCTCCCAAAGTGCTGGAATTACAGGTGTGAGCCACCATGCCCGGCAATTCTTTTTTTTTTAAAGATGGAATCTTGATGTCCACCAGGCTGAGTACAGTGGTACAATCATACTGCAGTCTTCAACTCCTGAGTTCAAGCCATCATCCCATCTCATCTCAGCCTCTTGAGTAGAACAGGCCAGCTAATTTTTGTATTTTTTTTGTAGAGACTGGGTCTCACTATGTTGCCCAGACTGGTCTTGACCTCCAGTCTCAACCTCCTAAAGTGCTGGGATTATAGCTGTGAATCATCATACCCAGCCTAAGGCAACTGACAACTGGAAGTTACAAATGCATCAAGAAGCTAATCATATCTGAATAATTTATAGACCTCACCTCTTTTTTTTGTTTTTGAGACAGAGTCTCACTCTGTCACCCAAGCTGGAGTACAGTGGCGTGGTCTTAGCTCACTGCAACCTCTGCCTCCTGGGTTTAAGCAATTCTCTGCCTCAGTCTCCCGAGTAGCTGGGATTATAGGTGCATGCCACCACGCCTGGCTAATTTTTTGTATTTTTAGTAGAGATGGGTTTCACCATCTTGGACAGGCTGGTCTTGAACTCTTGACCTCATGATCCACCTGCCTCACCTTTTTTTCTTTTCTTTTCTTTTTTGTTAATAGTGATGGGGTTTTGCCATGGTGCCAAGGCTGGTTTTGAACTTCTGGGCTAAGGAGATCCATCTGCCTTGGCCTCCCAAAGTGCTAGGATTACAGGTGTGAGCTACCAAGCCCAGCCTGCTTGATACCTATCCTATGGAACACTCCAACAAGAAGTAAAATTTAAAGCCAACTTTCACGTCAACAAAAACACTACCTCAGTGCCAACATTTCTCACTAACCATGCATTTCATTTTGGTTAAGTATGATATGCCTGCCTCTAACCTACTAAGGCAAGAACAATAAAACATATACAAAGGATAAGCAGCCTCAGAAAGGTCATTTGTCTCCCACAAACCAGGTTCTCCGCATGGAAAATGAAGGTGCTCTTATCTTCCCTTTGGGGAGTTTATCACATTTTGATATCACAAAGGAACCAACTATCCAGAATAACACCACAAAATGTTTTACCTTATATATCTTAGATATTTTAAAAGCATGAGCTGTGCGCCTCTGGACGACATCTGATTCATTCGTGGGAGGAAACGGATTGTAGAGTAAGGTTTTGTCATTTGGAAGGGGCTAAAAAGACAAAGATACACATCGTTTAAATGGTTACTTTTATTGTGCTTCTACAGACCAAAGGACTGTACTGCATTTTCAGCCCAACATAGTCTTCTAACTATCATATATATTGAGTACCACCCTGACATTCGTTAATGGAAAACAACTGTATTCATTATACCGCTATTCATAAAAACTGGGGGTAGTTGGGGGAGAGAAGAAGAAAAGGAGATAGAGGGAGAAAGAGCTGAAGCTGCTCTTGCAGCCAAACGCAGAGGGTGGGAATATGAGGCAAAGAGAGCTTGTTACTCCATGCAGCAAGATCAAAAGGCCCTACTGGGGCTTCTGGCCTGTCTCATCAGTAACACTAACTGGTAAGTGCAGGAGCTCAGCCCACGCAGGCTGTGTGCTTTCTAGACTCTCCCCCAACCAGATCACAGACTGGACAAGTGACTGAAGTTCTCCCCAGGCGAAACCTCAACACAAACCACCCCTGCTGATGTCACTGACACCTCGAGGTGGCCTCTGGCCAAACAAATGATATTTTGTCTCTGACTTCCTTGGGAAATAGCTATGCCCAGTATAAGGAAGCGATGAACTTAAAACCAATGCTTGGGAAAAAAATGATCTGAGCTCAGTTACAAAGACACAAGAGAGTGGGAGGGGCCCCTTCCTGTATCACTCATCTTGCACAAGGCACTTGTCAGCCAGCTCTGCTTCCCACACCCAGAGGTCGCAGGGCCCACGAGATGATTCCAATGACACATCCTTGTGCACACCTCCTTTAGAACCATCTGCTGCTTTCCCCCATGTTCCTTCCACCCCCACCTTCACAGACACACCAAAACACCATGTGATGGTTGTAATCTAAGCCCAAAGTGCAGGACAGGCATGGCCACAATGCTCCTAGGAAACAAAGCACCTGCACAGAAAAGACATATAAATTCAGAGTGAATCAAAACAGCAGCTGGCAAAGAGGCTGGAATCTAAAACTGAAGAAAATGTTCCTATTCCATCTACGTCACAGCTATGAAGATTTTTCCTAGCTGGGTTTTTTGGAGATGTTAAGACCAGTTCTTCAAGCCTGCAGACAGTATTTCAGCATCTTCAGCTAAGGGGCATAGAGGTCAAAACCTCAGCCTGTTACATCCTTTAGAAACCATGTTATTCAGACACCCCAGGGTTCAAAGTCCAAAGAGAGTTAGTCAAATCAACGAAATTTCCTGATGAAGGTCACCTTCTGAATACTGACCTAATCACTTTTGTATGTAAGATTTATGTGCTCATTGGCAAAGCAGAGAAATAGTCAAATCAGCAAAAGCCAGTACACAAAGGCCAGCCCCTTCCCTGAGATCCTCCCGAAGAACTGTGGGAACACAAATCAGGGAGTCTGTAAAACAAAACCCCCTCTCCTCCACGGAACGTACTAGCTACCTTTATTCTGAGTTACTAGCTACCTTTATTCTGATTCTCCTTCCTCTATTTTATTGTACTTGTTGCTTTTAGAACGTGAGGTTTCAGAAGAAGATTTGGTGAGGTAGCAGTGAAGAACTCACCAATGACTTGTCAATGATGCAGAACATGTAGGCATCATGGAGAAGGATATGCATCGGTCTCTTCGGATGAAAACTGATATGTGTGATAGGAGTATCCCTTTGGAGCCAAAGGTGGTGAAAGCCATGCTTCTGGACAGTTCGGCTCCAGTCTGTATAGTGTTTGTCTGGGATGCTGTACTCAAATACCTGAGGAAGGACATGACACAGAGGAATGCAGGCTGGTACTCAGGAAGACCAGAAGGCCATTCTCCTTCTTAACCAGAAAGTATCTATACAAACCTTCAACTGTATTCACTTTATTCAGTCTATGCTCTCCCACCACTTTTTTTAATGAAAAATTTTAGAAAGGAAATTATAGAACAATAAAAGTCATCCTGCAATTTTGACATTCCTCTTTTCCAAGACAAGAGCAACCCTCAATTTCGTGTTTACATCTTTTCAGAGCTATTTTATGCATATAATACATAGTGTTCTGTATCTTGCTTCTTCTTGCTTAGTGTTACATCATGGAGACTGACCCACATGAATACACACATATACATCAGTCATGCCCATTCTGAAACATACAGTAGTCTACTCACTTTATGCATGCATCATGATTTACTTATCCACTCTACTTAATGGACATTATCTTGTTTCATATCTTTGTCTACTATAAACAAAGCTGCAATGAACTGGTCTCTGTATAAAAGTATTTTTTGCATAGCTGAAAGTATATATATATAAATAAAACTCTCAGAAATGAAATTTCTAAGTCAAAGATTAGTGGACTTTAAAATTTTTAAGGTATTGCCAAAATGTCCTCCAAAAGGGTTAGGATAATTTACACAATGTGTGAGAGTACTGTTTTCCTATACCCTCACAACACTGTGTATTATCAACTCTTTGATCTTTGCTAATCTAACGGATATAAAAAATTTCCCATCAGTTTTACTTTTAGAAGAACTTAAGGGACCAAGTGCCAGTAAAAGGTATTGGGGTAAACATTATCATTATGTGTGACAAAGGCAAAGATGTGGCTTCACTACTCTTTCCGACTTTCATCAAGACTCAAGTCTATAAAACAGAGATTTCACTTTTGGACAGTGTGTATGTGTGAGTGTAAAAACTGACCATCAAAACAGTAAGCATCGTTTGCCTAGCAGTCTACTTAAATGTGCTTCTAAAATTACATTTAATCTTTTTTTATTTTTTTTAAAGACAGGGTTTTACCATGTTGGTCAGGTTGGTCTTGAACTCCCGACCTCAGTTGATCTGCCCACCTTGGCCTCCAAAGTGCTTGGATTACAGGCGTGAGCCACCACGCCCGGCCTACATTTAATCTTTCCAACAGCTCAGTGAGGTAGATATCATCTCCAATTTTACAGACATAGAATAATTGATAACTTCTTAATGTGTTCTGCAGTCAAGGTTTTTTTTAAAGATCTCTTTATAGGCCAGGAGCAGTGGCTCACACCTGCAATCCCAGCACTTTAGGAGGCGAAGCAGGTGGATCACCTGAGGTCAGGAGTTTGAGACCAGGCTGGCCCAACATGGCAAAACCCCATCTCTACCAAAAATACCAAAAAAAAAAAAAAAACCAGAGGAAAAAATCTCTTTATAATTACAATCTCCTTACAAATTGGTAAGGAAAAAGGCAGATTTGGTTCTAATTTTGGCTGAGATTAGGTAATGATCTTACTAGGGCTTGATTTCCTCATCTGCAAGGGTAAAGGTGAATAACACAATCTTTTAGTCACTTTCAACTCTCAAAATTTTATACCATTCCATATCAAGTTTAACACCCAAGCCCATGTCATCTCTGCTCTAAAATAATCAGGAAAATGAGTTCTTCAAAATTCCTCCTCCCTCTTATGATTCTTCACTCTTGAATCTTAGTACTTCTCCATTTAAACTGCATCCCATCAAACCAATGGATACTGCTGGCCTATGATGAGCCCAGACAGGCAAGGAAGCTTTACTTCACACAGGAGAAAACTACCTTATCTCCTCCAGCACCTTCCAAGAAAAGCTCCCCTCAACTGCCCAATATCCCAGCTTCCAGGTTACTATCCAGAAGGAAGGGATTAGAAAGCACTGGAATCTCCCTTACCTGCTGGTCAGAATGAGCGATGACAAGGTTGTTGGTATTGGGGGCAATGGCCATAGCAGTCACTGGGAAATTATAAGCAGGCACCGTGCAGTGAAGCTGGGAACAAATAACAGACACAACTCTAAGTGACACTTTTCCTCAGCAAAGACTGAATTGTCTAGGTCAGCAGTTTAAGTAGTGCTCCTTGGAACTCAAAAGGGTTCTATGGAAATTCCCAAAAATTTCAGGCATTTCCCTAACCAATGAACTTTAATTTCTTTTCTCTTTTTATTTTGGAGACAGAGTTTCACTCTTATCATCCAGGCTGGAGTGCAGTGGCATGATCTCAGCTCACTGCAACCTCTACCTCCCAGGCTCAAGCGATTCTCCTCCCAGATTCAAGTGATTCTCTTCCCTCAGCCTCCCGAGTAGCTGGGATTGCAGAAGCCCGCCACCACATCTGGCTAATTTTTTGTATTTTTAGTAGAGATAGTGTTTCGTCATACTGGGCAAGCTGGTCTCGAACTCCTGACCTCAGGTGATCTGCCAGCCTTGGCCTCCCCAAGTGCTGGGATTACAGGCATGAGCCACCACACTCGGCCTCATTTTCTTAAAAAAATGCCTATTGGCCGGCCAGGTACAGTAGCTCACGCCTGTAATCCCAGCACTTTGGGAAGCTGAGGCAGGCAGACCATGAGCTCAGGAGTTCAAGACTAGCCTAGCCAACAGAGTGAAAAGCTGTCTCTACTAAAAATACAAAAATTGGCTGTCGTGGTGGCCGTCGCCTGTAATCCCAGCTACTTGGGAGGCTGAGGCAGGAGAATCGCTTGAACCTGGAAGGCAGAGGTTGCAGTGAGCAGAGATCGCGCCACTGCTCTCCAGCCTGTGCAACAGTGCAAGACTCAGTCTCAAAAATAAATAAATAAACAAACAAACAAATAAATAAATAAATAAATGCCTATTGGTTGAGCACGGTTGCTCACACCTATAACTATAGCACTTTGGAAGGGCCAGGATGGGAGGAATGCTTGAGTACGGGAGTTCAAGACCAACCTGGGCAACATAGGAAAACCCTATCTCTAAGAAAAAAAAAAAGATTAGCTAGGTGTGGTGGGGCTCGCCTATAGTCCCAGCTACTTGGGAGGCAGAGGTGGGAGGACTGCTTAAGCCCAAAGGTCAAGGCTGCAGTGAGCTGTGATTGCGCCACTGTGCTCAGTCTGGGCGACAGAGTGAAACCCTGTCTCAAAAAAATAAAAAGCATAGTTAACCGCTTACAAAATGAACAGCATTTGTGGAGAACTGAGAGTAAAAGCTTTTCCCTCAGAGTAAATCCTTCTATTTAAACAGGGAGTCTACAGCTATACTCTAGGTTTCAAAGAGATTAACGTCTAGGCATGTATTTTTATGTACAATTGCAAAGCATGTGCATGCTACACACACTTTAAATGCTAGGCAAGGCTCAAAGACAAGTGCTCAGTACATGCTCCTACTACAATGCAACAAAGGTTATACTATGCAAGTAACAGGCAAACCCATTAAGTGGTGCAGTTTGACATTATCCTATAAACTTTTAATGCTTATTCCAAGTTTTGGGTAGTTCAAATCTGATTTTTATGATGAAGATGAGGACTTGGAATACTAACGACTCAATTTATGACTGACATCATCATTACTAATTAGTGAAAAATGTTTTCCCAGTATTCCTTTTTTGAAGTTTTGATAGTGTTTACCTTGAGATTACAAGGCAAGCCATGAAAAGAACTCTTATTATCTGCAACTATTTGTGTACACAGCATTTTCCTCCCCAAAATACAGAAAGAACCTGGATGTGTTTACATCACCCACAAATCATTAATTTCAAATTTCCATGTATGAATGGTTTCACTGGGCCAGTAGCTGATTTTAATGTTACAGAGGATGGTTTCTGGGTTCCATAAAAATAAAACAGGATTCCAAACCTGGAAAAAATTCTTCATTAAAAAAAAAAAGTCTAATAAATTGCCAGGTCATGCCAATCTGCCTTGAATCTTTTAACTGCAGGGTGAACTGCCTCCTGTACAATGATTCAAACTGCTGCCATGAAACCCTATGCTCACCTTTAGCTGTTTTACATTGTAGACATGGACTCCAGCACTGGTACCTGATGCAGCTAGCCAATTCCCATCTGGACTGACTGCCAAAAGACACATGGCCTCCACTGTCCCTGTGAAGACAGAAGAATTAGATCTCTCAATTCACAGTGTCCACAGCCAGCCCTGCCGTGGATATGATGGCAAAAGCCAAGGAGACTCTCAGAGTTTTAAATCACTGGGAGGATAATTTTTTGATCACTGTGCAAATTAGTTCTAGATATTAATGTGTCTACTTTTTCTATCTAATTATTTAGCCATCCCTCATGTAAAGATCCAGAGAGATAAAACAGAAGTTATTACTTGCTCAGGCCTAAGACACTGCTTACTATGGGAATAGAGAATCATGGTAGCATGTGCCACTAAAATATATACTGTTTCAAACTCCTTTCCTACCAAATGTTTTTTTTTTTAAATCAAAGTTATGGACAGGCTTGGGCACAGTGGCTCACACCTGTAATCCCAGCACTTTGGGAGGTGGAGGTGGGTGGGTCACCTGAGTTCAGGAGTTTGAGACCAACACGGTGAAACCTCATCTCTACGAAAAATACCAAAATTAGGCCAGGCGCAGTGGTTCATGCCTGTAATCCCAGCACTCTGGGAGGCCAAGGCGGGTGGATCCCAAGGTCAGGAGATCGAGACCATCATGGGTAACACAGTGAAACCCGTCTTGACTAAAAATACAAAAAATTAGCCAGGCATGGTGGCACGTCTCTATAGTTCCAGCTATTAGGGAGCCTGAGGCAGAAGAATCACTTGAACCTGAGAGGCAGAGGTTGCAGTGAACTCAGATCGCACCACTGCACTCCAGCCTGCGTGCCAGAGTGAGACTCTATCACAAACAAACCCCCCCCCCAAAAAAACAACAACAACAACAAAATTACAAACATCAAGTTCAATAGACTTAACGCCTATCTAATTTATTGGGTGCCTGCTGTATATTCTGCATTAAGGGAGGATGGGCATGTCTGAGCCATCTTTGTCATCTAGAGACTTTAAACCAATCTGGCAACATGACAACTAGTGTGGGATAAAAATTGGACAGTGATGCTCTATGCCAAAATGCGTGCTGCATGTAACACCCCCAAACGATAAAATGGCTTTATAACAAGCATAACCCAGCTGCCAAAGGATGGGTGGGGACGGAGAGAAAAGGATGGGGAACAGTGCAAGCTACGTGATGAGGACTAGAATATGCAGGTTTGAGGGCTGTGAAGAAACCAGCTTGACTACAAGGGGAAGTGAGATGAGAGAAGCGAAAAAAATAAAGTCATATACATAATGCAGAGCTGAATCTTAAGGAGTGCTAGATGCAAGATAAATAGTCTAAGTTTTGCAATAAAAACATATATAGATAATAAATAGTTTTATTTATCTGACCCCTAACTTGTGGGTTTCTTCTGTAGACTTCAGGATCAGCTTATGAACAGTGAGACTTGAGGTTAAAAGAGTTGGCTTTCACTAGGCATGGTGGCTCACACCTGTAATCCCAGCACTCTGGGAGGCCGTGGCAGGAGGATTGCCTGAGCCCAGGAGTTCAAGACCAGGCTGGGCAACATGGTGAAACCCTATCTCTACAAAAATACAAAACTTAGCTGGGTGTGGTGGCACACTCTTGTGTACTTGGGAGGCTGAAGTGGAAGGATCACCTAAGCCTGGAGAGGCTGAGGCTGCAGTGAACCATAATTACACCACTGCACTTCAGCCTTGGCAAAAGAGTAAGACCCTGTCTCAAAAAAGACAGGGTGATAGAGTGAAATGACAGTGAAGCAGCTAAAATCCAGGACAACGGAGAGAGGAAAGGCCCATGGGAAGTATCCAAACAACTAGCAGCTTAAGCTGGAAGCTGAGTCTAAGTCCTTAACAGTTAGCCATAGCTACCTACATAGATACATTCATGTTAATAATACTCATATTCTCCAGGAAAATAGAAAAATGGTCAAGAACATTAAATGCAGGTAATTAAACTGTATGTATAAGGATACTTTTGGGCCAGGCACGATGCCTCATGCCTATCATCTCAGATAGGAGGCCAGGATGGGGGGATCACTTGAGCCCAGGAGTTCAAAACCAACCTGGGCAACATAATGAGCCCCCATATCTACAAAAAAAACCTTAAAAATTAGGCGGGCACAGTGGTGTGCATCTGCAGTCCCAGCTATACAGGATGCTGAGATGGGAGGATCACTTAAGCCCAGGAGGTCGAGGTGGCAGTAATCTATGATTGTACCTTTTTATAAACCACCAAAAAAGGCAACATGCCCACAAAATACTTACTTACAAATACATATTAGAAAACACCAAAATATTAATGGTAGCTATTGTCAGGATTAAAATGATTTTAACTTTCTTCTCGCTCTGCTAACAAACTAAGAAGGATGATGAAACTTCTCTGGCCCCAAATAAGGAATCAAAAACCCAGTGAGAAAAGAGTAGGTGTGAAGAACATTGCAGATCTCATCGAGAGTCTTCATCTGCCAGCTATCTCCTCCTACTTGAAACTGCAAATATGTGAGTGAGTGGATCTGCAGGGTAGGAGGAACACGAGGGAACTCCTGACATGGAGGCTTAAAAGGAAAAAAGTTACATCTTAGACACGACAAATCTCCCCATGGCCAGTTACCAGATTCCCACCTGACTGAGGCTGGAAAGCATGCAGGTGCTTGAAGCTTCCTCCTGACAGCTGAACGATATGCAGAGCTCCTTGATTTGATGCTACAAAGAGCTTTGTTGAATCCTCAGAAAACAAAATCTGAAGGGCAGAGCGAAGGAATGCTGGCATTTTGGAAACCTTTGGGTGAACCAGTAATAAAAGCCAGTGAGAGAAGGGAGACCTACAGTCCATTAGAAACCATCACAGCCATGCTTAAGTTACATTAATGCTTCCTATCTCTAAGTAAGCCAACTGACTCAGGACACAGAACACTTGTTTCTCTCCAGTAACCTATACATCCCCCTTCCTTCTCTTTAGTAAATATTCACTTCCCTATCAAAGAAATAACTAAGTCACATATGAAACCACTAAACAGAAAAGCCTTAACTTTACTGCCTGTAGGGCATTCCCCCACCCCTCTAAGAACATAAATCAAAATGGAAATAAAGGCCGGGTGCGGGCCGGGTGCAGTGTCTCACACCTGTAATCCCAGCACTTTGGGAGGCCAAGGCAGGTGGATTACCTGAGGTCAGGAGTTTGAAACCAGCCTGGCCAACGTACTAAAAATTGTCTCTACTAAAAATACAAAAATTAGCTGACGTGGTGGTGGGCACCTGTAATTCCAGCTATTCAGGAGGCTGAGGCAGGAAAATTGCTTGAACCTGGGAGGGGAAGGTCGCAGTGAGCCAAGACTGCGCCATTGCACTCCAGCCTGGGTGACAAGAGCAAAACTCTGTTTTAAAAAAAAAAAAAGTGCTGAGAGTGGTGGCTCATGCCTGTAATGCCAGCACGTTGGGAGGCCAAGGTGGGTGAATTACCCAAGGTCAAGACTTTGAGACCAGCCTGGCCAACATAGTAAAACCCTGTTCTCCACTAAAAATACAACAATTAGACTACTCGGGAGGCTGAAGCACAGAATTCCTTGAGCCCAGGAGGTGGAGGTTGCAGTGAGCCAAGACCATGAGCCATTGCACTCCAGCCTGGGCGACAAGAGCAAAACTCTGCCTCAAAAAAAAAAAAAGGAAATAAAACATCATTTTGTAATAGCCCTCTCCAAATAACTTTTAACTGAGCAAGGATTCACATTCAGTTGATTTTCACTTGATACAAAAATAACACATTTAGGAAGTTTCCTCTTATGTGACCAGACACTGGGCTATCACTTACCCTTTTGAGGCTTATGTTGTCATGTTCATAGTTCAGTCGATAGAGAAAAAACCGAGAAGCTGTAGAATAGGCTATCCAACTTCCACATGGGGAGATACAGCTGCAGATAATGTTCTCAGGGCCCTGGCAGTATGAGGAATCAAGATGAATGTGCAATTAAACTTCACATAACAAGGTGCACTGGGACACAACACCTCAAGCTCTTGCCACTCTGGACATGTCCACAGATACCTACACATGATCTCGATCCTCATGTGGTCTGTGTTACTATGATTATTTCAGAGGCAGAGCACCTAAAAGGTATGGCCCTGATTTCCAAATCCAAGAATGAAGGTCTATTCTTATCTTTGCCCTTTGAATACTTCACAGATCTAAACCCCAACTTCAGAAACCTGAGCAGGGAGGAATTTACTGAAGGAAAGCTTGGGAGGATAGGTAGTTTGCAGTACTTATTTTCTGTTTTGTCTATGACATTCTGCTTTAAAGACTTCTTTTTTTTCATTTTTTTATTTTTATTTTTATTTTTGGGACAGTTTTGCTCGTTACCCAGGCTGGAGTGCAATGGCGCGATCTTGGCTCACTGCAACCTCCGCCTCCCGGGTTCAGGCAATTCTCCTGCCTCAGCTTCCTGAGTAGCTGGGATTACAGGCACGCGCCACCATGCCCAGCTAATTTTTTGTATTTTGAGTAGAGACGGGGTTTCACCATGTTGACCAGGATGGTCTCGATCTCTTGACCTCGTGATCCACCCGCCTCGGCCTCCCAAAGTGCTGGGATTACAGGCATGAGCCACCGCGCTCGGCTGCTTTAAAGACTTCTAAGAAATAGTAAATGAAAAACATTCACAGGCCAGGTACGGTGGGTTGTGCCTGTAATCCTAGCACTCTGGGGAGGCTGAGGTGGAGGATTATTTGAGCCTAGGAGTTCAAGACCTGTCTGGACAAATATGGTGAAACCCTGTCTCTACAAAAACTACAAAAAATTAGCTGGGCATGGTGTTTCACATCTTTAGTCCCATAAGGTGGGAGGCCAAGGTGGGAGGATAGCCTGAGCCCAGGAGGTTGAGGCTGCAGTGAGCCATGATGGAACCACTGCCAACCAGCCCGGAGAACACGATGAGACCCTGTCTCAAAAAAGTAAGCAAACAAACAAAAAAATCAACCAACCAACCAAACAAACAAACAAACAAAAAAGAATCTGGAGAATAAAGTTGAATGTAATATTCATGTAATTTTTAAAAACTCACAAAACAAAATGATTTTTTTCCCCATTGTATAACCTTTTGTACTATTTGAATTTTTAAAAATATGCACATGATTGGGCAAGGTGGCTCACGCCTGTAATCCCAGCACTTTGGGAGGCTGAGGTGGGCAGACCATCTGAGGTTGGGAGTTCGAGACCAGCCTGACCAATACGGAGAAACCCTGTCTCTACTAAAAACACAAAAAAATTAGCCGGGCATGGTGGCGCATGCCTGTAATCCTAGCTATTCGGGAGGCTGAGGCAGGAGAATCACTTGAACCAGGGAGGTGTAGGTTGCAGTGAGCTGAGATCATGCCATTGCACTCCGGCCTGGGCCACAAGAGTGAAACTCCAACAAAAAAAAACAAAAAACAAAAACATTATTTTCATAACAATATCAGAAGGAGAGAAACCTATTTCCTGTATACATTTATTTAATACATGTTCAGTGTCTAATTATAATCACAGGAAACCCAGTCCTGGTGACACAGTCTTTTATTCAAATAGTTTCAGAATTTATACAATTTATGATATAAACTAACTAACCTCAAAATTCCGAATGGGAAAAACATTCTAGATTTCAGAGCCCAAACAAACTTCCTTACCTTTGTCTTGAGATACAGTAAATGATCTGCATTTTTAGAGAGTGGAAGAGTATCCCCATTCTTGCCTGAAACAAGAAACTTCCCTGAGATTTTTCTTAGGAAAAAAGAGTATTGTACATTTTTTCTTCTAAAAAGTCACTCCTTGGAAGAATGGAATCTCTATCAATGGGAAATCAGAAAAATGTAAGCTTACTAAGCTCACAATTTATGAGGGTATGTGAAGAGGAAAACAATGAGCACTTCCTTTGCTTCTAGCCTCTGACACATCACTAATTCCCTGAAGCTCTACTCCATAGCCAGGCATGCAGGTGGAGTATGTGTGGCCTCAATTTTAATCCACTGCAAATGAGAGGACTAATATTTCCTTAATAGGTCACAGAAAAAAGCCACTAGGCTGTCACTCTGATAAGATTCGTGTGACCTTCTTGTTCATACAGGATCATTACTACTCATCATTAAATCTTGTTATTTTTCAACAGCCTGTTTTCTTCTCAGTCAAGCTAGGGCAAATAACGATTCTCCAATCCTCACCTTGACTACACCCCACAGCACACCACCAACAGCCATAAACTTTTAAGAGATGATCCAGTATCCTGCTAAAGATTCTAATACTCTAAAATTAGAGTATTATTTGCTTTATCTAATGAGTGGGAAAACCATTAGTTAAAATGGGCACAAAAATCTACTTCAGTTTTTCTATAAGCAGAATTGCAACTGCAATTCTGATTTCTGGCTTCTCTCTCCAGTTTTCTTATAGAAAAAAAACTTGCTCCCATTTTACCTGTTGCAACTGTGGATCCCAGTCGCCAAAGTTCCAAGTGATGAGCAAACTGGAAGAGGAGAAGCTGCCTCTTTCTAGAACAGGAAATGAGACGTCGCTATATCCAAGAATCAAAAAGTTAAAAAATAAGTCAGGATCATCTACTGCCTCAGTACCAGATACAGCAGCACCACCTTGGCATATGTTTTACTGCTGAAATCCACTTCCTTGACAAACATTTCCTAAGTACTCCCATATGGCAGGCACTGTCCCGGGATCTATGATTGCAATGAAGAATTAAAACACAGCTACTGTTCTTAAGATGCTTCTAAAGGGGTGACACAGAACTACATCAGCCATTATACTTCAGGGTGCCAAGAATTTTTAACATGGCTAAACACAGTATGTACTGAAAAATAAGGAGAGAACATCTAACCTAGCTGAGTGGTGGTAAATACAGAAGCCCAGGTGAGGTTCACTGGGAAAGACCAGTCAGGCGAAGGAGGCAGGGCAGAATGTTCTGAGGAGGTTGATGGCATGTGACATAGCTCAAAGGTAAAAAGAGTATTCAAGGGAACAAAAACACTTTGAGAATGGCTAGCCTGGGTAAGGGCACTACAAGTGTGAGGAGAGGTAAGACAGGAAGCTGAAGGGCCAGGCCCGGAGGGAGACAGGTTCTATAAGACACACTAAGGAACCTGTCTTTACGCTGAAGCCAACAGGGATAACAGGAGGCTTTGAAGCATGGAGTGATGAACAAAGTTGCTTTAAAACAGATCAATGGGCCTGGAGCAATGGCTCATGCCTGTAATCCCAGCACTTGGGAGGCCGAGGTGGGAGGACTGATTGAGACCAGGAGTTTGAGACCAGCCTGGACAAGATAGTGAGATATTATCGCTATTAAAAAAATTAAAAAAAAAAAATTAGCTGGGAAGCTGAGGCAGGAGAAATGCTTGAACCTGGGAGGCAGAGGTTGCAGTGAGCTGAGATCACACCACTACACTCCAGCCTAGGCAACAAGAGTGAAAACGTCATCTCAAAAAAAAAAAACAAAAACAAAAAAACAACTAGCTGAGTGTGGTGGAGCACATCTGTGGTTCCAGTGACTCAGGAGGCTGAGAAGAGAGGACTATTTAAGCTCAGGAAGCAGAGGCTACAGTGAGGCAAGATCACACCACTGCAATCCAGTCTGAGTGACAGAGCAAGACCAACCTGACCAACATGGAGAAACCCCATCTCTACTAAAAATACAAAAATTAGCTGGGCATGGTGGCGCGTGCCTGTAATCCCAGCTACTCAGGAGGCTGAGGCAGGAGAATTGCCTGAACCCAGGAGGCGGAGGTTGCAGTGAGCCGAGATCGCGCCATTGCACTCCAGCCTGGGTAACAAGAGTGAAACTCCGTCTCAAAAAAAAGAAAAACAAAATTAGCCAGGTGTAGTGGTGCATGCTTGTAATCCCAGCTATGCAGGAAGCTGAGGCAGGAGAATCACTTGAACCTGGGAGGTGGAGGTTGTGGTGAGCCAAGATTGACCCATTGCACTCCAGCCTGGGGAGTGAAACTCTCTGTCTGGGGGGAAAAAAAGTGCTACAAATTTGCTGAGCGTGAGCTGTGTTCAGAGCCCTGTGGGACACAGAGATGGGGAGATGAGGGGTTGGCAGGGGCTGGGAATGAAAACTTACATGGGGAAAGGTGATTTTTCGGAGAGCAGCATCATAATTCTTTACCTCCAACTTCTCCATGAGAGGACGAATGACTAAGTGGGTGTCAGTGCCTAGGAATGGCGAGGAGAAGGTGTACAGAATTAGAAATTATCGTGCATGAGAACAGCCAGAGCCAGGAGGGGTAAAGCAGCAGCCTTGCTGGGAGGAGAACCCACCTCCGGATATCAGCGATGTTGGGCTGTGGGCCACAGTGCGCACGTCATGAGTGTGATGCTGGAATGGTTTTGTCCGAACCCACTGCTTCTCACTGCTGTTAGATGTCACAGGGACCAGCTGAAAATGGAAGACTGTCCCCTCGGCTGTGCCCACCACAAAACTGTCTTCTTGCTGAGGATTAAATCATGAGGGAGGCACATGTAAGCAAAACAAGGTCTGACTGGAAAAATATTCCCTGAGGTTTTCTGTCTGGGCAGCTTAGGGGTAAACCTATGCCCAGAATCAGTAGGAAAGTTATAAGGGTCTTTTCTCTCCAGAAGCTAAAGATTCCATCAGAGGAGCAAGGTCAGACACAGGTAACAATGCGCCCCCTACTGACAAAATTAACAACGTCTACAGTAGGAACAATACAGTAACATTTCATATACACAACCTAGATCTCTTAAAATAGCACAGAGAGATAAAATACCTAGGACCTATCTGAGAAATTTAAATCCTTCTAAAGAACATAAGGGAAAACCTAAACAAATAAATCCGTACCATGTTCTTTAATAGGTATATTTAACATGATCAAAATATTATCACTAAAGAAACATATTAAACCAATAAAAACAATGATAATCCTTTATGTGGAGCTAGAACAGTTGTTTCATCATAATGTTTATTTTATTAAAAATATGTAAGAAACACCAGGCACGGTGGCTCACGCCTGTAATCCCAGCACTTTAGTAGGCTGAAGCAGGTGGATCATGAGGTCAGGAGATCGAGACCATTCTGGCCAACACAGTGAAACCCCGTCTCTACTAAAAATACAAAAAATTAGCTGAGCGTGGTCGTGTGTGCCTGTAATCCCAGTTACTCAAGAGGCTGAGGCAGGAGAATTGCTTGAACCAGGGAGTCAGAGGTTGCAGTGAGCCGGGATCACACCAGAGAGAGACTCTGTCTCAAAAAAAAAAAAAAGAAAAGAAAAGAAAAGAAAAGAAAAAATAACAAGAAACATCAGCCAGGCCTGCTGGCTTACTCCTGTAATCCCAGCACTTTAGAAAGCCAAGGTGCGAAGCTGGGCGCGGTGGCTCACGCCTGTAATCCCAACACTTTGAGAGGCCGAGGCGGGTGGATCACGAGGTCAAGAGATCAAGACCATCCTGGTCAACATGGTGAAACCCCATCTCTACTAAAAATACAAAAAATTAGCTGGGCATGTGGCGCGTGCCTGTAATCCCAGCTACTCAGGAGGCTGAGGCAGAAGAATTGCCTGAACCCAGGAGGCGGAGGCTGCAGTGAGCCGAGATCGCACCATTGCACTCCAGCCTGGGTAACAAGAGCGAAACTCTGTCTCAAAAAAAAAAAAAGGAAAGCCGAGGTGGGTGGATCACTTGAGTCCAGGAGTTTGAGACCAGCCTAGCCAACATGGTGAAGCCCGTCTCTACTAAAAATACAAAATTTGGCTGGGCGTGGTGGCACATGCCTGTAATCCCAGCACTTTGGGAGGCTGAGGCAGGCAGATCACCTGAGATGGCGAGTTCGAGACCAGCCTGACCAACATGGAGAAACCCCATCTCTACTAAAAATAGAAAAACAGCTGGGTGTGGTGGTGCACGCCACCATACCAATTTTTATTTTTTGAGTTGGCTCACTGCAACCTCTGCCTTCCCAGGTTCAAGAGATTCTCCGGCCGGGTGCGGTGGCTCACGCCTGTAATCCTAGCACTTTGGGAGGTCGAGGTGGGTGGATCACCTGAGGTCAGGAGTTCAAGACCAGCCTGGCCATCAAGGTGAAACCCCATCTTAAAGAAAAAAAAAAAAGATTCTCCCACCTCAGCCTCCCAAGTAGCTGGTATTATAGGCACACACCACCACATTTGGCTAATTTTTGCTCTTTTTTTTTTTTTGAGATGGAGTTTCGCTCTTGTCACCCAGGCTAGAGTGCAATGGTGCGATCTCTGCTCACCGTAATCTCCACTTCCTGGGTTCAAGCCATTCTCCTGCCTCAGTCTTCTGAGTAGCTGCACTACAGGTGTGTGCCACCTCGCACAGCTAATTTTTGGATTCTTAGTAGAGACAAGGTTTCACCATGTTGTCCAGGCTGGTCTCGAACTCCTGACCTCAGATGATCCACCTGCCTCGGCCTCCCAAAGTGATGGGATTACAGGCGTGAGCCACCGCACTGGGCCTTGTTTTTTTTTTTGTTTTTTTTTTTTTTTAGTAAACAGGGTTTCAACCATGTTGGTAAGGAAGGTCTCAAACTCCTGCCCTCAGGTGATCCACCTACCCCAACCTCCCAAAGTCTCATCTTTAAAAAAAATTAAAGAAATAAATAAGAAAAAGCAAACAAACAAACAAAAACACAAGCCCACAACACAAACAAAAAACCCAAACAAGAGTAGTAATGTGACTGGACGTGATGGCTCACATCTGTAATTCCTGCACTCTGGAAGGGAGGAGAATCACTTCGGCCCAGGAATTTGAGACCAATCTGGACAACATAGTGAGACCTCATCTCTACAAAAAAAAATAAAAATAAAAACTTAGCCTGGTGGTACTCGCCTGTAGTCCCAGCCACTTGGGAGGCTAAGGTAGGAGGACAGTGTCAGCCTGGGAGGCAGAGGCTGCAGTGAGCCATGATTGCGCCACTGCACTCCACCTGGTAACAGAGCAAAATCCTGTCTTAAAAAAAAAAAATAGGAGTAATGAAGATATACATCCAAAAGAACTAAAGACAGGAACTCAAACATATACAAATACAGGCTGAAGATTCCTAATCCAGGGCCAGTCTTGGTGGCTCACACTTGTAATCCCAGCACCTTGGGAAGCTGAGGCAGGCGGATCACTTGAGGTCAGGAGTTCGAGACTAGCCTTGGCCAACGTGGTGAAACTCCGCCTCTACTAAAAAAATTAGCTGGGCATGGTGGTGTGAGCCTGTAGTCCCAGCTAAAAAAAAAACAAAAAAAAACGATTTGTAATCCAAAATAGAAAACTTTTTGAGTGTTAATATGACGCCACAAGTGGAAAACTTCACAACTGACCTGATCTGCTGGATCACAGTCAAAACTATTTCATGCATAAAATAAACAAAATATTGTACAAAATCACCTTCAGGCTACATGCATATGGTACATATGAAACATAAATGAATTTCTTATATATGCTGGAGTCCCATCGCCAAGATATCTCATTACGTATATGCAAATATTCCAAAATCCAAAATCTGAAACACTTTTGGTCCCAAGCAGAACCAGATCAGACACTCAACCTGTACTTGTACCTCAATGTTCAGAGAAGCATTATTATTATTTTTTCTGAGACAGAGTTTCACTCTTGTTGCCCAGGATGGAATGCAATGGTACAATCTCAGCTCACTGCAACCTCCGCCTCCCGGGTTCAAACAACTCTTCTGCCTCAGCCTCCTGAGTAGCTGGGATTACAGGCACATGCCACCATGCCTGGCTAATTTTTTATTTTTAATACAGACAGGGTTTCATCACGTTGGACAGGCCAGTCATGAAGTCCTGACCTCAGGTGATCCTCCCGCCTCAGCCTCCCAAAATGGTGGCATTACAGGTATGAGCCACCACGTCCAGCTCTGACATGGAATCATAAAAGAACTGAAGGACAGGCGCGTTGGCTCATACCTGTAACCCCAGCACTTTGGGAGGCTGAGGCAGGCAGATAATGAGGTCGGGAGTTGAGATCAGCCTGGCCAACGTGGTGAAACCTCATCTCTACTAAAGATACAAAAAAATAGCCAGGCATCATGGTGGCACATGCCTGTAATCCCAGCTACTTGAGAGGCTGAGGCAGGAGCATCTCTTGAACCTGGGAGGTGGAGGTTTCAGTGAGCCGAGATCACACCACTGCACTCTAGTCTAAGTGACAAGGAGAGACTTTGCCTCAAAAAAAATACCAAAAACCAAACCAAAAAACAAACAAACAAAAAAATCAAAAACTGGCAGGGCACAGTGGCTCATGCCTGTAATCCCAGCACTTTGGGAGGCTGAGGCGGGCAGATCCCGAGGTCAGGAGTTTGAGATCAGCCTGGCCAGTATGGCGAAATCCCATCTCTAGTAAAAATACAAAAATCAGCCAGGTATGGTGGCGTGCACCTGTAATCCCAGCTACTTGGGAGGCTGAGGCAGGAGAAATGCTTAAATCCAGGAGGCGGAGGTTGCAATGAGCCGAGATCGTGCCATTGAACTTCACCCTGGGCGACAAGAGCAAGACTTCATCTCAAAAAAAAGAAAAAAGAAAAACCCAAAAAACTGAAAGGGAAACAAAAGAAAAGGCTCTCTTAGGACGTAGGAGTTAGGAAGCAAAGGGAAAATCCAACCTTGAATTGAGATGAACAGTTCCCAATTTAATCAAGAGTAACTGCTTCATACAGAAAAAAAAAAAAAATCTCAGGACCGACCTCTAAATGAAAGCAAATATTCTCTACAACTCCCTTCAGGAATTAGTACTCACCTCATAGATGAAGGTGAAAAACATCTAAGAAAATCAAAGGACTGGATATTTACCACAATTAACTTTATAGTCAATGAAAATCCATTAAAATAAATCTGGGCAGACATGGTGACTCATGCCTGTGGTTCCAGCACTTTGGGAGGCCAAAGTGGGAGGATCTCTTGAGGCCAGGAGTTTGAAACTAGCCTAGGCCACATGGTGAGAACCCATCTCTACAAAAAATTTTAAAAATTAGCTGTGTGTGGTGGCATGTGCCTACAGTCCTAGGTGCTCAGAAGACTGAGGCAAGAGGATTGCTTGAGACCTGGAGTTGGTGGCCAAAGTGAGCTATGATCACACCAATGCACTTCAGCCTGGGAGCGAGACCCTGTCAGCAAAATAAAATTTTTTTAATGGCTCATGCCCGTAATCCCAACACTTTGGGAGGCCAAGGCAGGCAGATCACGAGGTCAGGAGATCAAGACCATCCTGGCCAACACAGTGAAACCCCGTCTCTACTAAAAATACAAAAATTAGCTGGGTGTGGTGGTGCATGCCTGTAGTCCCAGCTACTTGGGAGGCTGAGGCAGGAGAATCACTTGAACTCGGGAGGCAGAGATTGCAACAAGCCAAGATTGTGCCACAGCACTCCAGTCTTGTGACACATCAAGACTCTATATCAAAAAAAAAAAAAAGTTTTTTTTAATCTAAAAAATAAAAAGTTGTCTGGCAAGAGAGTGTAACAGGAAAAAGCCTGGAGGCCACACGGGGTGGCTTACACCTGTTGAAATTAGGATCAGTTTCAAAAATGATGTGAGAATAATGAAAAAACCACCCTCACTCCGTGCCAGACACTGTACTTGGCACTTCATATGCACTACCCATTTAACCCTGCCCCATGAGGTATGTGTTACTGGCATTCTTGGGTTTTTTACAGAGGGGAAAAAAACTGAGGATTAGAAAGCAGTAACTCTCTTGAGGTAGGCATGTAGCTAAGTGGTACCATTGGGACTTAGTCTTTGCTAAGCATTTTTGAGCACAGTAATTTATACAATGGTATTTTTCAGCTTATTAAGTACCAAAATTCACGGATTCTGAGATATACATTTTCCCATTTTTTTTTTTTTTTCTCTGAGACGGAGTTTCATTTCTGTTGCCCAGGCTGGAGTGCAGTGGCACAATCTTGGCTCACTGCATCCTCCGCCTCCTGGGTTCAAGCGATTCTCCTGCCTCAGCCTCCCGAGTAGCTGGGATTACAGGCATCTTCCACTAGGCCAGGCTAATTTTTTGTATTCTTAGTAGAGACAGGGTTTCACCATGTTGACCAGGCTGGTCTCGAACTCCTGACCTCAGGTGATCCACCCGCCTTGGCCTCCCAAAGTGCTGAGATTACAAGTGTTAGCCACCGCACCCGGCCCATTTTCCCATGTTTTAACACCTCTGCAATCAGGATATCTTAAAATGTTTGTCAATCTGTGCATGTCTGGTATCTGTAGATAAAAGGCCAATAGCAAAACTTGCAGAATGGCTGTCATAGGCCTAAAAGAAAACTTCAGACTACAGTGGAACTTCACCAACATTACTAATGGCATTGAAGCAACGTGTGGGAAAACATGGACCCTGATGACTGAGCTGAAAAGTGACTCAGAGTGGAGGTGGGAGACGGGTGGATGAGAAATTACTTACTGGCTATGACCTACATTATTACAGTGAGGAATACACTAAAAGCCCTAACTTCATCACTATGCAATATATCCATGTAACAAAACTACAGTTGTACCCCATAAATTTATATACATTTAAAGAATAAACAAATAGCTGGGCACGGTGGCTCACGCCTGTAATCCCAGCACTTTCGGAGGCTAAGGTGGGCAGATCACCTAAAGTTGGGAGTTCAAGACCAGCCTGACCAACAAGGAGAAACCATCTCTACTTAATATACAAACTTAGCTAGGTGTGGTGGTGCATGCCTGCAATCCCAGCTACTCTGGAGGCTGAGGCAGGAGAATCACTCGAACCCGAGATACAAAGGTTTCAGCAAGCCGAGATCGCATCACTGCACTCCAGCCTGGGCAACAAGAATGAAACTGTGTCTCAAAAAAAAAAAAGAATAAATAAATGGCCAAAAGAGTGACTCAGAGAGTTTCTGAACGTAAAGAAGTTTTAGGAATACCTTAATCAATTTATATCATATTTTTTTACATGCACAAGAGTGACATGACATTTACTTTAAGTCTCAAGGAGCTCTTTCAATAAGTAAAATACAAATTCTACATTTAAAGAAATATTGTCAGTTTGTTTACAAAACTAAATTTTACATTTAGAAAAGCACTGTGTCATAGTTTAATTGGCAGTGTTTTTTTCCTTCCCCTGATAACAAAATAATGGTGTGTTTCAGAATCAGCTTTATCTAAGATTCAATACAGTATGGGCACATTGTAAGAAAAAAAAAATAATAAAATGCAGTAGAAATTAAACCTTTCTCTCTCTGACCCCCTAAATGTCCTCTCTAGAAGTCATCAAATCATCACCATTAGTGTTTCTTCTTTTTTTTGAGACAGGGTCTCACTCTCACTTTTTTTTTTTTTTTTTGAGACAGTGAGACTAAGACCCTGACTCAAAAAAAAAAAAAAAGAAAAGAAAGAAACACTAATGACTTGAGGACTTCTAGAGGACATTTAGGGGGTCAGAGAGATTCTCCTGCCTCAGTCTAGGCTGGAGTGCAGTGGCACAATCAGGGCTCACTGCAGCCTCAACTTCCTGGCCTCAAGTGATCCTCCCATTTCAGCCCCACAGGTAGTGAGAAAGATAGGCATGAGCCATCATGCCTGGCTAATTCTTTTGAATTTTAGTAGGTCTTGCTATATTGCCTAGGCTGGTCTTGAACTCCTGAGCTCAGGTGATCCTGCACCTTGGCCTCCCAAAGTACTGGGATCACAGGTCCACCAAGCCTCCAAAGATAGTCTATGTGTATACCCGCCCCTCTTTTTCTTTCTTTTTTTTTTTTAAGACAAAGTCTTGCTCTTCCTCCATCACTCACAGCTCACTGCAACTTCTGCCTCCGGGTTCAAGTGATTCTCCTGCCTCAGTCTACCAAGTAGCTGGGACTACAAGTGCATACCATTCATACCTGGCTAATTTGTGTATTTTTGGTAGAGACAGGGTTTCACCATGTTGGCCAGTCTGGTCTCTAAGTCCTGGCCTTAAGTGATCCACCCGCCTCGGCTTCCCAAAGTACTGAGATTACAGGGGTGAGCCATCCCATCTGGCTCCTCCTTTTCTTAAATGTTATTATGTACTGTATTAATGCACTATAATACTGTTCTACTTTTTCCTCTTAATAATATATCCCAGAAATTGTTCCACAGCAGTAAATATACATCTTCCTTGACCTTTAAAATAGCTCCATAATTTTAATTACATTTTTTTCTTTTTGAGAGGGAGTCTCCCTCTGTTGCCAGGCTGGAGTGCAGTGGTGCGATCTCAGCTAACTGCAACCTCCACCTCCCGGGTTCAAGTAATTCTCCTGCCTCAGCATCCCCAATAGCTGGGACTACAGGTGTGCATCACCACACCCAGATAATTTTTGCATTCTTAGTAGAGACAGGGTTTCACCATGTTGGCCAGGATGGTCTCAATCTCTTGACCTTGTGATCTGCCCGCCTTAGTCTTCCAAAGTGCTGGGATTACAGGTGCAAGCAACCATGCTTGACCTGAGTAATTACACTTTAAATGGTACTAAATTTAATAATTAACTCTTCTTTTTTTTGGTTTTTTGACACGAAGTCTCACTCTGTTTCCAAAGCTGTAGTGCAGTGGTGTGATCTTGGCCACTGCAACCACTATCTCCCAGGTTTAAGTGATTCTCCTGCCTCAGCCTCCTGAGTAGCTGGGACCACAGGCAAACACCACCATGATTGGCTTTTTGTATTTTTAGTAGAGATGGGGTTTTCCCATGTTGGCCAGGCTGGTCTCGAACTCTGGAGCTCAGGTGATCACCCTCCTTGGCCTCCCAAAGTGCTGGGATTACAGGTGTGAGCCACCGCACCCGGCCAAGAGTTAATTCTTAAGTATAATAATTACAAGTGTTGGGGATGAAAACTCTATTTTTAAAGGGGAATTTTCTGGAGGCCAAGGTGGGTGGATCACCTAAGGTTGGGAGTTCAAGACCAGACTGACCAACATGGTGAAACCCCGTCTTAGAAAAAAAAAAAAAAAGTAAAAATAAATAAATAAATAAATCAAGGGGAATTTATCCCATTCATTTTAATTTATACCACTATTATCATTTATATACGACATTAAATGTTTTTCAGGGCTTTAACATACATCTAATGGTTCTCAGAAAAGCTGTGAAATGGAATAGGAACACTACACTAGAATATGGATGTCAGCACGTAGGATAGCACATAATTCTCAAACTAAGGAGGTAGAGAACAAAGGATCTAGTCAACAAATAAAATCACTTTCCATGTCTCACTGCTAAAATACTCAAAGGTTTCTAACTGAGAATTCATGTTACCGGTCTTGTACAATATTTACATCATAGAAAATAATAGGCTGAGTGTGATGGCTCACACCTGTAATCTCAGCACTTTGGGAGGCTGAGGTGGGTTGATCACTTGAGGTCAGGAGTCTGAGACCAGCCTGGTCATCATGGTGAAATCCCATCTCTACAAAAAAATATAAAAATTAACCAGGTGTGGTGGCAGGTGCCTGTAATCCCACCTACTCCGGAGGCTAAGGTAGCAGAATTGCTTGAACCCAGGAGGCAGAAGTTTCAGTGAGCTGAGATCATGCCACTGCACTCCAGCCTGGACGAAAGAGCAAGACTCCATCTCAAAGAAAATAGGCCGGGCAAGGTGGCTCATGCCTTAATCCCAGCAGCAGTTTGGGAGGCAGAGGCAGTGGATCACATGAGGTCAGGAGTTGCAGAATAGCCTGGCCAACATGGTGAAACCCAGTCTCTACTAAAAATACAAAAACAGCTGGGTGTGATGGTGGGTGCCTGTAATCCCAGCTACTGGAAAGGCCGAGGCAGGAGAATCACTTGAACCTGGGAGGCAGAGGTTGCAGTGAGCCTAGATCGCACCATTGCACTCCAACCTGGGTGACAAGAGCAAAACTCTGTCTCCAAATAGATAAATAAATAAATAGCAATAATAATACTAAGTCAGGGCCAGGTGTGGTCGCTCACGCCTGTAATCCCAGCACTTTGGGAGGCTGAGACGGGCGGATCACGAGGTCAGGAGATCAAGACCATCCTGGTCAACATGGTAAAACCCCATCTCTACTAAAATTACATGAAAAAAAATTTAGCTGGGCGTGGTGGCACACGTCTATAGTCCCAGCTACTCCGGAGGCTGAGGCAGGAGAATTGCTTGAACCCAGGAGCCGGAGATTGCAGTGAGCCGAGATCACGCCACTGCACTACAGCCTGGGCAACAGTGCAAGACTCCATCTCAAAAAAAAAAAAAAAATACTAAATAAGAAGTTTTGGGCCGAGTGCGGTGGTTCACTCCTATAATCCCAGCACTTTGGGAGGCCAAGACGGGTGGATCACGAGGTCAAGAGATTGAGACCATCCTGGTCAACATGGTGAAACCCTGTCTTTACTAAAAATACAAAAATTAGCTGGGCATGGTGGTGCGTGCCTGTAATCCCAGCTACTCAGGATGCTGAGGCAGGAGAATTGCCTGAACCCAGGAGACAGAGGTTGTGGTGAGCTGAGATTGCGCCATTGCACTCCAGCCTGGGTAACAAGAGCGAAACTCCATCTCAAAAAAAAAAAAAAAAAAAGAAGAAGTTTTGGCCAGGTGTGGTGATTCCTGCCTATAATCAAAGGCTGAGATGGGAGGATTCCCCTAGGAATTCAAGACCACCTTGGGCAACATAGGGAGACTCTCATCTCTATTTTCCTAAAAAAGTAAATTAAAAATAAATACATGAAAAGGTTCTACAAGAGAAGAATTCATGTTACGAAAGAGAAAGAGGCATATCTGTTCAACACAAATCTACTTGGGGATTAATAAAACAGAACAAAATAAACATTTTCAAAATCACTAAAAAGTTATCTTCTAATGTTCCAAAACAGGATGCAGGAGAGTAGCTGGACAGAGAGGAAAACAGTGCTTCTCAAGATTCTTCTAAGCTGCTGCACCCTATCTACAATCAGACTAGATGAACTAGAGGTGAGGAGTGTCTGAAGAAAATCTCCCTGCTAACTAATCTCTGGGAGAATCCTGCACTCTCTGATCAAATGTTAGATACTATGGAAACAATGTGGGTTTTCAGATGTATTTTCCTAAACTTATCTTCCTCCAGTATAACATCAGGATCAGGAACCAGTGTTCGTGGCACATCACTGAGGCTGTTTTCTCTATTTAAACCTCAGGTTGTACATCAACCGCTCAAAACAGGGACTGTACTCACGTTGGCTACAGCAATGGACTGCACATCAGCATTAGCGATGAGATGGCTCTTCACAAGCGTCCCAGTGGCTGAGTCCCAGAACTGCACCTTCCCAGCAGAGTCCACACTTATGATAGTGCCATCCGACAAGAAGGCAACACCCCACACGATGCACTTCCGCTTAGACACACCCATATATTGCCTGTCCACAATCATCTTACGAACAGCGCTGCCTGAAAAAATCAGAAAAGCACACCTTCGAATGGTACTTATTTCTCTGTCAGTCTTCAAAATCCATCTGCAGCCAAGGTGAGAGGATCACTTAAGCCCAAGGAGTTTGAGGCCAGCCTAGGCAACAAAGTGAGAACTTGTCTCTGTGAAACAAAATGTTAACAAATCTGCCTGTGGTAAGCATGGTATGGTAGGTGAGCTGACTGAACACAGAGTCAGCCTGTAAATGGCAGTTCTGGTGAACCTGATCTCAGAACTCCAGAATAGTTATCTGAAGAGAAGGGGCATGGGGAAAGCCTATTATGAATGAGATAGAAGGCGAGAGGGAGGAAGCGAGGGGAGAGAACGAAAACAGAATCCCCTTTTGGGGTGGTGAAATGGAAAGAAACATTTGGGACATTCACTTAAAGCTGGCCAACTGCACACATACATTACACTCTGCTCTTTTCCAAAATCCCACAGGAAAGGGAGAGAACAGTGACAAAATCTGGGGAATTGGAAAACAGACAAGTAGTGACAACCGACTTAGCAAAGCACTGAAACTAAGTCCCAGGTCAGCCAAGAGGAAAGCCAAGCAGCCACCTGATTTGTACTATAGAATCCTTAAAGACTCAGGAATTTGGGACCCCAGATATTCTAGAAAAGGAGAAAGTGGGGCTTCAAAGGAAGGATCCATTAACAGCTGGTAGATTCCTCAGATAGCCATGCCCTAAGAAGCTGGGAAGCTCCCAAAATGCACATCAGCAGAAGACTGGAGACACCGTCTGAGGAGGGTTATCAGGCAGAAACAATATATGAAAACCAGGATTAAGTGAACATTTCTCATTGAAAGTTGAGAATATCATTCTTTTTTTTTCTCCTTTAGAATGATCTCACTTAAAATTATTGCTGTCAGGTTAAAAAAAAAAAAAAGCCGGGCGCGGTGGCTCATGCCTGTAATCCCAGCACTTTGGGAGGCCGAGGCGGGTGGATCATGAGGTCAAGAGATTGAGACCATCCTGGTCAACATGGTGAAACCCCATCTCTACTAAAAATACAAAAAAAATTAGCTGGGCATGGTGGTGCACGCCTGTAATCCCAGCTACTCAGGAGGCTGAGGCAGAAGAATTGCCTGAACCCAGGAGGCGGAGGTTGCAGTGAGCCAAGATCGCGCCATTGCACTCCAGCCTGGGTAACAAGAGTGAAACTCCGTCTCAAAAAAAAAAAAAAAAAAAAGAAAAGAATGCTGATAGCCAAGCCAATACTCACCGGGCAGGAGGATGAAAAATCATTTCTGGGGAACGTAACTGGCACAGGAGAAAAGATATGAAGATTCTGGCTTCATGACTACCCTGAATAAGCAGTCTAGCCAGATAATTCTTCAGTGAAACCCGAGCTCAGTAAGCCACATAATGCAGTGATGAGATGATCGCCAGACATGTGAGGAAAGCCTTTAATGTGAAAGGCAGAGGTCAAAGGGACTAACAGAAACAAAATAACAGGGAGGAAACAGGCAGAGTGAAAAACACTTGACAATTACTAATAGCCTTAGAAAGAGAAGTGTTTCTGTATAATGAAACAAAAAGATAATGCCGTAAAAATGAATATTCAGGAAACAAAAAAGAACTCTGAAAATGTCAAAAATGAAAAACTCAACAGAGGATTCAAAGATAAAAATGACAAACTTTCCCAGAAAGCATAGTAAAAAGCCAAAGAAATTTAAAATAAGAGGAAAGAATTTCCCCCAGAACTTAAGGACACAGGTTTTGGATTAAAAGAACCTACCAGGTGTCCAGAACAATTAACTGATCCACACACCAAGAAACATAATTATTATATTTCATAACAGTAAGGATAAAAGAAGCATCCTAAAAGCTCCCCGGGGGAGAAAAAAAACAAAACAGTCCTATACAAAGGGATCAACTCTCAGAATGCCATCTGACTTGCTCATAATACCAGGAGCTGGAAGACAGAGAAGCCAGGGCTTCAACCTAGAATTCTTTCTCATGTAATCTTACTCAGGATCCACCAAAGGATAAACCAAGACAGCGAATAACACAGAAAGACGGGATCCTATCGAACAGAAAAGCAAAGGAGATCTCTAAAACAACTGAAAAATCATTCAGAGTTCCAGATCTCACAGTTGTGCAGCAGGCCCAGAGTGGCTAACCCAGATGGGAGTGGGTCAGAATGTACTACGAGGGACTTATTCACAAAGATAAAAGTAGAGAAAGAAAACCAGATGGACTTGAACCTAATGTATGCAACTGGAAAAATGTGGGGCTGTATCAGTGAGAGAGAGACAGAGACACTATGAAACAAAAAGTATACAGGAAAAGAAAAAAAACTTACTACTCGAGTAGTATACACATAGTCATAATAATGAAAACAACTACTAAACTGAACAAAGTTATAATATAACCATACTGGGAGGATCAGGAGAAAGTATGAATGCCTGTGGCAGATGGTTAGAAAAAGAGGGCCAAGTCGTAAAAGTCAGTAAAAGATGGTCTAAAGCTGAAAACTCAAAATGTAGCATAAAAAGTATGCTAGGTTCTGCACAGTGATAAATACCAAAAGAATCAGCTAAGGGCCACAAGGGGTTGCCTTGAGGAGTGTGAGAAGGATATAGAGGGACTCTCTCTTTTTTGTAATAAGCTTAAGAAATTCTTTTTTTTTTTTTTTTTTTGAGATGGAGTTTGAGTCTTGTTGCTCAGGCTGGAGTGCAATGGCACTAACTGGGCTCACCACAACCTCCATCTCCCAGGAGGTTCACATGATTCTCCTGCCTCATCCTCCCGAGTAGCTGGGATTACAGGCATGTTCCACAATGCCCGGCTAATTTTGTCCTTTTAGTAGAGACAGGGTTTCTCCATGTTGGTCAGGCTGGTCTCAAACTCCCGATCTCAGATGATCTGCCTGCCTCGGCCTCCCAAAGTGCTGGGATGACAGGCGTAAGCCACCAAGCCAGGCCAGGAATTCTTTATATATGCATATATAACATATAAAAAAAATTACTTGAGCATTGAGGAAATAGGAGAGAGATGCATAACCTGTTTCATCTCTGTATCTCAGATGAAAGTCAGACATGTCCACCTAACAAGTTGAGATCAATTCCACCAATGAAGGATTCTATTAAGCCAATTTTCCAGGCCAAAAACAGAAAATGTCATGGTTCTCTACTTCTCTGATCTTATGTTTCACCAATTATGCTACAAAAATCTTATGTTCCCCAATGACAGAAGCCCATTTTCACCAAGGACTGGGATCTATAAATAGGTCCCAGTCCTTGGTAAATTCTACTGTTCACAGTACATGAATATATTAGTAGTTGGGAGAGAATTTTATTGTGAATTATTATTATGATGAATGAAAAACAACTACATCTTACTGAAGATCCAAGATTCCCCTAAAAGCAGCAGTAGTAATCCAAGAAAAGAGTAAAATTCATTGTGGACATCTCAGAAGGTTAATGACACGTTAGGCCCTAAAGGTCACGAAAGCATGATAAAGGCTCAAGCTTTTGAAAACGCAGCAATGTGAAACTGACAAACAAGACTCACACCCCAAATGAACTGAGAAAAACAATCACCTGATTTGACATCAAATACGCTAATGTAGTCTATGGAGCCAGCTGCAATGTGGGTACCAGAGGGATGCCAGCTGAGACTCAGGATGCGACCTTGGGAGTTGTACAACAAAAAAGAAAGTGACACACACGTAAATATACAAAGAGTAACTGAGCTCTCTTCCCTCAATTATCTCTAGAGTTTACTACAATCTTAGCTCTCTCATCTACTGTACTCCCTGAAGCACCATTTCATAACACATGAGGCACAACTCTGCCCTGGGATCCACAATGAAGCATTTGATACTTTCATAATGTATAAATGATAGAAGTGTAAATAAATAAAACCTCTTGGGGATAAGGCTAGGAGTGATCTCACAAAATTTAAATGTGCATACTTTTTGGCCCAGTAATTGCACTGGGAACGATCAAAGAGAGATACTTGCACAAGGGCCCAAAAATACGTATATAAGAATGTTCATTACTGCACTGGTTGTAGTAGTACAACATATATATATATATATATGGCCAGGTGTGGTGGCTCATGCCTGTAATCCCAGCACTTTGGAAGGCCAAGGTAGGCAGATTGCTTGAGCCCAGGAGTTCAAGA
The DNA here is from genome assembly GCF_030222135.1 of Aotus nancymaae. NCBI lineage: Eukaryota > Metazoa > Chordata > Mammalia > Primates > Aotidae > Aotus > Aotus nancymaae. Next base: position 23,851,717 of record NW_026988443.1, on the reverse strand, counting down.
CCAGCCTGGGTAACATGGCAAAACTCTGTCTCTACAAAAAAACACAAAAAATTAGCTGAGTATAGTGGTGCACACCTATAGCCCCAGCTACTCAGGAGGCTGACGTAGGAGGATCACCTGAGCCTAGAGGTGAAGGCTGCAGTGAGCCATGATCATGTCACTGTACTCCAGACTGGGGGACAGAATGAGGCCCTGTTTACAAAAAAAAAAAGAAAGAAAAAAGGAAAGAAAAAAACATACATATACATATATTGCAATAGAAATTAGGCTAAATAATTCCATTCCATAAAATGGAATGCCATGCAGGCTGGCACGAATAACACAGAAAGATGTCTGTGGTGGATCAAGTGCAAGAACTGTGTGTATTTCTTTATGTGAATATACAGAAAGATCTAAAATACTAGTTCCAAAATGTTACCCACAGAGTGGAAACAAGATACCTTTTTTTTTTTTTTTTTTTTTTTTGAGATGGAGTCTCCCTCCGTTGCCCAAGCTGGAGTGTAACGGCAAATCTCGGCTCACTGCAATCTCCACCTGCCGGATTCAAGTGATTCTCCTGCCTCAGCCTCCCTAGTAGCTGAGATTAGAGGCACCTGCCACCATGCTCAGTTAATTTTTTTTTTTTGAGACAGAGTCTCGCTCTGTCACCAGGTGCCATGCTGGAGTACAGTGGCACAATCTCAGCTCACTGTAACCTCTGCCTCCCAGGTTGAAGCAATTCTCCTGCCTCAGCCTCCTGAGTAGCTGGGACTACAGGCGTGCCTCACCACGCCCAGCTAATTTTTGTATTTTTTAGTAGAGACAGGGTTTCACCATATTGGCCAGGATGGTCTCGATCTCTTGACCTTGTGATCCGCCCAGCTGAGTCTCACAAAGTGCTGGAATTACAGGCATAAGCCACGGCACCTGGCCTAATTTTTGTATTTTGTATCTTTATGAGACTTCACCATGTTGGCCAGGCTGGATTTGAACTCCTGACCTCAAGTGATACACCCACTTCAGCCTCACAAAGTGCTAGGATTACAGGTATGAGTCATCACACCTGGTTGAGATACCCCTTTTCTATTTCATACTTGGCAAAAATATATGAGATTTTTAAAAAGCATTGTATTACCCGTGAATTAAAAAGGAACACCCAGGCTGGGTGAGCCACTGTTAGCACTTTGGGAGGCCAAGGCGGGTGGATCATAAGGTCAGAAGTTCAAGACCTGCCTGGCCAACATGGTGAAACCCTGTCTCCACTAAAAATACAAAAATCAGCCATGCATGGTGGCACGCGCCCATAGTACCAGCTACTCAGGACGCTGAGGCAGCAGTGAGCCGAGACTGCGCCACTGCACTCCAGCCTGGGTGACAGAGCAAGACTCTGCCTCAAAAACAAAAACAAAAACAAAATACCCAAGATATATTAAAAACGAAGTAAGAATCTGATTAGCAGAGGATAAGTATTACTAATAATGGACATAGAATACACAGGACAGTTGCTATTCTTTAGAAGATGAGTCACCAAACTGTGGCCTACAGGCCACAACACTGACTGTTTCTGTAAATAAAGTTTTACTGGAGCAAAGCCATTCTCATTAGTTTCAGTATTGTCTATGGCTACTTTTGCACACCGATAGAGCTCACAGAGAATGTAGGGCCAGCACAGCTTAAAATATTTACAAGCTGGTCCTTTACAGAAACAGTCTGCCAACCCCTGCTCTAGAGGGTCAATGCCAATTCAGCCCAGGTGGAGCCCAAGGATGGGCAATTGTTTAAAAACTCCCTCATTCAACTTGAATGCACCAAAAGGATTAAGTCAGTTCCCTGGCCAGGCCCAATGGCTCATGCCTACAATCTCAGCACTTTGGGAGACCAACGCGGATGGATCACTTGAGTGAGGCCAGGAGTTCGAGACCAGCCTGGCCAACACTGTGAAATCTTGTCTCTACTTAAAATACGAAAATCAACGGGGTATGATGGCACATGCCTGCTATCCCAGCCACTTGGGGGGCTGAGGTACCAGAATCACTTGAAGTCAGGAGGTGGAGATTACAGTGAGCCAAGATCGCGCCACTGCACTGCAGCATGGGTGACAGAGTGAGACTCTGGCAAAATTAAAGTTGAAGACTTCATGTACGTGTACGCTTGTTAAAACACCACGAAATTAAGTGATAACTAACAAACTGACTTCCACAGAAACACTAGGTTTCCATTTTTGGATTTCTGGTTTTCCATATTAACTAAGCAGTCACAATTATGCTACACGGGGGTAAAATCTGGGCTGGGGATGGCTTCTAGCATATACCCTCCTTGTACTCAGTAGAGAGAAAATATTACCCGGATCCATGGGAAAATAGCCCATTCCCACTGGCATAGAAACCTAACTTCTTATTAAGGCTATTCACCACCCCACCAAAAATGATCCTTACTTTTCTGCCGATCAAAATTTCTTTCAAACTGGATTTTGTCTGGGGTAATTTGAAATAGTTTCACAGATCCATCTTCACAGCCAATCTATCAGAGAAAAAGAGGTAGTAAACAGAATGATAAATAGTAAACATTTAATAGGACTAAAAAGACATACTCAAACACAAACACATACACTCTCTCTCATTCTATCTTCCTTCTTAAAGTTATCTGTTGCCCTGAAAGAGAAAAATCATTTGTGAGAGAAACAGAGTACTAGTTCTCAAGAAACTGATAGTGTATTCTCGGTAGCCTTCATATCCTAGACAATAAACAGACTGATATTAAGAGTTCTAATTAGTGGCCCCATTCCTGAATATATGGGTTAGAAGTAGGATTTCATAGAATACTTCTGCTGGAGACCCTTAGCCTGAATAAAAGACCTATTAACACTATAACCTAAATGGAAACACCTTAAGATATTGTGCAAATTAGCGCAGATCAAAAAGAATCAGACTCATCACATAGAATTAAAGATCTGGAAGCACCCATTATAATGGTAATTATGGAAAGGGTCTCGGTGTGTGGTCACATTTTTGAGACACACTGTGCTGAAACACAGGCGCATACGTTAACTTGCAAAAGGCACTCTCAGAATTCTTCTATGCTAATGTGCATTGTGAATTTACAGCAGGATTAAATATGCTGTATTTCTGAAATGAAATTTATCATAAAACACAAAGCATACCAAAAGAAAAAAACCTCGACATTTCCAAATTCCACAGAACACAGTTTGAGAAATGTTGAACTGATGTAATCCTCTCATTTCTTAAATGAATCAACAAGGTCCAAACTGGCAGCAAAAAGAATGCTGGGGATTTTTTTAATCTTCAGTACCAATTTCAATCTTGTAGTTGGGGTTGCTACATGCCATAATGCATTGTTACTCTGTTATGAGCACAGGGAAGAAAGTTTGAGTGGGCACAAGAGAAACTGTGGTTCGAATCACCAATAGACGCTTACTAACCAAAAGTTGAGAGCCACTGGGGCTGGCAGCCATGCTCCAAATAGGTCCTCCAAAGGCATCCATAGCATACTTGATTTTTAACGCCTGTAAGTCATATTCGATAATCTCGCCATTGAGCCCAGCACTAAAGAGTCGCTGTCCTTCTGCCCAACACAGAGCTTCTGTAGCCCGAGACTCATGACCTGGGAAAAACTGCAGAAACACCGTAACTTGTCAGCATTCCCACAAATTCATCAGGGAGTGGCACTTAGTGGTCACAGGCAACATGTTAAAAATAACTTTCCCATAAATAACTAGTGTGGGGTTTTGTGCTATCAGCTCATGCCTACTGACATTTTCATTTTTTCCACTCAAATTCTATTTACTTTTATAGAGTTAAATCTGTTTCTTTTACTAGAATTAGTTCAGCAAAACATTTTCAGCAGAAAAGGTCTGAACTGCACTCCAGCCTGGGTGACAGAGCGAGACAGTATCTCTACAAAAAATATAAAAAGTAGCCAGGTATGTTGGCACATGCTTATGAGTCCCAGCTACTACAGAGGCAGGCAGGGGAGGATTGCTTGAGCCTGGGAAGAGGAGGCTGCAGTGAGACTTGGCCTCCCAAAGTCCTGGGATTATTACAGGCGTGAGCCACTGTACCCAGCCCAAAAGTTTTCACATCTACCAAGGCAACTGATTCTTAGACCTGCTTGACAACAAAGGGCCTAAGTAGGTTTAATTTTTCCTATTTCAAGTTGAAAAGGCCAAGATACATGGGTTAAGTGGGTTGTCAAACGTGCCAAAGTCGATGGCATGAGAAGAATGAAGGTCTCCTTACTCCTTGCTTATATTCTTCTCACTTTTTTTTGAGACAGGGTCTCACTTTGTCACCCAGACTAGAGTGCAGTGGTGCGATCGCAGCTCACTGCAGGCTCAGCCTCCTGGGATCAAGCGATCCTTCCGCCTCAACCCCCAAGTAGGTGGAACTATGGGCGTATGACACCATACCTACCTAATTTATTTATTTTTTGTAAAGATGGGCTGGTCACTATGTTGCCCAGGTTGGTCTTGCACTCCTGGGCTCAAGTGATCTGCCTGCCCTGGCTTCCAAAAGTACTGGGGTTACCAGTGACAGCCACTACACCCAGCCTCTTTTGACTTAAACATACTAATATTTTCTTGCTCTGAGACTCACCGACAGAGCTAAGCAATCTTAACTAGCATGAAAAGAAATACAGGGAAAGCAGAAAACTAGCCTGAGTTAATTAATTGTTGAAGAATAAAGAAAACAGATGAAAGAGAAAAGAAAATAAGAAACACTAGGCAAGGAATGGTTGACTTATCCATTCACCAAACATTAACTAAGAAGTGGCTTTGTACGAGGCACTTGATAAGTGATAGGAATGCAGATGTGAATATCACTGACATGGTTCCTATTCTCATAAAACTGGAAGTACAGCATGGAAGAAAGACATTAAACAAACACACCAATTATATAGTCATAGCTGTTAAAAATGACAAACAGAAAAATCACAATATAGCCATGGCTGTAAAAAAACAACAAAAACAAAAAAGAACAAGAAAAAGAAAGAAAATCAGCCTGGCACAGTGGCTCATGCCTGTAATCCCAGCACTTTGGGAGGCTGAGGCAGGCGGATCACTTGAGGTCAGGAGTTCGAGACCAGCCTGTTCAACGTGTTGAAACCTCGTCTTTACTAAAAATACAAAAATTAGCCAGGTGTGGTGGTGCATGCCTGTAATCCCAGCGACTCGGGAGGCTGAGGCAGGAGAAATCACTTGAACTTGGACGGCAGGCAGAGATTGCGCCACTGCACTCCAGCCTGGTGACAGAGCGAGACTCCATCTCGAAAAACAAAGAAAAAGAAAGGAAACCACCAGATGCAATAGGCACACACCAGTGCATGTTCTTCATACCACAGAATGTAACCTATTTGTGGTGGGCCTGTAATTTTTAAATTGTTAGTTCTTCAGGAGTGAACTCAGTAAGTCATCCCTTTCCACATTTCCTAAACCCTAAACCTACCTCTCAGGGAAGGCAATTCTCCACTAAGGTTCTATGTCGTGCTACAGTTTATCATATTTATTTTACAGGTTGGAAACGGTATACTTATCTTTCTCCCACGGGTCTTTGAATTCTGTAAAGGTACGGCTTCTAACGTTTGTCTTAGTGCCACTCATTCACTGAGAAACATTTACAGAATACCTAAATTCCAAACGCCAGGCTGCTAGGGACTGAATTCACTCATTTGCCCATCTATTCATTTATGTCACAGTGCCCAGTACACAATAGTTATGCAATATGAACTAAGTTGTTGTAGCTGAAGAAAATCACTGGTCACTGCTCTTGGAGGGGGAGTGAAAAAGGACTAACAGCCCTCTACATACACCCAAAGGACATATTACCTAATTTTAAATCTCCTTTACTCCCAAATGTAGGCAGGTAGGTCTACGTTCTCTCAGACAGATCAACTTTGGAATCCATCTTCCTGCCATCATGTCACCAAAAAGTTTCTGATATTAAAATATGTTATCATTTTTTTCTGAATTGACAATGAACGGGTACTGATACTCCCAGCAGGAAATGTTGCTTACCAAAGCTACAATGGTGGTGAGACTGATAGACCAACAATTTCCCTTCTTGCAGCCAAAAGATCCAGCAAACCTGTTTCCAATGATAGGCAATGAGATGACACATTTCTAGGTAGGACCCTTCTAATCAACACTGTAATCCAACCAGTCAGACAGATCTCAGAAGTTCGGTAATTCTAAGCAACTTCAGAGGGGCTAGGAAGTCAGTCTATTAGTCTGATTATAAAATACATACAAGTTTCTTGAACTTCAGAAGAAATTAACATCAAAACACCGTATCAGACTCCCAAATGACTTACTTTCTCTTGAAAGTAGTTTGCTGACAAGTTATAAATTTCTACAGTGCCATCTGTTCGTGAAACAGCCAATCTGTTTGAGTGGTTATTGTAAGCCACACAGCGGATTGCTGATGGAACATAATTAAAGAAACGTACTCGATGGACCTTAAATTCACCCATTCCTATGGAGGGAAAAAAGAGTCGTTATTGTTCAATGTCAACTGCAGTATGTCACATACAGTATTCGGTTCCTTACTATCACTGTTCTGGAAGGAAGGCTCCAACTGCATCTCCTATAGTTCATCTACTAACAATGCCCCCCACAAGAATCGTTCAATCTTCGGAAGCTCAGGATGGTTTGAATAATGAAGCTTCAACAAAAAAACAATAACGGTCCTAAGCCATAGCTCCAGAATTCCAATCTCGGCGGGGGGCCTAGGAATCTGCATTTTAGCAAGCATCTCTCCTCAACTCTATTGGCCTAAACGAGGTAGTGACAGTGGGGCTGATGGGGCAGGCAGAACCGAGCTCCTCTCGAGGAAAAAGCAATAGTGCTTGACTTACTCTGGCTGCCTGGTCTGACGTCTGTCACTTACCCTATCCCCCACGCCCGCCAACACACAAACTGGGCGAGGATAGAGACCGGGTCTTGTTCGCCCCTCACTCGTCTAGCTTCAAGGTTAGGAACCCGCAGACAGAGCAGGCGCGTTCTGTCAGGCCAGGCTCGGCCCGGCCCGACTACAAGAGCGTCTGAAGCGCGCGCAGTCTTCGCCTCCCCTTCCCTCTCCCACAGTTTACGGAGCAGCCCTCACCCAGCCTGGGTACAAGAAGACCCTCGGGGCAAGGAGCTCAGCAGTTCGCCGACCCTGGGCCGGCGCACCCTGTCAGACTCCCAGCTCTCCCATCCGCTTCCCACACCCTTTCCCCAACTTACCAGCTGCCCCGCGCTCTCCTTCCCGGCGCTCACCTCTCTCCGACCTGGCCCCACGTGCGCGCGCGCTCTCAGGCTCTGCCCCGGAAGTGGTCCTGGCGCATAGCCGGAAGTGCGCAGGCAGTGCTCGCGGCGGCGGCGACGGCGGCGGGAGGTTCGGTTGTCGCCCGTTGGCCGCGCGGCGCCGCGCTGGGCGGCCGCCATTGCAGGTCAGGCCGCGGGCGGGGGGCACGGGAGGCCTTGGGGAGCGAAGGCCGAGCTGGGGATGGGGGCGAGGGCGCGAGGGAGCCGGAAGCTAGGGAGCCGGGGCCGGGCGGGGCGCGCGGCTTGGGGAGAAGAATGGCGAGCCGAGGGGCGGGGAGCGCGGGCGGGGGAGGGGTAGCCGGGAAGGGGGAGGGCGGCGGGAGGGCGGTGCGGAGGTGGGGGCGAGCCCGAAGGGGCCCCCGGAGTGGGAGGGCCGGGAGCGTGGGGGAAGGGAGCGGTGTGGAGACCGAAGGCCGAGGGAAGGAAGGGAGCGAGCAGGGCGGAGCGGGAGAAGGGCGGAAAGTGTGGCCGAGCGCGGGCTGAGGACGGAGAGGGGGCGGCGCGGGCCGGAACCTCGAGGTACGTGCGGGAAGGGGATCTTCCCGGGGTTGGGAGGGAGCCCAGCCCGCTGTGCTTGCGGGAGCGGAGTAGAACTGGAACCTAGGAAGTAGCGGGAATAGCAGAAAGGGGACTTCGGGGTGGGGGGTAGGACCGTGAGATTTTGTTCCAAGGAACATTTGTAATCGTGGAGCGGGGAGGCTTCTGGGAGAGCTAATTGGAAGAGTGGTTGGAGAGTGATTCCAGGCTCTTTTGTGGGTGGGAAGCCGAGAGACTAGTGGGGTGGGGTTCTGGAAGAGCCAAGTTATTGAGAACCGGGAACAATTTAGAGAAGGAGGGTGGTAGAGAAAAGACGTTTAAAGGGTAATCTTTTGGGAGAAGGATGAACGATTTGGAAGATCACTCCGGTGGGGTGGGGTGGAGGAAGGCGGTTTAATGAATAGTTTCCCGGGGAGGCAGGAAAAGGGGTTAAACAGCTTTTAATTTGGAGGCGGGTGGAGAATAGTGGGGAAGCGGATTGAAAAGTCCCAGAAAGTGGGTGGGACTAGAAATAGGAAGTGTTTGTAGTTCTAGCAGAAAGGGTCGGTGGGGGCCGAGAGGGAGTGGGTGGAGAAGGTTGGGGGGCGGGGGAGGAAGAGCTTAGAGGGAGACCCCACACCGAGCTAGAAAGGAAGAGGTTTGGGGAAAGACAGGGGGCGGTAGCATTAAGAGGAGGACAAGCTAAGGATGGGACTGCAGAGTAGCAGAAGATGGAGAAAACTGCAGTAACTCAGATCGACTGAAGCCATCTTTTCCACCCATTGGTACAAACACCAGTTATTGATTCCCTCCAACCTGGGAATCCTAAAATGTGATGGGAAGTATCACGTGTATGCATAGCATCCACACACGTTTTTGAACACACTCTTCACTGAAGTTTGGAAGCATTCAATTACACCAATCCTCCATAAGTCCCTTTTTGGAGGGGAGCAAGCTTCTCATTTAGAAACAGGATTTTTTAGATTTAGTAACATAAGCCTTTCAAGAGACAAGATCCCCTTCAAAAATATAGACCTGTCCCCTTCAGTCACAAAACCACGATAACACTACAAATAAAAATAATCTGTATTCAGTTGTATGTAAAGCATTCCGAGTTCACTTAGTAGAAAGGTACATAGAGACATAGTCATCATATTTACAGAAATGACCTTCCAGAACTTAATTCCTGAAGCAGTTTGGTGAACCACAACTGCCATGTTTGAATTCTCCCATTTTGTAAACTTAATTTTATTCTGGTGACCTGCGGCGTAGAATGCTTTAGTCCATTGTAAACATTCATATGCTGATACAATGTAGTATTAAGACATTCTGTGGGATGAATACTAAGAAAATGCCACCTTCCTCTGGGAAAGCAATAGCTTGACCCTGAAGGCTTACCATGTGTTTAAACACTGCTAAACGTTATCTTCAGTACCTCATTTTTGCAACAGCTTTTGAAATAGGTGTTTATGCCCAATTTATTGTTAGGAAAACACGTGAGGTTAAACAACCCACTGTCACATATGGGCTAGGTGGCAAAATCACAGAATCCAAGTCTGTATGATGAGTGCTTCACTGTGTCCCTAAACAAAGTATCCACCCTGGGATTAAAACAAAAAAAACAGCTCAATAAATGCCAGCTGTTGGCCTAGCAAAAAATTAAAAATTATGGATATTTGCACTCTAGAATAATTGATTCCACCCCAGTTTAGAAAAGAACGTTTAAGGATTGGGAATTTAAAGCCTTGGTTTCTTGTCTTTAGAAAAAAGAAAATATGAAGTGAAACAATTTCTAAAACATTGTTTAGCGTTATTAAAATTTAGTTATTTGTAGTGAGGTTAAACCATTGAGTTAAAGCCCCTTTTTTTGCTATAAGCCCTATGTTTTGTTTAATTGGATACATAGCACTTTCTTCTGCCACATTTTATTTTGAAGGATTATGAGGATCATTGCTCAGGCTGTTCTGTTCTCTGTAACTCAGTAATCTTTTAACAATTTAATATTTAACAATTCAGAGACCAGAGGATAAGGATTAAATTTTATAGAAGATTAAAATGAATACTTGACAAAGAACATCCTCTAGTCTCATGACTTATTTTCTGTCACACTCAGGAGCAGAGGTGTAGGGTAAAGCTGTGTACTAGAGGTGGCATTGAGTAGATTTTTCTAAAAGTTTCAAAAACCAAAACATCTTGATTGGATGTGATAAAAAGCAAGTACTTGTTTGTAACTGCCTGCCCCACAGATGGCAATAGTTACTTTGGTGGCAAGTTACAAGGTCTTCCCCAGGGGTTACTTACTTGTCATTTTGTAAGAGATGCTGTGAGAATGAGGGTAATATTTGTAAAGCAGCAGCAGTTCTTGTGCAAAAGTGCTTTACAAGAGGGGACTATGTGAGGAGAACTGCAAGAGGAGGCCGGATTGTGGAGGGGTTAGGGTTCATATCCCAGCTCTAGGATTAACTAGTTGTGTGACCAGTTAACATTAGCTCCTCTAAGCCTGTTTCCTGGTTTGTGAAATAGGAGTGAGAAGACTGCTAAAATCATAGAGTGTTAGGGTGAAATGAGAGGATCTAGATAAATGTTGGAAAAAGGCTAGCTATGTGAGAAATGAAGCCTTTTATATTATAAAGATAATGCTCTGCCCGGACTTTTCTTAAGAAATTGTGGTGGTACTTTGATTTGTCGGGGTTTTTTTTTTTTTTTTTAGTTGGAGTTTTGCTCTGTTGCCCAGGCTGGAGTGCAGTGGCCCCAATCTCACTGCAGCCTCTGCCTCCCGGGTTCAAGCAATTATCCTGCCTCAGCCTCTTGAGTAGCTGGGATTATAGGTGTGCACCACTATGCCTGGCTAATTTTTTTTTTTTAACTGAGTGCAGTGAACCAGGGATAATTTTTCTATTTTTAGTAGAGACGGGGTTTCACCTTGTTAGTCAAGCTGGTCTCGAACTCCTGACCTCATGATCTCCCTGCTCAGCCTCCCAGAATGGGATTGCAGGTGTGAGCTACTGCACCCTGGGGGTTTTTTATGATAATAGTTAACTAACTTCAGAAGAGAGAAGCCAAATGATGGTTAAATAGGGTGTATCTCAGATTGGTCTGATTCCAGCCAAAGCTTTTGGATTTTGGGTAGGGTTCCCATTGTGAGTCTGGATTGATTCTTTGAATGCTGCGCCTTTTTAAGGGAAAAAAAGTTTCCTGAGCTAAAGTCATTTGACTAATTTAGGAATACAGAATTTATGTATCGTTTAGTTCATTTAGCTGTATGAAGGCCTGTAAAGATCAAGTAGAAAAACTTTTTTCCCCCTCTCATGAGACTGGGGACAGGGGACATAATTTTATTGCAGGGAAAGATTTGGTTTTCTTTATACCTTCTTATCTCTCCAAGGCTACACATGAGTTGTGGCCTGTGAGACTGATACCATGCTGTAATATAATTAATTTAAATAATCTTTTTGAAAAGCTGCATCACAAAAGTCTCTCCCTGGCTCTAAAGTTAGCCTTGTCGACCTGGAATTATTGTTCCTAACTGGAAACATGTTAGTCCTAGCCAAATGTGGTACTGGACTCAGCTCTTAAGACAGAGTTGGTCAGCATGGTGGGTCATGCCTGTAATCCCAGCACTTCGGAGGCCAAGGTGGGTGGATCACTTGAGGTCAGGAGTTCGAGACCAGCCTGGCCAACATGGTAAAACCCTGTCTCTACTAAAAATACAAAAATTAGCCAGGCATAGTGGCAAGACGCCTGTATTCCCAGCTACTCTGGAGGCTGAGGCAGGAGAATCGCTTGAAGCTGGGAGGCAGAGATTGCAGTGAGCTGAGATGCCACAGCACTCCAGCCTGGGAGACAGAGCAAGACTCTGTCTCAAAAAAAAAGTTGCTGGGAGAGCCCTGCCACTGACTCCCTTTCAGTTCTTGTCTTCATATATAGTGTATTCATCAAACTGTGCCTTCAGATGCTCTTGATAGAGCTGTGATTTCTAAACCTTACAACAAACAACTAGAAATTGCTCTAGTTGTCTTTCAGTGTTGCTGGAATGAATTGAGACTGAAGACTTAGACGTATTTTTCTTATACAGAGAATTTTTCACTGTTACATTTGTTATTACTAATAGGGTTTTATTTGTATTATACTACTACTTCAACTCTTGTTCCTACTCAGTCTACTTTCAAGGGGGTAGGGGCACATTGGGCTGCATTTTCTCATATGCTTTTTTTTTTTTTTTTTTTTTTTTTTTTGAGACAGAGTTTCGCTCTTGTTGTCCAGGCTGGAGTGCAATGGCGTGATCTCAGCTCACTGCAACCTCCGCCTCCTGGTTTCAGGCAATTCTCCTGCCTCAGCCTCCTGAGTAGCTGGGATTACAGGCAGGCGCCACCATGCCCAGCTAATTTTTTGTATTTTTAGTAGAGACGGGGTTTCACCATGTTGACCAGGATGGTCTCAATCTCTTGACCTCGTGATCCCCCCGCTTTGGTCTCCCAAAGTGATGGGATTACAGGCGTGAGCCACCGCGCCCGGCCACGCTTTTTTTTTTGAGACATTCTCACTCTGTCGCCCAGGCTGCTGTGCAGTGACGCAGTTTCGGCTCACTGCAACCTCTGCCTCCTGGGTTCAAGCGATTCTCTTGCCTCAGCCTCCGAGTAGCTGGGACTACAGGCGTGTGCCACCATGCCTGGGTAATTTTTTTGTATTTTTAGTAGAGATGGGGTTTCACCGTTTTAGCCAGGATGGTCTCTATCTCCTGACCTCATGATCCACTCGCCTTGGCCTCTCAGAGTGCTAGGATTACAGGTGTGAGCCATGACACCCGGCCTCACATGCTTTTTAATCAACTCCACTCTGAATGAAATACATACTCCCTGCCACCTCCATCAGTTGTGTCCTCAGGGAAGTACTCAGGGATCACTACCTAATATGACCCTACAAACAGTTGCATAGAGTAGAATCTCAAGGAGCAAGTAAAGAAATAATGAAAGTCAGGTGTTACAGGATATTTTAAGGTGCTAAAGTAGAATTTTAAAATTTATTTAAGGGATGCCCTCCTCTACATTCCTGACTAGTAAAACACTTGCATGTTTATAAATTAACTAACTGTAGCCAGAGCTGTCCACAGGTTCCTGTGAACTAAACTCTTAGAAACTGGGCTTGAACTTAATTTCTACATGCATCTGCAGCATCCCAATAGGTTTAGTATAAAACAAGTTTTTACTAGTCTGACAGTGTGTGGCGATAAGATGGTGAGGCTGTGGACCACAGAACTATTTGCAGGAGCATTGCTAGATGTCTGGTGATGCCATAGTTGTACACAGGCAGAGCCTCCTTACATCAGTGTGTAAAGGTGTGCGTTCTCATTGAAGCACGGGGGATTGGTATGCAAGTACAACTGTGCTACCCCAGCAACCAAATGTGTTTTCCACACCACTATTCTGAATTCCTGTTCTAACAGAAGACTGTCCAGGAAATGGAGAATGCATTGAAAATATTACTGCATTCTCTTTTTCTCAGGCACGTGGTCACAGCGCTTAACGATTGATTTTGGTTGTCAGGAAGTAGGCCTCTGCCTCCTTCCCTGCCTTGATCTTCCTAGAATGTACCATGTACCTAAGTGAACACCTTATTGCTTCTCTAAAACCACCTGTATTCTGGAAGATTTGTGCTCGAAGAATTTAAAATTAAAAAAAAAAAAAAAACCTGTATTTTCCTGTCACTTATACCCATCCAGGAAAATATACTGCGTCATCATCAAAAACATATTTGCAAGAACCCCTTCTCAGTCTTGTGTGCGTTATTGAGCCTTTTTTGATTCATGGCTAAAATATACCCCTCCTTAAATTATAGTCAAAATGGTGGATCAAATTGCTGATTTTCTTATCCCACTGTCTAAAAAATTAAGCTTATCTCAATAGAACCTTGGAGTCTTTAAAGCACCTTAGCATATGTTATATTTGATCTTTGCAATAGTTTAATAGGACATAATCTAGGTGTCATAGTCATAAAGAGACTTGGGGCCGGGCGCGGTGGCTCAAGCCTGTAATCCCAGCACTTTGGGAGGCCGAGGCGGGTGGATCACGAGGTCAAGAGATCGAGACCATCCTGGTCAACATTGTGAAACCCCGTCTCTACTAATACAAAAAAATTAGCTGGGCATGGTGGCGCGTGCCTGTAATCCCAGCTACTCAGGAGGCTGAGGCAGGAGAATTGCCTGAACCCGGGAGGCGGAGGTTGCGGTGAGCCGAGATCGCGCCATTGCACTCCAGCCTGGGTAACGAGAGCAAAACTCCGTCTCAAAAAAAAAAAAAAAAAAAAAAGAGACTTGGGACTTGTTTCTTACTATACAATAAAGAGCTCTGCACTTAAAGGAGAGCTGAATTTAGGCCTTCTGATTTTAAATTGTTATCCTTCAAGAAACCTTATTAAAGGATTTTTAAAGTGCTCTTAGTTCTGTTGATGGTAGCGGTGGGGCCTCTTATCTTTGGGTTCTGAGCTTGTGTACTACCCCTTCTCCAGTGGTCCCACAACCTGTGCTGGTGCAGAAAGTCTGACTCAGTTCAAGAATGCTCTCTTAGTTACATATTGCCCTTCTGACCAGTTCTTGCATGTACTCGATGCCTGCTGGAGGCCTTGATTCCTTTTCATTCTCATTAATACTTTTTTTTTTTTTTACCTTTGGGAAGGCAGAATTGCGTAGTGATTATGAGTGTAGATAGTCAGATGGCCTAGATTTCTACTCTGTCTCATAGCAGCTGTGTGTGTCCAACATACAAGCAAGTAACAATCTGTGTATGCCTCAGTAGCCTCATCTGCAAAATAGGAATAAATACCTATGTCATAAACTTGTTAAAATGGTTGAATGAGAAACCAGCAATATATGTGCACAGCAAAAATTCAAAATGTATTAGTTTGCTACTTATATTTGAATTTAAAAAGTCTAGTGAGTTGACCAATTTCATGTTCCCAAAGTATGTGGTGCTTTAGGAATAGAGCCATACTATAAGGGTGTTGGCAAAATACTTTTCCCTGGAGATCCAAAAGGAAGATTGACATACCAATAAAGAAATCTCAACCTAGCACAGTGGTTCACACCTGTAATCCCACCACTTTGGGAGGCTGAAGCAGGAGGATCCAAGAAACCAGCTGGGTGCAGTGGCTCACTCCTGTAATTCCAGTACTTTGGGAGGCCAGGGCAGGCGGATCACCTCACGTCAGGAGTTCAAGACCAGCCTGGCCAATGTAGTGAAACCCTGTCTCTACTAAAAATACAAAAATTATCCGGGCGTGGTGGCAGGTGCCTGTAATCCCAGGTACTCAGGCTGAGGCAGGAGAATCGCTTGAACCCGGGAGGCAGAGGTTTTGGTGAGCTGAGATCATGCCACTGCATTCCAGCCTGGGTGACAGAGTGAGACTCCATCTCAAAAAAAACACACAAAAATCTGTTTAACATTTTAATCAGGTGTTTGCTGAGCTTGAGCACAATTATAACACCTGTTAACTTTCCATACTATAGTTGGTAAACATTGAACTAATAACCTTCTACTAAACTCCATATAGACATTGATAGGACTTGCCAGAAGCTGTAATTTTGTCCCATATCCCTTCAAACACCCATGAATCTATCCTTCCTAGAAAATGAACCCAATTGTCTTTAGGCAAAAATGTCCCGTTCTTGTAAAGTACTCCAGATTTGCCACCAGGTGGTGCTGCTGTTACATAAAATGAAAAGGTATTGTCTTTTTTGTTTTGGTGGGTGGGGTGGGGAGAAGACAGTGTCTTGCTCTGTTTCCCAGGTTGGAGTGCAGTGGTGTGATCTTGGCTCACTACAACCCCCGTCTCCCAGGTTCCAGTGATTCTCATGCCTCAGTCTCCCGAGTAGCTGGGACTACAGGCACCACACCCAGCTAATTTTTTGTATTTTTCATAGAGATAGAGTTTTGCCATGTTGGCCAGGCTGGTCTTGAACTCTTGACCTCAAGTGATCCGCCTACCTTGGCCTCCCAAACTGCTGGGATTACAGGCATGAGCCACCGTGCCCAGCTAAAGTCTGTTATCTAAGTATTGGGATATTTTCATATCGAAGTGAAAGGTGGTCAAAGCTTTTGATGAGAGTCACATCAGAAGTCAGCTTACCATTCACTAAAGGTGTTTGGAGGATTTTTTCAGTTTCTTTGGCTTTAATTTTTGAGACAGAGTCTGATACTGATGCCCAGAGTGGAGTGGAGTGGAGTGGAGTGGAGTGGAGCAATCTCAGCTCACTGTAATCTTTGCCTCACAGGATTCAGGCGATTCTATTTTTTTTTTTTTTAAGAGGTGGGGTCTCGCTCTGTTACCCAGGCTGGAGTGCAGTGGCTGTTCACAGGTGCGATCCCACTACTGATCAGCATGAAAGTTTTTGACCTGCTCCGTTTTGGACCTGGGCCGATTCACCCTTACTTAGGCAACCTGGTGGTCCCCTGCTCCCGGGAGGTAACCATATTGATGCCGAACTTAGTGTGGACACCCAATTGGCATAGTGCACTACAGCCCAGAACTCCTGGGCTCAAGTGCTCCTCCCACCTCAGCCTCCTGGGTAGCTGGGACTACAGGCACACGCCACTGCGCCTGGTCAGGCGATTCTTCTACTTCAGCCTCCTGAGTAGCTGGGATTACTGGGGCCTGCCACCATGCCTGGCTAATTTGTGTATTTTTAGTAGAGACTGGGTTTCACTGTGTTTGCCAGGTTGGTCTCAAACTCCTGACCTCAAGTGATTCAACCGCCTCAGCCTCCTAAAGTGCTGGGATTATAGGCCTGAGCCACCACACCTGGCCCCTTTGGCTTTATTTTTAAAGGGAGACCCTTTGAACCTTGATAACCAAGGAGGTAAACTTGAAGCTCGTATCATTACCAAAGAAAAAGTAAAATCTTAAATTCCATAGGCTTTTTTTTTTTAGAAACATAGTAGGAAATAGACTACCCTAGGCTGGGCACAGTGACTCATGCCTGTAATCCCAACACTTTGAGAAGCCAAGGTGGGAGGATCACTTAAGCCCAGGAAGTAAAGGCTTCAGTGAGCTGTGATCTTTCTGCTGCACTCCAGCCTGGGCGACAGAGTGGGACCCTGTCTCAAAAGAAGATAAAAAAGAGACTGGGCGTGGTGGCTCACACCTGTAATCCCAGCACTTTGGGAGGCCGAGGCGATAGGATCATGAGGTCAAGATATCAAGACCATTCTGGCCAACATGGTGAAACCCTATCTCTACTAAAATTACAAAAACTGGCTGGGCACGGTGGCGCCTGCCTGTAGTCCCAGCTCAGGAGGCTGAGGCAGGAGAATTGCTTGAACCTGGGAGGCAGAGGTTACAGCAAGATGAGATAGTGCCACTGCACTCCAGATCTGGTGACAAAGAGAGACTCTATCTTAAAAAAAAATCCTTGAGAAAGGCACGTTAGCATAGTGATCAAGAGTATGGTCTTTGCAGTCTATGTCTTAGGTTCATATCATCTTTGTCTTAGTAGCTATGTGATCTTGATTACTTTTGCACATACAGTTGACCACTGGTGATCTTAAGCAACCTTATCTCGTGTACAGTATCGGTTAAAGAATACTTCCATTTATGGCATTGTTAGAGGAACAAGATAAAATGTATCTAAACCACTTAGAAAAGCACACAGTAATAAATGTTAGTTGTCAGCTGGGCATGGTGTCTCACACCTGTAATTCCAGCACTTTGGGGAGGCCAAGGCGGGCAGATCACGTAGTCAGGAGTTCAAGACCAGCCTGGCCAACATGGTAAAACCCCATCTCCACTAAAAATACAAAAATTTAGCTGGGCGTGGTGGTAGGTACCTGTAATCCCAGTGACTCGGGAGGCTGAGGCAGGAGAATCGATTGAACCCAGGAGACGAAGGCTGCAGTGAGCTGAGATTGCACCACTGCACTCCAGCCCGGGCGACAGTGCAAGACTCCGTCTTAGGGAAAAAAAAAAAATTAGTTGTCATTATATAAATCTCTTTTTCTTTTTTCTCTACAGCTTGTTTTCACTTGATATTTTAAAGACAGAAAGCTCATGGTGCAAATTGTTATTTCCAGGTGAGCACATTTTGAGATTTTAAAATTTGGCTTGAAATGATGTGGGCTATAGAGGTGTGAGATGTTTCTGGAAGAATCAGGGTCCTTAGGTGCATCTTGCACAAATCCTTGCATTCTCATCTCTAGTTCAGTGCCTAGCACTGCCCAATTTCCCAAGAATTTATGTCCAACAAAGAGGTCCTTTGGACCTTGAATGGTGGTGTAGGACACTATTCATCCTTCACCCCTCAAAAATATTGTAACCGCCAGCCCTTTGCTTGCAGTGCGAGGGCTGGAGGCCTGGCAGAATGGGTGCTGATGGAGCTACAGGGGGAGATCGAGGCTCGCTACAGCACTGGATTAGCTGGAAACCTCCTGGGAGACCTACATTACACCACTGAGGTGAGGGGGCTTTTCTTTCCCTGCCTAATGCCTCAGGAAAGCAAGCTACACCAAGGTGGTGCTCCCAGGACCCAGAGTGAGGACTGCCTCAGGTTTGTTATTCAGGGTCTAGCTAATCTGCGATGCTCTCTGCTTGTTCTCCCCCTACCTCTACAGTAGCAGGGAAATTTAATTTTGGGGAATCTGGAAAGCTCACATTTCTGAAAGTGGAAATACTCTTATGTGGGGCTAGAAAGAGTAAAAAGAGCACATGGGTGGGTGGTCCAGTGTGGCTGCTCAACAATGGCAGAGCTAGACCAGGGAGTGGAGGTGCCAGCATAGCCTGCCAAGAGCAGCTTTAGGAGGCACCTGAGTGTTATGGCCTTGCCCTGAACCTCAGGAATCTTGTTCTTGTTCTGCCAAAGGGAATCCCTGTGCTGATCGTGGGGCATCATATCCTGTATGGGAAAATCATCCACCTGGAGAAACCTTTTGCAGTCCTTGTCAAACACACTCCTGGGGATCGGGACTGTGATGAGCTTCGCCGTGAGACTGGCACCCAGTATCTGGTGACAGCACTCATCAAAAACAAGATCCTTTTCAAAATCCGTCCCAAGCCCATTATCACCAACGTCCCCAAGAAAGTATGAAAGAACCTCGGATTTTCCCTAGAGAGCGGCCAACTCCTTGGACTCGTGCTCCACTGCCACCTCGAGGACGGCTCAACGGTTCCCTGGGACCACAGGGAGGTCCTGTTCTGAACACAGGCCACCCACTGGGTGTGAACTCAGATCCCTTCCTTATGGCAGCCGGTTCTCTTGGTGGAAATCTGGCCCCATTTCCAAGGAACCCGTCTCCTTTTCCAGCTTCATCGGGCTCATTGGCTTCAAATCCAGCACCTTTCCCAGCTGGTACTCGTGACCCAAGCATGGCTTCTTTTCCAAGAGGGATGAATCCCACTGGCACAGGTGCAGTTTCTTTCCCAAGGCCTGCTGGCCTCTTGGGGCCAGCCCCGGGCCCAGGCCCTGTGGTAAACCCTAGGACAGGGGGTCTTCCAGGCCCAGGGCCTCTGTCTAACCCCAGGTTAGGGGGTCTCCCAGGATCAGGTCCTATGTCCAATCCAAGAGCAGGTGGTCTCCTGGGAGCAGGTCCTGACCCCAGAAGTGGTGGTCCCATGGGCCCCGGATCTGGACCTAACCTGAGAGCAGGTGTTGTGTTGAGCTCTGGGAATGGTCCTCCCAATCCTAGGCCAGTTGGCCTGGGCCCAGGATCAAACCCCAATCTGAGATCAGGCTTTTTAGGGTCAAACCCTGCCCCCAGGTCAGGTGTGTTTACAGGCCCAGGCCTTGGGCCCAACCCAAGACCAAGTGGCCTGGGCCCAAGCCCTAATATAGATGCCAGAGCAGGTGGCCTCTTGGGCACAGGATCTGGTCTTAACTTAAGAATGGCTGGACCTCAAGGCCTCGATCTTGCCCCCATTCTCAGAGCAGCAGGTCTTTTAGGAGCAAATTCAGCTTCTTTCTCACAGGCTTCTGGAAACATGGGCCCAAGCCCATCCTCCATGGCAAGAGTACCTGCCCCCATGGGCCCAAACTCAGGTCCTGGCTCTCGGGGAATTGGCCTTACAGGGCCACACCCATCTCCCATGTCAAGGGCTCCTGTCCCCATAGGCCCTAATTCGGCTCATTTCTCAAGGCCAAGTGGCCCCATGGGGGTAAATGCCAATCCGTTTCCCAGGGGAGTGGGTTCATCTGCCTTCCCTCAATCTTCTGGCCCATTGGCATCAAACCCAGCTACCTTCCAAAGGTCTGCTGGCCTCCAGGGCTCAAATCCAACAGTTTTCCCAAGAGCCTCTGGGCCACTTGGCCCCAACCCAGCTAACTTCCCAAGGGCCGCTGGCCTGCAGGGTCCAAGTCCAGCTACCTTCCCAAGGTCTACTGGCCCATTAGGCTCTGGTCAAGTTGCTTTCCCCAGGTCAGCTGCTGGGCACCTGGGCTCTTCTCCAGCAGGCCCTGTGGGTATCAACCCAGCTCCTTTTGCAAGGCCAACTGGGACCCTGGGTCTCAACCCAGCTTCCTTTCCAAGGATGAATGGCCCTGCAGGCAAGAGTTTGGTCCCATTTCCCAGAGTGGGGAGCCTCCCTGGCACAAACCCAGCTGCTTTCCCGAGACCAGGGGGTCCAATGGCTGCAATATACCCAAATGGAATGTTACCCCCTTAAACACCATTTTCCCTCCAGGACCACCTTGGTTTCTAGGCACTGTGGTTCTTGGCAGGGGCTGTCTCTTAGGTAAAAGGGTAGTTGTGGAGCTACAGTCTGAAGAACATAGCTGGGGCTCAAGTTCAAATGAGCCATCTTTTTCTTCTGCGTTTTTCTTGACTGAAGGTGAGATGTTATTTGTGGCATGTGAACTGTGGCAGGTGGGAATAATCCTGGCCTTGAGAAAAAGGATCTCCAGCTCCCAGAAGCCTGCTGTGCTTTCGTCCCGCAGCTTTCTGCCCATTGTTTCTTACTAGTTTCTTGAATTGTTCTTGTGGACTTTTCCTCAGGGATACATTGGCCTGCAGGTCCCAGTTCACATGTAGTCCCCTGCTCACCATTGGAGAATCAGCTCACTGCTCTCTAGAAATGTGGTGTTGGTGAACAGATCATGCTTCTATAGCTCTGACCTGGGCAGCTTGGACCTGGTCATCCTCTACTGCCATACCTTTCCCTGGGGGCTTGAACACAGAACAGGGAGATGGACAACCACTTCAAAGACACACCGAATGCAGTTTCTGCTTGACTGACTGGGCCTGCACCTCTCTTTTCCTGGGACTTAGAGGTGGCCAGATTTAAGGCTCTGCTCATCCAACTCCCTCCTTACTGGTACTCCCAATCAAAGAACCTCAAAAATTTAAACTGATGTGGATGGGAATATGGGAATTGGGGTGGGGGTGGGGGAATGAAGGGAATAAATCACTGTGCTTTGTTCAGCCTGATGTGAAAGGATGGTTGGTGGTTTTCTTGCATTGTATCTTTTCTTACTGTTTCTTTAATAAATGGGATGAGAGGGCTGCTGGTGTCACTCTTATTACCTGTTTGATTGACGATAGGGAAGGAAGTTTACTCTGCTTTTGTTCTAGCGTGGCCAGAGTCTTTTATATCTTGTCAGCTAAAACACTTTTGCTCCAAGAGGAAACAAGCTTTGGTTTTTGGCCTTAGCAAGGGCTCATTCATCTGCCAGTTATTTCACCAAAGACCCTCTACACTGAAAGTGAAGCCCCCATGAGTATACAGTTACCAGAATGGACATGTTGCCCAGTCTTGAGTCCCTCCAACAAAACTCTATTTTAAGAAGTCCCTCTTTTGAAACTGGAATAAAGAGCTAGGCTTTCATTAAGTACAAAGTAGTAGTTCAGAGATAACCAGCATATGTGAGAATCTTTATTTTGACAAATAAGTGCAGTATAAAAAACTTGATCTGAAAAGTTAAAAAAAAAAAAAACAGGTAAAAATAAATATGTTTACAAATTATTGTAAAAACAATACAAAAGAGGATTAGAATTCTCAGTGAGGAAAAACCAAAATGCGTCCAATTGTATAAAGGCTCTTCCCTTGCCAGAAACGGGAATAAAGCTGAAGACCCAGTTTGGTTTTGCTGCTGAAAAATACACAAAATAACTTAGAAAAACCAATCGAGGTCAAACGTTGTGAGCCCACTACTTGTACCTGCCTATTTTTGATTTGAGGAAAGTTGACCAGAGTGCAAGGCAGAGCTGATGGTAGGACAGCCAGGAGAGCCTGTCATCGTACATTAATCTTCAAGTAAATGCTGAAGAAAAGCCCTTAGTGAACTTGGTTGACCGGATTTCCTCCATTCTAATGCTCAAAATAGTTTACTTCTTGGCCAGCAGAACGATTGCCTGGAGCAGCTGCCTTAGCAAATGCTTGCTGCCTTCCAGCTTTCATGGGTTGGGTCCTATGTCAACCACCAGTCTTAGCAGAAACTCAAAGTCTGTGTGATGTGGCAACTGTTGGCTACACCTGGAAAACCCTTGAGTTCATGGGAGATGAAGGAAAGCACCAGAGTTTGCCCATCTGTGGCTCAGAGCACACTTTGCGTCTTTGTAGGAAGCACCTCGGTACACTAGAGGCTTGCCCTCTCTGCTGCTGTCCATGTTAGTGCTGGTTCTGCACGGGCTAGCTGGCCCCTCAGCAATGACATTTGGAGGGCAAGCAAGCAACCTCTAAGGATCCCAGGTTTTAAACTTAAAAGCTGAGAACAGCATGGATTGCAAGTCACTGGAATGTGGCTTCCCCTCATTCCCCAAAAGCAGCAGAGGGAAAACAGCCTTAGAAGACGTGAGAGAGAAAGCAAGAACCTTAGGATGCAGGAACCAATTCCATCTCCCAGTTTGGTTTCTGGAAAGAAGCAAGCAATGCAGTGACTGTCACAACTTGGCTCTAAGAATTTCCTGGAGAAGCCACTGAGGAGAATGGATGGTCTTAAAGATGATAACCATTTTGGATTTGAGAATTCACTTTGGGAACACTGAAAAGCTTTCCATTGGAGATGATTGTCAAGAACAGTAGCCTGAACGTCACACATGCTAACCCGACTGCCAAGGAATCTGTCCAAGGAGCTACAAGATTGTAGCCAATTTGATCAGAGGCTCCTCATAGTTCCCATATGTTCCGAGAACAGGCTTGCCTCCTGTGGAGGGTTCTATAAGAGCCTGGGCTCTGCCCCAGTTGCTACCTTGAAAAACTTACCCATGATGATAACAGTAGAAGAGGTGACTGCTGTTACACCTCAAAAACTGTGCCTTTGAAGAAAGTGAAGTGAGTGTTTTAGCCTCAGATCAGAGCTGAATTTGAGAGGAATTCAGAGTATACAGGTTAAAATACCAAGACTTCACTTCTTTTCTGAACATGTTGGGGCTTAATCTTTTTATCTCCCCAGCAGAGATCACTGAAGCTTAAGAGCCCATCTAGACGTCTGAGCAATTTTCAGGTGGAACACCCAAGGCCTCCATATAGCTTATGGCCTCCTTTAGCACCACCACAATCTCTTTGTTCCTCCTGGCAAACTTTCCTTTTCAGTGTACACTTTTAAAAGCAGTTCAGTGCTAACTCCCTGCTGGTTTGGTTCATCCCTGGAATGTTGATGTGGAGTGGAGTATCTCACATAAAGCACCATTCCTAGACCCTGTTTTCTGATGTCCAAAGATCAGGCTTCTGGGCCTTGTATCTCAGGCACAATCTTATTGCATTGATGACTACTTAGGGGTGGGGTAGGGGTAACATACACTAACCAGCCCAGCTTGCTCAGTAGAAATTCTCCTGCCACCTCTGGTTGTGTTCAGATAGGCTGGGAGAACCTCTTTCCACAGGTTGCCATCATTCAGGTACCTATCACAAGCTGCCACTAAATGGGACTTACTTGGCTTAGCACACTTCTGAGTGCCCTCTGGAGCCCAGGGGGAGGCTACTGCCTATGTGCAGATGCAAGCAGACAGGTAGCCTGGAAACAGAAGCTGCTCCTGCCCTGCACCTGGGGATCAGTGCTGCCTCCTCTAAGCAGAGCTTCCAGGCCACACGTCACCATTCTTTGCATTTTAGATTTGTCCTTTGGACCATTAAGAGACTAAAACACAGCACTCCCTCCTCCCTCCCACCCCATCTTTTCTTCTGTTCCCCTTCCCTCCCTTACCCATTGCACTTTACCCGCTCTGCTTGGGGGTCATGTCACACCTCAGCAAAAGCCAAGCTATACTGCTCTGGCTTCTTCCCACATCGCCGGGCAATGATGGCCAGATACAGCATGAGGAGGGCCACCCAGTAGCAGCCATACAGGATGGCTCCAGAGACAAGAAAGGCTAGCTCCGTCTCACTGAACAGGTCCTGGCAATAAGCTGTGTAGGCCAGCCCTCCCAGGAGAACTGCCACCCAGATGGACACAGGGATGAGGCCAATGAAGTTCACCACGATGGTTTTTCGGCCAGAGGTGCCCCAGCCAGACTTGTTGATGGTAGCAATGGCAAAGATCTTGGCTGGCAGAAGGCTGGACATATAGAGGAGGGAGTAGAGGGACATAAAGATCATCTCTGCATTGCCCCGAAGGAAGCAGGCGTAGGTGGCCTTGATGATGCCCACCAGCTGCACCGTCAGCAGGAAGAGGAGAATGTTCCAGATGCGGCCACGGTAGAAAAGCTGTATGACGGTGGCAATGAGGAAGAAGGGGAAGAAACCCGTGACCACTGACTCGTAGGTCATCCAGAGGTGATGCTTATGGAACCACAGAGAGTTGTAGAGCCACTCCCGGAAGTAAGACTTGCTCCAGCGGGTTTGCTGGTTGAGCCACCGGAGGTATTTAGTGGGGGTCTCTGTGAGGCATTTGGAGCGTGCGGTATACTTAGTTCGGTAGCCAAGGCTCAGGACTCGGTTGGTGAGGTGCCGGTCATCCCCGAAGCTGCACTTGCTGCCTAGGAACTTCTGATGGTACCAGTCCTCCAGGAACTGCTGGAGCAGACTGTTGCGGTACATGCCCAAGGGCCCGCTAATACACTGCACGCAACCAAAGTAGGACTGGCAGGCCCGCTCTACGTTGAAGGCCATCCAGTACCGCACGCTGCTCAGGAAGGAAATCCACGAGTCGTACTTGTTCAGGATCTGCAAGGGAATAGAGACGCTGGGCCTCCCCACCTAACGACCTACACCTGGAGGACACAGACACCAGAGACCACGAGGCCTCCTTACCATGGCTTCTCTGGCCCATTGCTCAGATTCCTGGCCATGGTTCCTCCGGAGCTGGGAAACCTGAGGCTCAGAGGAGCCAACCACACGCAGTCACTGTCCCCAGCACCAGCTCTACCTCCCTATTGTGCCATCCCATCTGCAGAGATTTTCCCTGCTAAGTGGCTCTAACAGTCAAAACCACCTTCAATCTCAAGAGGCAGCCTGTGGTGGTGGCAGAGAAGGGGGCTTGGGAAGAAGCCAATATACCACCTCCCACCTGTCCTAAGCTTTCTGTGGTTGGAAAGTTCCAGGGAGACCTGGGATGCTACTTGAGTATCTGGCAGATTGGGCCCCTTATTTTTACCGTATTGCCCCGAGGTCTTCAGCTCGTTCCCTAAGAGCAAGGGCTCCTCAAAGATCTGGCTTTGGAGCTACTTGCTGCACCACCAGCCAAAAAGGAAGTGCCCTCTAGGATCTAAGGCCTCAAAGTACTGTGCCCCTCCTGCAGTATAGACTCTTCTCCATAACTGTTAAGTGACTTCCCTTCATGTGGAAGAAGAGCAAGAAAGGGGTTGGCAGCAAGGGAGGCGCACACTCTTTGGTGTCAGTGAAAATTGCCAGCAAGGAAACTCCCCTCAAGTACTAGGAAGTCAAGACACCCATTTCCCAGGCATATCCAATTGTATTAGGAAGAAATCCAGACCCCTCCCCCCAGATATCCCTGGTGACATCTTACTTGGACATCTCCCCCGACTCCCCCTACTTGGGGATCCTCCTCCAGGACTCGAAGCATCTCGATGGTGCAGGCTGGATCCAGCACGGTGTCAGAGTCGCACACCTGCAGAGGGAGTGTGCCGTCAGCCCATTCTGACGTCAGGCCTGCACATCCCGCCCCCATCCCTGCTCACTGCCTGAGACATAACCCCCTCTCACATGACTCACTTCCAGCCACTAGCTAAGAGATCTGTGCTACCAGAAGGTGCCAAAGGAAAAACGAAAGGTAGGAAAAGAAGAGTTCAGCTATCAGGCTTGACAGCTACTAGGCTGAGAGGGAGAAACCCTGAAGATGGTAGGTGTCAGGCCTGGAAAGGGAAACATGCTTAGCACCGTACCCGTTTTTAGCCCCGTTTTTACCCGTTTTTAGTGCCACAGAATTGGCCTCAAAATATTTCTCTGGGGTCCTTGGGCAGGAGGGGAACATGTCACTGTGTTGAATGAACTCAGATGATAGGCACAGTAGGGTAGGCCAGGGCAAACAGACTATGTACAGCCTAAGCTGACCCCACAGGGTTAACCACAGGGTCCCCGCGTCAGCCTGTGGTCCTTTGGACAACCTGCAGCCCAGTGGTGGTTACCAGTCTACCTACTCGCAGGCACCTCCATGACACCAGTAACAAGGCTGCCAGTCTCTGCACCCTCAACAGACTCCCTTGGCCAAACCTCTCAGAACAGAGCAAGCTGCTTTGAATAGGCATGAATGCTCCAGCAGCTGCCTCCAGGCAAACCACAGGGCCAACTGGGCCCAGCTATTGGGAGGCTTATGGCCTGATTCTAACAGGTGGTCCCATTATGAGTTGAACGTGGGCTATCAATGCTTGCCCTAACGGCTGACTCGTTAGTTGTTTTCTAAAAAAATTACCAAAGTGTTATGAAGAATCCAGTAAGCACTGGGCAGGAGAACTGATTTACAGACCTGATTCGCTCTGTGGTCACCATTAGGAGAGCAACAAACAGATCCACAGATAGACGAAAACCCTGTTCTGCAGAAGCCAAAAATCCTTGTTTAAAATTGCTGAATAAGATCCCGGCTGGAAGGAGGCTGCCTCTGACACAACCCCACCCAGCTTTCTCTATGTTGGAAGACAGGGTGGCCACAGACAAGCAGTAGAAGGCTAAAGGGGAATCAGAACAGCCTTAGCACCAGGCTGGGTCCCTCACATGTGCTTCTTCCCACCTCCCTACCAGACACATCCTTACATCCTGGTCCATGCCTGGGAAGGGCCCGGGAAGCCTCAGGCCAGACTCCAGAGTCTCCTCCACTTACAGGCCAAGACTCCCGGCACTGCTGCTGCTACTAGTCTCACTGCTCCTCCCTCCTCTCCCCTAGCCCATTCATTATATGCTGCTTTGCTTCCTTCAGTCCAGGGAGGGCTTTCTAACTGAGCAAGGTTAGGGGAGGAAGAGGTCTGTGCTGCCTGGGTTTCCCCACTGGCTGGGGCAGAGTTCTGCCTCGAAGAGAGAGATACCCACTGCAGCAGGCGGTGAGAAGACAGGCTGAAATCCAGCAAGCGCGTATGGTTCTGGCCCAGGGCTGCCTTATGCAGTGATCCCAGGGCTGTAAAGAGATAGCTCAGGTGTGTGAGCCTGTTTGCTGATCCACCAGAACCCAGACCGCCAGGAAAGGGAGATGGTGGGGCCAGGGGTGAGATCTTGTGCTTGTAGGGAATTGGTGACAAAGTCACTGTGGCTTGAGCCTGTGCCAGGGCTCAGGGGCTCTTCCCTAAGCATTTGGGTCCCCAGGAAAGTTCCACAAGGTCTCATGACCCTAAGTGAACTACAGTCAAATAGCCTGCTAGGCTCTCCTCACTCCCTCCATGGCTGAGGAGGTCCTGGGCCTAGGAAGCCAGAAGATAAAAAACATCAACCCTTATGCAAAAACAGCTATCAAAAGCCAGACATGCAATCTCAGTGAGCTAATTTTAGGTGGGTACACTAGAGAAAAATAGTATTAGAGGACTCAAAATGCTATCAGCAGACTGAATTGGTACACAGGTGGGCTGGCAGGGCAGCCACTGCGCCTTCAAGCACTGACCAAGTGATAGGCAGCACCCTGCTCTGGCAGGCGTGGAGAAGGACAGTCAGATAACAGTCGGGAAGAGAGGCAGCGTGGATGCTATCAAGAATCGTGGCCTAGGCTGGGCGTGGCAGCTCACGCCTGTAATCCCAGCACTTTGGGAGGCTGAGGCGGGCGGATCACCTGAGGTCAGGAGTTCAAGAGCAGCCTGACAAATGTAGTAAAACCCCATCTCTACTAAAAATACAAAAATTAGCCAAGTGTCGTGGCGCACACGTGTGATCCCAGCTACTCTACTCGGGAGGCTGAGGCAGGAGAATTGCTTAAACTTGGAAGGCAGAGGTTGCAGTGAGCCAAGATGGTGCCACTGCACTACAGCCTGGGCAACAGAGTGAGACTCCATCTCCAAAAACGAAACAAAAAAAAGAATCCTGGCCTACAGGGTCCTAGGTTTTGGTTTCTACTTTGTACCAAAATGTGTGGACTTTCATCTTTTCAACTCTTGAGGTTTTTTCATTTGAAGACGGAAACCATGTCAACCTAATACAATTTCCAAGCTTATGTCAGTGACTGCTTTGACCAAAGCTGGGCAGGGTTTAATCAGGGTCCTGGCCCTGCCAATGCTGCTACAAAATGAAGCTAGTCATTCGCACCTGTGTTTCTCACCTCCCAGCCACGACTTTGACCCTAGGAAGAATGGGACTTTTTGGCCATTACTAGAATATTTTGAGTATTTCTGAGGATGGTTTCTTTTGCTCTTCACCATGCTTTCTTGTGAAGAGATTCAGCCCCACGTTGCCAGTGCTGAGGCAGTGCTGCACCACAGTAAAAGACTTGAGATAGACTTGAGACAGACGGCCTGGGTGCAAATCCTGGCTCCACACCATACTAGCAGTGGGACATTAGGCAAGTTACTTAGCTTCTCTGTGTTTTGCTTTCACCTTCTATGAGTGGAGATAATGCTACTTATTCCCTGGGAGTGTTATGAGGATTAAAAGAACTAAAGCGGAGGTGGGCGTGGTGGCTTATGCCTGTAATCCCAGCACTTTGGGAGGCTGAGGTGGGTGGATCGCCTCAGGTCACAAGTTCGAGAACAGCCTGGGCAACATAGTGAAACCCTGTCTCTACTAAAAATACAAAAAATTAGCTGGGCCTGGTTGCAGGCGCCTATAATCTCAGCTACTAGGGAGGCTGAGGCAGGAGAATTGCTTGAACCCAGGAGGCAGAGGTTGCAGTGAGCCGAGATCACGCCACTGCACTCCAGCCTGGGGAACAAGAGCGAAACTCCATCTCAAAAAAAAAAAAAAAAGAGAAGTAACATGGAGCTGGGTGTAGTGGCATTCGCCTGCAGTTGCGGCTACTAGAGAGGATGAGGTGAGAGGATTGCCCAAGGCTGGGAGAGTTCAAGGCTATAGTGCATATTGATCATGCCTTTAAACAGCCATTGTACTCCAGCCTGGGCAACACAGGGAGACCCTCTCTCTTTTAAAATAAATAAATAAGTCTGGATGTGGTGGCTTACACCTGTAATCCCAGCACTTTGGGAGGCCGAGGTGAGCAGATCACAATGTCAGGAATTTGAGACCAGCCTGGCCAATATGGTGAAACTCTATCTCTACTGAAGATACAAAAAAATTAGCTGCATGTGGCAGTGTATACCTGTAATCCCAGCTACTTGGGAGGCTCAGGCAGGAGAACTGCTTGAACCCAGGAGGCAGAGGTTGCAGTGAGCTGAGATTGCGCCACTGCACTCCAGCCTGGGCAACAGAGTGAGACTGTCTCAAAAATAAATAAGTACCTACCACTGTGCTGTACACCCATTTGCTATTATTGTTACTGGGACAGCAGTTAAAGATCTGCCCCAAATCAGAGCTGCGTAACGGCAAACAGGGATTCCACCCAGGTCTTTTGGACACCAGACCACTGTTCAGAACCATTATGCCTTGTTGCCTTAAGTGTAGAGGTGTGTGCATAACCCAAGGGACCTAGACCAGACCTCAGATTCCTGGAGGAGAGTTTGCCTGGCTGGCCAGCCACATCCCCATGTATACAGCCTCCTAGGGAGGCACCCTTACCTGGATGTAGTCCACTGAATCGCCGAGGGCCTTGAATGCCGTGTACATGACCTCGCGCTTGCCTCCCCACTTCTGCATGATGCACGAGAAGGTGCTGGCCCGTACCACGTCCCGCACGCGGTCCATGCCCTCCCGCAGGCTGGCCTCCGTCTCACCCTCGCCCGCCTCATGGTAGTTGCTGCGCCACACAAAGAAGCCGGCTTGCTCGGTGCCACCCAGCACCTCATGGAAGATGTCCAGCATGTAGGCGTCCTCCTGGCGGTTGCCGTCCACCACCATGACCACCTTGAGGTCAGGGAAGGAGATGCGCTGGGCTGAGCGCAGGCACTTGCGCAGGTAGTCAGGGTCCTCCTGGTATGCGGCGATGCACAGTGCCACCGAGCCCCGCCGCGGGGAGGGCAGCTTCAGGGCCTGGCCAGCCCGCCTCATGCGCCGGTGCTCCAGGAAGGCAAACAGGCTCTGAATGAGCAGGTGCAGGCCCAGGATGGCACCGTACAGGCCGAAGGACAAGTAGTGCTTTTCCGTGTGGATGAACTGGTAGCCTGTCACATAGGCTGCCAGGATGCCACCCAGCACTGCCAGGGCAAACAGGCTAGTGCCCACCACACGCAGGGCTGTCGTCAGCTGCACCGGCATCTGGCAGGAGAAGGCAGGAGATGGAGGGTCAGGAAGGAGGTAGCATTTTCAGTCCGTGGGAGCATCGGCATTCTCTATTACTAGTGGGAATGACCTACTAATCAAAACCATTACCGCTTACTGAGCATGACTAAGACTTGGTAGACTCAGGAGCCGGACTACTGCAGTTCAGATCCCAGCTCTGCCACTTGCTGTCTGTGCCTCCTTAGTCACGTCAACTGTAAAATGTGGGTTGCAGGACTAACCTCACGGCATCTTTGAGGGTTAAATGGGCAACACATACAAAGCCCTTAGAGTAGCACTGATTATTGTCTGACAAGCCAGGGCTCAGAGGGTTACGTGATACCTGGCTGGTGGGTGGCAGCAGTGGGCTCTACCTGGCCCAAAGTGCTGAAGAGGTAAGCTTCAGGGGGTCAAGCCTGAGGCACTCTGGGCACCTGAGGGCCAGGGAGGCAGCCAGTGCCCTAAGAGCTTCCTCCGGCCCTGCACCCACTCCTAGAGAGGATATTCACCGGTAAAGCGCAGCCACCAATAAGAATCAAGAAGAAAGTGCAGTAGGAAAAGAAACAGCAAACAAAGGGGCATGGGGTTGTGGGGGTGGGGGAAGCAGTAGCTTCCCTTTCTCAAGACAGTATTAGTCAGAGAGAGAAACTTTCCCTGTGTCCTCCGCTTTCTCACCTTCTACTTGCGAGGCAGGAAAGAAAGGGAAAGCAGTGGGAGAAGCAGAGCAGGAAATGCGGGCTGGGGAGTGGACAGCCTCCTGGAGCCCAGCGCTAAAGAGCGCACAGGGAGCAGCAGGCACCACTGCAGCAGCCTCCACGGTGGCTGCCTGGGCGCCCCATCCGCTTGGTCCTAGTGCCCGTGCAGCATGCATCTCTGTGCTTGTCCCCCTGCCCAGCCACTCCTGGAAACAATGCCCAGCTTCCATCTTCAACTAAGTCAGGGCCCCTAACATCTGCCCTGTTGCAAACAGCCTTATTTTATGAGAGCCCAGGATGCGGCACCAGAGAACTGGGTTTAAGACAGTGCTTGTAGGCCGGGTGCGGTGGCTCAAGCCTGTAATCCCAGCACTTTGGGAGGCCGAGGCGGGTGGATCACGAGGTCAAGAGATCGAGACTATCCTGGTCAACATGGTGAAACCCCATCTCTACTAAAAATACAAAAAATTAGCTGGGCATAGTGGCGCGTGCCTGTAATCCCAGCTATTCAGGAGGCTGAGGCAGGAGAATTGCCTGAACCCAGGAGGTGGAGGTTACGGTGAGCCGAGATCGCGCCATTGCTCCCCAGCCTGGGTAACAAGAGCGAAACTCCGTCTCAAAAAAAAAAAAAAAAAAAAACAGTGTTTGTGCTTCCTGGCTGTCTGACCTTGCCCCCAGTTCTCTGAGACTTGGTCTCCCCATAGCACAATGGTAGTTCTACTGGATTCTTCTTTCATGTCTCAGGTAAATCATTTCCTGAAAAATGGGAACATGGCCCTGATGAGCTACCCTAATGGTGAGGCTGACTGTGGTTTCCTCCAGAGCAGGTGGGGAGAGGGATGTGAGGGAGGGAAAAGAAAAGGTGACAAGGATGGCTGCCCACCCTCCCATTCTGACCCACCTCATCCCCTCTCTGCCACCTGCCTGATCTAGAGAACCCCATGTTCACTCAGTTCTACAGACATGATGCCTTGCTTCCAAGCTTGCTCCAACTCTAGGTATGGAGCCCCCAAAGCACATACTTTCCTGTCGGGACGCCTCTCACATAGAAGGGGCGAGGAACACACAATCACTGCCTAAGTCTACCTGAGACTCAGGCACCAGCAGCCTTCCAGCAGCTTTGGCCAGGAAAGAGCTGTTGGCAGCCTTGCCTTTCCGGGAAGCGCAGCCTCTGGGCGCTCTGCCCCACCGTCCTGAGAGTCCGCCGGGTGCTTCCCTCGTAGGACTCTCAGCCCTCCTTGTTCCCACTCTTCTGCTCGCGTCTGTGGCCCAGGAGTCCCCAGGCCTGCATCTGCAGCCCAGGAGCGCCCCCATTTCCCTCCGGAGCTTACATGCTGAAGGGGTGAGGCAGCCCCCTGCCTGCCTGCGCTCTGGGTAGGGGAAGAGGGCGCCAAGGCCAGCCTGGCAATCTGGGCGCTGGCGCCCCGCCTCGGTGCAGTGCCGAAGGCGGCGCCCACCAGGTCAAAGCAGCCGCGAACGAACTCGTCCCCGCTTCTCGTCCCCACTTGAGCCTCGCCTCTTGGCAAAGGCGGCACCGGCCACACCCACGTGCCGGCTTCCCACGACTCAACCAGGAAGGAACCGAAAACCCAAGGAATCCCAGTCGGACCAGGCCCTACTCTTCTTCCAGGAATCCCAGCTACCTTGGCAAAGTGTGCCTGTAGACAAAGGAGCATCTCCGATATCGCCGGCCCTCTCCTTCCCTAGGCGGGACCCCTCCCCCTCAGGAATCAGAGGCATTACCCGGGTTACTCCCTCCACCCCCAAATAGTGGCCCCCAAAATGTCCCGCAGCCGGATACCCCACGTGCAGTCAGGCGCTGGTGCAGGCTGTGGTCAAGGTCCTCCTGCCTAGATCGGGGGCGGGGGGCTGTGTCACCCCAAGCCGGCAGAGGCCCGGGGTGATCCTACAGCCTGGACCGCCGCCTCCTCATGCCCTTAGCTCCTCCACTGGAGCCCAGCCCAGGCAAACTAACACGCACTCGGCTTTCAAGGGCACAAGGTTGGGGGCGCTCTCAAGTCCAGCTCCTTGGGACGACGCAAGGAGAACCCCCAGCCAAGGACGCACGCTTCTCCATCCAGCCTCCGAAACTTTGAGGGGCTGCTGGTGTGCAACGTCTCTCCCGCTGACAGGTGCGCCCCTCGGCACGGCCACACGCAGCGGCAGGGAAACTTGTGCGCCCAGCAGGGCTCCTCCTCTTGTGCCCAGCCACCCTCCTGGTCCCTCTGAGCCGGCCAGGGAAGGGGAGCCCAGTCCCCCGGACACGTGCTGCCGCGGCCCAGCCGACCCGCAGGAACCTGGGCGCCTGGTACCTTGGTGCCCGGACAGGTGCGAACCCCCGGGAGGTCGTGGAAGGTGCGGGGGAGGGTTACCCCAACCAGCCAGGAGCCCCGCACTGGCGTCCGCCTCCTAATTCATTCACAAAACAGGAGCCGCCGGGGAGGAAGGAGGCGAGGCTGAAGGAGGAGAGGATGCAGGAAGAAAGGGAGGAGGGGTCAGTGGGGAGGGGGCTGCGAGAACGGCCGCCGGGAAGCCTGGGGCTGCCGCCGCCCCCAGCCCGCCTCCCTGCGCCGGACGCCGCGCCTGCAGGGCTGGGAGCTGGCGGGTTGTGGGGGGCTCAGCGAGAGGCACCCTTGG
The DNA here is from genome assembly GCF_030222135.1 of Aotus nancymaae. Taxonomy (NCBI): domain Eukaryota; kingdom Metazoa; phylum Chordata; class Mammalia; order Primates; family Aotidae; genus Aotus; species Aotus nancymaae. Next base: position 23,817,919 of record NW_026988443.1, on the reverse strand, counting down.
CGTCCGGCGCGCCCCAGCCCCGCGCGCCCCTCGTAGGTGCCGGCCGGCCCGTGCTCACCGTGCCGCCGGCGGCCGCGCTCCGGAGCTCAGCAGGCCCGCGGCGGCTCCATGCCCCTCCTCCCGCTCCGCTCCGCGCCGCCGCGCGCTCCGACTGCTGGCGGCCCCGCAGAGCCGCCCTTAAGTACCCCGCGCGTGCCCGCCGGGAGAGGCGCCTCCCCCGGCCCTGGGGCCGGGAAAGTTGACCAGAGTGGGAGGGTCCCCAAGGGCGCACCCCGGACCTCGCGCGGTCCCAGGGAGCGCTACTGGCAGGCGTTCGGCGAGGACGCCCGGTCCCGCGTGGACGCGGCTCCTGCGGCTCGCAAGACTCGCAGCCCCGGCGCCCTCGCGGAAGCTGGGTTCCCCGAGTGGGGCCGAAGGCCGCGCGGCTCCGCACTCGCCCCGGGGCCAGCTGTCCAGGCGAGGCAGTCATTGGGCTCAAACCTAGAACCTGAAGCGTCATTAACTTTCCAGATACCACGCAGGGACTTCCAAAATTGTTACTCTCCCTCCCCGCCCCCACGCCCCGCTTTCTAACCGCAAAACCTACTCACCCTGCAAGGAAGGGGAGCGGAGAGCACTTACCCCGACTTCTGCACGCGAAGGGACAGTTCACTGGCTAGGGGGCTCCCTAAAACCAAAGCAGCAGAACCTTCCTGCTGGCAAGAAAGAGGCGCGGAAGAGAAGAATTATCAAATATAAAAAGGCTGGTCAAAGAAGGTGTTAACAATTGTGACAGCTTAGCTTTGAATTCCGCAGTGGGGCGCTGATGACTTTAAGGCGGTTTGCAAAAGCTGCAAATGGTTTTTCAGGAACCTTGGAGGTTCCGGTGACTTAAAGCCAAAACAAAATCCACCTCTTCTTTTTCACACCTTTATTTCCGCCATCCAAGACCTCCTAAATTCCCAACTGACCTTAACGCCAGTAGTTTCCAGGTCCCTAAAAGAGAGCGTGCTACACTCGGGTAAGGAGAGACTAAGTGAGTTGGGGTGCGGTGGGATGGGGTGAGATCGAGGAGGGGAGGGGAGTTGTTAACAGAGACAAGAAGTTAGCTGAAGGCGCTGAGTTTTTACATCTCAGAAAAACTTGAAATTATAATTAATGACTAGTTTTTAAAAAATGAGTTTACCTGTCTACCAAATACACCTGATATAATTTCTATCACTTCTTCCCAAGCTGCAACAAATTTATAGGCACCTGAGTTGTACTCTATAAACCACTCCTCTCAGAAGTTTTAGGGGCTCAGGGACTTGCCTGCCCACAGTCACTCAGTCTGGGCCACAGAGCTCACACCTCAGTTCCCAAAGGCAAGTAAAGATCCTGGGCACACCTACTCCACACAGTCCCCTCTTGCATTATAGGCCAGGCACAGTGGCTAACACCTGTAGTCCCAGCACTTTGGGAGGCTGAAGATGGAGGATTACTTGAGGCCAGGAGTTAGAGACTAGCATGGGCAACAAAGTGAGACCCCCTCCCAATCTCTATAAAAATTAAAATTGGCCGGGCGCGGTGGCTCACGCCTGTAATTCCAGCACTTTGGGAGGCCGAGGCGGGTGGATCACGAGGTCAAGAGATCGAGACCATCCTGGTCAACATGGTGAAACCCCATCTCTATTTAAAAATACAAAAAATTAGCTGGGCACGGTGGCGGGTGCCTGTAATCCCAGCTACTCAGGAGGCTGCGGCAGGAGAATTGCCTGAACCCAGGAGGCGGAGGTTGCGGTGAGCCGAGATCGCGCCATTGCACTCCAGCCTGGGTACCAAGAGCGAAACTCCGTCTCAAAAAAAAAAAAAAAAAAAAATTAAAATTAAAAAATTAACCAGGGCCAGGCACGGTGGTTCATGCCTGTAATCCCAACACTTTGGGAGGCCAAGGCAGGTGGATCATGAGGTCAAGAGTTTGAGACCAGCCTGGCCAATATGATGAAACCCTGTCTCTACTAAAAATACAAAAATTGGCCGGGCATGGTGGCTCATACCTGTAATCCAAGCACTTTAGAGGCCAAGGCAGGCGAATCACCTGAGGTCAGGAGTTCAAGACCAGCCTGACCAACATGGTGAAACCCCATCTATGGAAAAAAAAAATACAAAAATTAGCTGTGGCACGTGCCTGTAGTCCCACTTACTCAGGAGGCTGAGGCAGGAGAATCACTTGAACCTGGGAGGCAGAGGTTGCAGTGAGCCAAGATTGTACCACTGCACTCCAGCCTGGGTGACAGAGCAAGATTGCATCTTAAAAAAAAAAAAAAATTACCCAGGCCTGGTGGACTTTGCCTGTAGTCCCAGCTACTAGGGAGGCTGAGGCAGGAGAATTGCTTGAACCCAGGAGGTCAAGGCTGCAGTGAGCTATGATCGCACCGCACCACTGCACTCCAGCCTGGGTGACAGAACAAGACCTTGTCTCAAAAACAAACTCCTGGACTCAAACAGCCCTTCTGCCTCAGCCTCCCTAGTAGCTGGTCCTATAGGCATGCTATCCAGACCAGCTGAGAATGTTTTGAACTTCAGATGGGCAGAGGGGCCCTACCAAAGCCATTCCTACTTACACAAAGACAGAGAAGAAACCTTAGATTGGTGGAGGGGAGGGCTCTAGAGTCTGCCAATAAGCCGTCTTCATTCCAGAAATGGGGTTGTTAGGTGGACTGATAGGAAGTTAAGAGATTGGCTGAGGGTAAGCACTCAGTAAGTGTTAGTCACTCAACCAGAAAGCATCAGTGTTTTCCCATGATTAGGGTTCTACATGCCCATCCCTCCACAGCACTCAGTGACAACAAATTCAAGGATCAGTGTTTGAATAAAAGAAAAATTCCTGGCCAGGCACAGTGGCTCACGCCTGTAATCCCAGCACTTTGGGATGCTGAGGTAGGTAGATACCTGAGTTCAGGAGTTTGAGATCAGCCTGGTCAACATGGTGAAACCCCGTCTCTATTAAAAGCACAAAAATTGTGCCAGGGGTGGTGGCAGGCACTGCCTGAAGTCCCAGCTACTCAGGAGGTTGAGGCAGGAGAATCACTTGAACCCGGGAGGCAGAGGTTGCAGTGAGTCAAGATCATGCCACTGCACTCCAGCAGTCTCCAAAAAACAAAAAAAAAGAAAAATGCCTTGTCTATCTTGCATTATGAACCCTGGAGCCCTGGGCTACCTCCCCCACATCCAGAGAGACATCACAGACCCCTGGAGTTGCTGCAGACGATGATCTCTCTGATCCTTCCTCCTGCCCAGATTTACAATCTGTAACATTTCTTTTTTTTTAAGATGGGGTTTCACCATGTTGGTCAGGCTGGTCTTGAACTCCCGACCTCAAGTGATCCGCCCGCCTTAGCCTCTAAAGTGCTTGCATTACAGGCGTGAGCCACCAAGCCCGGCCAATCTGCAATATTTTACATCAGAGAAATCGAGGGGGGTGGAAGCAGGGGCAAAAATGAGTCCATCAGCCTGGTGGAGAGCAAATGCTCCATTTAGAGACTCATCTCCCTGTGGAGGGAGGGCCCTGTGTGGCCAGATGCTCTGTTGTCAAGAGAAGCCAGAAATCCAGATTTTGTATGTGAAATCTCCTAATTTTGTTAAGCATTGGTAATTAATTCAAATGTTGAAGGAAACACACACACACACACACACACACACACACACACACACACACACAATCCGTAGGCCAGACATAATGTGTCTGAGTCATAACCAGGCAACTGGTTACTTGTAAGTGACCTGTTTAGAAGTCCCAAGGAATGGAGCAGCCAGCTTGGAAGGGTCCCTTCTGCCCTCACTCAGCAGTAACATGACTTCTCTGGGTGCAAGTTTGTTTCCCTGGGGCTGGGCCAGGATCATCTCATGCCTAGTTAGTTTCTTAGATTCCAACTGTGTCCCAAAGTTTATTGCCTTTCTCATGCTGCCAGCTCCACAGAGTTTTCCAGGTGGTGGGGCTGGTTCAGCACAACCTCACTGGTCCATTAAAACCTCCTAAACCAACAGTGGGTCCAGACAGAACCTCATGAGAACAATAAACACCCTGCCTGTACCAATTAATTGGCTTTGCCCGCTAAACGGCCTCCCCTAGGGAGCACGTTCTCTTTTTCTGATCTGCAGGGCCAGGGACCTGGTGTTATCAGGCAGATAAGAGAGCCTTTACCTTTGTGGCAGTCTATGCCAGGGAGGATTTGCCAGTAATTAGCATCCAGTTTGCGGTGCCCTATTTGCATTCATCCCTTCACGGGGAGGTGGAGAAGGGTTTCTTTAAGGGGCTGTTACAATCAAGCTGGAGTTTATCTCTACTTACCACTGGGGATTTAGAAATAGGGCTAATTCCACACCCAATCACTTAAAAACGTGAATTCAGATGTTGCTGAATTGGCTTTTCCACAGGTTCCAGAGGATAAGTCTTCCTATTTGGCTCAGTAGTAGAAGATTCACGCTGTACTTCAACACTCATTTAACAAATGCTGAAGGCCTGCTCTGAACAGAGAACAGTGCTTTGGCACCCAGAGATCTCGGGCTGGTCCCTGCCATCTAGAAAGTTACCCATTTTGAAGACAAATACGCTTGAGAGAACAAGTGTAAACTGTACACAACAGTTTATAATCAAATGTTGATGAGAGAATCCAACGTGAAGAGTTTGAGGATTTCAGGAGAGGTCTCTGTGAGCTAGAACGGGCTCGGCAGAGTTTCATGGGGAACTTCAGCATTCTAAGTAGGAAGGATAGCTTAAGTACAAGGCCAGGTATAGGAATGGAGGACATGTGTTTAGAGGACAGCAGGAGAGGCCAGGGTGGAAGAAGAAATCTACACAAAAGAACTTCCACCAGCCTGACCAACATGATGAAACCCTGTCTCTACTAGAAATACAAAAATTAGCCAGACATGGTGGTACGTGCCTGTAATCCCAGCTACTCAGGAGGCTGAGGCACGAGAATCACTTGAACCTGGGATGCAGAGGTTGCAGTGAGCTGAGATCACGCGACTGCACTCCAGCCTGGTGACAGAGCGAGACTCTGTCTCAAAAAAAAAAAAAAAGTTGGGAGCCGGGCACAGTGGCTCACAACTGTAATCCCAGCACTTGGGGAGTCCGAGGTGGGTAGATCATGAGGTCAGGAGATTAAGACTATCCTGGCTAACACAGTGAAACCCCGTCTCTATTAAAAATACAAAATTAGCCGGGTGTGGTGGCATGTGCCTGTAGTCCCAGCTACTCGGAAGGCTGAGGCACGAGAATCACATGAACCCAGTAGATGGAGGTTGCAGTGAGCCGAGATCAAGGCACTGCACTCCAGCCTGGGTGACAGAGTGAGACTCTGCCTAAAAAAAAAAAAAAGGAACTTCCAGCAGGGCCTACTGTATAGGAAGTGCCTGGTACCCTCTCTCGCTGCTGTGAGGAGGAGGATGCTAGGGCTGAGTGGAGGACCCGGAGTGATCCAATAAGGAGTTTGGCTTGTATTCAGGAGGTTATGGAGAATTACCAAACATGTCTGAGCAAGTTAGTAGACTGCAAGTACTGTTCGGGGAAGGCTGGGCTGGCAGCATTTGGGGGTAAGAACTAGGAATGGGGTATGGGAGATCTGTTAGGAGGCAGATGGAACAATAAAAGGCCAAGGAGAAGCTTTGATGAGAAGTGTGGGTGCTGCCTTCTGGAGGTGGAGGTGAGGGCAGGCAGTAACAAGGACTAATCCTAAAATGAGTGCCTGGTGCGCCAGGACTAATCCTCCAACACTAGAGGCATAATCAAGAGAAACGGACTCTACAGTGTGGAGAGTTCAAGGGGCCTTTCTCAAAGCTTTGGTGGGTTGGAGGTAACTGAAACTGGCAGTTCCACAGAGATTTCACCTTCCAATGAAATTCCAAATCCAAACTCATGAAATGCTCAAATATCTTGCACCTGTAGGAGTCTGCCATGCAATCTCTCCGTCATCACTGGTGCCGGAAGCTGCAAAGCAACCTTGCCAGGACCCAGGTGTTCCATCATCCCCGTGTTCTGCTCAGCCATCTCCTAGCGAGTGGCTTGAGCAGGGGAGGCGGGAGGAGGGGCATCTGAGCTCTACAGGCTGCCCCCTCACCGTCTGCCCTCACGCTTCACTGCTCCTCCCTGGCATCCAGCCATGACTTCCAGCAAAGCAAAACAGAATGAAGGATGGCAGCCAAGCTACCGAGGCTGCCTCCAGTCCTCCAGACTTTATCCCCATCCACTTTCCCTGGGCTGACCACCATGAAAACCTCTTGAAACTAAGGAGGGCGAACCGAAAATGGCTCCTGAATAGTAGCAGGTTATGTTCCCCCAGCTGACCAAACAGGGCTTTCTTTTCAAGGCAGCTTTAGCTGCAATACTAGTTAATACATAATTCAAAGTGGAAAGTGTGTGCCTTGACTACAGCAAGGCAGCTACTACCAAACAAAGTTATCCTTTCATAACTTTCCCCTCTTACTGACACTGTAATCAGGACCATTTCCAGGTGCTATGTTTGAAGAAGGAGGCTTAAGGACTTTCCTATGCTGCCGTCAGAATGGTTCATTTTTAACTCCAGTCTCTCTATCCTTTAATGAAAGAATCGTTTTCATTTCAAATTAAGGGGCCTCTGCTCTGCTGGAGGCAAAGCGGTCAGCTCCTGCTAAGGGGCCAGATTCTTTTATGCTGGCTTGAAGGTCAGGATTAGGAGGGGCACACTAGACCCATAACTGAATATCACATCAGACCTGGAGATGCTTTTCTCAGAATCCTAAACAGAAAAAGCTCTTCCCAGCCATCTTTCTTTTCTCTCCCTCCCCTAGGCAAGTGTAGAAAAAAAAAGTCCAGAAGGCAATTTTCAACACTTATCTTTTTGGTGGAATATTGTGCAGCTACTAAAAAATATGTTCATGAGGACAATGCAGGAATACTCCAGACACCTATGATGCAGTGTTAAGTAATGCACAGGAGACAAAATTGTTATGTATGCATGCCTACAATGGTGGTGGTGTTTTCTTTGAAATCGTATGAATTAGGCTGGCCATGGTGGCTCAGGTCTGTAATCTCAGCACTTTGGGTGGCCGAGGTGGGCAGATCACGAGATCAGGAGATCAACACCATCCTGGCCAACATGGTGAAACCTGGTCTCTACTAAAAATACAAAAATTAGCTGGGCGTGGTGGCACAAGCCTATAGTCCCAGCTACTCTGGAGGCTGAGGCAGGAGAATCGTTTTAACCCAGAAGGAAGTTGCAGTGAACTGAGATCACGCCACTGCACTCCAGCCTGGTGACAGAGCATGACTCCTGTCTTAAAAAAAAAAAAAAAAAAAAAAAAAAAAAAAAAGGCCGGGCGCGGTGGCTCAAGCCTGTAATCCCAGCACTTTGGGAGGCCGAGGCGGGTGGATCACGAGGTCAAGAGATCGAGACCATCCTGGTCAACATGGTGAAACCCCGTCTCTACTAATACAAAAAATTAGCTGGGCACGGTGGCGCGTGCCTGTAATCCCAGCTACTCAGGAGGCTGAGGCAGGAGAATTGCCTGAACCCAGGAGGCGGAGATTGCGGTGAGCCGAGATCGCGCCATTGCGCTCCAGCCTGGGTATCAAGAGCGAAACTCCGTCTCAAAAAAAAAAAAAAAAAAAAAAAAAGAAAGAAATTAAATGAAAGTTTCCAGGAAGAAAATAAAAAAAAAAAGAAAAGAAAAAGAAATTGTATGAATTAAAGGCAGTTGAGAAGTTCACCCAAATATAAAGGTCAGGTTTGATCATTAAGATCAGGTTTAAGCCAGGTGGGGTGGCTCACACCTATAATCCCAGCACTTTGGAAGACTGAGGCAGGAGAATCACTTGAACCTGGGAGGCAGAGGTTGTGGTGAGCCAAGATCATGCCATTGTACACCAGCCTGGGCAACAAGAGTGAAACTCCATCTAAAAAAAAAAAAATCGGCTGGGTGCAGTGGCTTACGCCTTTAATCCCAGCACTTTGGGAGGCTGAGGCGGGCAGACAACCTGAGGTCAGGAGTTTGAGACCAGCCTGGCCAACATTGTGAAACCCCATCTCTACTAAAAATACAAAAAATTAGCGAGGTGTGGTGGCGGGAGTCTGTAATTCCAGCTCCCCAGGAGATTGAGGCAGGAAAATCGCTTGAACCCGGGAGGCGGAAGTTGCAGTGAGCCAAGATCACACCATTGCTCCCCAGCCTGGGCAACAAGGGCGAAACCACTTCTCAAAAAAAAAATCAGGTTTAATAATATATTAATAGGTTTGATATCATATTAAAATCAGGTGGTAGAATAATGGATTTTTTCTCTGAAATTTCTATTAATAAGGTATTTATTAATAAGGTATGTATTAAAAAGGTATTTTAGGGGCCGGGCGCGGTGGCTCACGCCTGTAATCCCAGCACTTTGGAAGGCCGAGGCAGGTGGATCACGAGATCAAGAGATCGAGACCATCCTGGTCAACATGGTGAAACCCCCGTCTCTACTAAAAATACAAAAAATGAGCTGGGCATGGTGGCGCGTGCCTATAATCCTAGCTACTCGGGAGGCTGAGGCAGGAGAATTGCCTGAACCCAGGAGGCAGAGGTTGCGGTGAGCTGGGATCGCGCCATTGCACTCCAGCCTGGGTAATGAGCGAAACTTGTCTCAAAAAGAAAAAAAAAGGTATTTTAAGGCCAGGCACAGTGGCATGTGCCCATAGTCCCAGGTACTCAGGAGGCTGAAGTGGGAGGACTGCTTAAGTCCAGGAGTTTGAGACCAGCCTGGACAACATAGAGACCCCCATGTTGTAAAAAAAACTGAAGATAGGCGGGACGCAGTGACTTACGCCTGTAATTGTAGCACTTTGGGAGGCCGCGGCGGGCGGATCACAAGGTTAGGAGATCAAGACCATCCTGGCTAACGTGGTGAAACCCTGTGTTAGTAAAAATACGAAAAAAAAAAATTAAGGCCGGGCGCGGTGGCTCACGCCTGTAATCCCAGCACTTTGGGAGGCCAAGGCGGGTGGATCACGAGGTCAAGAGATTGAGACCATCCTGGTCAACATGGTGAAACCCCGTCTCTACTAAAAATACAAAAAATTAGCTGGACGTGGTGGCGCGTGCCTGTAATCCCAGCTACTCAGGAGGCTGAGGCAGGAGAATTGCCTGAACCCGGAGGCGGAGGTTGCGGTGAGCCAAGATCACGCCATTGCACTCCAGCCTGGGTAACAAGAGCGAAACTCCATCTCAAAAAAAAGAAAAAAAAAAAAAAAAAAAAAAGGCAAAGAAAAAAAAAATTAGCCGGGCATGGTGCTATGCACCTGTAGTCCCAGCTATTCAGGAGGCTGAGTCAAGAGAATCACTTGAGCCTGGGAGGTGGAGGTTGCAGTGAGCTGAGATCATGCCACTGCACTCCAGCCTAGGACACTGTCTCAAAAAAAAAAAAAGAACATAAATTCTGAGTTTACAGGACTTCCTTATAAGCTGGGAGCAGGGTGGGGTGCAGTCTCTATCATACATGGATTCATGTGAAAAAGGTTTGACAACCTCAGTTTACAATGAAAGCAGTAAATAAAGCGGGAGGGCCAGGGTTTAGGATTCATGGTAGCCAAAACTGGAGTGATTTCCTTTATTTAAATTCCTTCCACTGTTCCTTTGAGAGAATTTAGCAGGGAAAGGCGGGGTCTGCAGAACTGTGCCAGTTCCTCTGGCACCTTTGAGGGAATTACAAAAAGGAACTTGGTTTGGCTGGCACACCCCAGCTGGGGCAGCCCACACTCACCTCACCTCCTCGTTGAGGCCCACAGCGTCCTGGACAAGGAGGATAGGCACAGGCTAAATCTAGCTCTAGGATTCCCCCTAATAGGAGGCTTTTCCCTGAAGAAAGGATTTCCAAGCCTGGTGATGTCAGCAATGTCCTCCCACCCAGGAAAGTCCCAGGGAGAGGTTCTCTCCTTTGGGCGTTGTAAGCCTACTCCCACACAACGGTCTGAAGCACACACAGGTACAGTTATGTGACACAAAATGGACACACAAGTGCACACACACATTCCCAGATCGGTGGAACACAATCCCTGTCTACACTTAAGGTAATCTTGTTCCGAATTTGTTTGGCTCTTGCTACGGTAACATCAACCACAATTCTTCTTTTTTTTTTTTCCAGTCTTGCTCTGCTGCCCAGGCTGGAGTGCAGTGATACAATCACAGCTCACTGCAGCTTTGACCTCTTGGTCTCAAGCGATCCTCCTACCTCAGCCTCCTGAGTAACTGGGACTAGAGGTGCACAACACCACACCTGGCTAATTTAAAAAAATATGTTTAGTAGCCAGATGCAGTGGCTCATGCCTGTAATCCCAGCACTTTGGGAGGCTGAGCCATGAGAATCGCTTGAACCTGGGAGGCAGAGGTTGCAGTGAGCCAAGATTGTGATACTGCAGTCCAGCCTGGGTGACAGAGTGAGATACTGTCTCAAAAACAAAAACAAAAAAACTTAACAATGTACTAATGAGCTGTCAAGCCAGAAGGAACAAAATAAAAGAAGGAAAGATGTGAATTTGATCTGGAAATTAGGAAGGAGAGCCAGGGAGAAACAGAGGAACAGGATCAGATGGGCGAGGTGAGTCCCGAGGTCTCTCCAATGCACCTGGAATTAGATTTCAGCAACCATTTTGTTCACTAAGTTTCTGTCTGCTTTTTTTTTCCCAGGAGAACTGGCAAAAACCCAGCCAGTCCTAGTCTGTGGGAGGACAGAGCTGTCAAAACACCTTGGATTCACTTTGTTTTCTAAAGGACAGAACTTCTGCTCTGTGGGGGGCTTTCCCTACCCAAAGGATGGGTAGTCTCTAGAGAAGGGTAGTCTCTAGAGGCTCATGAGGGGTCTGAGCTGCTCTCTTTTGGGGAATGGAGTCCCCATTACTCTCTCTCACACCACCCTGGTCTTGGCCACAGAGAAAAACCCACAACTTAGCGCCTTGTCCTTTGAAATCTCGGATCAGCAAAAACCTCAGGTCTTTGAAACCTGAGCATTCCCATTCTCTTCTCTTCATAGACAGCCTAATTTCAGGCTGGCCTTTCTCTAGGATTAATATGGTCGCCAAGTTTTGAAGTTTTGAAGGTGGTGTGTGGTCCAATAAAGGTATGTGTGGGTGTTGGGGATGAGGGTGGCTCTAGAGACTCTGGAAGTACAGAGCAGGCTGCTTTGTTCTCCCCAGCACCAGGTGGCTACCTGTGCGTGTGATGAGACATTAGAAAAACCCCACCCAGGAGCTCTTCTGAGCTGGCCCCTGCTGTTAAGGTAGACAGTAAAGTAAAACCTGACATCGTTTAATAAACCACTTAAAGGCCCAGGAGCTTTCCTAGTTCCCCAGAAGAGAGGTGCTCCAGTCGCTCTGCTCCAGCACCACACCCACTCTGCAAATCACTCTCCCCTGAAATCAACAGATCCTGCCCTCAGCCTCCTGTACTCTATGCTGGAGTTAGGGGCTGGCCAACTGGTTGACTTTCTATTTCCAAGAATTGACTTCTCTGGACCTTATTTTTCCCTTCTCCAAAGAGGGCCATTAGCCCAGCTTCTTTTTCCTCTCTCAAGGAATGACATGGGAATAGAGCTATTAATGTATTTATGCTTTGAGCTTCTAGCAAGGAATAACCGTTAAAAATGATATACTGTAGGCTGGGGACAGTGGCTCATGCCTGTAATCCCAGTATTTTGGGAGGTCAAGGTGGATGGATCTCTTGAGGTTGGGAGTTCAAGACCAGCCTGGCTAACATGGTGAAACCCATCTCTACTAAAAATACAAAAATTAGCTGGGTGTGGTGGCATGCGCCTGTAGTCCTAGCTACTCAGGAGCCTGAGGCAGGATAATGACTTGAACCCAGGAAGTGGAGGTTGCAGTGAGCCAAGATTGCGCCACTGAACTCCAACCTGGTGACAGAGTGAGACTCCATCTCAAAAAAAAAAAATTCAGCTGGACGTTGTGGCGCGTGCCTGTAATCCCAGCTACTCAGGAGGCTGAAGCAGGACAACCGCTTGAACCAGGAGGCGGAGGTTGCAGTGAGCCGAGATTGCACCCTGCATTCTAGTCTGGGTGACAGAGTGAGACCCTGTCTCAAGAAAAAACAAAACAAAAAACAAAAATAATACACTGTTATTCTGAGAATGACATCTGAAAACTGAAGTCCTGCTTATAGGAAATGAATGGGAAAGCAACAACCTTCAAAGAAGAAGACATTTCTGGAGTTCATGGGAAGACTTGCTACATTTTCTACGTTACACACTTGCCACATGGCTTTCTGCCTCCTCTGCTCCCAGGAAGGCGGTTTTAGATGTTTGCTATTTTGGCCACCCTACAAAAGAAGCTTTTCCATAAGCAACTTACCAAAGCTGCCAAAGTGCAGGAGCAGCTGGGCTGTGGAGCTTTAACACACCTCCTCTCCAGCTTCTGGGCAAACTACAAGGTCAAACACAAGAGGTATAATAAACCTTGGTGTCTGAGGTTTTTTTTGTGGTTGTTTTATCAGAGATGGTTTTGCTATGTTGCCCAGGCTGGCCTCGAACTCCTGGGCTCAAATGATCCTCTGCCAAGTCCTCCTGAGTAGCTAGGATTACAAACCATCATGCCTGGCTTGAGGTTGGGTTTTGATGTACTAGAACACTATTTTGAGGCTATTTGGGCTTAAGCTTAACTTGACATAGATGTTCCATTTAAACAAGCAGGGAATCACTTTTTTTGTGTGTGACAGAGTTCTGCTCTGTCACCCAGGCTGGAGTGCAGTGACACAATCTCGGCTCACTGCAACCTCCACCTCCTGGGCTCAAGTGATTCTCTTGCCTCAGCCTCCCAAGTACCTTGGACTACAGGTTTGTGCCACCATACTCGGCTAATTTTTATATTTTTAGTAGAGATGGGGTTTCACCATGTTGGCCAGGCTGGTCTTGAACTCCAGACCTCAAGAGATCCACCTGCCTCAGCCTCCCAAAGTGCTGGGATTACAGGCATGACCACTGCACAGGAACCACTTTCTTTATCCCCACTTACACTAAGAACAGATTGTAACAATCTGGAAATCTAGTATCTATGTATTGGGAGCAGCAAGCACGATGGGAAAAAGCACAGCCTTTGGAGCCAGACTGCTTGGGTCCAGTACTGGTTTGGCTGCTTCTTATTGGCTATGTAATCTGACGCAATAATTAGCCTTGTGTGTGCCTCAGTTTTGCTATCTGTACAACAGGGTCACAGTAATACCTATCTCACAGGCCCAGTGTGAGGGTTGAAGGGATTAATATGTGTCAAGTGCACAGAAGAGCATAAGCTCTTTAGAGTGTTAACTATAATCATGATCTTGACATACAGTGATGCAGAGGTACAACCATTCAACCTGGACTTTCCAGATGAACCCAGTACTTTAAGGGGCAATCAGATCTTATGTCATGAGTCTGGTTTGGGAAGTACAGTCATCATTCTAGGGACATTCAAACATCATGAGAAGGCATACTCTATACACTAAGAGCAGAGTCTCAAAGATGAGAAACCTCTTTTAAATAGACTGCAGGGGCTCAGGATTTCTCTCCTAGATGAGTACTTGTAAGCCACTAACTAGTAATTATAAGCCCCTAATTAGTATTTGCAGCTGGGACATGGCTGCTGGTGGGTGTAAACTGCAAAGCATATTAGCGTGTCCCTGTTGGTGGTTTTGGTACATAGAAAACTCCAGCCTTGAAGATTTCCTAGTCCTGAATTATTTAGAGAATGCTATCAACACTGCTTTGAGACTGAACTTGCATTTCATGGGTGTTAAAGCAAAGTCAGCTGAGGGTGGGGGAATGTAGATGAGTACAAACATTCTGGGGGACCTTTTGGTACTAACATTTGAAATGGTTATACTCTTGATCTGGCACTCCAACTTCTTAAGACCTATTGCATAGAAACATTTCAGTATGCAAAGTTTTGTCTGGGAATCATTGAAAAACCACTGGAAATTAGAAACAAGTCAGCCGAATCATCAATAAACAAATTCGTAAGCTGCAGTTTACCCAAACAATGGAAGCCAGGCTATTATCACAAAGGAGGAGATCTGAGTACTGATATGAGTGTCCAAGGTACATGATTCAGAAAAGATGTGGGACACTCTTTGTGGTAATAAAATACGGTAATAAATAAAGATCTAGAGGGATTTTGCACCAGTTTGTCAGTGGCAATCTTGGGTTGGAGCTGAGGTGAGATTGTGGGAGTTTTTCTTTCTTTGGAAATACAGTATCTATTGGGTAGCAGCAAAGCACAGTGCTAAGAAGCACAGCCTCTGGAGCTAGACTACCTGGGTCCCAATACTGTTTTGGCTACTTCTTACTGGTTATGTAATCTGGGCAAGTAATTCACCTCTTGTGTGCCTCAATTTTCCCATCCATAGACAGGGTCACAGTAAGACCTATCTCAGAGTGTGAGGGTTAAGGGAATTAATATGTATCAAGCTGGGCGCACTGGTTCACGCCTGTAATCCCAGCTTTTGGGAGGCTAAAGCAGGTGGATCTTTTGAGTCCAGGAGTTCAAGACCAGCCTGGGCAACATGGCAAAACCCTGTCTCTACTAAAAATACAAAAATTAGCTGGACATGGTAGCACACCCCTGTAGTCTCAGCTACTTGGGAGGCTGAGGCAGAATTGCTTGAACCCAGGAGGCAAACGGTGCAGTGAACCAAGATTGAACCAGTGTACTCCAGCCTGGACAACAGAGCAAGACTCTGTCTAAAAAAAAAAAAAAAAAAAATTAAGGCCGGGCGTGGTAGCTCAGGCCTGTAATCCCAGTACTTTGGGAGGCTGAGGCGGGTGGATCACGAGGTCAAGAGATCGAGACCATCCTGGTCAACATGGTGAAACCCCGTCTCTACTAAAAATATAAAAAATTAGCTGGGCATGGTGGCGCGTGCCTGTAATCCCAGCTACTCAGGAGGCTGAGGCAGAAGAATTGCCTGAACCCAGGAGGTGGAGGTTGCGGTGAGCCGAGATCGTGCCATTGCACTCCAGCCTGGGTAACAAGAGTGAAACTCTGTCTCAAAAAAAAAAAAAAAAAAAAAAAAAATTTAGCTGGGTGAGGTGGTGCATGCCTGTAGTTCCAGCTACTCGGGAGGCTGAGGTGGGAGGATCACCTGAGCCTGGGAAGTGGAGGTTTCAGTGAGCTGTGATTGTGCCACTGCACTCCAGCCTGGGCAACAGACAGAGACTATCTGAAAAAAAAAAAAACAAAAAAACAAAAAAACAGGCACAATGCCTCATGCCTACAATCCCAGCACTTTGGGAGGCCGAGGTGGGCGGATCTCATGAGGTCAGGAGATCAAGACCATCCTGGGCAACATGGGGAAACCCTGTCTCTACCGAAAAAAACAAAAATTAGCTGGGCATGGTGGCGCGCACCTGTAATCCCAGCTACTCGGGAGGCAAAGGCAGGAGAATCGCTGGAACCCAGGAGGTGGAGGTTGCAGTCAGCTAACATCATGCCACTACACTCCAGCCTGGTGACAGAGAGAGACTTCGTTTCAAAAAAAAAAAAAAAAGTGCCAAGTGCACATATTACAAACTATTACAAATTACATATACATTAAACTTGTTTGAATTCACATCACATATCATCTGAAAATGTACACAAATACATACAGCAGCTGGGGGCACTGTACCTGTGGGCTGTATACCACTCCTTAGACTGGAGGGCAGAGGGCTGGCATGGGGAAGGCGGTAGGTAGCTCCGAGCATGTGTCAGTGGAGCTCAAATGCCTTCTTGGTGGGACCCACGAGTTGGGGTTCATGTGTATATGTGAGTACCTGAGTTTGCATCTCAAACTGTACTCTGCTTGAAAGGCTTTTGCTTCTATACTCACTTTGGGGGCGAGAAGCTTCATTGTATTCAACAGATGTTCAAAACATTTCACGAAGGGTCTTCCGATGTAGTAAACAGGCTCCTGGCTGCGACCCAGCAGACTTGGAGCCAAATCCCACCAAGGGAGGATGCCAAGAGCCTGGCTCCCTGTTCTTCAAGGTCGTTGTAAGAATCAGACAAGCTTCTGGATGGAAAATGACTTTCCAAGCTAAAGGAAACACAAACACTGATCTTGCAACTCTGTGTTCCAAAGAACTGCAGAGGGCACTCTGGGGGAGGGGCACAAAAACGGAGGCTTGGTAGCGTGGGGCTGCTGACTCCCTAGAAGAACTGGGGAGGGACAACAGAGGATGATGCTTCCAATGGTTAAGTTTCAGCCTTCCAGGGCCGATGGTGGGGTCTGCATTCCCTCCTCACCTTTCCAGCCTGTGCAGAGGGCGCTGAGCACAGCCCTGAGCTCTGCCTGCAGGGAAGAGGCAGCACCGGGTATTGTAAGGAGCAACACAGGTTCCCAACCCCCAAGCGGTGATTCAGTTCCAACAGAGTGGAGCATGGCAGGCAGAGGTGCCACGCACTGCAGTGTGGCTGCAGAGCTTGCTGAGGACACAGCCAGGCCCTCTGAGGTCAAGGATGCCGCTGGGGGAAGGGGGGTATTGGGGAAGACGACCCTCTCATGGTCAGGCAAATGTGGCACCTCTCACAGCTCCCGTTTCTGATTCTCTCCCTTTGCCAATCCAGCTGAGATTTCAGATTTCTGTGAAAAGACTGCAGAAGCTTATCTGGTTTTGTACAGGTCAGATGACCCATCTCTCGACTTATTTTTACCAATTGATCCACTTTCACATGTTGTAGCCTGTTCTCCAATGCGGCAAACAGCCGGGAGAGAGGCACAGAAAGGCAGGTGGCAGGCAGCGCTTCATTTCAGTCACCCTCGCAGACAAAGAGACAGAGCAGGTGGATGGACCCAGGGCAGATCAACACACTTGGTCTCCTCTTTTTGGGCCAATGAGGAGAAATGGCTGCTACCAGAGAAGAGGAGCTGAAACAATAGTCACTGACGCCACGTTGGGGGGTGGCATGAAAAGGGCTGGGCATCACTGCTTCCTTTTTATAGAGGGAAAAAAACTGGCTGGGATATGGTTATATGTATTTCTTTTATTTTTCCATTATGGGGACAGGGTCTCACTCTGTCGCCCAGGCTGGAGTGCAGTACTCCTGGGCTCAAGCAATCCTCCTACCTCAGCACCCCAAGTAATTAGGACGACAGGCATGCCACCATCACGCCTAGCTAATCTTTGTATTTTTTGTAGAGATGGAGTTTCAACATGTCGCCCAAGCTGGTCTTAAACTCCTAGGCTCAAGCGATCCACCCACCTCTGCCTTCCAAAATGCTGGGATTATAGGCACATGCCACCAAGCCTGGCTTGTATTTCTTATTTTACATTTTATCATCTTGGCCTCAAAGCACTCTCCGTAAACAAGCTGAAGAGGCTGCAAGGCTGGGCATGGTGGCTCACGCCTGTAATCCCAGCACTTTGGGAGGCCAAGGTGGGCAGATCACTTGAAGTCAGGAGTTTGAGACCAGCCTGGGCAACATGGCGAAACGCTGTTTCTACTAAAAATACAAAAATTAGCCAGGTGTGGTGGCATACACCTGTAATCTCAGCTACTCAGGAGGCTGAGGCAGGAGAATCGCTTGAACCCAGGAGGTGGAAGTGGCAGTGAGCTGAGACTGCACTGCTACACTCTAGCCTGGGTGACAGAGAGAGACTCCATCTCAAAAAAAAAAGGAAGCTGCAGGTGATAAAAGGTCTGTGGGTGCCCTCCTCATTCAAAGTGGCCCCTAAGGCTCAATGTGATCACCCGCCTCACTGCCCCTCCACCTTCCTGTCACTCACTCTGCTTGGACCACACTGCCTGCCGCCCTCTCTCCTGAGACCTGCTGTCACCTCTGGGCCTTGGCACTTGCTGTTCCCATTACCTGGAAAGCTCTTCCCCCATTATTTTAGTACTCACTAATTTACCTCCTGATCCTTACTCAAATACCAACTTCTGGGCAAGGCTACCTTTGGACAACACATCTCAACTTACCCAGAGTGGTAAGTTCCCACTCTCCTCCTTCCTGACTTTATTTTCTCCATCTTTTATCACTTGAAATTTTTTTTTTCCAAAAGCTGGAGTGCAGTGGCACGATCTCAGCTCACTGCAGCCTTTGGGTTCAAGCGATTCTCCTGCCTCAGCCTCCCGAGTAGCTGTGATTACAGGCATGTGCCACCACACCTGGCCAATTTTTGTATTTTTAGTAGAGATGGGTTTTTGCCATGTTGGCCAGGCTGGTCTCGAACTCCTGACCTCAAGTGATCCGCCTGCCTCAGCATCCCAAAGTGTTGGGATTACAGGGGTGAGCCACTGTGCCTGGCCCCACTTGACACTGTTTATCTTACTTGTTGCCTGTCTCCCTCTACTGCCTCATAAGCTTATAGGTGCTAATAGGTGCTCAATACCTAATAGGCGCTCAATAAATTGTTGTCATTGCCTGTGGTTTGCTTTCCTACACCCCAGTCCCTGGGACACTGGCTCTTACATGGGGATGGGTGGGCAGAGCCACGGGAAAGCAAAGAAGTGGAGGAGGGGGTGAACAAACGAAGCAAGGGTGGGTTACGGTGGCTCACGGCTGTAATCCCAGCACTTTGGGAGGCTAAGACAGGTGGATGACCTGAGGTCAGAAGTTCAAGATCAGCCTGGCCAACATGGCAAAACCCTGTCTCTACTAAAAATACAAAAAAAAAATAGCTGGGTGTGCTGGCAGGCACCTGTAATCCCAGTTACTGGGGAGGCTGAGGCAGGATAATTGCTTGAACCCAAGAGGAGGAGGTTGCAGTGAGCCAAGATCGCACCATTACACTCCAGCTGGGGCAACAGAGTGAAACTCTGTCTAAAAAAAAAAAAGATGGTGGCTCACGCCTGTAATCCTAGCACTTTGGGAGGCTGAGGTGGGTGGATCACCTGAGGTCAGAAGTTCAAGACCAGCCTGGCCATCATGCAGAAACCCCATCTTTATAAAAAATAAATAAATAAATAAATAATAAAAAAAAAGAAATTGAAGCAAGGGATGTGGAGGAGGAGATTGGGAAATATGGGAAATTACGAGTGTGGAGAGATGATAAGGAGCAAAGCAAAAGTTAAGAGATTTCTGATTAAATAACAGAGAACTTAGAGAAGGGCTAGTTTGTGCCAAGGAGGAAGAAAAACAAAGCAGAAAGGGGAAACTCTTCAGAATGTTCAGGAAGTCTAACCTGAAAAAGCAGTCCAAGCTTGGGCAGAAGCTTGGGGTCTGGCTGTAGCCATGAGTGGGGCCTCTGCATGTCTCTTGTGGCTGAGCCATCCCCTGTAGGGCCAGGAGGTGGAGGATGGTGGGCCTGGGAAGAGGAGGAAGAACCTAGGAGAGGAAAAGGAGAGGAGGAGGCACAGGGCCAAGCAGAAGGGTGAGTGAGTGCCACAGAGGAGTCTAGGAGAGAAGCTGCTGGGCTGCAGAGGGTGCTGAAGGTGAGGGGCCAGGGTAGAGCCTCAGTGGGCCACGTGGAGGCAGCAGCAGAAGGGGCGGTGGGAGGCGGGAAGGTGATCTATGAGGGAGAAGAGCAGGGTGGGGGTGGGAGGCAAGGCACACCTCACAGGCTCCATGCAGGGAAGTGTCACTTTGTTTCCATATATTTTGCTTTTGAGATTTTATTATTCTAAAGTTTTCACATTCTTTCCCAAGGACTTGACATTCATACACACACACACACACACATACACACACCCCTATATAATATAGAAAATCAGGAAAAATTTAATAATTTGGTCACGTTTAAGAGAATTACATTAGGGCCCAGTGTGGTGGCTCACAGCTATAAACCCAGTGCTTTGGAAGGCTAATGAGGGAGGATTGCTTAAGGCCAGCAGTTCAAGACCAGCCTGGGTAACATAGCAAGACTCCGTCTCTACAAAAAAAATTAGCCAGGTGCAGTGGTGCACACCTGTGGTCCCAGCTACTTGGGATGCTTAGATGGGCAGATTGCTTGAGCCTAGGAGGTCAAGGCTGCAGTGAGCTAAGATCATGCCATTTCACTCCAGCCTGGGTGACAAAGTGCAACCCTGTCTCTTTAAAAATGTAGGCCAGTCATGGTAGCTCATGCCTGTAATTCCAACACTTTAGGAAACTGAGGCAGGAAGATTGCTTGAGCCTAGGAGTTTGAGACAAGCCTGGGTAACACAGTGAGACGTCATCTCTACTAAAACTTTAAAAATTAGCCAGGCATGGTGGCACACACCTGTGGTCCCAGTTACTCAGGAGGCTGAGGTGGGAGGATTGCTTGACCCAGGGAGGTCAAGGCTGCAGTGAGCTGTGACTGCACTACTGCATGCCAGCTTGGGCAACAGATTGAAACTCTGTCTTAAAGGCCAAGCATGGTGGCTCACACCTGTAATCCCAGCACTTTGGGAAGCCAAGGTTGGCAGATCAGCTGAGGCCAGGAGTTTGAGATCAGCCTGGCTAACATGGAGAAACCCTGTCTCTACTAAAAATACAAAAATTAGCCGGGCATGGCAGTGTGCACCCGTGGTCCCACCCAACTACTTGGGAGGCTGACGTTTGAACCAGGGAGATGAAGGTTGCAGTGAGCCAAGATCATGCCACTGCACTCCAGCCTGGGTGCCCTGTCGCGAAAAAAAAAAAAAAAATCAATAAAGAGTTAGGCATAATGGCACATACCTATAATCCCAGGTACTCAGGAGGCTGAGCAGGGAGGATTGCTTGAGTCCAGAAGTTGAGAATAGCCTGGGCAATGTAGTAAGACCCCATCTCAAAAAAAATAAATAAAGAATAGATGTTTTTAGCCACTTGCCAAATAGTTCAAATTAAGAGGTGATCTATAAATAGAGATAAAGGCACTTGAGGGTTTTGCACTAGAGAGTGTCTTAAACTAATCAAGGTGGTCAAATAGGATCTGTCCTCAGAACTGGAATGCAGTTAATGTAAATGAAATTGTAAGTGAAATGGATTGTGTAACGCATTCGATCTGCTAATCTGAAGTGGGTTGTATGGAGTCTAGTTAAAGGAAGGCCAAGAAACAACCATTTTTATTGTATATCCAGCTGGCCCAAAGGAGATTCTCCTTAGATTTGAAAGCCACATGGTAGTTTTCTAGACATCCTTGATTCAGAGAATAGGAATTAATCCAGCTACACTAGCTGAGTGGAAATATTCCTTAAACATACCTAGCTAGGTTTGTTCCAATTTTTTGCTCACTAAGCTAACTTGTGATCCTATTCATAAGGTGGCCTCTTTAAAGGGTTGCCACCAAGGAGCTTCTGAACTCAGAAGCATGTCTCTGATCTGACCTGAGAGAAATATCCTGTCGTTAACTGGCAAATGGCCATGTTTGTATATAGATCCTTGTCACTCCAGCTTTTGCAAACTGCATTTTGGTCCCCATGGGTCTGGTCACCCCAGAGAGTGGGACAAAATCCTGTGATAAAATTCTGTACCTAGCCCCACAAAGCCGAGGACTGATCAAGCAGCTCTGGGTTAGCCTCATCAAGGTGTTGACAACATGGAGGGCTGATCTGAAGCAGTCAGCCAGTATCTCCTTTCTGTTATCTCTTTTAGCTGCAATCAAAATGCAGTGGCCAAAATACATCAAGAAATAAAGTGGAGACCACAGTGCCATAACTGAAATTGTGTCAACAGCCCTGGCATCAGGCCACCAGCATGCAACACACTTTCCAGCCCGAATTTAGTGTGAGCCCATTGTCTCGGCATTCATCTTTCTGAAGGAGCAGAGCACAGAAGGCAGGATGTAAACTCTCTGGATGCTTGTGGTTCTTTTCTCCCGATAATCAGGGCAACTCTCGGCAAACAGCAGCAGAGAGAATGAAGAAAAATGGCCTGGGAGGACAAATACAGGGTTTACCCTTCTTCTCTGGCAAATGGCCAGAGAAGGGCCAGAAAGCAGCTTGAGCCTGGGAGGCGGAGGGTGCAGTGAGACGAGATCATGCTACTGCACTCCAGCATGGGTGACACAGCGAGACCCTGTCTCCAAAAAAAAAAAAAAAGGCTGGGTGCGGTGGCTCACGCCCATAATCCCAGCATTTGGGAGGCTGAGGCGGACAGATCACTTGAGGTCAGGAGTTGCAGACCAGCCTGGCCAACATGGTGAAACCCCGTCTCTACTAAAAATACAAAAAATTAGCCAGGTGTGGTAGCGCATGCCTGTAATCCCAGCTACTGGGGAGGCTGAGGTGGGAGAATTGCTTGAACCTGGGAGGTGAAAGTTGCAGTGAGCTGAGATTGTACCACTGCACTCCAGCCTGGGTGACAGAGCAAGACTCCATCTCAAAAATATATATATATATCAATAAAGAAGTTGGGTTGGGCGCGGTGGCTCACACCTGTAATCCCAGCACTTTGGGAGGCCGAGGCGGGTAGATCACGAGGTCAAGAGATCGAGACCATCCTGGCCAAAATGGTGAAACCCCGTCTCTACTAAAAATACAAAAATTAGCTGGGCATGGTGGTGCACGCCTGTAGTCCCAGCTACTCGGGAGGCTGAGGCAGAAGAATTGCTTGAACCTGGGAGGCGGAGGTTGCGGTGAGCCGAGATCGTGCCATTGCACGCTAGCCTGGGTAACAAGAGCAAAACTCCATCTCAAAAAAAAAAAAAAAAAAAAAAGTTGAGAATAGCTTGGGCAATAGAATGAGACCCCATCTCAAAAAAAAAAAAAAAATCAATAAAGAACAGATGTTTTTAGTCACTTGCCAAATAGTTCAAATTAAGAGGTGATCTATAAATAGATATAAAGGTACTCGGATGCTTCATGAGGCACTCGAGGGTTTTGGACACCCACAGACTTCCTGAAGAAAATAATGTGGCTGGGTGCAGTGGCTCATGCCTATAATCCACACTTTGGTAGTCAACCAGCTTGATTCTCCTTTCTGGGCATCAGAGCCTCTTCAACTCCACAGTGTTCCATCTCGACACCAGAGGACCAGATTTAGCCCTGTTCTTTCCATCCAAAATAATTTTATTCCATTTTGCATTATGTAATAACTATTTCCTTCCCCTCCCCACCTCCAACTGCATCTCCTACTCTGAAATGCCTCTTGAGCAGCTAAGGGTGACCAGCTCTGCTCATTTTCCTGAGGAAGAAGAATCTCAGCCTGAAAGAATACAGAGCTAGGTGATATATGGGTAGCCAACCTCTTCTCCCCAAGTTGCAAGAGAGTGGGCAATTAGTCAAATTCCATCAGTCATGTTAAAATGTACTTCCACCGGGCCGGGCGCGGTGGCTCACGCCTGTAATCCCAGCACTTTGGGAGGCCGAGGCGGGTGGATCACGAGGTCAAGAGATCGAGACCGTCCTGGTCAACATGGTGAAACCCCGTCTCTACTAAAAATACAAAAAATTAGCTGGGCATGGTGGCGCGTGCCTGTAATCCCAGCTACTCAGGAGGCTGAGGCAGGAGAATTGCCTGAACCCAGGAGGCGGAGGTTGCGGTGAGCTGAGATCGCGCCATTGCACTCCAGCCTGGGTAACGAGCGAAACTCCGTCTCAAAATATATATATATATATATATATATATATATATATATATACTTCCACCAAGTAGACATCCTTCTCTCAATGCTACGGGACAGTGAAAAAAGTGCAGAGTAATGAGATTTGTCATTTTTTTCTCTTAACTGCACACCCTTCAGGCTGGATACAGGAGGACTAAACAGATGCCTTAGGAAGGGACCCTGAAGACCCAAGTGACCAGCACCATAAAGCCACTTCTAGGGTCAGCCATGCTGCCAGCACTCAAGAGGCAGCAGGGCCACCTGCTGGAAGGCCTGGCACTCTGGCTGCCTGGCCCTGCCTGCATCCTCCATGTCCTTCGAGCCAGGTTTACGGCAGGACCACGATCTTCTTCTCCAGCTTCTGCGGAGGGAACAGGAAGTTTTTCATGATGTCATCCAGCTCTTCTAGAGCCAACTGGGCATGAAGCTTGGCCACGTCATCGGGCTCCAGACGCACCACGTGCTTCAGCAGGTGGTAGAGGTCCTTGAGGACGTCGCTCAGCACCTACATGAGAGAGACAGCCATGACCACCTGTCTACTGTTCCGGCATTTCTCCGTATGACTGAACTGCCCTCTCCTGCCTGAGGAGATCTGTGAGGACACCCACAGACTTTCTGAAGAAGATAATGTGGCTGGGTGCAGTGGCTCATGCCTATAATCCATACTTTGGGAGGCTGAGGCAGAGGTAGGCAGATTACTTGAGTCCAAGAGTTTGAGACCAGCCTGGGCAACGTGGCAAAACCTCATCTCTACAAAATATATAAAAATTAGCCAGGTGTGGTGGCACATGCCTATAGTCCCAGCCACTCAGGAGGCTGAGGCTGAGAGGATCATTTGAGCCTGGGAGGTCAAGGCTATAATGAGCTGAGATTATGCCACTACACTCCAGCCTAGGTGGAAAAAAAGAAGATAGTACATGGCCATCTTGGGTTGGAGGAGGAGGCAGGGGTGGCACTAGCCTTTGTACTAAGATAAGCTTCCCATTATGTTTCTCACTGACCCCATGCCTAGCTACATGGCCTTGGGGCTTCTGCTTCCCTGACTCCCAGGCCCCATCATAGATCCCAGACCCCGTCATTCAGTCCCGAAGCATGGCAGAGACCTCAAGACCATAGATAGGCAAGACTGCCCAGATATGGTTGCTCTCAGAGCAAATGATGACCAGCATTTTCCTCCCCAGTGCCCTATAAAGCCCTCTGCCACTTTATGAACAGGCACCTATTTTATGAAACCCAGAAGGCTATTTATTGAGCAATCATGCCTTTCCTTGCCCCTACTATAAAAATCTGCCACCAGGCTGGGTGCGATGGCTCACCCCTGTAATCCCAACACTTTGGGAGGCCAAGGCGGGTGGATCACCTGAGGTCAGGAGTTCAAGATCAGCCTGGCCAACATAGTGAAACCCTGTCTCTACCAAAATACAAAAATTTGCCAGGCATGGTGGCACATGCCTATAATCCCAGCTACTCAGAGGCTGAGGTAGGAGAATCACTTGAACCCCAGGAGGCAGAGGTTGCAGTGAGCTGAGATTGAACCACTGCACTCCACCCTGGGCAGAATGAGTGAGACTCTGTCTCCAAAAAAAAAAGTCTGCCACTACAGTTTCCATTTTTCATGACCAATGCTCCAATTTTATGGTCTGATATGGAATTGGGAGGGTGTCAAAAGTACCCACTCACAGGCGCTCCTATTTCTCCACAAAATCCTCCTGGCTTGGGAGCTAGAACTTCTAGCAAGAGACAAGTTTCAAAGGAACAGGAAAACAAAAGTAAGGAGACTGAGGCCAGGAATGGTGATTGACGCCTGTAATCCCAGCACTTGGGAGGCCGAGGCAGCTGGGTCATTTCGGGTCAGGAGTTTGAGACCAGCCCAGCCAATATGGTAAAACCCTGTCTCTACTAAAAATAAAAAAAAATTAGCTGGGGGTGGTGTCTCGCACCTGTAATCCCAGCTATTGGGGAGGCTGAGGTTGCAGTGAGCTGAGATCACATCACTGCACTCCAGCCTGGGCGACAGAGAGACTCTATCTCAAAAAAAAAAAAGAAAAAGAAAAAAGGAAAAAAAGAAAGACCAGGTGCTGGCTTACACCTGTAATCCCAGCACTATGGGAGGCAGAGGCTGGTGGATCACTTGAGGTCAGGAGTTTGAGACCAGCCTGGCCAACAGAGTGAAACCCCGTCTCTACCAAAAATGCAAAAATTAGCTGGGTGTGGTGGCGGGCACCTATAATCCCAGCTACTCAGGAGGCTTAGGCAGGGGAATCACTTGAATCCAGGAGGCGGAGGTTCTAGTGAGCCGAGATCGCACCATTGCGCTCCAGCCTAGGGGACAAGAGCAAGACTTCATCTCAAACAAACAAACAAAAAAAGTAAAAAGACTTAGGGACCATCTGCTCCAACTAGGGACAGGGGGCAATTGGGCCACAGGGGGTCATGTGACTTGTCTGGAACTACTTGTAAAGTTACTTCTGATTCAGGGCTTTTTGCCTCAAATACTACTTTTTGGGTCATGTACTATTTTAGGTCCTTTCTATATATGATCTAATTTTTCTGCCAGTCATATAGAGGAAGTTTATTAGCCCCATCTTATGGTTGAGGACACTGAGGGTTAGAGGTTAAGGTTACTCAGCTAAAAAAAATGATGGAGCAAGGTTTCCAACATCTAGAGCCTGTATTTTTTATTTTATTTTTTTGAGACAGAGTTTTGCTCTTGTTGTCTATACTGGAGTACAATGTCAAGATCTTGGCTCACTGCAACCTCCGCCTCCCGAGTTCAAGCAATTCTCCTGCCTCAGCCTCCTGAGTAGCTGGGATTACAGGCATGTGCCACCACGCCTGGCTAATTTTGTATTTTTAGTAGAGATGGGGTTTTTCCATGTTGGTCAGGCTGGTCTCGAACTCCTGACCTCAGGTGATCTACCTGCCTCGGCCTCCCAAAGTGTTGGGATTACACGTGTGAGCCACCGCGCTGGCCTATTTTTTGTTTTTATTGAAATGATAGTACACTACAAAAGAGCATATATTAAAAAGGAAGGCTCTCTTTTACTCCAGACTCCTAGCTTTTTCCCTTCTCAGAGGACATCATTCATATGACGACATACTCTCAGAGTTTACAAGCACATATATGTGTATACTTACGTTTCTTATCCCCTTCCCACCAGATTTTTGAGGCAGGGTCTTGCTTTGTTGCCCAGGCCAAAGTACAGTAGTGTAATCATAGCTCATTGCAGCCTCAAACTTCTGGGCTCCAGGAATCCTTTGCCTCAGCCTCCCAAGTAGCTGGGACTACAGGCATATGCCACCATGCTTGGGGTTTTCTTTCTTTTTTTTTTTTGGTAGAGATGGAGTCTTGTTATGTTGCCCAGGCTGGTCTTGAAATCCTGGGCTTAAGCAATCCTCCCACCTCAGAGGTTGGGATTATAGGCATGAGCCACCAAGCCCAGCTTCCTTTACCTTTTTAAAGCACAAAATTGGCTGGGCGTGGTGGCTCACGCCTGCAATCCCAGCACTTTGGGAGGCTGAGGTGGGTGGATCACTAGGTCAGGAGTTCAAGACCAGCCTGGCCAACATGGTGAAACCCCGTCTCTTCTGGAAATACAAAAATTAGCTGAGCATGGTGGCACATGCCTGAAATCCCAGCTACTTGGGAGTCGGAAGCAGAATTGCTTGAACCGGGACCAAGGAGGCGGAGGTTGCAGTAAGCTGAGATTGCATCACTACACTCCAGCCTGGGCTACAGAGTGAGACTCCATCTCAAGAAAATAAATAAATAAATAAAGCACAAAACTATATTCTACACTCTGCTGTGTATGATGATTTTCCCCCACTTAACATATTTTGTAGATTTTTTTGTGTATTTGGCATATATGGAAATAACTTATTTTTTATAGCTGTAGAGGATGAATGTAACACAATTTATTTACCCATCTTTCCAGTGAAAGTCATTTAAATTCTTTTTTATCTTTTGCTATTGCAAATATTGCTGCAATAAAGATTTTTTTGAAGATGGAGTCCTGCTATATTGCCTAGGCTGGTCTTGAACTCCTGGCCTCAAGTGATTCTCCCAACGCAGCCTCCTGAATAATCAAGATTAGAGACATAAGCTACTGTGCCCAGTGCAATAAGCATTCTGACACTTAAGTTATTACAGACATGTACAAGTATGTCTGTAGGAAAAATATCTAGAAGTGGAATTTCTGGCTCAAAGGGTAATGCACATTACAATTTTGATAGATATGGCCAGAGAGGTTCCAATAATTTACATTTTCCTTGAACACTACGAAAATTTCTATTTCCCAACATTCTTATCAGTGCCACATATTGTAAACTCTTTATTTTTGCTAATCCAGTAAAAAAAATAGCATTTTGCTGTTATGAATTTGCATACTTCTAACAAATACATAAATATAAATTTGTATATTTTTCTGGTATGTATAATTCAGCTTCTTCTTAATGACTGGTAAGAGCTCCTTTTTTTAAAAGTCTATATTATCTGTCATATGAGATGCAAATACTTTTTTCCCAGTTGGCATTTTTTCTTTGTGAGATTTTTTTTCCAGTGAAGAAATTTCCATTTTTGATGTAGTTAAATTTATCAAATGTTTTCCTTTGTGGTTTCTGGATTTTGTATTTGGTTAAAAGAAATAGAGCCTACAATCTTAGCCATTATACTACACAATGTTCCTTTATTTTATTTTTTATTTTTATTTATTCATTTATTTATTTTTTTATTTTTTTGAGACGGAGTTTCACTCTTGTTACCCAGGCTGGGGTGCAATGGTGCCATCTCGGCTCACCGCAACCTCCGTCTCCTGGGTTCAAGCAATTCTCCTGCCTCAGCCTCCTGAGTAACTGGGACTACAGGCGTGTGCCGCCATGCCCAGCTAATTTTTTTTTTGTATTTTTAGTAGAGACGGGGTTTCACCATGTTGACCAGGATGGTCTCGATCTCTTGACCTCGTGATCCACCCGTCTCGGCCTCCCAAAGTGCTGGGATTATAGGCGTGAGCCACCGCGCCCGGCTATTCATTTATTTTTAAGACAGAGTTTCATTCTTGTTGCCCAGGCCAGAGTGCAATGCGTGATCCTGGCTCACTGCAATGCTCTGCCTCCTGAGTTCAAGCAATTCTGCCTCAGCCCCCAGTAGCTAGGATTACAGGCATGCACCACCATGCCTGGCTAATTTTTTTTTTTTTTTTAAATAGAGACAGGGTTTTGCCATGTTGGCTAGTCTGGTCTTGAACTCCTGACCTCAGGTAATCCACCCGCCTTGGCCAGCCAAAGTACTGGGATTACAGGCATGAGCCACTGCACCCGGCCTATTTTTATTTTTGAGACCAAGTTTCGCTCTTGTCTCCCAGGCTAGAGTGGATCACCAGAGGTCAGGAGTTCAAGACCAGCCTGGCCAACATGGTGAAACCCCATCTCTACTAAAAATACACCAATTAGCCAGGTGTGGTGGTACCTGTAATGCCAGCTACTTGGGAGGCTGAAACAGGAGAATCACTGGCACCCAGGAGGCAGAGGTTGCAGTGAGCTAAGATCACACCACTGCACTCTAGCATGGGTAACAGAGCAATACTCCATCTCAAAAAACAAAAATAAAAATAAAAATAAAATAGGGCTAGGCACAGTGGCTCACACCTGTAATCCCAGCACTTTGGGAGGCCAAGGTGGGTGGATCACGAGGTCAAGAGATCAAGACCAGCCTGACCAACATGGTGAAACAACGTCTCTACTAAAAATACAAAAATTAGCTGGGTGTGGTGGCGTGTGCCTGTAATCCCAGCTACTTAGGAGGCTGAGGCAAGAGAATCGCTTGAACCTGGGAGGCAGAGGTTGGAGTGAGCTGAGATCACACCACTGCATTCCAGCCTGGTGACAGAATGAGACTACCTCTCAAAAAAATAATAAAATAAAATACAGAAATGTATTTAACTTAATCAGCTACGAGGCAAAGCTTTTGTAAGGCCATTTAACAAGGGAAACATCTAGATCTTGCCTTTAAAAGGCTTATGGTCTAGTGGGGATGAATAAGACATTCCTATAAAGACAGACAACATAGAATGAAACGTGGTAAGGGTCGTCAGGAGCAGAGAGAGTGCGATGAGACATCAGAGAAAAGAGAGGCCACATTTTAGGAAGAGGAATGTGCACTGGAGATGGTGAATGGAAATGATGGGAAGTGGTTAATTTAGTGGGTTACAAGCACACGGTCTGGGCCCAGGGTCCCCTGAGCATTCCACCAAATAGACTACGTGTCTAGTACCACGCATCTAGGACTTGCTGTAAGAAGAGAACAAGAGCCTTTCCATCTTTTGATATTCTTGATCAGCATGGGCACTGGGGATTGGAAGCAGGAAGTCTACATAGAACAAGCTCCCCAGGCCCAGCCTTCCCCACAGTGGGCCTCCCTCTGGCCGCCTATGCTCCAGCTGTGCTGGCCTTCTTTCTTTTCTTGCCTGAACAAAGCTCCTCTAAAGGCCTTTGCATATGCTACCCTCTCAGCCTGCAGGCTATTAATATTGTGCTTCCTCTTCCAGGGACCCCTACATCCTTGGCCTCTGGGATTCTTTCCCTAACCCCCTACATAGGTCAGTCTTCCTGCCCTTCTGGTAGTTCTGTTTGTAGCCTCTATCAGGACTATAATTTAAATATTTATTGTGAGGCAGGTGGGTGATGTAAAAACTAAATAAAACATAAAATAAATATTTATTGTGTACTTTAAAAAAGGTTTTCCTCTCTAGACGGTAAATACTATTTTTTTGTTTTTGTTTTTGAGACGGAGTTTCGCTCTTGGTACCCAGGCTGGAGTGCAATGGCGCGATCTCGGCTCGCCGCAACCTCCGCCTCCTGGGTTCAGGCAATTCTCCTGCCTCAGCCTCCTGAGTAGCTGGGATTACAGGCATGCGCCACCATGCCCAGCTAATTTTTTGTATTTTTAGTAGAGACGGGGTTTCACCATGTTGACCAGGATGGTCTCGATCTCTTGACCTCATGAGCCACCCGCCTTGGCCTCCCAAAGTGCTGGGATTACAGGCGTGAGCCACCGCGCCCGGCGGTAAACACTATTGACACCGAGGCCATGTTTTGTCGTTTTTTTTTTTTTTGAGACAGGCTCTCACTCTGTTGCCTAGGCTGGAGTGCAGTGGCCTGATCTTGGCTGACTGCAACCTCTGCCTCCTGGATTCATGTGATTATCCTGCCTTAGTCTCCCGTGAACTTGTGTTTTGTAAATGAAGTCCAGTGGCACAGGGAGCATGAATGTCAGCGGAGGAGATAAGTGCACTTTGTATACACCCTTCTTTGCCAGCACATTTGCATCTGGGGTTCTCCGTGCCCCGTAAGCACAAGATTCTGGTGGACTCACCATACGGGGGAGAGCAACAAGGTTAGAAGCAAGTGCAAGGCAGGCACGGCTGTTACAGTTAAGAGTGGGCAAATGGAGGCCCTGACAGCTTGGAGAGGCCACACTTTCCATGCAATTTCCATGCGTTGCTTCAAACACAGAAAGAAGGCAATGGCTTTTTTTTTTTTTTTCCTTTGGAGACAGAGTCTTGCTCTGTTGCCCAGGCTGGAGTGCAATGGCATGATCTCAGCTCACTGCAATCTCCGCCTCCCGGGTTCAAGCAATTCTCCTGCCTCAGCCTCCTGAGTAGCTGGGATTACAGGCACACACCACCACGCCCAGCTAATTTTTGTATTTTTAGTAGAGACGGGGTTTCACCATGTTAGTTAGGCTGGTCTCAAACTCCTGACCTCATGATCTGCCCACCTCAGCCTCCCAAAGTGCTGGGATTACAGGTGTGAGCCACAGTGCCCGGCCCGGCAATGGCTTTCTAAAAAATAGAGGACTGTGGAACCTTATCGCATCTTTCTTACTCGTTCACTTCCTTGTTTTAGCCAATCATTTACACTGAAAATAATGGCACAGTAGGGCAGCCCATAGTTCTTGTTCCTTTCAGTCCTTTCTTAACTCATCAGTAAATTGAAGGTAGACAGTGTTGGTTGAATATGCATATATCAAGAAATGAGGCTGGGCGCGGTGGCTCATGCCTGACATCCTAGCACTTTGGGAGGCCAAGGTGGGGCGATCACCTGAGATCAGGAGTTCAAGATCAGCCTGGCCAACATGGTGAAGCCCTGTCTCTACTGAAAATACAAAAATTACTGGGTGTCGTGGCAGGCACCTGTAATTCCAGCTACCTGGGAGGCTGAGGCAGGAGAATCACTTAAACCCGGGAGGCGGAAGTTGCAGGGGGCCAAGATCACGCCACTGCACTCCAGCCTGGGAGACAGAGCCAGACTCCACCTCAAAAAAAATAAATGAAATAAAAATGCTGAATTCAGGCTAGGCACGGTGGTTCATGCCTGTAATCCCAGCAGTTTGTGGGGCCAAGGCAGGTGGATCACAAGGTCAGGAGTTGGAGACCAGCCTGGCCAAGATGGTGAAACCCCATCTCTACTAAAATACAAAAATTAGCTGGACATGGTGGCTACCAGCTACTTGGGAGGCTGAAGCAGGTGACTTGCTTAAACCTGGGAGGCAGAGCAGAGGTTGCAGTGAGCAGAGATCACACCACTGCACTCCAGTCTGGGTGACAGAGTGAGACTCCGTCTCAAAAAAAAAAAAAAATAATAATAATAAAGTTGAATTCAGCTGGGCACAGTGGCTCACGCCTGAAATCCCAGCACTTTGGGAGGCCAAGGCAGGACTGTCAGAGTCCAGGAGTTCAAAAGCAGCCTGGGCAACTTGGTAAAACTCCATCTCTACAAAAACTACAAAAATTAGCCAGGAGTGGTGGGGTGTGCCTGTATTCCCAGCTACTTGGGAGGCTGAGGTGAGAGGATTGCTTGAGCCCAGGAGGTTGAGTCTGCAGTGAGCCGTGATCTTGCCATTGCACTCTAGCCTGGGTGGCAGAGCTAGAGCCTGTCTCAAAAAAAAAAAAAAAAAAGCCAGGCGTGGTGGCTCACACCTGCAATCCCAGCACTTTGGGAGGCAGAGGCAGGCAGATCATGAGGTCAAGAGATCAAGACCATCCTGGCTAACATGGTGAAACCCCATCTCTACTAAAAAATACAAAAATTAGCTGGGTGTGGTGGCTTGCGCCTATAGTCCCAGCTACTCGGGAGGCTGAGGCAGGAGAATTGCTTGAACCCAGGAGGCAGAGATTGCAGTAAGCCGAGATGGTGCCACTGCACTCCAGCCTGGCACCTGGCGACAGAGAAAGACTCTGTCTCAAAAAAAAAAAGTCGAATTCGTGTTGTGTAGAGTTTCTACTGTTCTGCTAAGAAGGAAATACATATGCATGTGTAAGCTATGAAATACAAATTGTGTAATTTCAGTGATTCTGTGTAGGAACTAGTGCCCTTATATTTGCATTTAAAATTGGCATTGCACAATGTAAAGATGAACAGTAAAATTCATGCTGATAATTTAACATTTTAATTTTTCTCCATCAAATAATAAACAGCATAACAAGTTGAGAGAGAGAGAGAGACTGAGGCCAGGCGTGGTGGCTCACACCTGTAATCCCAGCAGTTTGGGAGGCGGAGGCAGGAGGATCACCTGAGGTCAAGAGTAGTTTGAGACCAGCCTGACCAACATGGTGAAACCGTCTCTAGTAAAAATAGAAAATTAGCCGGGCGTGGTGGTGTGTGCCTGTAATCCCAGCTACTCAGGAGGCTGAGGCAGAATAATTGCTTGAACCCAGGAGGCAGAGGCTGCAGTGGGCCAAGATCTCACCAGTGTGTTCCAGCCTGAGCGACAGAGTAAGCTCCATATTTAAAAAAAAAAAAAAAAGAGAGAGAGAGAGACTGAGACCCCATCTCTAAAAAAAAAGAGCAGATTTTGGAAGGAAAAAATATATATTTTAGGCCAGGCACAGTGGCTCACGCTTGTAATCCGCTCAGGTTTGTAATCCGCGCACTTTTGGGAAGCCAAAGTGGGTGGATCAACTGAGCTCAGGAGTTTGAGAGCAGCCTGAGCAACATGGCAAAACCTGTCTCTACTAAAAAATTAACCAGGTGTAGTGACACAATGCCTGTAATCCCAGCTACTCAGGAGGCTGAGGCAGGAGAATCACTTGAATACAGGAGGTGGAGGTTGCAGTGAGCCAAGATTGTACCACTGCACTCTAGCCTGGGCAATAGAGTG
Source organism: Aotus nancymaae (assembly GCF_030222135.1). Lineage (NCBI taxonomy): Eukaryota > Metazoa > Chordata > Mammalia > Primates > Aotidae > Aotus > Aotus nancymaae. Next base: position 23,784,347 of record NW_026988443.1, on the reverse strand, counting down.
AGACTCTGTCTCAAAAAAAAAAAAAAAAAAAAAAAAGTGTTTGAACCAGAGGGACTCCATCTTGAGTGAGAGCTAGGACAATGAGGCCGAGACTTGCTAGGCTGCATTCCCAGAAAGTTAGCATTCCTAACCTCTAGATGCTAATGGTTAGGGGAACAAATTAATCACATTTACTAAAGAGACCCAGACTTGGGAGTGTCCAGATATCCCTGTATCTGGAGAACAAAGGCATTCCTAAGGAAAGATAATAATATTGATTCTTAAAAAATACAGTAATTAAGAAAATTAATCCTTTATCACAAACCTTTGTAGTAGAGCACATCTCCTGTACCTAGGGTGGATGTGTTCCTCCTCTTACTTTTGGGAATGTCTTACTCTGTCCATGGAGGAGCTGTTCTTTCACTACTTTACTCTCTTGATAAATTTGCTTTTACTGTGCACTGCTGACTTGCCCTTAATTCTTTCTTGTGGGAGATCCAAGAATCCTCTCTTGGGGTCTGGATCAGAACTGCTTTCTGTAATATAATGTATATATGTTTTAATACCACTAACGGCACTTTTTTCTTGTTGTTGTTGTTTTCCCTAACAAGGAACCCTGCACTTTAATCTGCACTGGGACCCACATATCATACGGTCAGCCTGCAAACAATTCTCAATGCTCCCTGCCCAGTGTCACCACAAGAAGTGCCTGAGTCCTGTGAGCAAACCTCAGGAAGATGCTGCTTGGTCTCTGCTGGGCAATCACCTCCTGGGCTTTCTCAGGGAGCTTCTGAGCCACAGTCAGGTCTCCTACGTCAGGGGCCTGACTCTGTGGCACTCTCTCGAGTGCCCCCTTTTTTTTTTTTGATACGGAGTCTTGCACTGTCACCCAGGCTGTAGTGCAGTGGCACCATCTCGGCTCACTGCAATCTCCGCCTCCTGAGTTCAAGCAATTCTCCTGCCTCAGCCTCCTGAGTAGCTGGGACTACAGGTGTGCACCACCATGCCCAGCTAATTTTTTTGTATTTTTAGCAGAGACGGGGTTTCACCATGTTGGCCAGGATGGTCTCGATCTCCTGACCTGGTGATCCACCCACCTTGGCCTCCCAAAGTGCTGGGATTACAGGAGTAAGCCACCATGCCCAGCTTCGAGTGCCTTTTCTAACCTGTCTTCGGGTGAGGAAGTCTTGGAAGTCTTATCTTTCCTGAGGTTGGCAGTATGAAAATGAGCTAATTCCCGACAGAGGATGACTCTCTACCGCTATTGCCTCATGATTACTCACTCATTCGATAATCACTACTATGGGCCTCTGTCATGCCCAGGCAGTAGGCTGGCGATAAAAAAGATGAATAAGGCATGAACCTCTGAGGTGGCAGCTACAGCCCTGTGGGGAGGTAATACATATATCCCACATGTGGTGATCTCTATTCTAAGAGAGAAATGCACGCAATTCTGTAGAAGTAAAGGAAGTCATTTCCGCCTTTGGAGGTGGGTGGAGGAAGAGGAGTCTGTACCTGCTAAGTGAAAGTGCCTTCACTCTGACATTTATTCCTAGCAAATGGGTGGCACCAAGGATATGGCTTGAGGGGACTTTAGTGAGTGTTCTAGCTCCCAAGCCACCACAAAAAATGGCAGTTGCTAAGCAAAACCAGCATGCTTGCTATGCAGGTACAGCCTAAAGACAAATCTCCAACACTTTCTCCAAAGGATTACAGGCCAAAGCGTCTCTATATATAGATATTCTGGAGTTTCCACTTTTTTTTTTTTTAAAGAGACAGAGTCTTACTCTGTCACCCAGGCTGGTCTCCTGGCTTCCTGTGCCGCATCCTTCAGTGTTTATTACAAGGTCATCTTTTTTTTTTTTTTCCTTCTAGAGCACCCTTTCACTTAGAAATACCTTTGAGATTTTTTTGCCAGAGTCTCCTAACATTCAAAGTAAGGTCAGCTTTTTTTTTTCTTTCTTTTACTTTAGCTTCTGTATTAGTCTGTTTTCACAGTAAGATCTGCTTTTACTTGTTAAAAAGGGATACTCACAGGTATTCTGTTCTTTCTCCTTGTGGGTAGGAATTTCCCCCTGGGCAAGGTGGCGTCCTTAAAATAACAATACTGCCTGTGCAAACCTCACTCCACATTTGAGGGGTGCTGAGCTCCCTGTTATCAGTTACCGGATCTCCTTTTTTTAGTAACTGAGTGTTAAGCAAAGGCTCCTGCTTAATTAATGGGTCTATTTTAGCAACCCACCCTGGTACAGAGCTTCTTCCCAATCCCTGTGACTCTAGGGATCCCACACATCACAGGACTTCCTCTGGACTCCCCAAGGATCAAAGCTTCCTGCCAGCTACGGATTGTCACCAAATCCCATGGATCAGGGGCTGAATACAAGGAGAGTTCAAAGGTAAAGTTACAGGAGCCTCTGTGGGGGGCAGGATACAGGCAATCCCACAGCGGAAACCTCTCATTATGAGTTCAGCACACCTGTTATTCATCCCCTGACTGTAACAGGCCCAAGGACTCCAGGGCAAGGTGGAGCGGGTATGGCTGGGAGTGGGCTGGGTGCGTCTCATCCACAAGAAAGCTAATTTAGCTTCTTGCAGTCAGTGGCTGAAACAAACATTTTCACCATCTGAGAAGCTTGGGATTTCTTTTTCTTTTTTGAAACAGAGTTTCGCTCTTGTTGCCTAGGCTGGAGTTCAATGATACAATCTTGGCTCACTGCAACCTCTCCCTTCCAAGTTCAAGCGATTCTCCTGTCTCAGCCTCCCAAGTAGCTGGGATTACAAGCACATGCCACCATGCCTGGCTAATTTTTTTTTTTTTTTTTTTTGAGACAGAGTTTCGCTCTTGTTACCCAGGCTGGAGAGCAATGGCACGATCTCGGCTCACCGCAACCTCCGCCTCCTGGGTTCAGGCAATTCTTCTGCCTCAGCCTCCCGAGTAGCTGGGATTACAGGCACGCACCACCGTGCCCAGCTAATTTTTTGTATTTTTAGTAGAGACGGGGTTTCACCATGTTGACCAGGGTGGTCTCGATCTCTTGACCTCGTGATCCACCCACCTCGTCCTCCCAAAGTGCTGGGATTACAGGTGTGAGCCACCGCGCCCGGCTCAGGTTCTTTATCAAAAGAATTTAGAGAGTGCATGTGACACACACACACACACACACACACAGTCTTTCCCTCTCTTCTTCACACACACACACACACAGAGGCTTTCCCTCTCTCTTCTATACACACACACACGCACATACATAGAGGCTTTCCCTCTCTCTTCTACACACACACAGGCTTTCCCTCTCTTCTACACACATACACACACACACAGAGAGGTTTTCCCTCTCTCTTCTCACACACACACACACACAGAGGCTTTCCCTCTCTCTTCTAAACACAAACACACACACACATAGAGGCTTTCCCTCTCTTCTACACACATATACACACACACACAGAGGCTTTCCCTCTCTCTTCTACACACACACACACACACACACACACACACACACACAGTTTTCCCTCTCTCACACACATACACGCATACAGGCTTTCCCTCTCTCTTCTCTGCCCTCCCTCTATCCAGGCACCAGTTGTCCTGAAACACACAAAGCTAAAGCTTCAGGGACAAGGGCAGTCTTTAGGGTTAGACATGGCTCAGAAAGGACCAGAAGAGGTTTGGCAAACTGAAAAGGGAACAGTGTGAGTAAAAGACTGCCTTAGGCACACAGGTGCACTTTCAATGGAAAAGCAGGAAGACAGTGTTTGACTCTTTCAATGAGCTTGACCCGGAACATTTGCAGAGTGGTTGTATCTTTAAGATCAAAAGGAGAAACAAATGGCAAATATCTTTCTTCTTTTTACTTCCTAAATTTATTTGATTGATTACAAAAGTCATATTACCACAATCCAGAATATATGAAAATAGAGGAAGAAAGAAAAAAGGCTCTAGTTAGACTACCTATCTAACACAAGCTCCATGAGTAAAGACAGTAATGAGTAGATTCATTTACATTTAAAAAATTATTATAATATTTTAAAGGTTATTGACATTTCAAGGTGTTTTTTACTACTGGAACTTGGTGAATGAAATAGCTATTCTGTTATTATTGTGTGAGATCAACAAGACACAACATGGAATGGTCAAAAATAAGACATTTATGGAAATAAGGACTCTGGAAACTGATCTAGCAGAGGTTTTTCCATCTATAATTTCTTAATAGGAAAATGAGTTGCTAAATATAAAGGGACAAAAATGTTAAATGCTAGCATACACTTATTGTGTGAGCAGTGTTCAAACCAGAGCAACTCCATGAGGGCTTAGGAAAATGAGGCTGAGATTTGCTGGTCTGCATTCCCAAAAAGCTAGGTATTCCTAATCTCTAGATGTTACGGTTAAGGGAAAAAATTAATAAAGTTTACTAAACAGACCCAGACTTGGTAGTGTCCAGATATCTGGAACAAAGGCATTCCTAATTTTGCAGCGGTTCACTCCTGTAATCTCAGCACTTTGGGAGGCCAAGGCGGGGCAGATAACCTGAGGTCAGGAGTTCGAGGCCAGCCTGGCCAAAATGATGAAACCCTGTCTCTACTAAAAATATAAAAATTAGCTGGGCATGGTGGCGGTTACCTGTAATCCCAGCTATTTGGGAGGCTGAGGCAGGAGAATTGCTTGAATCTGGGAGGCAAAGGTTGGGTGAGCCAAGATCACCCCATTGCATTACAGCCTGAGTGACAGAGCAAGACTGTCTCAGAAAAAAAAAAAATAATAATATTGTAAAATATAGTAATTAATAAAATTAATCCTTTATCACAAACCCTTGCAGCAGAGCACATCTCCCCAAGATCTTTTTTTTGAGATGGAGTCTCCCTCTGTCACCCAAGCTGGAGTATAGCGTCGTGATCTTGGCTAACTGCAACCTCTGCCTCCCAGGTTCAAGTGATTCTCCTGCTTCCTACTCCCCCCAAGTAGCTGGGATTACAGATGAGTGCTTCCATGCCTGGCTAATTTTTGTATTTTTAGCAGAGACAGGATTTCATCATGTTGACCAGGCTTGTCTTGAACTCCTGACTTCAGGTGATCCACTGCTTTAGCCTCCCAGAGTGCTGGGATTACAGGTTTAGGCCACTGTGCACAGCCCCACGATCTTTTCATGTCCTCTATGTATATACATAAGCACTATACCTGGGGTGGATGCATTCCTCCTCTTACTTTCAGGAACGCCCTACTCTGTCTATGGAGTGGCTATTCTTTCACTACTTTCTTTTCTTTTTTTTTTTGAGAAGAAGCCTTGCTCTATCACCCAGGCTGGAGTGCAGTGGCGTGATCTCAGCTCACTGCAACCTCTGCCTCTTGGGTTCAAGCGATTCTCCTGCCTCAGCCTCCTGAGTAGCTGGGATTACAGGCATGCACCACCACACCTGGATTGTGTGTGTGTGTGTGTGTGTGTGTGTGTATATATATATACACATATTTATTTATTTAGTAGAGACGGGGTTTTACCATGGTGGCCAGGCTGGTCTTGAACTTCTGAACTCATGTGATCCTCTTGCCTTGGCCTTCCATACTGCTGGGATTACAGGCATGAGCCACGGTGCCCAGCCCACTACTTTCTTAATAAACTTGTTTTTACTTTGCAGTGTGGACTCGCCCTGAATCCTTTCTTGCGCGAGATCCAAGAGCCCTCTTTTGGGGTCTGGTTGGTGACCTCTTTCCTGTAACAACTGTACTTAGAAATTCAATCTTCCATAGAACCAAGAGATGAAGCAAACAAAGATTAAAAAGAAAGAAGGCTACATTCCACACAATTCTATCAACCACCAATTGTGACTCCCTTTGTGGCTGAGAAAGAAATAAGAGGCACAAAGACAAAAACAGGGTAACAACAGGAAAGTTTAGACACAGAAATAAAAGGTAGGGGAAGACAAGGGGAAGGAGGTGAACTGGAATTGGTGGCTGGAGATTGTCCTGGCAGAAAAAAAGATTCTCTAGATTGAGGCCCAGAAGTTCTAGTTCTGAATCCAACTAGTTCTGTTTAAAAACACGTTGGAGTAAGCATTAGGTGTGGTATGAACCTATCAGAAAGCAACAGTCCAACTTCTAAGCACCTTCATTTTGTCCAATATGTGATTTTGTGGCTGAGAAATGTGAGAGGGAACAGATGAGACTATTATGAGGCAGAGAGTCAAGAATCATCAGTAGAGAACAACTCAGCAAAACTTCCCAAATTGTGTGCAGGAAACTAGGGTCAGTGTTCTGCTGAATGGCTCCTGCGCTCAGGAGCTCACACCCTGCTGGGGAGGCAGACACACAGAATTAAACCTCATGGTCAGGAGGCAGGCAAACTAGAAGTAGACCTTGGAGCTCCCAATTACTAGCTAGGGAATCTTCAACAACCTACTTCACTTCTAGGAACCCCAGTGACCTCATCTGTAAAATGGGAATTAGTTTGACTCCTGAATGGCAATGGTAGCTAATCCTTACGTAGTACTTGGTATATGTGAGGTATGGTTCTATGCATTTTGTCTATATTAACTCAATCCCCACAACAAAATTATCATTTCCCATTTGCCCAGGTTAACACAGCTAGTTCAAGAACTCCTCATCCTGAAGGCTGCAGTAAGAATTAATGTATATAAAGATCCAAGCACATGGCTGGGTGTGGTGGCTCATGCCTATAACCCCAGCACTTTGGGAGGCTGGAGCGGGTGGATCACCTGAGGCGGGTAGATCATTCTTGCAGGTGAATATGGTGAAACCCCATCTCTACTAAAAATAAAAAAATTAGCTGGGTGTGGTGGCGCACGCTTGTAGTCCCAGCTACTCGGGAGGCTGAGGCAGAAGAACTGCTTGAACCCGGTAGGCAGAGGTTGCAGTAAGTTAAGATTGTGCCACTGCACTCCAGCCTGGGTGACCGAGCGAGACTCTCTCAAAAAAAAAAATTTAACAGAGCTTGGTAATGTATTTCTGTAGTCCCAATTACTTGGGAGGCTGAGGCAAGAGGATCACCTGAACTTCAAGGCTGTATACAGTGACCTATGATTATGTCACTGTACCCCAGCCTGGGTACAGAGGCATACCTTGTCTCCTTGTCTCAATAATAATAATAACAACCACTTCGAGAGACAGTACAGTATAATGATTAATAAAGAACATTACTCTGGAGTCAGGCTGCCAGAGTTTCTTGAATCTTGGATCTACCCATTACTAGCTATGTGAACCTGGGCAAATTGGAAATGATAATTGTGTTGTGGGGATTGAGTTAATGTAGATAAAATGCCTAATATCATACCTGGCATATACCAGTAAGTACTAGGTAAGGATTAGCTATCATTACCATTCATTCATTCTTCAAAGATTTACTACCTGTTAGGCTCTCTTCTAGGCCTCAGTGAGGTAAGAGTTACAGGATGGACATGGTCCTGACCCTCACAGAGATCACAATCTTTTTTTTTTTTTTTTTGAGACGGAGTTTCGCTCTTGTTACCCAGGCTGGAGTGCAATGGCGCAATCTCCTCGGCTCACCGCAACCTCCGCCTCCTGGGTTCAGGCAATTCTCCTGCCTCAGCCTCCTGAGTAGCTGGGATTACAGGCACGCGCCACCATGCCCAGCTAATTTTTTGTATTAGTAGAGACAGGGTTTCACCATGTTGACCAGGATGGTCTCGATCTCTTGACCTCGTGATCCACTCGCCTCGGCCTCCCAAAGTGCTGGGATTACAGGCTTGAGCCACCGCGCCCGGCGAGATCACAATCTTAACTGACAAACCATCACTTCTTTAGCACCCACTATTTGCAAGTCCTCATGCTTGGATCTTTGTTTTTTGTTGTTGTTGGTTTTTGTTTTTGTTTTGAGACGGAGACTCGCTCTATCGCCCAAGTTGGAGTGCAATGGTGTGGTCTCAGCTCACTGCAACCTCTACCTCCTGGGTTCAAGCCATTCTCCTGCCTCGGCCTTCCAAGTAGTTGGGATTACAGGTGCCTGCCACCCCGCTGGCTAAGTTTTGTATTTTTAGTAGAGATTGGGTTTCACCATGTTGGCCAGGCTGGTCTTGAACTCCTGACCTTGTGATCTGCCCACCTTGGCCTCCCAAAGTGGTGGGATTACAGGCGTAAACCACTGTGCCTGGCCGTTTTTCTTTTTTTTTTTTTTTGAGACACAGTTTTGCTCTTGTTACCCAGGCTGGAGTGCAGTGGCGTAATCTCAGCTCACTGCAATCTCTGCCTCCCTGGTTCCCAGGTTCAAGCAATTCTCCTGCTTCAGCCTCCTGAGTAGCTGGGATTATAGGCACCTGCTACCACACCTGGCTAATTTTTTTTTGTATTTTTAGTAGAGATGAGGTTTCACTATGTTGTCCAGGATGGTCTCAAACTCCTGACCTCAGGTGATCTGCCTGCCTCGGCTCCCAAAGTGCTGGGATTACAGGCATGAGCCACCGTGCCTGGCTTCAGCTAATTTTTAGAAAAAAAATTTTATAGGTCAGGCACAGTGGCTCATACCTGTAATCCCAATACTTTGGGAGGTAAAGGTGGGAGGACTGCTTAAGCCCAAGAGTTTGAGGCCAGCCTGAGCAACAGAGCAAGACTGTTCATCTACAAAAAGTAAAGGAATTAGTCAGGCATGGTGTCATGCGTTTGTGGTCCCAGCTACTTGGGAAGCTGAGGAGGGAAGATCACTTGAGCCTGGGTGGTTCAGGCTACAGTAAGCCATGATTGCACCACTGCATTCCAGCCTGGGTGACAGAGCAAGACCCTATCTCAAAAACAAAAATAAATTTTTTGTAGAGACAGGGTCTTGCTATTTTGCCGAGTACTATAATTAGTACTATTAGTAGTGGTTATTATTTTCACTACTATGGGGTGGGGAGCATGAGACACATATAACCACCTACCTTACAAGTATACTGTGGGGATCAAAAGAGATAATGTTTGTGAGAGTATTTTACTATCATCAGCAAAGTGATAAATAATTTTAAGTATCGGAGAAACTGCGGGCAGGGCTTCCTTAATGAGCAGCCATCCCCCTTCCTTAACTTGCTGCTTCTCCTGATCTTCCTCTGACTGGCTTCACTCTGCCCTCCCAAACCTTTCCTTTTCCTTTTTCCCTCCCTCCCCATCTTCTGGGTTCCCTGCCTAAAGTTTGCATTTCCCCTGAGCACCCCCTGGCTGGGGTCATCCTTTAACTTCAGTCTCTGTAACAGTGTCTGGAAAGCTATGGAAATCCCTCCTGGGTCCTAATCACTTCCTCTCCAGCCGGGGACATTTACAGTTTGATTGGAGAAGGCAGGGAGTGTGTGAACTGCGGGGCAACCTCGACCCCACTGTGGCGGCGAGATGGCATGGGGCACTACCTGTGCAACGCCTGCGGGCTCTACCACAAAATGAACGGACAGAACCGGCCCGTCATCAAGCCCAAGCGAAGGCTGTCTGCAGCTAGGAGAGCAGGGACATCCTGTGCGAACTGTCAGACCACCACAACCACGCTCTGGAGAAGGAACGCCAATGGAGACCCCGTCTGCAATGCCTGTGGGCTCTACTACAAGCTGCACAATATTAACAGACCCCTGACTATGAAGAAGGAAGGCATCCAGACCAGAAACCAAAAAATGTCTAGCAAATCCAAAAAGTGCATGACTCGTTGGAGGACTTCCCCAAGAACAGCTCGTTTAACCCGGCCACCCTCTCCAGACACATGTTCTTCCTGAGCCACATCTTGCCCTTCAGCCACTCCAGCCACATGCTGACCATGCCCACGCCAATGCACCCACCATCCAGCCTGTCCTTCGGACCTCACCATCCCTTCAGTATGGTTACCGCCATGGGTTAGAGCCCTGCTCGAGGCTCACAGGGCCCCCAAAGACAGTCCCTGCAGCCCACTTCGACTTGCATTTTTGCAGGAGCAGTATCATGCAGCCTAAACACAATGGATATATGTTTTTGAAGGCAGAAAGCAAAATTATGTTTGCCACTTTGCAAAGGAGCTCATTGTGATGTCTGTGTTCCAACCACTGAATCTGGACCCTATCTGTGAATAAGCCATTCTGACTCATATCCCCTATTTAAACGGGGTCTCTAGTGCTGTGAAAAAAAATGCTGAACATTGCATATAACTTATATTGTAAGAAATACTGTACATTTGAGGAAGACTTTATTGCATCTGGGTAGCTGTAAGGCATGAAGGATGCCAAGAAGTTTAAGGAATATGGGAGAAATAGAGTGTGGAAATTAAGAAGAAACTAGGTCTGATATCCAAATGGACAAACTGCCAGTTTTCTTTCCTGTCACTGGCCACAGTTGTTTGATGCATTAAAAGAAAAAAAAAAAGAAAAAAGAAAAAAAGAAAAAAGTTGTAGGCGAATCATTCATTCAAAGCTGTTGGCCTCTGCAAAGGAAATACCAGTTCCGGGCAATCAGTGTTACCGTTCACCAATTGCCATTGAGGGTTTCAGAGATCCCTTTTCTAGGCCTATACGCTTTGTGAACAAGTCCCTGTAATTGTTTGTATGTATAATTCAAAGCACCAAAATAAGAAAAGATGTAGATTTATTTCATCATACTATACAGACTGAATTGTACAAATTTATTTACTGCTAGTCTTAAGAACTGCTTTCTTTCGTTTGTTTGTTTCAATACTTTCCTTCTCTCTCAATTTTTGGTTGAATAAACTAGATGACATTAAAAAAAATAATTTAAAGTATTGTTATTGTTACCACCACATTGAGAAAATTGGGTTTACCACCAAAGAATAAGAATAGGACAGGGAGGCCAGGTGTGGTGGCTTGTGCCTGTAATCCTAGCACTTTGGGAGGCCGAGGTGGGCGGATCACGAGGTCAGGCGCTCGAGACCAGCCTGACCAACATGGAAATCCCAACATGAAACCCTGTCTCTACTAAAAACACAAAAATTAGTCGGGTTGTATGGTGGCACGCTCCTGTAATCTCAGCTACTCTGGAGGCTGAGGTGGGAGAATTGCTTGAAAATGGGAGGCAAAGGTTGCAGTGAGCTGAGACCATACCATTGCACTCTATCCTGGGTGACAGAGTAAGACTCTGTCTCAAAAAAAAAAAAAAAAAAAAAAAAAAAGCATGGGAGGAGGAAAGACACATCTCTGAAAACAAAGAATAGGGAGCAGAAGTCAAAGGAAGAATGGCTGGGTAGATGAATAAATGAAGGAGAGTGAGAAGAAGAGGGAGGTGGCACGGATGTGGGAAATGAATTTAACGTAGTCTGAGCACAGTATCGGGTCAGCGCGGGTCAGATGATGTCGGTGTCTGGCACACTGGAAGCTCTGATCAAGCTATGCCACAGAATGGAAAGCATCAGGAAGAATTCTGCCGAGCAAGTAGAAAGGAGCCAGACTCCGAGGTCTTCCAGGCGAGTGGACTTTCTAAGATAATGGGCAGGAAACAAATAAATTGTGGAAGCAGAATGGATGTAGACAATCTGGACCTCATTCAGGAGCTCTGGCCTGAAGAAGAAGAATGCTTTCCTGATAAAACCCAAACTTTCACTTTGATGGGTCTATGAAAAAGAAATTAGGGCCAATTCAAACCTGAAAGACCAGCCTTTTGAGATACTTCATTCAAAGTGTCTGGACGGTCAGTAAAGAAAGGCAGGATTACTAATGTCTAAGAGATTTCTACCCATGCCTGACAGATAGAGCATCTCAAACACACAGAAGTTCACAGTGGCATTATTATTAACTGGAGGTTACTGAGCATTTCAAAACACTTTCATTTTAAAAGTATTTTTCTCTGCTAGTGCTAGAGATAAATGGCATTTTTACCCTTTCTGGATTGGGTCTGGCTGCTAAATGGGGAGAGCATCTAAAGTGCAAATTGGAGACGGGGTAGAAAGGGGATGAGGTGGGGATCGTGTGTGATTTGCACTGAGGAATAAGGGAGAAGTATTTAACTGGTCAAGTGCCAAAAATGCTACAGGGACATGGACAGGCTAGGCTGTTTCAGGACAAAGACCAAGATGGTGGGTAGCAGTTAACCCTTGGGAGGGGTGATAGCTCAGGGGTCCTAAACAAAAAAAGGCAGTCAGAACTCCCAACACAATTGTGCAGGCTCCCCGGCTGGCTTATGCTGAGCTGAGGCATGCTGCCCAGGGGCTGGAGGGATCAGCGACCATGCAGCTCCCTGCAGCTGGGACAGGAGTGGCAGCCGTGGTGGCAGGAGCAGCGGTGGCAAAATGTTTCAGAATGTCTTTAAATAGCAACCTGAGTAAGGCAGCAGCTTTCCTACACCCTCACAAGCCCTGAAATAGCACAAAGGCAGCACGGAAAATGGTCGGAGTGTGTGCAAAGGCAGCAGACTACTGCTTCTGAGAAAAGAGACTGGAAGCATTGTCCTGAGAAGGTGAGTACAACCCCAGCTTTCAAACTGTACTCAATTACCACATCTAGGGGAACAGGCTTCATTGTTTCCAGTCCTTCAAGATCTCCAGACACCCCACTGAGGGCACTGCAGTCCTATTTCCTTTCTGCATGGAAAGCCTCCCACGTGGGATTAGACAGCATCTGAAAAAGGCTCACTACTACTGTTTATTGAGTGTTTACTACATTTCAGTCTTATACTAAGCCCTGGACACATTATCTCATTTAACCATATGAGACATGTATTATTAGCCCCAGGTTATGAATTAGGGCACAGGAGTTTAGGGAGTTAGAGATTTGCTCAAGGACAAATAGCTAGAATTCACATCTGTATCTGTCAGGTTTAAGTTCACAAACCTTGCTTTTCGTATGTGCATTACTAGGAAATCCAATATGCAGGAGGACACCATGCAGAGAACTTGATCTTTCTCCTGCACCATTGAAGTTGTTTATTTGGATGGTGCCTGGCTGATGAGAGAAGAGGGGGAGCAACAGATGGGCTGGTGGCTGACTCCAAGGTTTGGGCTTCCTTTAGGATGCCAGCTTGCTTTAGGGCACACCCTGACTTACCCTAGGCTTGCCCTGGTCACACGGCCTCAGGTCATGCCTCTGTGAATAGAAGTGCAGATCGCAGTCCTTAGGGCATCTGCTCACTGGAATTCAATGCTGTATGCAACATGCTTCAGGAACATAAGGGACTACAGTAGGACCAAAGGCCAAAAAACCCAGAGTCCCCGACACATCAGAGGCTCTGGTAAGAGTCTGTATTATGTGCATTATATGTATATGCATGGCATGGACCAAACTGGAAAAAACAACCCCAATCCACACCAGAAAAGTATGGCTATAGGGCCAGGAGCAGTATTTTTAGTAGAGATGGTTTCACTATGTTGGCCAGGATGGTCTCAAACCAGGTGACCCACCTGCCTTGGCCTCCTAGAGTGCTGGGATTATAGGAGGAGCCAAACTTTGAAAAGCAGAGTGACATGATCAGTACTCATTCTGTCATACTGCCTCAGGACTCCTTCACCCAGCTGATTTGGAGATAGAAGTCTACCCAACTGCAACAACGAAAAAACCCTGTAGGTGTTTCCAAGTAAGGAGGCATAATTCCCTTCTTAAGAGACCTTAAGAAAACTTGTTCAGACAACTTTGGTTCTTGGGAAACCTGAAACTAGATTTTGGAAGTCCCAGAATTCCCAGTTTAAGATCTGAGAAGTCATTTATTGCACAGGTAGGTACCAAGAAATTTTAGAGCAATGTTCTATGCTACCATTTTTTTTTTTTTTTTGAGACGGAGTTTCGCTCTTGTTACCCAGGCTGGAGTGCAATGGTGCGATCTCAGCTCACCACAACCTCCGTCTCCTGGGTTCAAGCAATTCTCCTGTCTCAGCCTCCCGAGTAGCTGGGACTACAGGCGTGCGCCACCATGACCAGCTAATTTTTTTACTTTTAGTAGAGATGGGATTTCAGCATGTTGACCAGGATGGTCTCGATCTCTTGACCTCATGATCCACCCATCTCGGCCTCTCAAAGTGCTGGGATTATAGGCGTGAGCCACGGCGCCCGGCCCTACCTTTTTTTTTTTTAATTTATTTTTTATTTTTTTAGAGACAGAGTCTTGCTCTGTTGCCTGGAGTGGAGTGCAGTGGCACAATGATAATTCACTGTAGCCTTGAACTCCTGGGCTCATGTGATCTTCTCACCTCAGTTTCCAGAATAGCTGGGATGACAGGCATGCACCATTATACTAAGCTAAATTTTTTATTTTTAGTAGAGATGTGGTTGCCCAGGCTGGTCATGCCTCTTACAGAAATGATTTCATTCACTTATAAACAAGGCAATGTGCTAGCTTTTGGGAATATAAAAGTGAATGGAGGCTGGGTGCAGTGGCTTACACCTGTAGTCCTAGCACTTTGGGAGGCCGAGATAGGCAGATCACTTGAACCCAGGAGTTCAAAAGTAGCCTGGTGAGACCCCATTTCTATTACTCTTTAATTAAACTTAAAAAAAAAAAAAAAGACTTAAGGCCGGGCATGGTGGCTCAAGCCTGTAATCCCAGCACTTTGGGAGGCCGAGGTGGGTGGATCACGAGGTCAAGAGATCGAGACCACCCTGGTCAACATGGTGAAACCCCATCTCTACTAATACAAAAAAATTAGCTGGGCATGGTGGCGTGTGCCTGTAATCCCAGCTACTCAGGAGGCTGAGGCAGGAGAACTGCCTGAACCCAGGAGGCGGAAGTTGCGGTGAGCCGAGATTGCGCCATTGCACTCCAGCCTGGGTAACAAGAGCGAAACTCCGTCTCAAAAAAAAAAAAAAGACTTTACACAAAGAGTATAACATGTAGTGGAGTCCTACAGGATTAATATAAGCTCATCAGATGGATAGGCTGGGGAAAAAAGGCATCTGAGGCATAAGAAACAGTATGGACCAAGATGCGGAGGCAGGAATCAGGATGGCAGAGTATTCTGGGGCTGCCATGAGCTTCTCAGGGCATAAGAAGGCAAGCATGGGACAGAAAGTGATAGAAGGCAGGTGGGTCCAGATTACAAAGGGCCTTATATGTCATACAAAGGGGTCTGATCTTCATCTGATAGACCAGAAAAAACCATTGAAAAATTACTAGTTGGGACCAGATCTGCACCTCAGAAAGATCCCTTACCATCTAGCTGCAGTTCCCTTACCATCCCTGGGTAACTAAATACCTGTCAACCAAGGAGAATTAAAGAGTAGAAAAGTGGCCAGGCACGGTGACTCATGCCTGTAATCCCAGGACTTCGGGAGGTCAAGGCAGATGGATCACGAGGTCAGGAGTTTGAGACCAGCCTGGCCAACATGGTGAAACCTTGTCTCTACTAAAAAATACAAAAATTAGCCAATGTGGTAGTGCACATGCCTGTAATCTCAGGAGGCTGAGGCAAGAATCGCCAAAACCGGAAAGGTGGAGGTTGCAGTGAGCCTAGATCATGTCATTGCACTCCAGCCTGGACGACAAGAGCAAAACTCCGTCTCAAAAAAAAAGAGTAGAAAACTCCAGTGGTTAAGGAAGCAGAAGTCTCAGGAACCCAGGTTTGTCCTAATACACTGTAACACTTCACTTCTTCCTCAAGTGTAATCTCAAGCCAGTTCTAATTAGTTCCTTCAGAACAGCCAAGCTGGCAATAAGACAGCCTGGGTTTGCGTTCAATTCTCTCGCTTACTGGCTGTGTGGCATCCGAATATAAACCTCTGGACCTGAATTTTCTTATATGTTAAATAAGAAACAGTTAATAATGATAATCAAATAGAGTTAATAAGCATATGTCTCTCACAAGGTTTTTAGGGGGACTCAGTGAGATAATAAAGTATTTAGTGATCTGACTGGCATACAATAAACCCTTAATCAGGGTTAGTTATATTACTATTAAGTATCAAACATTGGAGGACATGGAATTTATTTGGCACAGATTTGCTGTGAGCAAACAATCCATGGGGTGATGAGCAATGAGCTGGAACAGACCTCAGAGCATCAATCCAGACTTACTGCGCATCACCCCAAGGAGGGTACACTTAGTCAGAACTCCTCCCTTTCAGAGGATAGAGCAAAGATAAATGGGGTTGGCAACCCATAGGCCCATCTGATTATCAGCATAATCATTCTCTGGGAAGAAATAATCCCTGAATCAGGTTGTAGGAAAGGAGGAAAAGTCCCAGGACTGACTCCCCTGCTTGGCAGCCCTGAAGGTGTCTGGTCTCTTTCAGTTTTTCTCTGCCTCCTGCTTTTTTCAGTTCTGTGTACAATATGGGAAGTTGCTGGATGGCATAGTCTGTGGTTGGACTGTGCTTTTGGCAAGAGGTAGAGGAGCATGAGGAAGGGCAAAAACAGAAGCCAAGGTGTTTCCTGCTTTTGCTCTCTTACAGAGCTCCCGCTGGCAGGTCCTGGGAGGTCAGGAAACCTAGGCACCCAAACACTTTCTGGTCACTGTCTCATCATTCTCCTGGGCTAGCAGTCAATATGCCAAAGGGATGTGGTCTGGCCCCTTTTCCTTTTGGATATTATGGTTTCTGGGATCAGAACCAGCTTCCTGTTGGCCACGATCTGTGCAGGGAATGCCCAGGTGACTCAGTACTGGAGTCCTTCAGGTGACAGGAATGTAGAAGATGTGTATGTGAGCTCTGGAGCGGCACTGCCTGGATTCATCTACTGCCTGCCACTTAATGGTTGTTGAACAAGTTACTTACTTCTTCGTCTTAGTCTCTTCATGTTTAAAATAGGGATAGTAGAATTCTCTGAGTCTATTTGGCTTAGGAAGCTGCCCATAAATAAAAGAAAATAATACGGATAGTAATCATACTGAAATGGGATTACTATGAGGATTGGGTGAATTAATTAATGTAAAGCACACAGATATAAGTACTGTCATATAGTAAATGCCTAAATAAAAGAGTTTTTGTTTAGTTTTAATTTATACTCTATTTTTCAGAAACACAACTACCATATAAACTGAGAGAATATTTTTATTTCTTTGAGATTTTACAAAGAGCAATTTACCATTTTTGAAAATCAGGCTATTCAGTGTCTCTCATGGTACTCCTGAGTTGCCAATATAAGACACCTGAATCAATTTGCATTTGTAGCATTTACGTTCATGGTCACTCTCTATATAAAAGCAAATGAATAGTTCATTATGTCTTAGAGTTAGCCTGGACAGTTACACATTAAAATGCATAGTATTTTATTATAAATGACTATCCTTTTATTTCTTCTTTATATTACAATTAATTGGGTGTGATGTTGATTTTTAAAATATGCATATAGGTTAAGCTATAAATTTTATTTTGGGAAAATAAATAGATTACAACAAAATACTCGTTATAATAATTTGTTATAATAAAAGTACATTGAGTCTGATGTACAGAAGGAGGCTGATGGAGTAGACTTTCCCAAACCTGGTGCTTAATTTGTATTCTAACTCACCTTAATGATGTTACCTAAAATATCATGGATAATCAGACAAACATTCTTCCAGATGAAAAAGATAAAGGAGTGAATTAAAGAAGAGGAAGAAGAGAGAAGATACTCTATTTCACTGGTACTTGGCCAAGGTAAGTTACCAGTAACAACTGATAACATGTTGCTAATGAGTGCTAATGTTTCCTGGCATTAACTTTGGAAAATTATAAACCATTGTCTCTTTATGAGCTTTAGTTGCCTAATTCATAAAATAAGAGAGTTGCATTATTTCTCAAAGTATCTTCCATGGAACATTATTACGTGGCCTGCTTATGAGAAAAAAGGGTTCCCTGGTAAATGAATTTAGGAAATTGTTAGTTTTCTTTGCTGCAGGACGTCTCAGACTTCTTAATAGGCTAACATACACCGAGTCTCCAAGAGGAGAATGTCTAGTTGTATACACAGCATTTTCTCAACTTATTTGATCAGAAAGACCTTATTTCAAAGGAGCAACTAATGAATTTAGTGTGCCAGAGAAATTTCTGTGAAATATAAATAGTCTAAGTCCTTTTCCACTTCTAACATCCTAAAATTCTGTGACATTAAATGTTTAAATGAGATAATCTTGGCCATTTTAAATAGCAATCAGAAGAGTAAAGCAAAAGCTGTCCTATAGAAAATAAAACTATTGTTAAGTCTGATGCAGAAGAGGAAAACAAACCAAGTTCTAACACATGTAGATCTATGCAAATAATTCTGCATAAGAGGCAGAAAGGGAATAGTTTTAAATGTCAGAGTTTCCACACTGTCCCCTATGTCATCACTAGCAAAAGATAGTTTAGCAATCCCAATAAAGTACTGAGTCCTCATCTTTTCAGCTTTACTTTTCAAGCCCATCACTATCATGTGGATTTGGCCAAGTTACTGTTGAGGAAATCTATGGGATTATTCCCTAGTCCTAGATACTGGCCCCAGCCTGACTTTGCACAAATGGCTATGGTGGAGACTGAATGTGATTTTACACAAGCCAGCAACCCCACACACCACACTTGGCCAAGCCAAGTTGGCTGATCTGGGGATGAACATGTGGTCTTAGCTGAAACATTAAGTCTCCTTTCCAGAATTTTTGCATTTGGGTCTAGAAAGGCAATCTTTCTGATGGGCCACCATCAGTGGTCATGTTGCTGCCACAGGAAGAAAGTTGGATTCCAGGACAGGGGACTGAGGCTGAAATGAAAGAGTAGCATGGACAAAAGATGGAGTTTTTCAGTTGGTGATTCTGAGTCGCTGACCCCCCAACCAGCTCTCTCTGCTTTTCCCACAACGTGGTTGTTCAGCCCTTCTTTGGATAAAGTTTCCTTTGCTTAAGCTTGTTTCAACAAGGTTTCTTTTGCTTAAAACCAAAGAACTTTGATTACAGTCACACAACCACTTCATACCTACTTTCTCCATTGATAAAGAGGGAAGAATGAAGCCTGCCTCCTGAAAGCTGGCAGATTGAATATATGCACACATCACTGCTCTCTCTTGAAACCCCACTAAAATTATGTAGAGGGATTTAAAAAATGGCATCTTTAAGTTACCAGAGCGAAAAGAACTAACAAGACAATAGCAACAAAAGTTTTGATGCTAGAAAGTAGTTGGATGACGCCTAGGGTCACAGTCCTGATTTGCCCAGGATAATACACATTTTACGCCTGATGCCCTGTTAATAATTATTAATAGCATCTCTTTCACTTTCAAAGTGTCCTGGTCTGGAGGATAAATTGATTCATTAAACCTAAGAGTCCCAGAAGCAAGCCTAATGTACCACAGAACCTCAGAAAATTTCAGGAGTTAATGGTACCATCCCTCTTAAAATCAGGGTGAACAGAAGTCCTGATTGAGAGTATGTCTGAGTAGCAATCAAGTCCCCTGAGCCCTCTTCTACTATTTCTGCATGCAGGTGACTACCCCTCCCAACGAGCAGAAGCCTGGAGTGTTTACTCTTTGGAGGGTCCTACCAGAGAGACTCTGGATAGGTAGACATTAGATACAGACACAGATAAGAATGCCACGGTAAAAACAGGAGGATAGGCCGGGTGCAGTGGCTCATGCCTGTAATCCCAGCACTTTGGGAGGCTGAGGCGGGCAGATCACCTGAGGTCAGGAGTTTGAGACCAGCCTGGCTAATATGGTGAAACCTTGTTTCTACTAAAAATACAAAAAATTAGCAGGGCGTGGCAGCACATGCCTGTAATCCCAGCTACTTGGAGGCTGAGGCAGGAGAAATCTATTGAACGTGGAACGTGGAGGTTGCAGTGAGCTGAGATGGCGCCACTATACTCCAGCCCAGGACAGAGCAGACTCCGTCTCAGAAAACAAACAAACCAACAGGAGGATAAGTGAAAGTCTACATACTGAATGGTGAGACCTCCATCCTCCTTCCACTCATCTTCCAGAACCTACCCTCCAGCCAGGCTTCTATACTCTATGGGAGACTGATTCTTTTTTTTTTTGAGACAGAGTCTTGCTTTGTCACCCAGGCTGGAGTACAATGGCGTGAACTTGGCTCATTGCAACCTCCACCTCCAGGGTTCTAGCAATTCTCCTACCTTAGCCTCCTGAGTAGCTGGGATTACAGGTGCCTGCCACCATGCCCAGCTAATTTTTTTGTATTTTTAGTGTAGGGGTGTTCACCATGTTTGCCAGGCTGATCTCAAGCTCCTGACCTCAGGTGATCCACCCACTTTGGCCTCCCAAAGTACTAGGATTACAGGCGTGAGCCACTGTACCTGGCCAAGACTAAGATTCTTTTCTGCCAAGCCCCCCACCAAAGACTTCAAGATAGTCACAGCATGGAGTCTCCCAATGAAATCACCTGGCCAGATCATCACCCTATTATAAAGTCCACTAGTCCATAAATAAGTACTTGTACACAGAGTATCATCAGCTTTTAAGTGCTCTGTTCTTAAATCTTGCAGTAGGCTTAGAAGTAACTAGTCCAGACAAGAGCAGTGGATGAAGGCTATAGGAGACATGCCTCTGAGAAGATGAAGCTGTTAGATTACCTGATGTGTTTGAACCTTTTATGAGATTTATAAACTTTCAGCAAAGAATAGGGATTAATTAATGATAGGTTCATAGAAAAGTAACAGATGTAAACATGAGACATTTATGAACTTCAGAGAAAACTAAAATTAAAACGAGAAAGGAAGTATGATCATAGACTAGATAACAGTTATAGTCATAGTAATATAAACACTGAATGCTGATTTTACAAAACATATGTAACTAAATAGGGAGAATGGGGAGGGAGAATATATATATATTTGTAAGGGCATGTTAATAACAACAATAACTAATAAATACTGAGCTTTTATAACCTATACATTCTAAATGCTTTTCACAGATAAGCTCAATTAATTCTTATAACAACTCTATAAAGTGGTACTATTACTATTATTTCCATTTTATAGATGAGGAAGTTGAGGAAAAGAGAGGTCAACTAATTTGTGCAGGGTCTTACTGCCAGCAAGTTGCAAAGCTAGGATTTCATCCTGAACATCCGGCTTGAGTCCATACCTGAAGCCAAAGCCACTAGACTGTTGCTTCATCCCTCCCACACAGACCAACTTTTCCAACTTTGGAAGCAGAGGGGGCCCACTTTTACACAAAGATCTACTAAGAAGTCATCAAGTGAACTGAAAAATCAAGATTGGGCGAAGTGGCTCACACCTGTAATCCTATAACTTTGGGAGGCTGAGGTGGATGGATAGTTTGAGCTCAGGATTTCAAGACTAGTATGGGCAACACAGCAAAACTCTGCCTCCACAAAAAATACAGAAATTAGCTGGGTGTGGTGGCATATGCTTGTAGTCCCAGCTGCTCAGGAGGCTGAAGTGGGAGGACTGCTTAAGCCTAGGAGGCTGAGGTTCAGTGAGTTGAGATTTTACCACTATACTCCAGCCTGGGAGACAGAGCAAGACTCTGTCTCCAAAAAATTAAAAAATAAAAAAAAAAAAAGGCCGGCCACAGTGGCTCAAGCCTGTAATCCAACACTTTGGGAGGCCAAGGTGGGCGGATCATGAGGTCAAGAGATCGAGACCATCCTGGTCAACATGGTGAAACCCCATCTCTACTAAAAATACAAAAAAACTTAGCTGGGCATGGTGGCATGCGCCTGTAGTCCCAGCTACCCAGGAGGCTGAGGCAGGAGAATTGCTTGAACCCAGGAGGCAGAGGTTGCAGTGAGCCGAGATTGCGCCACTGTACTCCAGCCTGGCGCCTGGCGACAGAGCAAGACTCTGTCTCAAAAAAAAAAAAAAAAAAAAAAAAAGCAGTGGAGGTGGGTGGCAGGCATGGTGGCCATAAAAACAAAAAGACCAAAAAAATTTTAAAAACATGGGGGAGCCTTAACCACATGATATTAAGTGAAGGAGGCAGACACAGAAGGCCACAAGGTGAGGGGAAGAGCGGGATCTGGTGCTCTCGATGAAGAGAGCGCACTCATTTTACCTCCTTCGGGTCAGCAGTAGCGGCCTTGCAGAAGACCAGCCCCATCTGCCTGTGCCTGGCTTTGCTTTTCTGCTCTTCATCAAGTTCCCTCAGCTTGGGTCTGTCCCCAGCCTAGCACTGCTCCTTTCCCAACACCTTTTAGCCCTGCTTTCTCAGGATCCTGACTCAAATGTGGGACAAATATGCCCCTGAAATCTCTAGGAATAACTCTTGTAATTAAAAAAGCAGAGCATCATATACAAACCATTTCTTTCTTTTTTTTTCAGCCAGGGTTTGCCTTCTCTCTCACAGAGAAGTAGGAGAGTAATCTCCAGTAGAAATGGTGAACCCATCATTCATAAATAACCTTATTAGGAAGAGGCTTCAGCCATCAGAGTCCAATACTGAGCTCATATGAAGAAATTAAAAATCATTCCTACGCCTGCAATCCCAGCACTTTGGGAGGCTGTGGTGGGTGGATCACGAGGTCAGGAGATTGAGACCAGCCTGGTCAATAAGATGAAACCCTGTTTCTAATAAAAATACAAAAATTACCCGGGCATGGTGGTGCATACCCATAGTTCCAGCTACTCGAAAGGCTGAGGCAGGAGAATTGCTTGAACCTGGGAGGCAGAGGTTGCAGTGAGCCAAGATCATGCCACTGCACTCCAGCCTGGGTGACAGAGCAAGACTCCATCTAAAAAAAAAAAAAAAATCATTCCTGCATTGAGGCCTGAGTTTGCCTCAGAACTTAAAACAGCCATCAATTAATAATTAATCCCTGGGAGACTGAGGCAGGAGGACTGCTTGAGCTTAAGAGTTTGAGGCTGCAGTGAGCTATGATCATGCCACTGCACTCTAGCCTGGGCGACAGAGCAAGACATTCATCTCTTAAAAAAAAAAATTAATCCTGGCAGGGAACAGTGGTTCATGCCTGTAATCTCAGAACTTTGAGAGGCAAAGGGTTTGAGACCAACCTGGCCAACATGGTGAAACCCTGTCTCTACCAAAAAAAAAAAAATACAAAAAATAGCTGTGCATGGTGGTATGCACCTGTAATCCCAACTACTCAGGAGTCTGAGGCACAAGAATCTCTTGAACCCAAGAGGCAGAGGCTGTAGTGAGCTGAGATTGTGCCACTGTGCTCCAGCCTGGGTGACACAGCAAGAGTCTGTCTCATAAAAAAAAAGTCTGGGCACGGTGGCTCACGCTTGTAATCTCAGCACTTTGGGAGGCCGAGGCAGGCGAATCACGAGGTCAGAAGTTCAAGACCAGCCTGGCCAACATGGTGAAAACCCGTCTCTACTAAAAATACAAAAAGTTAGCTGGGCATAGTGGTAGGCACCTGTAATTCCAGCTACTCAGGAGGCTGAGGTAGGATAATCGCTTGAACTCGGGAGGCAGAGGTTGCAGTGAGCTGAGATCACACCACTGTACTCCAGCCTGGGTGACAGAGTGAGACTCTGTTTGGAAAAAAAAAACAAAAAACAAAAGGCTGGGCATGGTGGCTCACGCCTGTAATCCAAGCACTTTGGAGGCCAAGGCGGGCGGATCACCTGAGGTCGGGAGTTCAAGACCAGCCTGACCAATGTGGTGAAACCCCGTCTTTAAAAAAAAAAAAACAAAAAAAAAAAACCCAAACTCTTACCCTGAAGATGCTTCCAGGCTTTGCTTATTTTTGAAAAAACAATCTGATGTTAAGACATTTTATCATTTTGAAGAAATTAATTCTAAAGCCTAATACTGATCTCCTACTACACAGAGTAGAGAACAGATTATTCTTTTGTCATCTAAAATTAGGGATTACAAGGAAGAAAAGCTGCTCTGAGAATTATCTTTTAATACAGAAAAGCAAGGGAAAGAGTTTCAATATAAAATGCTGCCATACTTAGACACTACAAATCCATGTGCAAAGTTACCAAATATTTCATAGTTCTTCTAAGAAGTCAACTTTCAATAAACTATGTAGAGGGCTGCAGCATAACATAGTTACCTTGATAAATCAACCCCCAATCACTCATTTTTTTAAGATCAACTTTTTTTTCCACCTATATATATAGTCAATTCTCGTTATTTGTGGTAGTTATGTTTTATAAAATTGCTGTGAGTGCTGCATTAGCAGATATTGAACCACTGCTCCTATGGGAAATATAAGGTTAGGGTCCTGAGAGCCTGTGGTCACACCAAATCACTTATTTTTTTTTTTCTTTACAATAGAGTCTCGCGCTTGTCACCCAGGCTGGAGTGCAGCTGTGCAATCTTGGCTCACTACAACCTCTACCTCCCAGGTTCAAGTGATTCTACTGCCTCAGCCTCCCGAGTAGCTAGGATTACAGGCGACCACCACCATGCCAAGTTAATTTTTGTATTTTTAGGAGAGACAAGGTTTCACCGTGTTGGCCAGGCTGGTCTTGAACTCCTGACCTCAGTTGATCCGCCCACCTTAACCTCCCAAAGAAGGTTTTGGGATTATAGGCGTGAGCCACCACACCTGGCCTAAAATCACTCATTTTTTAAATCTTTTTTTTCTTCTCTGTTCTTCACATTAGATAATTTCTACTGCTCTTTCAATTCATTTATTCTTTTCTTGGTTAATTCCATTTTGTGATTAAAAAAAAAAAAGCCAGTTATTGTAGTTTTTAGTTCTAGAACTTCCATTTGTCCCCGCCCCCATTTTTTTTTTTTTTTTTTTTTGAGACGGAGTCTTGCTCTGTCTCCAGGCTGGAGTGCAACGACGTGATCTTGGCTCACTGCAACCTCTGCTTCCCAGGTTCAAGCAATTCTTGTGCCTCAGCCTCCTAAGTAGGTGTGATTACAGACACGTACCACTATACCCAGCTAATTTTTGTATTTTTGTAGAGACAGTTTCACCATGTTGGCCAAGATGGTCTCAATCTCCTGATCTCATGATTCACCTGTCTCAGCCTCCCAAAGTGCTGGGATTACAGGTATGAGCCACCATGCCCAGCCCCATTTGGCCCTTTTTAAATCATTTCTATTTCTTTTCTGAGATTTCCTATCTTTGCAGAAATGTTTTTCCCCTACTTCATTGAGGATAATTATAATATTTGCTTTAAAATCCTTTTCTGATAATTCCAACATCAGGATTACCTTGAGGTTGGTCTTAGGTGATTTTCTTCTCTCTAGAGAACATGTTCCATTTTCCTGGTTTTTCCTATATTCAGTAATCTATACTGGGTTGTCTTTATATTGGGTTGTATATATGAGTTGTATCCTGGACATTATGAATGTTTAATTATTTAGAGTTCAAGACCTGAGGGGTCAATATGGTGAAAACCCATCTCTACTAAAAATACAAAAATTAGCTGGGCATGGTGGCACGTGTCTGTAATTCCAGCTACTTGGGAGGCTGAGGTAGGAGAATTGCTTGAACCTGGGAGGGAGGTGGAGGTTTCAGTGAGCTGAGATCACGACACTGCACTCCAGCCTGGGTGACAGAGCGAGACTCTGTCTCAAAAGAAAAACAACATTGACAATACTCAGAATAAACAAGTTACTGTGCAGAGCTCTAACTCAGGATGAGCTGGGTAGTTAAGCATAGTTTCCTCATTCTGTCACTCAGTTCACCTCTTAACTCTGAGGCCAATAGTAAGCACAGTTCTGAACATTTCTCCTCTACTGGGTATTCCTAGTAAATTTATTTTTCAGCAAGGGTAATAAGGTAGAATGAGTCTAAAAGGAGTTCCTTCTGGCTTCTACTAGACTTCAAGCTATATAATAAACAGATACAGTCATAAGGCCAAAACAAGGCTGAGCAGAGAAAATAAGTTTTTCAATAACAAAGTGAATGTAGAGCCAGGAGCAGTGGCTCAGTTGAGGTCAAGAGATCGAGATCAACTTGGGAAACATGGTGAAACCCCATCTCTACTAAAAATACAAAAATTAGTTGGGTGTGATGGTGTGAGTCTGTAATCCCAGCTACTCAGGAGGCTGAGGCATGAGAATTGCTTGAACCCACGAGGCGGAGGTTGCAGTGAGCTGAGATCGCACTATGCGCTCCAGCCTGGGCACAAGAGTGAGATTCTGTCTCAAAAAAAAAAAGTGAATGTGGTATTTCCCTCCAATGTGGATATTGTGTTGACTGCACAAAACTCTGGATACATTCAAATGGGAAAGAGGTAAAAACTGCCTCATGAGTTAGAGCTGTTGTTTTCCCTCTCTGATGCCAATCTATCTCCTGAACCCCTACCTCCTTTTCCAGCTGCCACAACCACAGAGGCCCTTGGCTGATGCATCACAAGCAACAGAATTCACTGAAACCTGGTATTATCTTTTGGCACTCCATAGCTTGGGAGACAGTGATTAGAAGGAGAAAAACATAGAACTTCATCAACAGTATGGCATTTTCACTTCAGCTGTTCCTGGGGGCAAAACAGAGCCATAAAGAGAAACCCTAGATTGAAAGCTTTGTGGTTATCTCCGCTTCTCATTAAAGTGCCCCTGATTATAATCACACCTACGATTACAAGATTTAGCACACCTGGTCTCAAGGATGCACCAGGAAGAGGAATCATCTGTTCATCCCTTCCCATTTCCTTTTCTTTATTCACTAAGCACAACTTATAAGTTTTAGTGAGTACAGACTAGAGACGGTTTGGAGAACAGGGGGAGGCTTTTCATTCACATGGGTTTTCAAAGTGACAAAAATCTTCCATGGCCACAAATTATTTTAGCACTTGTAAGACAAGTAGTGTTGCTTTCATTGGCTACACACAGATGTGAGAAATCTGGGTAGAGTTTCGACTTCTTCTCTGACTTTGCTAACCAGACATTTTCCTCTGCTACACACACACACACACACACACACACACTCTCTCTCTCTCTCTCTCTCTCTCTTTCTGGCTCTGACTCTTGCTCTCTGGCTCTCACTTTCACTCTCTCACTTAGTAAGGGTGTATGCACTTACAGAGTCTTGCTCTGTCACCCAGGCTGGAGTGCATGGTGTGATCTTGGCTAATTGCAACCTCCACCTCCCAGGTTCAATTGATTTTCCTGCCTCAGCCTCCCGAGTAGCTGGGACTACAGGCGCATGCCACCACACCTGGCTACTTTTTTGTATTTTTAATAGAGACAGGGTTTTGTATTGTAGGCCAGGCTTGTTTTGAACTCCTGGCCTCAAGTGATCTGCCCACCTCGGCCTCCCAAAGTGCTGGGATTACGGGAATGAGCCACCGCACCTGGCCATAGAAGTTTTTATGAGTCAGTCAGATCTTCTCCATATTCCTTTGTGTTGCCACCCCAATACCCATTTTCCGTCATCTTCCTTGCTGAATAAATTCAATTTTATTCAGAGTAGCAATGTGCTAATTAAATGCATAGGCAGGCTCCCTTGCAGCTAGAAACAATTATGTGACACAGTTTTGGTCAATGAAACAGGACGTCTCCTGGCACGGGGGCATCTGGGAAACTAAGTTCCCCAAAATGGGAAACAAAAGCACGAAGGGCTACCCTTCTCTTATCTTCTTTCTTACTCATTTAAAAACATTCACAATGGCCAGAGCTGCAGCAGCGATCTTGTAGCCATGAGGCAAAGGCCACAACAATTATAGAAATATTGGCCCTGTTGATATTGAGCTGCTAAACAGATACCAACTACCTGCATATTTCTTGTGATGAGACAAAAACAAATCCTTACTTGTTTAGGCCATCACAGTTGAAGTTTATGTGATTTGTGGTTGAACATGCTCACATTAGATAAGCTCATTCAATCCAAACCTTAACCTACACGAGGCAGAGGAGAAGGGGGGGAAATGCAGCTTAGGGTAAAGCACTATTCCCAAAGCACTGGGAAATCCCATTGCCTCACTATTGAGCTGCACCAACAGCAAGTCGCTATGTAAAGAGAAAATGTGGCTGTGAAGGAAAGAGGGGATAATTACTGAGTCCATGCCTGTACAAAAATGGCATCAGAAACTTGATATGGTAACATTCTAGGATGAATAAAGCCCACATGTGTGATAAAACAATCACTTTTATAATGGCTGCACTGACACTTGGTTAAATAACGATGTGTCAGCCACAGATGAGCATTGTGGATACTGGGTGGTGAATTATTAATGCAAATTTTTCACATGAAGTCAACTGGGAATGTATTTCCATTAAAATCAAAAAGAAAATTAATTTAGGGGTCGCTTATTCTCAGCATACATATGGTTTTATATACATATATGTATACACACACACACACACACACACACACATTTTCTTCCTGTATTGGCCATACACTGGGGAGAAATCCAGCCAAATCCACTTGAAGAAGGAAGAACATTTAATTTATGCAGCAACTAACATGTCACAGATTGAACTCAGCTAGAAAGGAAACATCTTCAATGAGGCCCTTTAGTAATTCAACACGAACAATTTAATGAGTCAGGAAGGTAAGTCACTCAAGTTCAGGCTGTAGAGGCAGGGCGAATGTGTTCTAGCTAGCTCATCTTGGAGCCTGCTGCTGAGGACAACGCCAGGATTCAGGGCCTCAATCTGTAACTTCGTGCTCTGGTTTTTCTCTAGCAGTTAGTATATTGTTTGGCCAATATGTTACTGAGGTAATGGAGACATACACTGAAGATACGAACAAGGTCATTTTCCTGCAAAAAATCCCTGTTGATGGATTCATTTGCATGAGTCCATCAAGGGAAGAGGTTTGAGGTCTTCCCTGGTAAAAGGAAGATTGAGAAATAGACAAAAAAAAAAAAAAAAAAAAAAAAAAAACAGAGAGATGGAGAAACTGCAAAGGGCGAGAGACTGACCTCAGTAGCTTTCTGGCTGAGTCCCCGAAGCAGCAGCACAATCACATGTATGGCAGCTCTGCGTACTTGAACTTCACTGTCTGTTTTAGCCACAGCAATCAGGCAAGCTGTTACCTAGGAGGGCGAAGGAAGATGAAGTTGATAAGAATCAGAGTTGCACAATTACCTATAACCTTTCAAATGTGTTCGACTTACTACACATTCGTCAAAAGCCATTTGGCTTAGAGAGGGCTGGAGAGCTGCTTAATCCTCAACAAAGAGGGTGAGCTCTAGTGGGAGAGATCTTGATGCAGTCTGGCTTTTCTGGTAGAGGACAAAATCTGGTTTGGAATTCAAGAATATGGTTAGAGAGTGGGAAGGAATATGTGTACTATGTATTATATATATTTTTTTTTTTCAAGATGTAGTTTCACTCTTGTTGTCCAGGCTGGAGTACAATGGCACCATCTCGGCTCACCACAACCTCTGCCTCCCAGGTTCAATCGATTCTCCTGCCTCAGCCTCCCAAGTAGCTGGGGTTACAGGCATGTGCCACCATGCCCAGCTAATTTTTTTTTTTTAAATTACCTAGGCCAAATCTTAAAGGAGTCAGTTGTTTTTTTGTTTTGTTTTGTTTTGTTTTAATAGAGGCGGGGTTTCACCATATTGGCCAGGCTGGTCTGGAATTCGTGACCTTGTGATCCACTGCCTCAGCCTCCTAAAGTGCTGGGATTACAGGCTTGAGCCACTGAGCCCAGCCTAATTTTGTATTTTTAGTAGAGATGGAGTTTCTCCATGTTGGTCAGGCTGGTCTTAAACTCCTGACCTCAGGTGATCCACCTGCCTTGGCCTCCCAAAGTGCTGGGATTACAGGTGCAAGCCACTGTACCCAGCCTATTTGTATTTTTTAAAAGGTAAGGCCAGATGCTAATATTGCCTCAAAAGTGGGAAGAAACTGTTACTTGTCCCCCTTTGAGAACATCAAATCAAAGGAAAAAAGATGGTCCAAACCATAGCTGCTTCTAGAGACTGAGGATCATGGGGATTTAGCTAAGGAGACTTCAGAGTTCAAGGCCTGGCATGAATGTGAATGTGCCACTGATGAAAGTTTTAACCTAGGGATACAGAAATACAGAAATATTCTAACTGATCTTCTTCAGCATGTCCAGACATTCCAGTCCTACAAATGTAGTGTACCCGCAACGTGAGTCAGCAGGGGCCACTTTCAGAGACTCCCTGAATATGGAATAGGTCTTTCTGTGCTCAATTACTTTATGTATTTTTTCTGTTTTGTTTTGTTTGAGACAGGGTCTCATTCTGTAACCCACTCTGGAGTGCAGTGAGGGCTCATTACAGCCTTGACCTCCTGGGGGCAAGTGACCCTCCTATCTCAGCCTCCCAAGTAGTTGGGACTACAGGTATGCGCCACCATACCTGGCTAATTTGTGTATTTTTTGTAGAGATGAGGTTTTGCCATGTTGCCCAGCTGGTCTTGAACTCCTGGGCTTAAGCAATCCTGCCTTGGCCTCCCACACTGCTAGGATTACAGGTGTGAGCCACTGTGTCCAGCCTGTGCTGTTACTTTTTTTTTTTGAGACAGAGTGTTGCTCTGTTGTCCAGGCTGGAATGCAGCGGTGCAATCTCAGCTCACTGGAACCTCTGCCTTCTGGGTTCAAGCAATTCTCCTGAGTAGCGGGGACTACAGGTGCGCATCACCATGCCTGACTAATTTTTGTATTTTTAGTAGAGATGGGGTTTCACCATGTTGGCCTGGCTGGTCTCGAACTCCTGACTTCAGGTGATCTGCCCTCCTCAGCCTCCCAAAGTGCTGGGATTACAGGCATGAGTTACTGTGCCTGGCCAATGGTCAATTAAAGACCATACTATCACAGGAAAGAAAGACTGGAAATTACTTGCAAAACTGTTATATAGTTAATTATATCATAAAATCAAACAGCTGAACGTTAACAGCCACTGTGCATGCCCCTGTCTGGCTCCTGGTAGGCAGAAAAATGTTTTAAAATCTCAATGAAGAGATACAATTAACAATAACGACAACAAACCTTTCTGAGGCATTCAGGTAAGATTTACAAAGAAAAAAACAAATTTTGAAAATGTGACCAATAGAAGCAATAATCTGAAGGCATGTCTAACTTATTTAGCTGGTCTCTCATAATCATTTTGTGTTTTTTTGAGACAGGGTCTCACTATGTCATTCAGGTTGAAGTGCAGTAGTACAATCTTGGCTCATTGCAACCTCTGCCTCCCAGGTTCAAGTGATTCTGGTGTCTCAGTCTCCTGAGTGGCTGGGACTACAGGTGTGTGCCACCAGGCCTGGTTAATTTTTTGTATTTTTTGGTAGTGGTGGGGTTTCACCATGTTGGCTAGGCTGGTCTCGAACACCTGACCTCAAGTGATCTGCTTGCCTCAGCCTCCCAAAGTGCTGGGATTACAGACGTGAGCCACCACACCTGGCCTCTCACATAATTTTGTTATTGGACTTACTGTGTGAGTATATTTCTTGGCCAGTAGTGGAAGGATATCTAATTATGATAGGAAAATAGCCAGACTGTGTTTAGAAACACGTACAAATAGAAATCATGTTTAAAGAATGGTGAATATGACAAGAACAAGGGAGGAAATGGGCTTGTGCAGATATTTATGCAGGTTGTATTTTTCACAGCTTTCAAACAGTTGGGGATAGTTTAAAGTATCTAATTAATCAGTGATGGCAGAGAGATTAGAATTAGCTTGTTCTTAAGTATAAGTGCATCTGTGATGCGCTGGCATTTAATCAAGTTGTGCATCTATTAGACAAACATACAGCTTGCAAGTGAAGGAAAATCCCAGAAAGTTCAACCCTTTGGGGGCTGTTTTCAGTAAGACCCAGCAAGCTATTCTGCCTTTGACCTGGGACCCCTGACTCTGAGGCCAGCAGTGGCTTCCATGCCTCTGGCATTAACAGTAGAAGCAATTCAGTCCTAAGAGGAATTCCTTGGGCAACTTCCAAACAGGCAACAATATAATAGCTACCTCCACTTTCAGGTTTTAGTATTTACAAGGCAAGAACTGAAACCAGAGAAACAAGTTAGAGCTAGGTCTGAATCCCTCTCGACACAGGGAAGTAAAGTTTATTTGGTCTGATAGCTAAATTATGGAAGGCAGCCCAAGGCCATGGACCAAGCAGAGGCTTTTAGGCATTCTGCCTGCTCCCCTCTACGTTTAGCTTTGGGCCCCTGCTTCCACGTTTGGCAGACCAAGCCTTCCTGGCCTAGAACAGTGCTGGTGTCTGCCTTTGTCACCTCTGTTCTGCCTCTCTCCGCTAAGTGGGTCATGCTTACATCTCAGCTCTCAGTGTAAGGCCGGCTCTCACAGTTGGGTATTTGGGCATTAATCCCACAGTTGGGATGTCCAGGCAGAAGAATCCTGCCGGGAAAAGGGCTTTCCCTGCAAGGCCAATTCTTTTTTTTTTTTCTGAGACAGAATCTCACTCGGTCACCCAGGCTGGAGTGTAGTGGTGCGATCTCAGTTCACTGCAACCTCTGCCTCCAGGGTTCAAGCAATCCTCCCTCCTGCCTCAGCCTCCCTAGTAGCTGGGACCATAGGCACGCAACCACCATGCCCGGCCTTTTTTTTTGGAGACAAGGTCTTGCTCTGTCACCCAGGCTGGAGTGCAGTAGTGTGATCTTAGCTCACTGCAGCCTCAACCTCCCAGGCTCTGGTGCTCCTCCCACCTCAGCCTCCTGAGCATCTGGGACTATGGACATACAGCACTATGCCTGGCTATTTTTTGTAGTTTTTGTAGATATAGGGTTTTGCCATGTTGCCCAGGCTGGTCTCAAACTCCTAGACTCAAGTGATCTGCCTGCCTTGGCTTCCCAAAGTGCTAGGATTCCAGGCATGAACCACCATGCCCTGGTCAAGGCCAGTTCTTGAAACCCTGTACCACCTTGAAGGTATGACTGAGAGAGGAGCTGGTTATGACAAGCTTTGCTGAGATCAGCTGGAATAGCCTCCTGCTTGCTACGAGATGTTAGTGACTTACGCACCAGACTCTACCAAACCCATCTGCAGTCAGCCATCCAGGTCAATCAGGAAGAAGCCTGAGAACAGAAGAACATTTGGGAAACGTCCTCAACCCTTCTGTCACCAGGACCAAATCCTGTGAAATGTATAATGGTCTGTCACGCAAAATGCTTTTTGAGCATCAGAATTTTAATATGGTCTTATGGATATCATCTAAAGATAAGACCAGCCTTTTTCTGTTCAGGTCAAGCTCCCATAACTAGCTTGTAATGCTGCTCTCCTGCAGACCAGTGGGACAGATCCCACTAGAAGTGGGAAGGATATAGGCCACTCTTTTCTACATATCCAGGCTGGAAAAGTCAATTCATGGTTGGTCTCTCACTTCCAACCCCAATGACATAATCAACACTGAGTTCTACCTCTAAAAACCTTGGTGAGTGATAGAGAGATAAGATAAGGTCTTTACTAATTTATGAATTGATGTAAAATTTCTTTTTTTTTTTTTTTGAGACAAGAGTCTCAAAAAAGGCTGGAGTGCAGTGGCGTGATCTCGGCTCACTGCAATCTCTGCCTCCCAGGTTCAAGCAATTCTCCTGCCTCAGCCTCTCAAGTAGGTGGGATTACAGGTGCGCACTACTACATCCAGATAATTTTTGTATATTTAGTAGAGACGGCATTTCATCATGTTGACCAGGATGGTTGGTGTAATATTTCTATTCCCTAAGTCCTCTCAGGGGCAGAAATTCATTCTTTTTCTTTTTTTTTTTTTTTTTTTGAGGCAGAGTCTCTGTCACCCAGGCTGGAGTACAGTGGTGTGCTCACAGCTTACTGCAATCTTTGCCTCCTAGGTTCAAGTGATTCTCATGTCTTAGCCTCCTGAGTAGCTGGGACTACAGGTGTCTGCCACCATGCCTGGCTAATTTTTGTATTTTTAGTGTAGATGGGGTTTTTCCATGTTGGCCAGACTGATCTCAAACTCCTGATCTCAAACGATTGCCCACTTTGGCCTCCCAAAGTGTTGGGATTACAAGCGTGAGTCACTGCGCCCAGCCAGAAATTAATTCTATGTGATCCTTTTGTCACCTGCCTTGAGTAAACCATACCATAGAAGGCTTTCTCTTCACTGGCTGAATCAGTAAATTATGTCCCCTTCTAAAAGCCATCCAGAGAGAAAGATGATGATTGCTTTGGAAGCATTAAAGGTCAATTTCAGCAATTTAACACTTAATAGGAGCCAAGAGAAATAAGGAAAATCATTACTCCCAAAACAGCTGGCATACACCAAGCATAACCAGAACTATATAAATAAAGACAATACAAATGGCAAGATTACCAAAAATTGACTTTGGAAAATTCCAGGCGAGAAGCTGCCAGAATTGAGGTATGTATTGAGGAAGCATGACTAATTTTCCAACTGTATCTTCATCCATTTTCCTAAGGCTTCCTTTGTTAAAGTTCAGTTGGTTTGCTAATGGCCTTTGGGAGGCCGAATGTGGGCAGATCACCTGAGGTGAGGAGTTCGAGACTGGCCTGACCAACATGGAGAAACCCCGTCTCTACTAAAAATACAAAATTAGCTGGGCATAGTGGCACATGCCTGTAAACCCAGCTACTTGGGAGGCTGAGGCAGTAGAATCGCTTAAACCTGGGAGGCAGAGGTTGCAGTGAGACGAGATTGTGCCATTGCATTGCAGCCTGGGCAACAAGAGCAAAACTCTGTCTCAAAAAAACAAAAAACAAAACAAAACAAAACAAAAACCAAAAAAACAAAAAAAACCAGTTGGTTTGCTAACTTGCCTGAAACTTTACTATCTGTAAACCAAGAAACCTTAACAGCAAAGACAGTGTGGCCAATCATTCTTAGGAGCCTGGCTTACTCAACCTGCCATGAAATAAACCATGGCAGATACTTAGCTTCCTTGGAGTTTCTCATAACATCTATCTGAAGCCACATGTCAGGAGTGTACGTATCCTCAAACTGTACTGGCAAAACTGAAAATAAATTCAGGTCATTCAGTGAGATCAGAGGCAGTAACTTTGTATCAGCCCTCAAAGCTCAGGTATGTGGAATTCTAGGCACCAGGTTAAAAGGAGACTGGACTTGTTACCTGGAGCACGTCTTATTTGCTGTACTGAGGACAAGCCTCTCACTGTGGTTCACTTAAATCATATTTAGTTCTCATAGAGAGTAATAAAGATGAAAGAACCTATCAAGATTTGGTTTTAAGCAACACAGACAAGAACAAGGAGAAATTGAAAAAAAAAATGGGCCGGGAGCTGTGGCTCACGCTTGTAATCCCAGCACTTTGGGAGGCCGACACGGGTGGATCACGAGGTCAAGAGATCGAGACCATCCTGGTCAACATGGTGAAACCCCGTCTCTACTAAAAATACAAAAAAAAATTAGCTGGGCATGGTGGCACGTGCCTGTAATCCCAGCCTCAGGAGGCTGAGGCAGGAGAATTGCCTGAACCCAGGAGGCGGAGGTTGCGGTGAGCTGAGATTGCGCCATTGCACTCC
This sequence comes from Aotus nancymaae, assembly GCF_030222135.1. Classification (NCBI taxonomy): domain Eukaryota; kingdom Metazoa; phylum Chordata; class Mammalia; order Primates; family Aotidae; genus Aotus; species Aotus nancymaae. Next base: position 23,749,289 of record NW_026988443.1, on the reverse strand, counting down.
AGCCTGGGTAACAAGAGCGAAACTCCATCTCAAAAAAAAAAAAAAAAAAAAAGAAAAAAAAATGTTCTTTACAGGTTAATTCTTGACATCAATAGAGAGGAAAAACCTGAATTCCCAGTACAGTGACTGTGGAAGGGTTGAGCCTATACTTTATATTTCTTCTCGACTAGCTGGCACCATCATAGCAGACAGTGCCCAAATCTGGACCACCCAATAGTTAGGATAACTTTCTTCAGATGCCGAAGAGCTACAGCCAGAGAGGAAGGGCACTGATACCCTCAGACCACATGTCGTTAGAAGGAATTATGGTGGCTGGTTTGTTCAATTTCATTTTCTTCTGCTTATTATTTTTAACAGGTTTACTTCACTTTATTCTTCTTGTATGAAACCTTATGTTGTAGCCACAGCTGGAGCCTTGGTCTTCTGCACAGAGACTCTGGTATGGGTCTTGTTGAGATGGTCAGTGAATTCCTGACAGGGAGGCTTGGGGAATAGTCTCTGTCCAGAGGTTGGGGGTCAGGCAGATTTAGGTCCTGGAGATGGCATCAAAGGTGGCCTTGGTGAAGTTGCCCAGGGTGGCGGTACAGCCCCTGGCTGAGGTGTGGCAGCTGTCAATACTGGCCATCAGCAGCAGCATCTTAGGCACAGGAGTCAAGATGATGCCACTGTCCCTGGGGGCAGGGATAAGGTGTACTAACCCAGAGCTACAGCAGCCTGTCACTGTACAAGGGGCGGTTAGGGCTTGCTGATCTTGTTCCCCCAGTAATCTCTCCACATAGGGACAATAGAAAGCTTGGCCAGGATGGTGGCCCCTTGGACAGCAGCAGTTACCTCCCTGGAGCACTTAACACCTAGACTGATGTGGCCACTGTAGTTCCCAACAGTAGCAAATGCCTTGAATCTGTTGCGCTGGCCAGTGCGGATCTGTTTCTACACAAGCATAATTTTCAAAACCTCATCCATGAGAGATGCCCTCTGAAAAAAGCCAATGATACCACACTCGTTGATGGGCAGGGAGAAGAGACAGGTCTCCAGGGACTTGATCTTCATGTCCTTGATCAGGAGGCCCAGTTTGGTGATGAGTATCCACTTTTTGTCCTCAGCTGTGCCTCTGTGAGTTCCATAGCCTAGGGTCCAGCCTTGACCATGGTTGTGAGCCCAGTACTGCATGCTGTTACCAAAGCCTCTGAGGAAGCCATGGCAGTTTCCCATTCTAGGGCCCTTAGGGCCTCCAGGCCTTCCCACTACACTGGCATCATCCTCCAGTTTGGTGATTTCTTGGAGAAGAAGCTATTCAATTTTATACCAAAATAGATTATGCTTCGCCTCTTCCTCTGCCTGGCTAACGTTGATCGACATAACCTTCTTGATGTCTTGACAAGTTAACCCAAGGTCCCAGCTCTGGGTCCCTCAGTGATTGGTGCTGCCTCTATTATGTCACTCCCACCCACTGTCTATTTACTTCTCTGCATTTCACACATGCTACTGAGACTTCCTTAAAGGAAGAGATTGAGTCCTTTTTCTGTGTCTTCTAGCATACTTGGGAGATAACAGATGCTCATGAAGGAGAATTCCTTCTATTTGCAAGGACAAGTTTCTTAAAGCTCAAGTTCCTTCTCTACCAGCACACTCTGGAGCTAAGCAATTTTGAGACTTCAAAGAGCTTTCATGGGACACTGAAAGAACTATCCTAGAAGAAGCCACAGTAACTCTTTGTCTTTATTTTATTTATTTATTTTTTGAGACAGTTTTGTTCTGTTGTCCAGGCTAGAGTGCAGTAGTGTGAGCTCGGCTCACTACAACCTCCACATCCCAAGTTCAAGTGATTCTCCTGCCACAGCCTCCCAAGTAGCTGCAATTACAGGAACCTGCCACCATGCCTGGCTAATTTTTGTATTTTTAGTAGAGATGGGGGTTTCACCATGTTGACCAAGCTGGTCTCGAACTCCTGACCTCAGGTGATCTGCCTGCCTTGGCCTCCCACAGTGCTGAGATTACAGGCATGAGCCACCACACCTGGCAACAGTAACTTGTTTTTTTTCTAAGATGAAGTCTCACTCTGTCGCCCAAGCTGGAGTGCAGTGACACAATCTCGGCTCACTGCAACCTCTGCCTCCTGGTTCAAGCAATTCTCTTGCCTCAGCCTCCTGTACAGTAAGTTTTTAAAAGAAGTTAGAGGCCGGGCGCGGTGGCTCAAGCCTGTAATCCCAGCACTTTGGGAGGCCAAGGCGGGTGGATCACGAGGTCAAGAGATCAAGACCATCCTGGTCAACATGGTGAAACCCCGTCTCTACTAATACAAAAAATTAGCTGGGCATGGTGGCGCGTGCCTGTAATCCCAGCTACTCAGGAGGCTGAGGCAAGAGAATTGCCTGAACCCAGGAGGCGGAGGTTGCGGTGAGCCGAGATCGCGCCATTGCACTCCAGTCTGGGTAACAAGAGCGAAACTCCGTCTCAAAAAAAAATAAATAAATAAAATAAAATAAAAGAAGTTAGATCGGCTAGACACAGTGGCTCATGCCTATAATCATAGCCCTTTGGGAGGCTGAGGTGAATGGAATGCCTGAACTCAGGAGTTTGAGACCAGCCTGGGCAACATGGTGAAACTCTGTCTCTACTAAAAATAGAAAAAAATTAGCCGGGTATGGTGGCACATGCCTGTAGTCCCAGCTATTTGAGAAGTTGAGACAATAGAATTGCTTGAACCCGGGAGGCAGAGGTTGCAGTGAGTCGAGACTGTGGGACTGTACTGCAGCTTGGGCAACGGAGTGAGGCTCTGTCTCCATAAATGAATCAATAAACAAAGTTAGATAATTTCATTGCTCCGCCCTGGCTTCCCATCTCACTCACAAGGAAAGCCAAAGTCTCTACAAGGCTCCACTGGGACTGGCCACTGCCTTTCTGGTGCCAACTCTTGTTCTCCTTTCAAGCCACATTGGTCTTACTCTTCTCCAGCACGTCCAGCCTGCACTGCCGCAGGGCCTCTGCACTCGCATCTCCCTCCACCTGGAATGCTCCCTCCCTAGGTTTCCGGATCAACCCTTTGCTTCCTTAGATCTTTGCTCAAATGTCACTTGTCAGCTGGGCACGGTGGCTCATTCCTATAATCCTAGCACTTTGGGAGGCTGAGGCGGGCAGGTTGCCTGAGCTCAGGAGTTTGAGACCAGCCTGGGTAACATAGTGAAACCCATCTCTACTAAAACAATACCAAAAAAATTAGCTGGGTGTGGTGGTCCACGCCTGTAGTCCCAGCTACTCAGGAGGCAAGAGAATTGCTTGAACCCGGGAGGTGGAGGTTGCAGTGAGCTGAGATCACGCTACTGTACTCTAGCCTGGGCAACAGAGTGAGACTCCGTCTCAAAAAAAAAAAAAAAAAAAGTCACTTGTCAGGAAAGCTTTTCCTGTCCATTCAAGACAATAGCAAACTCCCTTTGGGCCCCTTATCTTACTAAATTTATCTCTTTAGTGGTTATCATCCCTGGCACAGTATACATCAGTATATCTGTGTTTACTTGTTTACTGCCTACCTCTCCTCTCCAGAAGTCAGGTTCAGGAGGACAGGGACTTTGTTGTGTTCACAGCTGGGTCCCTAGCACAGAGCATATGGCTTGGCTCTAGTCCCAACTGGCACAGGGTAAGTGCTCATTACATATTTGTTGAATGAATAAATAAATGAATAAAGAATTACTTTAGAGCCAGGCCAAATACCCAACTCTTTCCATGTGAATGAACTAGAGTTATCTAACTACAGGAGGATTCAGAGGCTGAAATACTAGGACTGGCAGATATCCAAGCATGTTCAAACTTGTAGTCCACCCAAGGTAGCTGGTTTGGCACTGAAAACAAGGCGAGTATGGGATGCTACATAAGAAGGAACATCTAGGCCAGGCGTGGTGGCTCACGCATATAATCCCAGCACTTTGGGAGGCTGAGGCAGGTGGATCACCTGAGGTCAGGAGTTTGAGACCAGCCTGATCAACATGGAGAAACCCTGTCTCTACTGAAAATACAAAATTAGCCGGGTGTGGTGGCGCATGCCTGTAATTCCAGCTACTCGGGAGGCCGAGGCAGGAGAATCGCTTGAACCCAGGAGGTAAAGGTTGCGGTGAGCTGAGATTGTGCCATCGCACTCCAGCCTGGGCAATAAGAGCGAAACTCCATCTCAAGAGAAAAAAAAAAAAAAAAGAAGGAACATCTAAAAGGAAGAGAGAGAAATTAGATGGGATGAAAATATCTGTTTTTTCCAAATCAGAGAGAAAATACTGCCTTCTGAAGTCTCACTGCCAAAAGCAAGCTCTATTTAAAACCAGAGCTATGTGACCCTTCCTATGTGTAGCTTTTCTCATATGGTAATTCTATGCAGCTTCCAGGGCACAAAAGCAACCTTACAAATGAACTGAAAACTATTTATTTATTCATTTTGAGACGGAGTCTTGCTCTGTTACCAGGCTGGAGTGCAGTGGCACAATCTTGGCTCACTGTAACCTCCGCCTCCTGGGTTCAAGTGATTCTTCCGCCTCAGCCTCCCGAATAGCTGGGGACCACAGGCGCCTGCCACCATGCCCAGCTAATTTTTTGTATTTTTAGTAGAGATGGGGTTTCACCGTGTTGGCCAGGATGGTCTCGATCTCTTGACCTCGTGATCCACCTGCCTCGGCCTCCCAAAGTGCTGGGATTACAGGTGTGAGCCACCGCGCCCGGCCTGAAAACATTTATTTTTAATTTATTTTTTTGAAATAGGGTCTCACTCTGTTACTCACACTGGAGTGCAGTGGTGTGATCACAACTCACTATGGCCTTGACCTCCCCAGGGTTAGGTGATCCTTCTGCCTCACTCTCCCAAGTAGCTGGGACTACAGACATGTATCACCATGCCCCCATTTTTCTTTTTTTTTACTTTTTGTAGACACAGGGTCTCACTATGTTGCCCAGGCTGGTTTTGAACTCCTGGGCTCAAGTGATCTGCTCACCTCGGCCTCCCAAAGTGCTAGGAGTACAGGTATGAGCCACTGTGCCTGGTATGAAAACATTTATTGAGAGACAATATAGAAGACTGGTTAGGAGCATGAATTCTGAAACCAACTGCCTGCATTCAACTTTCTAATTGCACAACCTTGGCAACTTATTTCTCTGTGCCTCACTTCCCTCTATGAAAACTGGATCAGTTGACATCTGTAAGGCACTCAGGAGTATAGAGTGCTTGCTATGCTATTATGACTTTTTTTTTTCAGACAGGGTCTCACTCTGTTGCCCAGGCTGGAATATAGTGGTACTATCACGGCTCACTGCAGCCTCTGCCTCCTGGCTTCAAGTGGTTCTCCCACCTCAGCCTCCCGAGTAGCTGGAGGCTACAGGAGTGTACCACCACACCTAGCTAATTTTTGTACTTCTTGGTAGAGATGGGATTTCACCATATTGCCCAGGCTGGTCTTGAACTCCTGACCTCAAGTGATCTGCCCACTTCAGTCTTCCAAATTGTTGAGATTAAAGGTGTGAGCCACCGTGCCCAGGCTTGCTATGACTATTTTTGAAACACATAGGAACTAGCCTTTCCAACCAGCCTTCCCCATTCTTCATTAAATACTGTATTAATCAGCCAACACTTAGCATCCACTACATACCAAGCACTGTGATAGGTAGTAGGGGGTATGACAAAGTGAATCAAAATGGGTTTTGCCCTTGTTGTGTTCACAAGAACATTCCTGGGATTGATTCTGTAAAAATGGTCCAGGTCTCGAGAAGTGGGGCAGGGTCACTGGACAAGAGGCTTGCCAGGAAGGACCCCCAAAGCAGCAGTTCCTCACCTCAGTTTTTTTTTTTTTTGAGACGGAGTTTCACTCTTGTTACCCAGGCTGGAGTGCAATGGTGTGATCTTGGCTCACTGCAACCTCTGCCCCCCACATTCAAGTGATTCTCCTGCCTCAGCCTCCAGAGTAGCTGGGATTACAGGCGCCCGCCACCATGACCGGCTAATTTTTTGTATTTCTTTTAGTAGAAATGGGGTTTCACCACGTTGGCCAGGATGGTCTCGATCTCTTGACCTCATGATCCACCTGCCTTGGCCTTCCAAAGTGCTGGAATTACAGGTGTAAGCCACAGCACCTGGCCCTCACCTTAGTTTTAAGGCTGAATCTTAAAGGAGGTCCTAGGGTCACAAATGGTGCTTTTCTTTGTGTCAGCACATATGGTAGGCAAACAACCCATTATCTATTTGCACTTCATTTCCAAAGGCTAAATAAGCAATGCTTGATTCTTGCTGTGAGCCAGGAAGCCATAAAGTAACAAGGCCTTTCATGATGTGGCCCCTGCCTGCCCTTTCTTGCCTCAGCTTCTGCCACCAACTAACCCCCCACTCCTTCACTCCAGTCTTGAGGACCTTCCTAAACATGTCAGGCCATCTCATGGCCTTTGCACAGCTACTCCCTCTGCTGAAATGCCCACCTCTGCCTTTTATGCCTGCCTAATTTCTACTTGCTCTCTGGATTCAGCTCCAAGGATCTCTTCCTCCAGGACATCTTTGCCAATACCTGAACCTAACCCAGGGACTCCTGAAAGGTGCTCCCATAGCACCTATTCCAGTGGACTGTAATTGTAATCACTGATTTCTTATGTCTTCCACCAGATTACCCACGCCCAGAAGACAAGGTGGTATCTGACAGGGTTTTGTATCCTCAGCCCCTAACATGGCAATTGTTTTGAAAACATATGGCTGGGGACATCTAGAGGACATTGGTCCCTCTGCTCTTATTTCCTTTTTTTGAGACAGAGTATCGCTCTGTTACCAGGCGCCAGGCTGGAGTGCAGTGGCACAATCTCAGCTCACTGCAACCTCCGCCTTCCAGGTTCAAGCAATTCTCCTGTCTCAGCCTCCCGAGTAGCTGGGACTACAGGCGCATGCCACCACACCCAGCTAATTTTTTGTATTTTTAGTAGAGATGGGGTTTCACCATGTTGGCCAGGATGGTCTCGATCTCTTGACTTGGTGATCCGCCTGCCTCGGCCTCCCAAAGTGCTGGGATTACAGGCTTGAGCCACCGCGCCGGCCTCCTTTTTTTTTTAGATGGAGTCTTGCTGGAGCGCAGTGGTACAATCTCGGCTCACTGCAACCTCTGCCTCCCAGGTTCAAGTGATTCTCCTGCCTCAGCCACCTGAGTAGCTGAGATTACAGGTGCTCGCCACCACTTCCAGTTAATCTTTATAATTTTGGTAGAGATGGGGTTTCACCATGTTGGCCAGGCTGGTCTCGAACTCCTGACCCTTAGGTCATCCACCCGCCTCAGCCTCCCAAAGTGCTGGAATTACAGGCGTGAGCCACTATACCCGGCCTGTTCTTATTTCCTTGATGCTCATCCTCATCACTGTCATCATCAGCCCCCTTCAAATGACCAAGATGTTCCTTAAGAAAAATCTTAATATAGAAAAATAAAATGTCTTTACTAGAATGTCACCTTCTGAGTAAGGTTCACTTGATATCCTGTTTAGCACTGAAACTGCCCCACCACCTAAGACTATAATCCTGATCAGTTTCCCTTCCTTTACTTTTTCTTTTTTTCCATAGCACTTATCACTGTCTAATATACTAGATACTTTACTTATTGATTATATATAGCATTTATTATCCGTCTACTCTCTCTAGAATGGAAGCTCCATGAAGACAGGAATCATTGCCTATTTTGAAGAGTGGTATGTCTTAGGTGTCCGGAATACTGCTTGACATGTAGTAGGCACTCAACAAAATTGTTGAATAAATCATTATATCAAACATGTACTTGTAACAATCTTGCATTAGAGGTATTTTCATCCCATTTTCTAGATCAAGAAACTGAGCTCAAAGTCATTTGCTCAAGTGAACGCAGGTAGACAGATGGTATGGCTGGGCTCTCATTCATTCCCATTCCCAAGTGTGTCTGGCAGTTTTGTTATCTTTTGTTAATAGGTCAGGTGGGTCTCTTGACAGATGTTTCTTGAATGTTACAAAATCTGCTTTAGCTCAATATTCCTAATCGACCAAAACCAAGCAATTTCTCTAATACTTTTTTTTTTTTTTTTGAGATGGAGTTTCGCTCTTGTTACCCAGGGTGGAGTGCAATGGCACGATCTCGGCTCACCGCAACCTCTGCCTCCTGGGTTCAGGCAATTCTCCTGCCTCAGCCTCCTGAGTAGCTGGGATTACAGGCACACGCCACCATGCCCTGCTTATTTTTTGTATTTTTAGTAGAGACGGAGTTTCACCATGTTGACCAGGATGGTCTCGATCTCTTGACCTTGTGATCCACCCGCCTCGGCCTCCCAAAGTGCTGGGATTATAGGCGTAAGCCACCGCGCCCGGCCCTCTAATACTTTTGATGGTAAATCATATGCTGCTAGCATGCTACAGTTTCCTGCAGAAGAGAAGAGTCTAGGAATTCAAAAATAAATATAGTCTCAACGTTTGAGTTCAGAAGTTGTGATATTCAGGTACTGTTCAGGTTCATTCGTTTTATAAAGCATATAGATCCCATCAAGTCTCAGCTGGTCCACTTGGAGATGGGGAACATTTTTCTGAAATTCATGGCTATTTTAAATTTTCTTTATTTCTTTTTTTGTAAATTGGGCATGGTGATGTGTGGCTATAGTCCCAGCTACTCCAAGGCTGAGGCAGGTGGATCACTTGAGTCCAGGAGTTCGAGACCAGCCTGGACAACATAGCGAGACCCCCATCTCTAAAAAAAAACTGTGTGTGATTGTACCAGTAACTCTGAATGTACTGAAAACCATTGAATTGTACACTTCATTTTAAAAAATTTTTTAATTTTTTTTGAGACAAAGTCTTGCTCTGTCACCCAGACTGTAGTGCAGTGGTGCAGTCTTAGATCACTGCAACCTCTGCCTCCTGTGGTCAAGCAATTCTACTCCCTCAGCCTCCTGAGTAGCTGGGATTACAGGCACGCGCCAACACACCTGGCTAATGTATTTTGTATTTTTGGTAGAGAGGGGGCTTCACCATGTTGGCCAGGCTGGTCTTGAACTCCTGACCTCAAGTGATTTGCCTGCCTTGGCCTCCCAAAGTGTTGGGATTATAGGAGTGAGCCACTGCACCTGGCCTGAACTATACACTTTAAATGGGTGAATTGTGTAGTGTGTAGTCTATTTCAGTAAAGCCATTATTTAAAAGTAATAATATTTGGAGGATCAGGTGCATTATTTAAAAATAATAATATTTGGAGGATTACTCATGCCTGTAATCCCAGCACTTTTTTTTTTTTTTTTTTTTGAGACGGAGTTTTGCTCTTGTTACCCAGGCTGGAGTGCAATGGCGCGATCTCGGCTCACCGCAACTTCCGCCTCCCGGGTTCAGGCAATTCTCCTGCCTCAGCCTCCTAAGTAGCTGGGATTACAGGCACGCGCCACCGTGCCCAGCTAATTTTTTGTATTTTTAGTAGAGACGGGGTTTCACCATGTTGAGCAGGATGGTCTCGATCTCTTGACCTCGTGATCCGCCCGCCTCGGCCTCCCAAAGTGCTGGCATTACAGGCGTGAGCCACCGCGCCCGGCCAATCCCAGCACTTTGGGAGGCTGAGGCAGGTAGATCACCTGAGGTCAGGAGTTTGAGACCAGCCTGACCAACATGGTGAAACCCCATCTCTACTAAAAATACAAATATTAGTTGGATGTGGTGACATGTGCCTGTAATCCCAGCTACTCGGGAGGCAGTGGCAGGAGAATTGCTTGAACCCAGGAGGTGGAGGTTGCAGTGAGCCGAGATCGTGTCACTGCACTCTAGCCTGGGCAACAAAGCAAAACTTCATCTCAAAAAAAAATACAACTGGGTTTGGTTCAGATCAGGGACCAACAACTTGTTTTAGTACATGGTTTACAGTTCAGTTTGGTTTGAGTTATGTAAAGAGACCAAGAAAACAGAGAAAAAATTGTGGGAATCATTTCGGTTTCGAACCCAGAAAAGTTACACTAATCTGAAATCTTCAGACAATATAACCAAATAGACCTCTTAAGTATTACAAGTTAATCATACCAAAGAACAAGGATTTGCTAAGTCCATCTAAAACAGGATGAGATGCCTAACGGTTCACATATATTAGAGCAATTGGGTCTTAAGTAGGTGCTTAAAATTATTGTTTCAAGTTATTAAAAAAAGAAGATATAAAACTGGGGAACAGGGGTATGCCTGGTGATCCCTCAGAGAAGAGTTAAAGGAAAGAACTAACATGCAATTTTCCTGAAAATCCTAGGTGAAAATTTAATGACAAGAGTAGCCCTCATAACTAAATAAAGCAAAATATGTAAAGCTCAAGAATCAGGAAATACCATAAATTCAAGTGAATGCATACATCTGTGAGTGTGCTTCTCTGCTTACTGATATGATACAACAGATATTGAAGAAAATTCCCTCTCAGGGCTGGGTTTGGTAGCTCTCACCTGTAATCCTAGCACTTCGGGAGGGCGAGGTGCTGGGATCACCTGAGATTGGGAGTTTAAGACCAGCTGGCCAAGATGGTGAAATCCCATCTCTACTAAAAATACAAAAATTAGCTGGGCATGGTGGCTCACACCTGTAATCCCAGCTATTCAGGAGGCTAAGACAGGTGAATTGCTTGAACCCAGGAGGTGGGGACTGCAATGAGCCGAAATTGCACCACTGCACTCTACAGCCTGGGGAACAAATTGAGATTCCATCTCAAAAAAAAAAAAAAAGGAAAAAGTCCCCTCAATAGGTCCTTTTTAAGATTTGATCCTCTCACTGCTGGAACCTGGGAGGCAGAGGCAGCAGTGAGTTGAGACTGCAGCAGTGGGTTGAGACTGCACCACGGCACTCCAGCCTGGGCAACAGAGCAAGACTCCGTCACAAACAAACAAAAATATTTGATCCTCTCCACTCACCTTCTCATTCTGCCATGCCCTGCTTTGGTAAGACACATGCCATTTCCCCCAGCTAGCAGACCCAGCCTACAGAGGAGGGCAGCATGCAGCTCACTTTGCCCTGCTCTCTGAACAGCCCACGGCCTCAACCCAGGGGTCCATGCAGGCTGCCGGCTATGACATATTGACCTATGATACAATATCATCCACAGAGAAAGTTCTTGTGAAAATGGACACTCAGATAGTCCTTCTTTCTGGGTGTTACGGAAGAGTGGCTCCACGGTCTGGTTTGGCTGCAAAACACTTTATAGATGTAGAAGCTGGTGTCAGAGAGGAAGACTATAGTGTAACTGTTGGTGGTATACTGTTCTATTTTGGCAAAGAAAAGTCTGAAGTTGGCGGGTGGAGTGGTGCACGCCTATAATCCCAGCACTCTGGGAGGCTGAGGTGGGTGGATCACTTGAAGTCAGAAGTTTGAGACCAGTCTGGCCAACATGGTGAAACCCTGTCTCTACTAAAAATTCAAAAATTAGCTGGGTATGGTGATGAGTACCTGTAATCCCAGCTACTTGGGAGGCTAAGGCAAGAGCATCGATTGAGCCTGGGAAGCGGAGGTTGCAGTGAGCTAAGATCACGCCACTGTACTCTAGCCTGGGTGACAGAGTGAGACTCTGTCTCAAAAAAGAAAAAGTCTGAAGTCAAAAAAGGAAAAAAGGTGCATAGCTCATTTGTGAACAATTTTTTAAATCCAGAAATAGAAGAAGTTTAATATTTGGATGACACTGAAAGGGGTTCAGGAGGTTTTGGTTCCACTAGAAAGAATTAAAATTTATGCCGAGAATAGAAAATGAGAAATCATACCTTGTCTTAAAAGTAACCTAGGGAAAAAAGAAAAAAAAGGCCAGGTGCAATGGCTGACACCTATAATCCCAGTGATACCTACAGGAGGCAGCCAAATGCCTAGGCAGATAGGGGCAGGTACCTGGTGAAACCCCACCTCCAAGCCCAAGAGAGTTTAAAGCCCAAAAGCCAAGCTACAAGTTAAATTCTGACTGGATTGAAAACTTGTCTTCTTGTTTGGCACACTTTCCTCTGATTGGTCCCCACCATTCACCTATTTTACGTATACCTATCCTTTCCTAATTGGTTTCCTATACTGTTGTACCCACCTTTGAGTGGTGCCTTCGTTTTAACTTTTTTTGCATACTCACAAACGAATCAGCATGCATCTTGTGCCTCAGACATCAGCAGAGGCGGAGATGGGTGGATGTCATGGAAGAGACAACTTGACATTGCGGAAGACAACCTGCCCTTCACGTCCTCTCTCCAGCTCCCTTCTCTGCTGAGAGCTGTTTCATCACTTAATACAATTATTCTCCACTCTCCTCACCCTTCAATGTCCAGTGTATCCTCATTTTTCTTGGGTGTGGTACAAGAGCTTGGGAACTGCGGAACGTGGTACAAGCTATAACAGAGGTGAGCTGGGGCATGCCAGCATGGCCGAGTGAGGCCAGGGTGGGGTGTTCCTGGCCAGAGGTTCCTGGCTTGCAAAGTGACTGAGAAGAAAAATCCTATATCACCAGCACTTTGGGAGGCCAAGGCAGGAGGATCACTTGAGTCTAGGAATTCAAGACCAGCCTGGGCAACATAGTGAGACCCTGTCTCTACAAAAATCAAAAAATGATTAGCCGAGTGTGGTGGCATATGCCAGTAGTCCCAGCTACTTGGGAGGCTGAGGTTGGAGGACTGCTTGAGCCCAGGAGTTCAAGGCTGTGGCAAGCTGTGATTGTGCCACTATACTCCAGTCAAGGTGATAGAGCAAGACCCTGTCCCTACACACACACACACACACACACACACACACACACACACACACACACACACACACACACAGGTTTGATTCAATGTTCAATATGGTCAACCCTAGCATACCGAATGTTGTAAAAAGAAGCCAGCGTTACAGTTTTCTAAGTTTTAGTTCTTATGAAGTTATGCGCTCTATATGAGAAGTCTGGATCTCTTATCAATAAACAGGTGGTCAGGCATGGTGGCTCATGCCTGTATTCCCAGCACTTTGGGAGGCTGAGGCAGGTGGATCATCTGAGGTCAGGAGTTCAAGGCCAGCTTGGCCAACATGGTGAAACCCTGGCTCTACTACAAATACAAAAATTAGCCAGGTGTGGTGGCTCATGCCTATAATCCCAGCACTTCGGGAGGCCAAGGCAGGTGAATCACTTGAGGTCAGGAGTTTGAGACCAGCCTGGTCAACATGGCAAAACCCTGTGTCTACTAAAAATACAAAAATTAACCGGGTGTAGTGGCATGTACCTGTAATCCCAGCTACTCAAGAGGCTAATGCAGGAGAATTGCTTGAACCTTGGAGATGAGAGTTGCAGTGTGCTGAGAACGCGCCACCGCATTTCAGCCTGGGTGAAAGAGTAAGAGACTCCATCTCAAAAAAAAGGTAATTTAAACTGTATTTCACTTACTTATTTATAATCAATTTATAAGGCATCTTCTTCCAAAAAAACAATTTAAGGTGGTCATGATAGTAAAGACATTGATAGTAAAGACTCCTGGCCGCATGTTAACTAGTCTTTTTCTGTCTATCATCATCTATAAATAGCAGAGTGACTGCACACAGTAGATACTCAAGATATATACTGATATATTTATGAGTACATACATACAAGGCAAAGGTACAATTTAAGAGGCTAGAGGAAGACACTCATAGAGGCCAGGGGCGAGAGGCACATTTCATTAAATAACAAACTGAGTTCGAGTGTGGTGGCTCATGCCTGTAATTCTAGCACTTTGGGAGGCCGAGGCGGGCAGATCACCTGAGGTCATGAGTTTGAGACCAGCCTGACCAACATGGCAAAACTCCATCTCTACTAAAAATACAAAAATTAGCCGGGTGTGGTGGCACATGTCTGTGGTCCTAGCTACGTGGGAGGCTGAGGCAGGAGAATTGCTTGAACCTGGAAGGCAGAGGTTGCAGTGAGCCGAGATTGTGCCACTGCACTCCAGCCTGGGTGACAGAGCGAAACTCTGTTTCAAAAAATAATAATAATGATAAAAAAAAGCTCTGAAACCAGAGGAGTGTCTATCCTCAACACCTTGTATGGCTATCATTTTGACTGTTCACCATTCATCTTTTCAATCATTTACTGCTACTACATAGCAGGCACTGGGTGTGAAATGCTGAGCAAAATATGGAACTTAAGTGTTTTTCTTTTTCGTAAACAACACCATCCCCCTGAACACAGGGTACCTGGGCCAAAGCGGGTCAGAGTATTTGCCTGAGATTTTGCTGTGAGTGAAGATAAGACTCACAGATGGTCCAGAGACTCAGGGTAAAGTTCTATCTATTCTTCCTAAAGGTTTCTCCAATTGTGTTAGTTACACGGGAATCTTTATGATGAATCATCTTTTATTGCTTAAGGTAGGTTAAGATAATTTCCTCTCAGTTGCAACTATGAAATCCTTACTAACATAATTTTATTTTTGTTTTTTGGAGACAGAGTCTCGCTCTGTTGCCCAGGCTGGAGTGTAGTGGCATGATCTTGGCTCACTGCAACCTCCGCCTCCCAGGTTCAAGCAATTCTCCTGCCTCAGCCTCCTGAGTAGCCGGGATTACAGGCATGCACCGCCACGCCTGGCTGATTTTTGTAATTTTAGTAGAGACAGGGTTATGCCATGTTGACCAGGCTAGTTTTGGATTCCTGGCCTCAAGCAATCTACCTGTCTCAGACTCCTAAAGTGCTGGGATTACAGGTGTGAGCTACTGTACTAACATAACTTTCAATATACATGTGTGACAGATGAAGCCTTGAGAAGTTCAATGACTTACTTGCCCTGTCTCATAGGGAGGCAGTGGCAGATATGCAAAAAGAGCCCAGGTCTCCTGACTCCCAATCCCAAGATGCATCATAGGTCCAAGTGAAACACACTTTAGAGAAAGGAATCAAAATACAATACCTCATGGACCACAGAGCCCAGTAGAAAGTCCAGTCTTTGGCACAGCTCCCCAAGGTTGGCCAAGCTGCTAGCCCTGTGAGCACCATCAGGATCTCTCACTCCCCTCAGGAAGGTGTGCATCAAAGGTTCTCGATACTTTGAGACCATATCTCCTATAGGAAAAAGGAAGAAATTAAAATCCTTTAAAACAAAATTTCAACTTCTTAAAAAAGGAAGAATGATATTTCCATGGTACACTGCATGATGTCTTATTCATTTTATTTTATTTTTTATTTTTTTGAGACGGAGTTTCGCTCGTTACCCAGGGTGGAGTGCAATGGTGTGATCTCAGCTCACCGCAACCTCTGCCTCCTGGGTTCAAGCAATCCTCCTGCCCCAGCCTCCCAAGTAGCTGGGACTACAGGCACGCACCACCATGCTCGGCTAATTTTTTATATGTTTAGTAGAGACGGGGTTTCACCATATTGACCAGGATGGTCTCGATCTCTTAACCTCGTGATCCACCTGCCTCGGCCTCCCAAAGTGCTGGGATTATAGGCGTGAGCCACCGCGCCCGGCCTCTTTTTATTTTTGTTTTTATTTTTTTTTGAAAAAGGGTCTCACTGTCACCCAGACTGGAGTGCAGTGGCACTCCACAACTCCTGGGCTCTGGTGGTTCTCCCATCTCAGCCTCCCAAGTAGCTGGGATTACAGGTGCATGCCAACATGCCTGGCTAATTTTTGTATTTTCTGTAGAAATGAGGTTTCGCCATGTTGCCCAGGCTGGTCTTGAACTCCTGAACTTAAGCAATTTATCTGCCTTAGCCTCCCAAAGTGCTGAGATTACAGGAGTGAGTCACCACACATGGCCAATGTCTTATTCTTTTCAAAGTACTTGCATAACTATTAAAAATCATGCCCTGGAGGAATATTTCATGTTATAAAAAATATTCATGATGTATGGTTTTGTAAAAAAGCATGTAGAATCTCAATTTTATTCTAAAAAGTCTACATATAGAGATAAAATATGTGAAGATATTCCCCATAGTGTTACTACCAGTTATCTTCCGAGTCTTATAGAGAAAATTTCAAAAATTTACACATACATACAAAAAAAAGAGTATATATCATAAGGATACAGCTTGATAAACTTTCAGAAACCAGCCCAACTATAATTAGCCCATGGTCACACAAATAGCAAGTGTGGCCCTCAGGCTAGACCCTAGACCCCAATCATCAGTCTACTTTTTCCTATCCTATCCTGCTGTCTGCTTAGATAAGCAAATTGAGTGAAAAACAAGCATTTTGGGTCCTCAAGGAAGAGAACTATGATTATTTGACAAGTATTTTTCAAGAGGCCTAGTATGTGCTAAGCATTGTTCCACATGCTTGGTAGATGCCACGAAACAAGAAACCACAATTCCTGCCCTTCTGTGGCTTATATTCTAATATAAATTACATGGAATGTTAGAAGGTAATACATGCTATAGGGGCAAAAAAAAGTAAAACAGGTAAGGGAAATAAGGAATAATGGGAATGGTGGCCGATTTCATGTTTTTTTTTTTTTTTAAAATATTTATTTATTTATTTTGACTTCAGGTTTTAAAAAGATGGTAAAGGTAGACTTCATTGAGATGGTGACTTTTATTTTTGAGACAAAGTCTCACTCTTGTCCCTCAGGCTGGAGTGCAGTGGCGCAATCTTGGCTTACTGCAACCTCCACCTCCTGGGTTTAAGTGATTCTCCTGCCTCAGCCTCCAGAGTAGTTGGGATTACAGGCGCCAGCCACGACGCCCAGCTAATTTTCAAATTTTTAGTAGAGACGGGGTTTAACCCTGTTGGTCAGGCTGGTCTTGAACTCCTGACCTCAGGTGATCCATCCACCTCAGCCTCCCAAAGCGCTGGGATTAAAGGCATGAGCCACCGCGCCTGGCCAAGATGGTGATATTTAAACAAAGACTGGAAAGTAAGGGTATCAGCCATGTGCATTTCTGGGAGAAGAGCATACCAGGAAGAGGGAACAGCCACTGTGAAAACCCAGGAGCACACCTGGCATGTCTGAGAATACAAAGGAAGTCCTGGATGAGGCTAGAGAAGTAAGGGCAGGGATGGGGAGGCAGTATAGACCATGAAGGGCCTTGTAAGACACTGCAAGGATTTCTTCTTGGAGCAAAATGAGAGGCCTTTGGAGGATTTTGAGCAAAGCAGTGAAAAAGTTTCACTCTGGCTGCAGTCCTGAGAACAGATTGTTGGGCACTGTGGATGTCCAGGGTGGAACAAGGGTCCAAGGTAGGAACCTACCGCAGTAAGTGGCTGGACAGATTATGGCAACTTGAACAGTAGAGGTGGTGATAAGAAGATTCTGCAAATACAGAGAGAGAGAGAGAGAGAGAGAGAAAGAGAAAGAAGGGGATGGGTCTTGCTCTGTCACCCAGGCTGGAGTGGTCACAGTTCACTGCAACCTCAATCTCCCAGGCTCAAGTGATTCTCTCACCTCAGCCTCCAGAGTAGCTGGGAACACAGGTGTATGCCATCGCGAGCCTGACTAATTTTTTTATTTTTTTTTGTAGAGACAAGGTTTCACTATGCTGCTCAGGCTGGTCTTGAACTCCTAAACTCAAGTGATCCTCTTGCCTCTACCTCCCAAAGTACTGGGATTACTGGTGTGAGCCACTATGCCTAGCCAGATTCTGTGCATGTGTGTGTGTATATACATATATATTTGTTTTGTTTTGTTTTGTTTTTCATGAAACAGTCTCACTCTGTTACCCAGGCTGGAGTGCAGTGGTGTGATCTCAGCTCACTGAAAACTCTGCCTCCCAGGTTCAAGCGATTCTCCTGCCTCAGCCTCCCAAGAAGCTGGGACTACAGGCGCTGGCTACCATGTCTGGCTAATTTTTGTATTTTTAGTAGAGACGGGCTTTCACCATGTTGGCCAGGCTGGTCTCTAACTCCTGACTACGTGATCTGCCTGCCTTGGCCTCCCAAAGTGCTGGGATTTAGGCATGAGCCACCGTGCCTGGCCCAGAGTCTGCATATATTTTAAAGATAGAGCCAACATGACTTCCTGATGACTCCAAGAATGACTTGCAGGATTTTTGCTTTTGAGACTGGGAGGATGAAGTTACTATCAGCTGAGATGGTAAAGTCTCTAAATGAGGCAGGAGGAAGGATCAGGGTTCAGTTTTAGACATGTTAAGTAGGTAGTTGAAGACATGTGTATAGAGTTCAGAAGAGAGGTCTGGGCTAGAGATGAATACTTTGGAATCAATGGAATATAGATTATATTTAAAGCCTTGAAACTATGAGATATGATTACCAAGGGAGGGAATGTAGGCAGGGAAGAGGACCAAGGGTAAGGCCTGGGCCCTTCAACATTAAGAGGTCTGGGAAGGGAGGAACCAGCAAAGGAGACTGAAAAAGAATAACCTGTCTGTCAGGTAGGAGAAAAATTGGAGTGATATCCTAGAAATTAAGGGAGAAAAGTATATCAGAGAGGAGGAAATGGTCAATTGCATCAAAAGCTTGTCATACATCAGGTAGAAAGAAGACTAGAAATTGACAATTAGATTGAGTAGAAATGAAGTCACTGTTGACCTTGACAAGAATGGTTCTGACACACTGATAGGGGTTAAAGCATGACAAGAGTGGATTTAAGTCAAAATGGGAGAACAACAACAGGAAACAGAGATCACTTAAGGAATTTTTTGCAAAGCAGATCAAAGAAATGGGGGGATAGTCAAGGAAGTGGGGTCAAGAGATTCCATTCCACTCCACTCTACTCCATTCCATTTCACTCCATTCCATTCTTTTATTTTTGAGATGGAGTCTTGCTCTGTCACCCAGGCTGCAGTGCAGTGGTATGATCTTGGCTCACTACAACCTCTGCCTCCCAGGTTCAAGTATTCTCCTGCCTCAGCCTCCTGAGTAGCTGGGATTATAGGCGCATGCCACCACACCTGGTTAATTTTTTGTATTTTTAGTAGAGACAGAGTTTCACCACGTTGGCCAGGCCTCAGGTGATCCACCCTCCTCGGCTTCCCAAAGTGTTGGGATTACAGGCACGAGCCACTGTGCCTGGCCTTCATTTTGTTTTTAAAGAGTAGAAATAGTAGCATGCTAAGACATTCTGAATTGAATGTCTTTTATGCATGTATTTCTACATATGGAAGCAATATCTTCCCCCACTGGTGTACCAAGAACCAAAGCTGTTTTGGCTTGATCTTGGTTCCGAGGTCCTAATTCCAGAGCCCGAGTATAAAACATTCTGCCTTTGGCCCTAAGGATACATAATATCTATATGGTGACAAAATGTTTTCTGAAGCATTTGTTTAAAGTCACTTTTTTTTTTTCCAGTCGGGGACTTGCTGTGTCACCCAGGCTGAAGTGTAGTGGTGCCATCACAGGTCGTTTGCAGCCTTGAACTCCTCCTGAGTCAAACGATCCCAATGCCTCATCCTCCCAGGTAGCTGGGAATATGCCATCGCTCCTGGCTATGTTATTTTATTTTTTTTGCAAGGCAAAGAGTCTCGCTTTGTTGCCCAGGCTGGTCTCGAACTCTGGCTTCAAGTGATACTCTTCCCTTGGCCTCCCAAAGTGCTAGGATTACAAACATAAAGTCACCTATTTTTAATCACCAAAATGATGATCTATACTGATAAATCAATGACCTGTCCTACCAGGCCCAGCTCAAATGCCACTTCCTTTGTGGAACCTCCTCTGCCCCTCAGTCAGCTTCAATTAGTCCTCCTTGAAAGTCTCACAATACTTTGTGTTAAAGTCTCTTTGGGTTAAATCACATTTGTCACTAATGTCTTGGTTCCTAGATGTTTTAAGCCTGTATTTATTTCTCCTATAAGACTATAAATTCCTTGAGGATAGAACTTTGGCTGCTTCATCTCTGATCCCATCAGTTCTTGGCAGTCTTTGCATATAGAGTCCATGAGCTGCATAATGATGTTTCGGTCAATGATGAACTGCATATACAACAGTGGTCCCATCAGATTATAGGATGGTACACATAGAAACCTGATATGTGGCATTTGATATTGGCATTGCAGATAAAGTTGGGGAAATAATTAGTATTCGGTAATGGTGCTGGGACATTTGATTTTCCATAAGAAAAAATATATATAAATATCATCTAGGTTTCTATAGGTACATTCTATGATGTTTGTACAATGACAAAATCACCTAACTACACATTTCTCAGAACATATTCCCATTGTTAAGCAAAGCATGACTGTACTAGGTACAGGGAATAGTAATATTGAATTAATTTTATTCAACAAAACATAATTAGATACTAGGTATCGTGCTAATATTCTAGGAATACAAGAATTGATAAGGCGGACACTTTGGGAGGCTGAGGTGGGCAGATCATTTGAGGTCAGGAGTTTGAGACCAGCCTGACCAACAAGGTAAAACTCTGTCTCTATTAAAAATACAAAAATTGGCCAGGCACGGTGGCTCACGCCTGTAATCCCAGCACTTTGGGAGGCCGAGGCGGGTGGATCACAAGGTCAAGAGATCGAGACCATCCTGGTCAACATGGTGAAACCCCGTCTCTACTAAAAATACAAAAATTAGCTGGGCACGGTGGCGCGTGCCTGTAATCCCAGCTACTCAGGAGGCTGAGGCAGGAGAATTGCCTGAACCCAGGAGGCGGAGGTTGCGGTGAGCCGAGATCGCGCCATTGCACTCCAGCCTGGGTAACAAGAGCGAAACTCCGTCTCAAAAAAAAAAAAAAAAAAAATTAGCCAGGTGTGGTGGTGCATGACTGTAATACCACCTACTCAGGAGGCTGAAGCAGGAGAATCGTTTGAACTTGGGAGGTGGAGGTTGCAGTAAGCTGAGATTGCGCCACTGCACTCCAGCCTGGGGGACAGAGTGAGACTCCGTCTCAAAACAAAACAAAAGAGAATGGATAAAGTATTCTATTTACACTTTAAGAAGCCCAAAGTAGGCTGGGTACGGTGGCTCATACCTGTAATCCCAAAACTTTGGGATGGGAAGCCGAGGCGGGTGGATCACCTAAGGTCAGGAGTTTGAGACCAGCCTGGCCAACATGGTGAAACCGTATCTCTATTTAAAAAAAAAAAAAGAAAAGAAGCCCAAAGTAAGCTGGGCACAGTGGCTCATGCCTGTAATCTCAGCACTCTGGGAGGCTGAGACAGGAGGATCACTTGAAACCAGGAGTTCTGGACCAGCCTGGGCAACATAGGGAGATCTTTGTCTCTATAAAACTAAACTAAACTAAACTAAACTAAACTAAACTAAACTAAACTAAACTAAACTAAACTAAACTAAACTAAACTAAACTATAAACTAAACTAAACTAAACTAAACTAAACTAAACTAAACTAAACTAAAATAAAGAGGAAACAAAGATGCCCAAAAGTTTAAGGAATACATATAAACAGATAAGTGCAGACAATTATAGTACTGTGTGGCAAATGCTGTCATAGAGTCAAGCAGAGCTTTCTTGAAAGTATTATTTAGCTAGTCTCAGTCCCTTGGAAGGAAGAAGAGAAGGAAGTTTGCCTTTGTGGTTTTGGTTTTGGTTTTCCCTTCAAGGTCGAAAACACAATGTACCTTCCATACAGTATAAAAAATATATAAAGGAGTAATTTCTCCAAAATGCTCCCAATTCCTAACATACTACATGCAGTCATAAGACTCACCTCTGTCTGGTTAACATCAGCATACACTGCCAAAACTACATCAATGATGACCTAGACATAGCCTATTTTCAGAACAGAAAAGAGGGTTTGACCTGTCATCTCTCAGACTCTTCAACCTAGTCTTTACATTTCTAATGATCTATCCTAGAGAGGTAGTTACACATCTGCACAAGGACATCTGTGTAAAGAATTTAGTGAACTGTAGGCCGGGCATAGTGGCTCATGCCTGTAATCCCAGCACTTTGGGAGGTCGAGGCAGGTGAATCACCTGAGGTCAGGTGTTTGAGGCCAGCCTGGCCAGCATGGTGAAATCCTGTCTCTACTAAAAATACAAAAAAAAATTAGCCGGGTGTGGTGGCAGGCACCTATAATCCCAGCTACTCAGGAGGCTGAGGCAGGAGAATTGCTTGAACCCAGGAGGCAGAGGTGCAGTGAGCCGATATCTCTATTGCACTCCAGCCTGGGTAACAGAGCAAGACTCTGTCTCCAAAAAAAAAAGAATTTAGTGAACTGTAATCATGAAAAATTAGAAGAAATAAAAGAAGAACTAATAGAAATAAAACAACAACTAAATGAGAAGGACTAAAAAATTCATAGGGAAATGGTAAAATAACCATGGTAAACCCATATTACAAAATACTATACAGTAATCAAAAGGAACATGACAAAATTATATATACTGACACGGAAAGCTTTCCTCAAGACATTGTTAAAGTGAAAGAAACTAACAGAACCAGTATTCCCATTTATGTATATAAATATGCACACATACAACTTTTCCTAATATTAACAAATAAACATACAGATTTAAAGAGGTATATTAAATATACAAATGCATAGGAAAAAAAGAGAAAGGACACATACTAAGACAGAGGAGTTAAACAACTTGTCTGAAGAGTAAACAGAGCTGGGATCCAAACTTAAATGGTCTGACACTAACTCCCATGAGTTACCTATGAGTAACTCCTGTATATACTGCATTTAAGAGATTTCCAACTGCTGGGCATGGTGTTTCATGCCTGTTATCCCAGCACTTTGGGAGGCCAAGGCAGGCAGATCACCTGAGGTCTGGAGTTCAAGATCAGCCTGGCCAACATGGTGAAACACCATCTCTACTAACAATACAAAAATTAGTCAGGTGTGGTGGGGTTAGCTGTAATCCCAGCTATTCAGGAGGTCGAGGCAGGAGAACTGTTTGAATCTGGGATGTGAAGGTTGCAGTGAGGCAAGATCATGCCATTGCCTCCAGCTTAGATGACAAGAGTGAGATTCCATCTCAAAAAAAAATAGAGCCAGGCGCGGTGGCTCACACCTGTAATCCCAACACTTTGGGAGGTCGAGGCAGGTGGATCACAAGGTCAAGAGATCGAGACCATCCTGCTCAACATGGTGAAACCCCGTCTCTACTAAAAATACAAAAAATTAGCTGGGCATGGTGGCGCGTGCCTGTAGTCCCAGCTACTCAGGAGGCTGAGGCAGGAGAATTGCCTGAACCCAGGAGGCGGAGGTTGCAGTGAGCCGAGATCGTGCCATCGCACTCCAGCCTGGGTAACAAGAGCAAAACTCCGTCTCAAAAAATAAATAAATAAAAAATAAAATAAAAAAATAAATATAAAAAAAAGGAAAGATTTCCAACTAAGATTAAAATATACTTTTCTATTTTTGTTGCAGTGCTTTCTCTCTCTGGAGTTAGGAAGAGGCTTGCTCATTCTGCAGTGCAAGATGAAGATCCAGAGTTAAGAGAGCTGTGTTCTAGGTTTGGCCCTGCTGCCAACCAGCAGAGTGACCTTGGGCAATTCACTTTGCTTCCCTGGACAAAGTGGAGACAAGCTAGTGGGTAACATGATCTCTCAGGCCCCTTCCAATTCTAAGTTTGTGAGTTGGTGAGTCACTTTCAGTTTAGTCATCAGGAAAATGAGATTTAGGAGACTGGGGAAGGAAGAAAAGGCACACATTCATGAGCCCTGGAGTGGGAGGCTGTTGTGGTTAAAGGAAGAAGGTTCCTTGTCAGGAAGGAAGGCACATAAAAATGAAGGAAGTTTGGAAATCTACAAGTGGGGGAAATTGCAGGTTGAAAAGGGTAAGAGCACAGGAGAAACACGTTAATGTTTACTAATATAGGGGCTTATAGTTAAAAATAAATGATAAAGAAAGAAAAGACATATTAAATTAGCTTATCAAATAATGATTAAATGTGTACTATGTGTCTGGCACTGTGCTAGGCCCTGGAGGGCTAATCATGAGCAAGAAAGATACAGTCCTTGACCTTATGACAAAACCTAATGGGGAAGAGGAAAAATACTGACCAAGCAATAACAATGGAGTGAGAGGTGCCAAAATCGTGACAGAGAGGGACTTTTATGAGTAATGATTGATCTGGTTCCTATTCTATTAACAACATTTCCAGTATTATCTTATTTACTCAGACTCTAAAGTGTGTTCTTTTTTTTTCCTTCTCCCTGTTACCCTTCAGTTAGTCAGTTCACTTATTATTATTCAATCTTCATTTACTTCCACATAAGATTTGAAGCAACTTACAATAAATAACATTGAAACCATGTGTCATTAAAATCAACATTTTAGGCTGGGCATGGTAGCTCACATCTGTAATCCCAGCACTTTGGGAGGCTGAGGTGGGCAAATCACCTGAGGTCAGGAGTTTGAGACCAGCCTTGGCCAACATGGTGAAACCCGTCTCTACTAAAAATACAAAAAAATTAGCCTGGCATAGTGGTGCCCGCCTGCAGTACCAGCTACTCAGAGGCTGAGGCAGGAGAATCGCTTGAACCCGGGCGGTGGCAGCTACAGTGAACTGAGATCACACCATTGGACTCCAATCTGGGTAGACACTCCATCTCAAAAACTAAAATAAAATAAAATAAAACAAATATTTTAAGAGCACTACAGTAAGTGAGAGGAGTCCAGACATCCCAAGCTAAGAATGGCTACTGCAAATAAACCAAAAGTTTAGTTTTACAATTCTTAGTAGCTAAGGCAAAAAAGGAATTAGAAAACACAGCTCTCATTATCCAATAAAAGAAGGAACATCAATTCATGAGGAGAGAGAAACTTCAGGAAGGACGCTAAGAGGTATCTCATTCATTCATCCAGCAAATCTTAATTGAGTGCCCACAGTATTCCAATGTGCCAATGTTCTCGGTACTGAGGACAATATAGCATGAATAAGAAAGCTCCCAACTTCATGAAGCCTACTTCTGGCAGGGAAGAAAGACAATAAATAATAAAAATTTCCAGCAGCAATGAAGGCTATGAAAAAAAATGAGTCAGGGAGTTACAATGGGGGTGAGGGCTCAGGGAAGAGCTCTCAGAGGAGAAGACCTCAAGAAACAAGTCATGTGAGGGCCTGGTGGAGAAGAGAAGAAGAGAGTGGGCAATAGAAGCTTTATATTCAATGCAGCAATCATATGGCTGTTTCTTATTCTGACTGGCCATATAGGTAAAGAGCATATCACTATATTAACAAAATGACAACTTAACCTTCCATTGATGTAAATTCCTGCCCTAACTGAGCTCCATCGCTCCTTTGAAAATGAGCATCCATTAAACTACATGCTCCACCAAACCATCCCAGCTGCACCTGAGAAGCTGAAATGCCAGTGGGAAGGTCAGTGTCTCAAAGCCTGCATCGTACCTGGTCAGCTGGCTCTGGGCTCACTTGCTACCTTGTTTTCCAGGTGTTGGACTGGAAAAATTGGAACACTTACTGCATCCATTCTGCATTTCTCAAAGGGCCCTGCCTCCATGTTCTCTGCCACTGGACCTCCCTTAGGCCTCACATACATAGCTTAGATCTGTCACATCCTTGCTCAAACCTGGTCTTCTTTGGAGATTTATGACCTTGCCCCCATTTCCTGGGGCTCTGCTACCCTCTGACTAATCTTCCCTCCCTTCTGTTCTTGTTATACAGGTGTCAGGACTGTATTATACTCTAGCCTCCAAGTGGGAGTCAGCTTGACCAGGTTTCTATGGAGAACAAAATGAATGCACATAGTCAAAGAAGCTTTGGGGGCTGCAATTTGACATAGGCATTGAATTTTAAGATACTACATAAGAGGTTCTTTTTCTTTTGTGTGTGTGTGAGACAAGGTCTTGAGGGAATGTATTCTCTTTCTGGGTCCACGAGGGGGCATAGTTTTAAGGGCAAGAACTTCCCAGCGCCATGCCCCGCTCCCATCTCTCTCCATCTGGGAGATTTAATGGTTTCTGTTTTAATTTTCGCGGGTGCGGGAAGAATCAAAAGTCAATCACTCCAGCGGAAGTTCTAAGGAACTCCTTTCATTGGTCAGAGGTTTAGGAGAAGGTGGGGGGTTCCTCCCAGGTTAAAAGTCCTCTTCTTCCACATCCCTTCGGACTCCATGTTTAGATCTCCTTCCACGAACACTCTCATGGAAGCCCATCTTCCCCTCCTAAACTCCATCTCTTTCTCTCAATTCCCTTCCACCCAGTGTAGAAGCTGTCTTTCCTCTCCTGGATTCCATCTTTCTGGATTCTCTCACTCAGTGTGAGAGGAGCTTTCATTCTCTGGATTTCCCCTCTGGAGTCCCCTTCCACACTCTTCATGGAAGTTTTCTCTCTTCTTCTCCTTTTTTTCTCTTTCTCTACCTAAAATAAATTCACTTTCTGCAAAAACTCTGTTTGGGGTCACGTATTCATTTTGCAAGTGCACCTGGTCCCCTCTTTCATTCTTGAGAGAGCAGGAGACCAAGAACCTTGGGGAAACGTCCTCTCGAGGGAGCTAAGGGCTCCCCTGAACCCCTGAACCCCAACAGTCTTACTCTGTCACCCAGGCTAGAGTGCAGCAGTGCAATAACTCACTGCAGAATCAAACTCCAGGGCTCAAGAGATCCCCTCCTGCCTTAGCCTCCTCAGTAGGGTGAGACTATAGGTGCACACCACCTTGCCCAGCTAGTTAAAAAAATTTTTTATAGAGATTGGGCCTTGCTGTGTTGCCGAGGCTGGTCTCAAACTCCTGGCCCAATGTGATCCTCCTGCTTTAGCCTCCCAAAGTACTGACATTATAAGCCACTGTGCCCTGTCCAAGAGCTAATTTGAGCTTTAGGGATTCCTATATGTCAAATTTTGTGTACATCTCATTGGCATTTTCCCATTCTTCCTTACAAACAGTACACTAATTTTGCCCAAGCATCCACCTTTCGCCACCACTCCCCAGGTGATTCAGGCTACAGTTTCCATTGGTCTAAGTGAGTCATCGTGGACATCTCCCTTTGCCTTAATTGGTTTAGGCATGGGCATGTGACCCAGTTCTGGACAATGAGTTATGAAGGAAAGTATGCTAGAAGACTCAGAAAACTTTTTGCCTGGCCAGGTACAGTGGTTCATGCCTGTAATCCTAGCACTTTGGGAGGCCGAGGCGGGCAGATCATGAGGTCAGGAGTTCAAGACCAGCCTGGCCAACATGGTGAAACCCCCATCTCTACTAAAGATACAAAAATATTAGCCAGGCATGGTGGTGCACACCTGTAATCCTAGCTACTCAGGTGGCTGAGGCAGGAGAATCACTTGAACCCAGGAGGCAGAGGTTGCAGTGAGCTGAGATTGTGCTATTGCACTCCAGCCTGGGTGATAGGGCGAGACTTCATCTCGCACACACACACATACACACAAACACACAAAAGCTTTTTGCCTTTGACTATCATATGGATATATGAATTAGGGTTGCCTTAGTGTCGCTGCAACCAACTTGAAACCATGAGGAACTAAAGGGTAAGGCCCATAAGCTATGGTTGACAGAGGAGAAAGATGAAAGGAATATGGGTCTTAAATGATGTCACTGAGAGAATTACCAATCCTGGACTTTTTTTTTTTTGAGACGGAGTTTCACTCTTGTTACCCAGGCTGGAGTGCAATGGCATAATCTCGGCTCACCGCAACCTTCGCTTCCTGGTTTCAAGTAATTCTCCTGCCTCAGCCTCCTGAGTAGCTGGGACTACAAGCGTGAGCCACCATGCCCAGCTAATTTTTGTATTTCACCATGTTGACCAGGATGGTCTCGATCTCTTGGCCTCGTGATCCAACCACCTCGGCCTCCCAAAGTGCTGGGATTATAGGCGTGAGCCACCACGCCCAGCCCAATCCTGGACTTTTTGTTATGTGTGATAATTCATTCTTTGTTAAGCCACTTGAGTTGGGAATTTCTGTTACTTGCAGCCAAAAGCACTCTAACTGATACATAAAAACTGGAATGCTCTTTAAAGTTGTAGAGCAATTCAATGTCAATCCTATGTCTATCAATATGAGACATCAAAAAAGTTAGATTTGTCAAAACAAAGAACTTGGGGGCTGGGCACGGCGGTTCACGCCTGTAATCCTAGCACTTTGGGACGCCAAGGCAGGTGGATTGCCTGAGTTCAGGAGTTCAAGACCAGCCTGGCCAACATGGCAAAACTCTGTCTCTTCCAAAAATATAAAAAATCAGCTGGGCATGGTGGCGCATGTCTGTAGTCTTAGCCACTCAGGAGGCTGAGGCACGAGAATCACTTGAGCCCAGGAGGCGGAGGGTGCAGTGAGCTGAGATCATACCACTGTACTCTGGCCTGGGTGACAGAGTAAGGCCCGGTCTCGGTGGGGGGGAAAAAAAGGAACATAAGGCAGTCTCCCCCATTTTTGGAGACATGGTCTTGCTCTGTCACCCAGGTTGGAACGCAGTGGTGTAATAATGGCTTATTGTAGCCTTGACCTCCCAGGTTCAAGTGATTCTTTCACCTTAGCCTCCTGAGTAGCTGGGAGCACAGGCACATGCCGTCACGCCCAGCTGATTTTTGTATTTTTTTGTAGAGAAGGGGTTTTGCATGTTGCCCAGTCAGGTTTCAAACTCCTGAGCTCAAGTGATCCTCCCACCTCAGCCTCAGCCTCCCAAAGTGCTGGGATTACAGCTGTGAGCCACTGTGGACATATTTTTTTAAATGACTCAAAAGTCAATTTTATAACCAAAGCATAACAAAAGAAAAAATTAAACCAAATAATTTTCTTTCTTCTAATTACAATTTTAATTGAGACAACAATATGGTATACTGCATAACTCTTATAATATCAGCATTTATATGTGTAACTTTTCCAACCTATTAAAAAAAAAACAGGTATGTAACTTGCAAGAAGGGGCTACATGCTGAGTGTATTTCACAACTATTAGCTAACCTATTTGATTATGAATTAAAATCTAGGGTTCTGGTATACCCACTACTACTTCCTAGTTTCTGACTAGGCAACAAAAACCACAATTATCCCATCCAGGAGGGGTCCTTTGGTTTTGGGTGTTGATGTTGCTCGTTTGTATTTTTCTTTAACCAGATGAGATGCCCCTATTGATTCAGTTGAAACTTATTTGAACTGTAAGGCTCTGAGATCCTAATTCATCTTTTATCTGAAAGACAGCATACATTTGTCCCCTGACAAGGGCAAGCATTCATTACTATCCTGCTGTTCCCTTAAAAAATGCATTAAATGGCTTTTTACAAAAAACAGTACTGATTTCCAAGTTCCCCCACCCCACTTTCAGAAAGCATTCACTACAGACTGCAATATTTAGATGAAGAGACACCCATGAAACTGAAGTTAAAGAGACCATCTTCTTTTCCTCAGGTATATCTAAGAAGCTTCAGAGAAATGAACACAGTAACTCCAAGCCCACTTTTAGAAACTTACTCCAGTAGATTCTAATGAATAGGGTTTATCTTAGTTTAATTCTAATGGCTTCTACTTTGTGCAATGGTAATGACAACACCTGGCTATTTGCATTTCCCTGTTCTCAGGAAGTCAGAAATAATCAACCTTACTGAAAAGCAAACAGCTGTGTGTTCAAGAAAGCCAGTGAAGGATCTAGATTTGTTTGAACAAACGATAAAAATGAGTCACTTTGGAAGGTGAACAATGAAGTGAGAGAGCTGAAAAAATGTTAACCTGCCTTTGACTTGCCTGTATCAATTCTGGCATTGTGAAAAGATTCTTTTAACAAATTAGAATTTGGAAGATTTTTCATTAAGCTTTTCAATGGTACTCTGAGGTCTAGAGTGATAGATTCATTTATGCATATCAGATCCCATCTTTTTCCATAAAGGATCTGAAATGACTTGCAACAAGAGATGCTTACATAGCAGAGGGGTGCTGTCAAATCTGAATTAACAAGCTTTGGGCAGCTGAGGTGGGAGGATGGCTTGAGGCCAGGAGTGTAAGACCAGCTTGGGCAATATGACGAAAGCTTTTCTCTAAAAAAGGTATTTTAAAAATTAGCTAGGCGTGGTAGCACACCCCTCTAGTCCTAGCTACTAGGGAGGATGAGGTGGGAGGAGCACTTGAGCCCAGAGGTTTGAAGGCTGCAGTAAGCTATGATTGTGCCACTGCACTCCAGCCTGCGACAGAGCAAGACCCAGACTCTAAAACAAAAACGAACACAAAAACTCACTAAACTTCTGGAGTCAGAGGACCTGCTAATTTCAAGGGCTCAATCATTCCCCTAGTTCACTGAAACAGGTCATAAAAATGAAATTGAGAAAAATCAAGTAAGAAAAAAAATTCCACTCTTGGCCAAATTCTTACACCATTTTTTAAAAACTCTATTATTAATGTATGGGGGCTCTCTTCCTTTTCCCCCTGCCCCCCTCCCCGCTTGTTTTGAGACACATATGTGAACACAGATAAAACCATTTCTAACTGCTCTCTCCATTTTCTACCAAGAAGAAGTAACTAAAGAATATCTTAGACTGCAGATTAAGGTACCACTGGGTAAAACCAATTACATTTTCCAAAAATTGAATGATTACTTACACCCAGCACTCCTCTGTAATCAGAACTTTACACATATTCTGAATAATGTTTTAGTCCAATGTTTCTCAAACACAAACATGGGCATTAAAATCGTGCAATGCAATTTGTTTATAACATGGATCCTGGTGATTCAGAATTATTATTAAAATGAAAAAACATTATTTAAAAAATTATTTTAGAGAATACAGAGTCCTGAAAATACATCAGAATTTAATTTCCAAACTGCAGTTTAAGTATTATCTTTCTGGCTGGGCACAGCAGCATGAGCACTCTGGGAGGCTGAGGCAGGTGGATCAAAAGGTGAGTAGTTTGAGACCAGCCTGGCCAATATGGGGAAACCCCGTCTCTACTAAAAATACAAAAAAATTAGCTGGGCGTGGTGGCAGATGCCTGTAGCCTCAGCTACTCGGGAGGCTAAGGCAGGAGAATCACTTGAACCCAGGAGGTGGAGATTGCAGTGAGCTGAGATTGTGTCACTGCACTCCAGGCTGGGTGACAGAGCAAGACTGTCTCACACACATGAAAAAGAGAGAAAATTGTAAAACTCATAAAACATATGAGGCCAGGCGCAGTGGCTGACACCTGTAATGTCAGCCTTTTGGGAGTCTAAAGTGGGAGGATTGTTTGAGTTCAGGAGTTCAAGACCAGCCTGGGAGTGCTGGCTTTGATCAACATAGCAAGATCTCAGCTATACAAAAAACAAGAAAACATAGGAGTAAATCTTTGTGACTTCAGGTTAGACAAAGCCTTCTTAGACATAACAGCAAAAGCAAAAGTGACCAAAGAAAAAATGCATACATTGGACTTCATCAAGATTAAAAACCTTTGTGCTTCAAATGTCACCATCAAGAAAGTGAAAAGAGGCTGGGCGCGGTGGCTCACGCCTATAATCCCAGCACTTTGGGAGGCCAAGGCGGGTGGATCACGAGGTCAAGAGATCGAGACCATCCTGGTCAACATGGTGAAACCCCATCTCTACTAAAAATACAAAAATTAGCTGGGCATGGTGGTGCGTGCCTGTAGTCCCAGCTACTCGGGAGGCTAAGGCAGGAGAATTGCTTGAACCCAGGAGGCGGAGGTTGCGGTGAGCCGAGATCGCGCCATTGCACTCCAGCCTGGGTAACAAGAGCAAAACTCCGTCTCAGGAAAAAAAAAAAAAAAAAAAAAAAAAGAAAGTGAAAAGAATTTTGATAGTGAAGGAGGCTGTGTGGGGGGAGGGAGCATATGGAAACTCTCTCGACTTTATGTTCAATTTTTCTGTGAACCTAAAACTGCTCTAAAAAAAAGTGTACTTTTTCTGAAAGAAAAAGTCTATTCTTTAAAAAAAGAAAGTGAAAAGACAACCCACAAAATGGAAGAAGATATCTGCAAATCATATAAAGTGAAAGGGACTTGTCTGTTGAATCTACAAAGAACTCTTAAAACACAAAAAAGAAAGACAACTCAATTAAAAAATGAGTAAAGGATCTGAATGTACGTTTCTCCAA